>NC_090922.1:568350891-569009847 GCF_040938575.1 Ambystoma mexicanum | reverse complement strand
GATCCGAAGGCGCCGATTCGTGATAGTGAAAAGATTGACTCCCTCTTAAGGTTTCATAGAAGTGTCTGTCATGAACAACATAGAGACATATAGTGTGCCATTGAGGAGAGAGTGCTTTTTAACGCCCAAACACCAGGGCAAACCGCTTTAAAGAGGCGACATTGAAGCCCCAAAACCTAAAGGGGATTACTGGCTGCAAATGGAGGTCATTTTTTAGTTTTTTCTTTTTTTTTTTTTTTTGGGTGGAAAATTCCAGGTTGTTGCCTGATGGCAAAAAAAATCCACCTTAGAGACATTACTTTGCAGACATAAGGCGGGAGGGAGGCTGGGGGCGGGTGAATTCGGTGTACTAGGTATAGTTCCCTTTAAGCCGTAAATTGCTGAATTCCGTGCATTAAGACAAAATCAGCTGGTATGCCCAGTGTATTCAATTATGTACATAAATGGTCAGGGGTTCGAAAGACCTGCGTGGTTGACTGCAGTGTTTTCATTGCAGGAATTCTCCTTAACATATGCTTCAGAGCAGTGTTGAGAGGGGCTACGTCAATGGTAAGGAAGGCATTGCGTCAAAGGGAAAGCACCATTTTTCTGGTGCATAATGTCTGTCTGTTTCCCATCCGTATTGGTGCCCTTGAAATGGACCTCAAGGCCCTTCATACTAGGATACGATGTAATTACTGGTGTCAAATGCTGCAGAAAGGTTGAGTAAGCCTAGTAGGGTTTTGTTTTTAATTTTCCATCTGCAGTAGGCAACACCCCCACACCCACCCCATACCGTAGAAGGCTACTTCAATAATCTGTGGGTCTGAAACCTGACTGGATAGGTCGGCTGAATTTATGCTGTTCTAAAAAAGCACCTGGCTGGAATATATTGACTTTGCAGTCAGTGGCGGAGGGGGGTAGGGTGGTAATCAGTTGCTAGGTTCATTTACTTCGCAGACAGATAACCTTTAGAGTAGCCTGCCTAATAGAGGCCTTCTTTGGGTAAGGGTGGCAAATAAATTGACATGGGCATTTATGACACGAGGGATCCCTTCAATGAGTTGGTGGGCTTGATTTTTACCTGGGAATCCCTGGATAAGCGCTGGTGGTCACATTACCAGGCAGAAGGGGGATTAGACCAGTGGGATTCAGGTTTTGGGGGATTTCATTCACATGGGCTATGCATTAGGCTTATTTTTTCCCTGGGCTTCACAGTGAACCTCCTAGTAGATCACTTTTTGGATGAAAACAAAAGCTATACTTGGTGATGTAAATTGCTTTTGAAGGCATTGGTTCTGTGTAAGGGAGAGCTCATTCAGAGAAGTGTGTGCTTGTCAGTGCTTCTGTATTCTTTAAACTACTGAACGTTCCTTAACATATGGTGAACTGTGTGGGGCACAGTAGCTCTTGTGACGTGCGGTCCTGTTGACACATCTGCACAGCGGGAGACTCATTGGTCTACGGGATACATTGTTTTGTGGAAACAAATGTAATAAGGGAGGTTTAGTGTATTCTGGGATCCAAGGCCTGATGTGAGGGTTCATACTGCGTCGCTGACCCCCGCAGCGCTGCCATGATGTGAAACGTTTGACTGACAACTGTGCCACAGCGTCGTGCAAACTGGAACTGCCGCTCATGACCCGCGAGAGGAGGTTGCAGTTTGCGCGACGCTGTGGCTGGTACTGCTTTGGGTCACAGCAGTGGCATCCAACCGCATTGTGGCAGGAGTAAGTGCCAGTTACTGCAAATTCCTCTAGTGACCCCTCTTGATAAAAGGGGGTGCCATTTTGGCCTGACCTTGCCTGTTGCACCTCCATCCCAAATCGAGACCCTGCTGCCCGCGACAAGGGAATAGAGGATCTCACGCCGCACTGACGAGATAAACCACGACCAGGTATGTTACAAAACATGTATTTGCGCATTTATCAGGAAGTGTGTGCTTTGCGGCTTAAACGTACACACACACACACTTTCCTTCTTTCCGTCGCGGTGAGGGGAAAGAGAAACCAGTGACAGATTAAGAAAACGTGTGCACGTGTCAGCAGACGAGTATCCCGCATTGCAAGAGTGGGGGTCGGGGGGGAGGGGGGGGGTGAGCCACTAAAGTCCTGCCACTTCCAAGCAGTGCACGCAATTCCATACAATCTCATTCACGCCCCCCAACTGCTCAACCCTGGCCCAAACTACTTTTTTAGCAACATAACAAAAAAAACGACAAGACCATTACAGATGCAGGAAGCTCGTCTATTAGAGCTCCTTTTTCCTGGGCTCTGGGGCAAAATACATGCAAACCTACTATTTTGCATATGGATTGCACCAACCGAGGTGGCTGCACAGAAAAGGACATTTCAAGGAGCATCATCTGTCTTTGATACTTGGAGGCACCATGGAAGTTACTATAGAATAAGTAAGGCAAGTGGCAAATGACTGGTGCAAAATACGTAAATTGCACTATTCTATATGGAGTAGCTCTATAGTCATTGTTTTTTGTTTTTGTTAAATAATGGTATGCTGTATCAAGCTATGACGTGAATCAAAATCACTTAACACAGCTGCAGATAAAACCCAGAGCAATTACATGATTTGCCCAGTATCTCGTAGTTTGGTTGCACCAAGCATAGTGTTGCAGCATTCGCTAAGGGATGTAGACCAAACCACCCCTGTGCATTTTTACAGGTTCTTCTATAAGCCACGCCCATCACTTCTTAGACCCCGCCTCCAAATGAGGAATCTTCTCAATTTCTTACCCCACTTAAAGCAGTGGGTCTGTCCTGTGCAGGGCGTATACTGGGTGAGGCAGAGTGAATGTATGTGGTGACACTAATGAGTGGGACATATTACAATCTCCATGTCCCAGCATCCCTGCTGATACAGAAGAGAAGATTTGAACTTCTGCACTAGAGGGGCAGAGTGTGTTGTGGGAAATGTAATCCTGTTGTGCCTGTGTACTGTGAATAGACCACCAATCTGGCTTGAGTTTGGGCACTCTGGCATGTGATGGGAGGAAGGTGACATGCTCTGGAAATAGCTGGTCTGATGAACTTCTCCTGAAGGTTCCCCTTTCCACGTACACCGGCTGAATAAAACAATGGCTCCCTACACTATAGAACCTCCTTCCAGGCTCCCAGTGCTGGCCAATGGGCCTGTTCTCTGGAGTTGAGATCCAGCACCAGGTGTGTAGCAGGAGCTCGATCTGGCCGGAGTAGGCCCCAAACAACCCATGCCATCAGCGCTCTGTGCTGGATAACAGAGAAACGCTTGCCCACTACGGTAGAGAGTAGGGGCGGAGCAGCACATTGGCGCCGTGAGCACTCTTCTGGCTCCGCCCTCTACATCACACAGCAGGACACCAGGTCAAAGGCCTTCTTAAGGATGGCTGGGACTGCACTCGCCATCTTGAGAAGCCGCCATCAACCTGCTTCTGGAAACGTAGTATCCGCCGTCGGCATCCTCATCCTGCTGCTGCTGGAGCCACCGCCATCATCCTTCTGGAGCTGCTGTTGTACCGCCAGCCAGGCACGCCGCTCCAGTCAGTATTGTAAGCAATTTGCCATGCATGCCAGCCCTCCGCAGATTATGTTACTGAGCCCGCTCTACTGTGCGAGCGCACTGTGCACACCCAGAGCACATTACTCTGGGCGCACAGTGCTCGCCTTGGTGGGCTCGGAGATCTAATCTGCCCCACTGTGCGAGCGCACTGCGTGCACAATGCACTTGCACAGTGGGGCAGATTAGATCCTTCGTGGGTAAAATTTCCAATTGTCAGAGCAATTTGGTATATTCTTTGGGGGAGGGGGTGATTGCTTTTTTTTCTTTTCACTTTCTATTTGAATGGAGGGTTCTTTTTAGCCCATTTACTTTCCTAGATATGATCAGGACTGGTTGTAAGGAACGTTGGTTAATTTGCGACACTTCAGTGTGTTTTGTTTGGCATGATGATGTTGCTTCCAGTGCATCCGGTTTCCGGTACCACAGTGTTTGACTTGGCGCTTTTCTCCCCAGATTTAGGACCCCAAACTTTTAAAGAATATGTATTCAATAACATTGATCAAAGCTACTAGCCGCATGGTCAGAAGTAACCAGTACATCTTCATACGGGCAGGTGCAATATTTGTGTGGTTGCCCCACAAGGCCATGTACAGTTGAGTATTTAAAATGTAGTCTATTTTGAGCAATTGTTATCTGAGCAGCACAAGCACATCTGCCAAGTTTTGGGGTTTCAAGACGCAAGAATGTAAATGAAAACAAGTACTGTACGAACACTAAAAAAGTTAAATTCAGTGTGGCTCCATGCTTAACCCTGACGGTAAGCCCTACCCCAGCGCTTGCTGGTTGCCTTCACACCTCGTTAGATGATGGAACCTGCAACGCGGGGACCCCCAAGGTGGTTTTCAAGTGGTAATATCTTATTTTGGGTGCACCAGTGTCATGGAAGTGAAAGTGGAATTGATCTATAGTGTGGGGTTTGGAAAAGAAGCAGCATAAACAAAACTGTGTAGTTGAACATTTCCTTTGAGGTCATCTGCCAGCTACGCCCCCCTAAACACTGACTGCACCCCCTCCTCCAAACTCCGTCCCCACCCCTTGTGGGACCCTCCCACCCCCTCCTCTTTTCCACCACTGCAGGCTGCATTTGCCAAGCCACCTTCCTGGTACAATTAAGGAAACTCTAAAATCTGAGTCTGACCATCAATCGTGATTGAACCTTCCTGCTAGACCTGCCTCTGCACGTGACCTTTGCCTTGGACAACATGTACTTTGTGGTGTCTCGGTGTAAATCGTGGCTGCCGTCTCAAATCTACAAGCCTGTATTTGAAATAAGAGCTGCAGGTGGGGGTTTGCTTTAATCGAGTCTTTCCATCAAACCTTTTGCTCGGTTGCCATGAGCTGGTGTTTGGGGAGGGGAGGAACTGGGTGGGAATGGCCATAGGGATTAGCATTGCCATGGGCAGTCAATGGGTGGGCAAATAACCCAACCACTAAGAGCGTTGTGCCCCTCGTATGCCATTTCTCACTCTCTGTACTCTAAATGACAGTTTCAGTTTACAGGTGGCGCCACATAATGGCCCAAACAAAACATGGCGGGACACTGACATTTTAATCTGCTCAAAAGGCCTGCCTTTGTGGTATGACGACTCCTTTTTAACGATGGAGCTGTTGAGCTCTGTCATGCATCGGACCCCTATTATCTGGCCAACTAGCTGAGGCCGGTCCATTACTCCCGGACGAACAAATCTTCGGCCTTTATTTAATCTCCCAATTGAGAAAGGCCCCCTCTTCTAGGGGCTTTTTCTTTAAAAAAATAAAAACCTAGAAGGCCGAGGTTCCGCCGCTCTCGTTTTTTTGGCGTTTATTTTGATAACCTGGAAGGGAAGTAAATAGTAGAAGGGAGCCTATGCTAACTTGCGCTGGTTACAGAGATTATTCGAAATTTGCACAGAATTAAAAACTGAGCACAAGGTGCTAGCGTGTATTTGTGTGTTTCAACCCTCAGGGGGCCTTTTTTAAGGTTGAGTGTTGAAATAAAACTGTATACAGAGCAATAAATAGCAAGATATCCAAATATGAACGATAAATGAACAATGGTAAATCAACCCGTAGATTGCATTGTGAAAATCACATTAACAGAAAAGCCATACATTGTATGAGAGTTATTAGTTGGGACAATGTAAGCAACATGATGCGAGAAGTGCAGGAAGGCGTGTGGAGAGAGGGAAAAATAGCACATAAATGTAATTAGTAATTATTTGAACTTTGGATACACCTAGTAAAGTGGCTGCAACAGTCAAGATAGACACTGGGGAGGGGGTGTGGCGGCTTACAGAGGATCAATAAATATCCACAGGTTCTGTAAAGAGGAGAAAGAATGTTGGTTTTTAGACTGGACTGGTGTCGGTCGGTTGATGGGGCGTGGAGGTCCGATAGCCTGGCAATGCAATGCAGTATGACCTGCCTAGGGATAGAATGGGTAACATAGTTGAAGAGTAGACAGCAAACATCAGTGGATGGAAAGTGAGTGGCAGCATAAAAATGGGCATACCTGGCAGTGGTAGGCCGTTCCAAATAAGTGGAGGTCAGCAACAAAGTAGAAATACCCAATGGACGTGTGGACAGCCTGGAAAGGTCCGTTCTCTCTGGAGAAGGGGGGTGATGAGACACTGGCCACAGACCACTTTTGTTTACCCTACACAGGTTTATAATTACCTGGGGGGTGATGGGGTAAATGGATCCCCTGCTTTTCAGCAGCGTATTGGTGGCAGCGTTCCGCAAGCGTCCTTGGCGTGGCAGAGAATGGCAACCTCCTGTTTTTCGGCAGCGCGTATTGAAGTGGCGTTCCTCAGCGACGATTAACGTCAAGTGAGGCAAACTGATACATTTGAGCGCTACGTGCAACACATCATGCGTTATGATTTAGGATTGGAAGAGGTGCGTGATGTCATGTAAGCGAAGTCTTGGCACCGCGGATAAGAGTGCCCATGTTGGAAAGGCAGTTGGAGTGAAACAAAGGGGCTAGCTGGATTGAGTCACGCATGATGAGACTGCACACCTGCATAAGAGTAAGATGCGGGGAGGGGGTAGACTTGCAATAAGTGTACGTTGAAGCTGTTTAAAACCAAACAGGTTGGTATGCTACATACAGTGGTGCAAATGGGAAATAAAATGGTGGGGGAATCCCACAAGGACCAGGGTGGGGACAGAGTTTTGAGGGGGTGGTGTCTGAGGAGGTGGGGTTTAGAGGGGGCAGAGTTGGCAGTTGACCTCTGATCAAAGCAAATGTCCAAATTATACAGCTTTTTTCTGATTCCTGCTGCTACATGTGCTGTGAAATGTTTTGAGGATCATTATGGCTTGCTCACTTCACCCCACAAGCCATAAATGCTTATATTTTTTATTGAATGTATTTAAGAATAAATAATCTTTAAATACACAATTTGCGATTGCATTTATCACAAACCTCCCTCTTGGGTACTACATTCTGGCACAAAAGGAATGAATGGCCATGTGCAACTGTGGGCCACTTTTGCATTGGTGCTGAGTCAAAATAGCACATCAATCGGCCCCACTTGAAGAGATGGTATAGAGGAAATACTTCCGCTGCATGCAGAAAAACCTAGAGGTTGACCAATATTTTACTTCCTTACTTCCCGATTGCAAATCTTACATATTAAACGCCAGAACAACTTGGCCCAGAGCGTAATTTCTTACTCTACCCCAGAGGCTAGAATTCACCCGGTCAAGCAGAGGGATCTATAAGGAGTAGGGCCTGTGGGGGCGTGGCTAACCGCCATGTAGGAAGGACGTGTTCGGCGCAGCTCCGCTCGATACGATTATGGATCCGCCACCAACTACCGCTTAAACTTGACTGCAGCCACTTGAAAACAGAATATAGGTCGTGTGAAGGAGTGTTCCGCCTGTTGACGAAGTTTGGGAGCCTCACGACCCTCTGAGGGCCCGCACCATCGAAAAGAAACGGAACGTCGTACGAGGACAGAAAATGGCGGCCATGATGATGCCCAGCCTGACGCTGTAGCGGAGCCCTGTGACCGACCGGGAGGAACCCGCAAGGGGCCAGCCTTTATGGAACTCGATCTGAAGTGGCAGAGATTGCCTAAGCTGAGACTTGTGCTCCTGTGTCCCGAAGAAGAGCAGCGAGGAGACGGAGGGGGGAGCGCCTGATGCGGCCTTAACTACACCCTCACCGGGCCCTGCTGAGCGGCCCACTGGCGTAGCCCGGCGGGCGGCCGACGCACAACCCCCCCCACGAAGTATCCCCAGCACGGCGCCATCGGACACAGACTGTGTAGTGCCTGCCGAGGCCTGACGGACCACGAAGATAGGACATGACCACTAAGGGCGCCCGAAGCAGACACCGCCAAACTACCATGGAGTCCTTCGCGGCCGCTGGAGCGATCGGACCCGCGGAGGCTTCTGCCCCTGTGGAGGTGCCGGGCGCCGCGAGACCCGAGCCAGCCAACTCCCAACTGCTAGAGGCCATCAAGACACTCCAGAAAACCATGGAGGACAAGATTGATGCGGTTGCGATCGACCTGAATTTACTGAGGCAGGATGTGCGCTCTATCACCGGCAGAACGGACGCTCTCGAGATCCAAGTCCGAGACAATACCGATGCCAAAACTCAACTTTTAAAGGATGTAGACATTTTGGCGCAGAAAGTGAAGAACCTAGAGGACAGGGCTGAGGAGGCCGAAGGAAGGGCCCGCAGAAACAATATCAGAATTATCGGCCTGCCCGAGGGCATCGAGGGCAACAACCCTACTAACTACGTCGAGAACCTGCTCATACAGGAAATTGGGGCCGGGAAACTGTCGCAGGGCTTCACTATTGAAAGAGCCCATCGCTCCTTAGCCAGGAGGCCCCCACCGGGGACCCCACCAAGACCCGTAATAGCCAAAGTCCTCAACTATAGGGACAGGGAATCCATTTTGGCCTTCACCAGGATGGGCGGATCCATACAGAGGGACGCCGCAAAGATAGCAATCTACCCTGACTACACCCTGCAGGTTCAAAGGAGCAGGGCCCAGTTCCACCACACCAAGGCGAGACTCAAGGAAGCAGGCCTGCGCTGTCTACTCCTCTACCCGGCTAGACTCAAGGTCCTGCGCAACAACAAGGCCCACTTATTTGATAACCCAGCAGAGGCCTGCGAATGGATGGACAGAGAACAGATCCCGGACATCGAACGGAAGCAGCGCGGGCCCTAGCCGCCCGCAACAAAGGAACTTCTCCACTCATTGACTGCAGTCGCCGATCGTACATTCATATGACAATAGACGTGGCGACACTGATGGAACCGGAGCCGCGCCGGTCGTGGCGCACCTCCTGACAACACCTTCGGAGGCAGCCCCTTTCCTATCCCCGGGATACTTTGGGTGAGTTCACCCGCCCGTAGGGCACCGGAAGACCCTGGTCTGATGGGGCAGAAACGGGGATGTCAGAGCAAGGGCAACCTCGCTAGACGTGTTATGTTTGAAGTTGTGTTTTTTGTTAAGTTAGACGTTGTTGTTTGTGGGGGTTTGAACCCCAAGTTGGGATCGCAGTTTGAATTGGACACAAACCGGACCGGGACCAAACGCAGCGGAATTGCAACCAGGACGACCAAGTTCGTCAAACCCCTCAACCTCACGCTTCCCACAGCCGCACGACCACACACAGACCATGGCTGAGAGGATCAGAGTCATGTCCTGGAACGTCAGGGGGCTAAACAGCTATATCAAACAGCGCCGCATCCACGCCTACATGAAACGCCACAGGGTCGGAATCGCCCTCCTTCAGGAGACCCACTTATGTGGCCCTAAGCTTGCAGCGTTGGCCAAGGTCTGGCGGGGCACCCTAGTGGGCTCCCCCTACTCCACCTACGCCAGAGGCGTCTTGATATGGATCGCCCCCTCTGTCCCAGTCAAGCTGACCCACACCAAAACGGACAATGAAGGTAGGATGGCCCTGGTTCAGGGCACCATAGAGGGGCGGGACGTCCGCCTGATTTGCACCTATGCCCCGAATCATGATGCCACTGTTTTCTTTCGCTCGCTGTACGCTCGGCTGACCCCGAGTAATGAATGCATAACGATATGGGGAGGTGACAACAACTGTACCCTGAACCCTCGCATAGACAGGTCGGATGGTAAACATGGGGACCCCTCCCCACCCGCCAAGATATTGAATGCCCTCACGCAGCAATATGCCCTGAAAGACCTGTGGAGAGTGCAAAACCCCGAAACCAGAGGCTACTCCTTTTACTCCCCCCCACATAAGGTCCATACCAGGATAGACTGCCTGTTCATTAGCGAAGAGCACGTGGCGGGATTTGAGGACACGCAGTACCTAGCCAGGGTACTTTCAGACCACTCCCCTTTGATGACCTCGTGGGTGACCACGACGCCCAGGCCCCCCATCCCCACGTGGAAATTGAGGAGCGAAGCGCTGTTAGACAAAGCCTTCAGCGAACAAATCAGGGAGGGTTCCACACATTACTGGCAGACCAACATTGATAGCGTCAGATACTTAGGCACAGCCTGGGAAGCCTACAAGGTGGTAACTAGGGGGGAAATGATAGCCGCGGCTGGAGGGGCCCTAAAATCCGTCACGTCCCTGCTAGCGCACGCTGAGACTGAACTCCAAGACCTCGAAGCCACCCCGTCCCCTGATCCCGCCCACCTGCAAAAGATGATTGATCTTAAACAAACATGCCTAACACACTGGGAGACGCTGGGGAAGTTGAGTTATACAAAATTCACGGAGAGGAATCATGCCCTGGGCGATAAACCCGGGAAGCTTCTTGCATGGCTTTATAAACGAGAAACCCCCAAATACCCCATTTGCTCCATTCGTAATACAGACGGCCTGACCCTCCACACGCAAGTGGGTATCAACGCAGTGTTCAAACAATATTACCAAACCCTTTACTCCGATCCAGCCCCGCCCCCTGACCACGCGATCGAAGACGCCCTAGACGCCATCTGGCTCCCACGCCTGGAGGACCACTTGGCAGATCCCCTCGGAGCCCCCGTCACCCCCGACGAGGTCACAGCCACCATTAGGTCATTGCCCTCGGGTAAAACGCCGGGACCGGACGGTCTCCCGAGCGAATTTTATAAGGCCTATGAGGACATACTGGCCCCCCTGTTGTCCAAAGTATATAACGAGGCGTATGACATAGGCCACCTCCCCGACACCATGACTGAAGCCACCATCATCCCCTTACTTAAGCCCGACAAGGACAGCTCTGACTGGGGCTCATACCGCCCACTATCCATGTTGAATGTAGACAACAAAATCCTCACCGCATTACTGGCCAGAAGGCTTCGTGCAGCCGTCCCGTACCTCATACACCAGGATCAGACGGGCTACATGCAGGGTCGCTCTATGTCCGAGAACCTGCGAAGGCTGCACCACGTGATACACAGCACAAACGGCATGCCCGGTAAATATGCAGTTGTGTCCCTCGACGCCTCTAAGGCCTTTGATTCGGTCCGATGGACATGGCTTTATGCCACCTTAGCAAAGATGGGGATCGGAACGGCTTTCTTGAACTGGGTCAAACTCATTTACACCAACCCCACCGCCAGAGTGCGTACCAACAACACCTTTTCTGAAAAATGGAGCCTGGCCAGGGGCACTCGGCAAGGGTGCCCCCTATCCCCTCTACTTTACATCTTAGCGATTGAACCAGTGGCAGCATACCTTAGGCAGGAATACGGTGACGGGGGAATAACGATAAATGGTGTGAACCACCTTGTCTCCATGTATGCGGATGACATGCTCCTCTACCTGAGGGATCCCGAACACCTTCTCCCCTACATCCTGGAAACCCTAGACGGGTTCCACAGATGCACAGGGGTCCAGATTAACCACAGCAAGTCTTGCTTATTCCCCCTGGCTGCACTTAGTGGAACCAAGGAAGAACACCTCCCCCCTCTGGCCCTTAAATGGGAACCCACTACGTTCAAATATCTGGGCGTCATGATCCACCGGGACCCTGAGACCGAACATGTTCTGAACACGGGCAGGGCTAAGGAGGGACTGGCTAAATCAATCGACCTATGGTGCAAATTGCCCCTTTCGATGGCTGGTAGGGCGGGACTCCTTAAAATGGTAGCACTCCCCCGTCTCCTACATTTCTTCACCAACGTCCCCTACAACATCCCCCAGCGTTTTTTCAAAGACCTGGCCATGCTATGTAGGAAACTCTTATGGCGGGAGGGGAGGCACAGAGTTGCCCTAGACATTACCCAAAGACCGTACGAGAGGGGAGGCCTGAACACCCCTAACTTTGAGCTCTACTACATAGCGGCCCAGCTTACGCACGTGATCCAGTGGATGGCTGATGATGCCATGACGGATACACGCCTATTGCAGCCCCCAGACGCACCATGGCTGCTCAGGGACCTCCTCTGGATCGGACCAATGCCCAAAACGCTGGACGCGCACCTCATCCGCCTAGGCACTCAAATTTGGAGTCGGGCCTGCAAGTTGGTCAAGCTGTCCGACCCCTACTCCCCACAGATCCCTATAGCCGCCATCATGTCCACTAGGCCGGAAGACCGGAAGGCGATCCGGAACATATGGGAACCCTCCGGCGTCGCCACTCTGGGCGATCTGGTGGACGACCAGGGCATCCACACATTTCCCGAGCTGCACGAATTGACTGGGGTCCCACTGGGCCAGTTCCTTCTATACGGGGCGGTGCTGGACAGACTTAGGAGGCGATGGCCGGATGCAGAATCCCAATGCGCCGGACACGAGGCCATAGAGAACCTGATAGGTGTGGCAGAAGGGGGACACGAAACCTCTAGGCTTTATGAGATCCTAATTGACAACACCACACATAGCGAACTCACATGCAAGAGCAAATGGGAGGCCGAGCTGAACACACTATTCGGCGACACGGAGTGGGAAACAATAACACACTATCACAAAAAGGTTTCTAGGAATGCCCGATTCCAGCTTATCCAATTTTACATCATCCATAGGGCCTACCTTACCCCAGCTGTCATCTCGAGATTCAATGGCGCTGGTGTGGTGCGGTGCCCCAAGTGCCAAGAACCCGCGGCCTCCCTGACCCACATGTTTTGGGCCTGCCCGAACATACGAACCTTCTGGTCGCAAATTCAGACCAAGGTAGCAGAGGAGGACATAACGCTAGACGTGCAATCCCCCAAGGCATGTCTATTGGGCTCGTACCCACGAGATTCAATGGCGCTGGCAAACCTCTCAACAGGCTCAAAGACTTGATGTACATCCTCGCAAAAAGGCGCATCGCAATGGCCTGGAAGTGTCCCAGGGCCCCTAAACTTGTAACATGGTGGGAGGACCTTCGCAGATGGACTGTGGCTGAAACCGGGGCCTGGGAGCTGGCGCAAAGACAGCAAAAAATAAATGACTCGGAGGACCTCCTGCAGTAGATTGCTCTCACGACGGCCCTGTTCAGTCCTAAGGAAGCCAGCACCTCAGGCGAGGACCCGGACAGCCCGGGCTCACCCTAATGCCAGCAGCAGACTGCGCAACCCCGGTCCGGGTTCACTTGGGGAGGGAGGGAATGGGAAATTATTGTGGATATTTAATTGATTGTCGTGTTGATACTGGTTGTGTTTTCTTGGAAAAAACAATAAAAATATATTAAAAAAAAAATAAAAAAATAAAAGGAGTAGGGCCTGTAGTTAACCTAAGGTACTTACCCCTGCCCCCTCCTACCCCCCCCACACACGTTTTCTGGGTGCACTCTGCTGCCCCTTTTTAATGATAATTTGCCTGTTTGGGTCCAAGTAACGGAAGGAATTAATAGCAGTCGCAGTACTATCCAAGCAATATTGTCAACTGATAAGATGTTGTCTTTCTGGTCTGCTCTAGGATGTTAATCTTTACTATGTGACCACATTAGGATAATACAGTTGCTTGACCGTTTGATATTGGGTACGATAAGGTTATTTTGGAAGCTTCTCTGATTTGGGTGATCTCCCAATATTTCTAAACAATACTTTTTTGTTTTTCTCTTTTCGATGTTTATTTCTTCTTTACCTTTTTAAATCCTACCCTACTCCAACCCCTGTTTTCTGTCTTGCATTTGTAAAAGGGAACAGGTGGTGCATTCTATAGCAGCATATGCCCTGCTTTGAAGAAGGCCCCTAGGCCGAAACACGTGTTAACCAATGGCATAAAGGCCTAACAGTTAAATGCGCCACGTGCTCATGTATTGAGTGTCTTCTTGATCTATAGATACAAAATAGGCCACATCCTTAATGTGAACAAGAATAGCACTGCAATGTGCCTGCCAGGTGCCATGCTGGAAAGGCAAAATTGGAATCAAGAAAATGTATGAACACAGGATCTGCCCAAGGATATGATGGGTATTGGATCAAGACGAGAGGTATTCAGCGGTGAAAACTCAAAAATTTGAAACATTGCGATTGTTTGGAATATTGTGTAAAGATACAATTGAAAATGAAACGCATGAGTTTAAAAGTCACTAGAACCATGGAGCACTCCTGAATCAGTGGAAGTGAGATCAGGCAATGGAAAGAACCCAGGAATGGCCAGAGGGGGTGTCGCCGGGTCTATGTCCTGATTCATGTTAATATGAACGGCGCAAACGGAATGTCCCGCACGCCCCACGATTGTGATGGGCAAGGACCCGAGCATGGAAGTGGCCTACACTGCATCTTATGTGGGACTCCCTTCCGGGGCGAAGAGAGCGGTGTTTTTGATGGAAAGCCAGCCCGGTCCATTCATACCATGGCAACCCCATCAACTGGTTGCCTTTGGTGCAAAGCTGGTATATCGGAACAACATGAGTTGCGCAGTGCAGGCAAGTAGGTGTAACACTGGCCCACAGGTTCATGAGATTACCATAAAACTGGTAGTGAGCAACGGACACATTAACACAATGTTGTTAAGACATTTAAACACTCAGTCCCTGCTGATAGTCTGTGCAACTAAAAAACTATTCCTTTCCCATAACCATCACCTCCATTGATTTTTATTTATTTGCATTTTTAAAGATCTCACACAGCCTGGGAGCATCGAGGCACTGTTACAGGATATGTCTTAGTTGCATGTTTTATAATGCGCTTAATACCCAGAGGTTTCCAGGCGCGGACCTGGGGATCGAACTTGTGTTGCTTTGTGTCTTGTTTCCAGGCCAGCACTTGCGGCAGAGCTGTCCTCCCGGGACTACAACGTTATGGTGGGGTTATACGGTGGCTCGCTGCAACAAATGAGCGATTGGGGATGGGGTGTGGAGAGAGGGACTCTAATCCACTACTTGATGGCGCCCACTTGCATTGGGGATTTTATTGGGGTTGGTTGCAGATTGGCCGGCACCCATTCGGTGGCGGGTTGGCAGACAGGGAACTCGGGAGAGTTCCTGCTGGGCTTCTGCACCCTGGATCTCTTGTGTGTGGGTACTCTGCTTTTCTTCTCCTCTTAACATGCGAACCCCTTGGTCCTTCCATCTCCCCCACGCCCCCCCCCACCTGCATCTCCTTTGAAGTAAAGAGCTTGTTTAATAACGTCGTACTCTTCACAAAGTGTGTCGGTTTTGTTTTCTGCTTTATTACTTTTTAATACCTATATGGGTGACGCATGAGCTTTAAAATTCACTATTTGAACACACTTGGCAGACCCCCTCCCAACGCTACTTGGAGGTGTTGGGCTTGCTCGCGCAATGTAAGTTGGGGCCATGTCTGGTTACCACACCGTTCCCGCCCCCTTTTTTTGATGCCTCACGGAGACGCTTGATTATTCTGGGGTTTCTAGTGGAATGCTGAATGGACACCTCTCCAGGTGAAGTGCCCCCTCCATCAGCAGGGCCAGGTGATGCCAGTTAAGGGGTGTGGGGGGTCGTCTGGCCATTGGAATCCCAGAGGAGTGCAGAGAATATAAGGGTCGAGGGTAGTGTGTAGTGTTTTCACACCACTGCACTTTTGAGCAGCACGCTGCACTTCATTATCTGGCACTTTAACGCGCCGCATCTTTCATGGCCAGCAGTAATCTATTGGCCTTTATAAGCCGCGTCATTTTTGGTTTTGCTCCCTTGTAAACGATAAATAAAATGAATTAAAAATCAAGATAGGAGATGGAGCCAAAGGGAATGCTACAGAAGGGGATGCTGGAGAGGGCATAAGAGTGGCATAGGATCTGTACGGTACCCTGCTGCTATTTGCATGGTCTCCAGGCGGTCTGGTGGACCAGATGAGAAGGGGGCAAAGTGAGAGAGTGTGGTGGATGCCCTCGGATGCACGTGCAGGAAGAGGGAGCGAGGGAGTTCAGACAGTCGAGGAGGAGGCGGCAAAGTGATGCCAGAGCAGTGTCTGGGTTGAGTAGCCTGCCAAGTCTGAGGGAGCAAAGGTGGCATTTGACTTGGCCAACACCTTTAATCATTTGAGGTAAGGCGCTGCCAAGTGGTGTGTGCCCGTTTTGTATGGGCAGGACTTTGTATCAGCTTTTTAGTCCAAGCAAAGATGACGGCCCATGTGGGGAGCAGAGGTGGTGCAATCCTTCTGCGGCCGGTCAGAGGGCAGTTCTTGCAGCGCGTTGGGCAATTGTAAAGCTTCTCTAACCAGCATATTTTTCCAGGTAAATGTTGAAGCTTGTGACTGCCTGAAGTGTGGGTCCAGTGAGTTTGAGTTTAGATCCACCAAACTTCAATTATAATCCGAGGTTCTAAAGATTCTCATGTATGTATCTTTAGTCTTTGGGTATCTACGCCGCATGCAACCTGGCACCACATGAAAACGATGGCGTGGGGTTCCTAAATGCTTAGTCTGTTCCAGTTCTTGCTTCTACACTTACAAATGCTCAAAGAGACTGTTTACACTTCATGCAATGGCAATGGGCCGGGAGGATGGATCTGGGGCGAAATGCTGCCTTATTACGCGGGGGGACTCAAAATGCATAAGGGTCCTGTTGCCCGTGTGTCCAGTTCTTATAGAGGTCGGTCTTTGGCAGGAAAGGACAAGTTTAAAGCTGGAATTTTGTGAAGACTATTTTTTTAAGAAATATGTGCTTACCATTGGCTCCATCTTGCCGCTTAATTGGCTGGTAAAACCTAGATAAAGGCATGTGCTTATCGCACCTGGCGGTTATTTGCTAAAGCCGCACCCTTTGAGAGTTCCCGTGTTGAACCTTAGTCCAAGTGCGCTTTCATGACCAGGCACCCTACTTTTTTCGTACCAGTTAAAACTCTGGCTGTGGTCCAGCAATTTGCAGGACATGGGGCACATTTATAACGCTGTGGGGGAATAATGTTCGGATGACTTTAGCTGTAATCTTCAATACTTTGTCCTACTTTCTCATTACAATACTTTAACCTTACGCCCCATCTTCCCGACCCACGACGTGACCCAACTATTTACTACTACCGGACTCCTGGAGGTATAAATGCCTCTTACCTACAGTCCCCAGTTATTTTCCCACGGGGATCATGGACCCTTCCACCATGAGAGGGTGGGGGATGGTAAAATGGTTCTGTGACGAAGTGTAGGAGTAATAAAGATTACCAGTAAGCAATCCAAGCATTCCCTTCTCGCCCCTCTTCCTCATTACTTTACTTGCTTCTGAGGTTTACAAATGCATCCCAGGGGAGCCGAATGAGAACCAATCGCGCATACCACCTAGACTGTTCATGGGTGAATCAGTTCACCTTGGCTGTGTTGCAGGCAATTTGTGGTATTTTCTGTTTTAAATGTATGCTGAATTGTGTGGTGTCCTTGGAGATCCTGAGTTTTTGGATTGCAAGGACCGGGACGAGGAAGAGGTCAGTAAAGCAGGTATTGCTTATCGGTAATCTTTATTACGTCTAGTCCTGCGCTTACTCATCACAGACCTAGCATCCCACCTCAGCCTTCCTTGCAGCGGTGCACCGTCGCCAGTCTCCTTCGGTATTAACAGGAGGTAACACGTGTGGTCATCCCCTTTGTGCCCCACGGGAAGCGGCTAGTTTTCAGAATCTTGCTACGAGAGGGACTGGAGTGAAGGCTCGCGACCTCCAGATTGCGAGCAGGACGAGGGGGGAACGAAGACCAAGTAATCCCTGCATGAGCCCCGTAGCTGAAAAAGGCAGCTAGGTGTAGGGGAGTAGACGTCCCAGGTTTGCCAGGACAGTCCTGGAATTAGGTCCTTTGTCCCCCTGTCCCAAGGGTGTTTTTAATTTAAAAACCACGTCCCGGTTTTTGGAAAAGGGAGTCCCTGTCCCGGTTTCTGGATAAAGGGAAGGTTATTTGTCTGAAATGATTGAATATTGATGGTGGTCAATAATTCTAAAGCAAACATCAGAATAATTAAGATTAACATTGTGTTCCTCTGACATCCCAGGCTGGGCTTGAACACCCCCCAACCTTTCAGTAGCCACCATACTCATTACCAGTTTGGACCATACCTGCCTAAACTCTGGGTATAGCCCACAGACTCTGGGTTTTCACGCTCTTCTTAGGGTCTCCGGGGAAGAGCATGGAGTCTCCGGGTTTATGGCCACTCAGGACACCACTATAGAAATGAGCCGTAAACCTTCCTGTATTAGGCACATTGCTGCCTGCGCGCAAACGCCATGCACAAATAATAAACGTTTCTGCAATCTGGCACTGAACGTTACATGACTGTGCCTGAAAATCCAGTGGTCTTGCTGTCAAGTTACAGAATTAATGTAAACGTGGGCGAGTGCAGAGCATTGTGTTCCCTTTTGTGATATCTGGCGAGGAAGAAAACAAAGGTTCATTCTTTTGCCAGCTTTTCCTGTTTCTATTGCAATTGTTTGGGGGGAAAACTGCCCTGTTATTTTAGCACTTTTGTTTCTTGGCAGGGGTTATTTATTTATTTTTTATTTATTTACTATATGGGTGTGGCAGGTGGGCAGAGATTGGGTGCCGTAATTCTCGGGGTTTTTGGTTCTCTAATGTAGGCAGCTATGGTTTGAGCCACATAGACTGACTGGGAAACCAACCAGATAGGAAGGCATCTAATATTAATCGGAGCACAAGCACCTTTGTGAGATGCTTGCATTAAAAATCAAAACTCCAAGGTTTAATTGCAGGATAGCAGTTCAGTTCTGGGAAAATTGTGCACATAAGGGAAGAAGGGGGGGGGGGCAGGAGGTTCTGCTATGGAAGTCCTCCTTTTGTTTGTGGCCGTCCCGGTTTTTTATTTTGCAAATCTGGTCCCCCTAGTTATGACGGTGGGGTGTAACCATTTATGGCACGACAAATGCAACTCTGGCTTGGAGGGCAATCTGCTTAAGTGCAAATGCTGGACGTGTAACCATGCGTGCCAAGAGTTCCACACGTACTTGGGGCTGGACTGGGAACTAAAAGAGGCCCTGGAAATAATTACTGGGGACCAAAAGAGGCCCTGGAAATAAAGCTCAAAGTGGCCCCATATGACGCATTTTCAGCAAGCCCAATGCTTTTCCTATGAAACATTTTGAAAATGCCACAGAAAAGAGGCCCAGGGTGCAGAGGCCCACCGGGAAATCTCCGGAGTTCCCTATAGGCCAGTCCACCCCTGCACGTACTGTCTGTGCCACTTGGTACCACTGGTGAATGCCAGAGAGTGTACAATGTCTGCAAGTGAGTGGTGAGGGGCCTGGATCAAGACTAAATGAGGAATGTTCGAAACACAGTAAAAATACTTGTGCACAAAATGGAATTACTGAAACTGAAGAGGTAAAAATAACTTTTACTGAAGTAAAATCAAGAAAGTGGATCAAGGCTACGAATTTGTCCAAACTAAAACGACTCTGTGCTGAGATCGGTGTGGTTTAGAGATTGTGAGGGGGGTTGAAATGGTGCGTACGAGGTGTCCCCCAAACCAACAAGAATGGCAATGGTGAATGCAAATAATGGGGTTATTGGGTTTAGCTGGAGGCAGGATAAGGTGTTTTTTCTTCTTAGTGCTGCGAAATTAATCTTTTTTTAGAACGGACAAAGGGAAAAAATGTATACTTGATTTTTCGTTTACTGTTTACATTAGTTTCGGTGAAATGTAGTTTTTCGTGTCTTCGTGCTCGGTCTGGGTTAATATGCCTCTTTAAGTTGATGGTGGTTTCGGCGCATGATGCGTGTGGATATTTTGATGTCCACTCTAGTTGGGTTTCGCTGCACAATCAAACATGTATATATGTAAAATTATATACATAATAAAATTATATATTTTTTATTAATCCAGAGGAATGCATTTCATGGTACCATTAAATGGCGACTTCCTGTCATGAACCGGAAGGCGGGGTAGCCAGTACGTGATGTAGTTTGACAGAAATTCGAACTAATTTGAGCCCAACAAACTGGCTGCAGATCCCGACAAACACTGACCTGTGAGATCTTTCCTACAGCGTAGGAGTCCCAGTGCAGGAGCTTGTGAAGAGCCCACCAAATGGTGAGGACGCATGCTTGGTTCATTTTTAAAATTGAACACGATCCTAAAGGATTTCATAGGTTAGTGACCCTCATTTAGGTTTTGGGACTCTTCCTTTGCTTAAGTAACGGTGGGTAGCAAAGGTAGGTGTGAGCGCTATGCAGCATTTCACTGACTGTGGCCAGAGTATCGGAAGGATGTTGTACTTTAGCAATAGTAGATGGAAGTACGCAGTGCTTTAAGTGGGCTGGGCCCCAGCAGTCTCCAGAAAGTGGGGCTGAGCTGAGGCCCCGCCGGGGCCCCCGGAGCCACACAACATTGGCGGGACGCATTATCCGGCCGCAGCCGCGACGTGAGATGCGCCCGCCATTATGTCAGGCAAGCTGATAGAAGTGCCAGCCAGTCACTGAGACGCTGAGGCTGGCGGCACTTCCGTCAGTCAGTGTAACTTTCTCTGATGACCCCTCATCAGGGTCATCAGAGGAAGTTGCTGTCCCTTTGTTTGCCCTCCCCTTGTCACTGACCCACCTCCCTACCCCCCCACCACTGCGGGCTGTGTGATCTAATATGCAGCTTAGATCACTGAGCCCGAGGGTTCCCAGAGGGTGAAAGACGCCTCGGGCTCAGTGATCTCTGCTCCAAGCAGATAGATCAGAGCCCGAGGCGCCTTTCTCCGTTGACAAAGCTTTATAAAAGATGCCTTTTACTGTGTACGTTTCAAGCCATCTTTTCTAAACGTAGAAATATTTTCTTTTATAAAAGACGGCTTGAGCACAATTCACGGCATCTTTTATAAAGCTTTGTCGACGGACAAAGCCACCCTGGGTTTTGTCCGTCATCAACGCTTTATAAAAGGTGCCTTGAATTGTTTACGTGTCAAGTCGTATTTTAGAAACATATAGAAACATGTTACAAATATTTGTTTATAAAAGGTGGCTTGAAAAGTACACAAACCATAGTAAGGTAAGCACACAAGTGTGCGTAACTTACTATGATTTGTGCACTTTTCAATATGTAACATTGCTACGTTTATAAAAGATGGCTAGAAAAGTGCACAAACCATAGTAGTACGCATACAAACATATAAATGCTCACATACATTTATATATTTGTTTGCGCACCTTACTATGATTGTGCACTTTTAGGTCACGCCCACAATGAAAACCACGCCCCCAAACTCAATTTCTTACCCCACTTAAAGCACTGGAAGTATGTGTTTTATTTTTTGTTAAAATCGTTTGGTTTGTGTGCTCATTCGGACTGAAACTTAAGTGCAGCAAGAAGCATTAACGATTGAACCAATAGCCTCCTTATTAACTTGTTTTCAGTAGCCAAAATTAGGAACCCGATTGCCTTATGTTCTAGAATTTGCCATGTTGGAGAATCTGGTAAGAGACTCGGGACTACAACTGGAATTTGCATTGGAGCAGAAATATTTCTTGGATTGAATATACATTAAGCGCTTTAAAAATGTTCCGAATTAACGCTCTGAACAATTTCGAAATTATTTTTAGGCGGAGACTGCCATCTTGTGGTAAAGCAGATCTGCAACAAGAACATTTTCGGAAATATCGCCCTCTATTGGTGCTTGTACATGAATCTACCATATTATTCCAAGCAGTGCTTGGGTTCGGATCGAAGCCTGCCGTGCCGGCCCCAGGTCCGCCATCGTCCCGTGCAACAGAATTCGCACGGTGCGAGCCCCTTGCTGTTCGCCCGCTGTGGCGTGATTATTGAAAAGGCGCTGGCGCAGGTCGCTTAATAATGGAAAGTCATTGACTGACACTTTACATGACCGTGCCATGTAGAGGGCACGCCGCCACACTTTACATTGTGTGAGCTGGTGGCACCGTCTATTTGCGGTGCCCCTGTGTGACCGCACCACTTGATTGCCCCTTGAGCCGGCTCTGAGTCGTAGTTCTAAAATGGATGCCTGCATTACATGCACATGCCCTTTACTATCCTATGCCTAAAGATGAATGCACGTTGTGTTTGATCATGCAGAGCTAATGTTTTGAAAAATATCTACGTTTCTATTAACAGTGACAAAATGGTGGTTCTTTCCAAGGAGTATGGGTACGTGGCCCTTACTGGCGTGGCCAGCTTCGTCCTAGTGACTCACCTCGCCTTTAACGTGGGCAAGGCACGCAAGAAGTACAAGGTGGAGGTGAGTGACTTTAGGCCAACCTGATCCTGCTGCGATTGATGAATGTTATGTTGAAAGCTCCTCCCCAGTGGTCCAAGTACCACGCTGCGCAAAGCTTGTGTGTGCACAACTATTGGCTTGTACACTTCAGTATACCCTGTTCGCCAAAGAGCTGGGGGTGGCCATTGGGTCTTTTTAGATAAATGTTTAAAAGAGGTGGTTTTATCGCTTGATGTGGATTCGGAGCTACAGTTTTGGTTCAGTGGCTATGAAATTGACTTCCCCTAGACGTGTGATTAACAGGAATTCCAGGCTCCCCACCCTAAGGGTCTATACTCGAATTGATATTTTATTTATAGCACGCTCGCGCATAAGTGTTTCAGAGCGGGACAAGGCAAGGGAGGGGACCAGGGGAGAACAAAACAACGATCTTACTAGGCCCAGTGACATTGAAAACGCGCAAGTGCATGGGAGAGGGAACAGGGGGGAAAAAGTGCATGGAAGAGAGGGAAAGGGAGAGGGGGAGGGGGAGTGGAAAGTGCAGAGCAGAAGAGAAACGGATAAATAATAAATAAAATAAACAAAGAAGTTTGCTATTTGAGCTTTGGTCTTTGTGTGGTGGTTTCTGACATTTTTGGATGGGCGAGGAGGGGTCTGGGTGCCAGCTCAAGAGGAAAGTGAGGGCACTCGGGAGAATCTTCGGGTCCTGAAAGAGGTGTGACCCCGGTGGGAAGGGGAGCACAAGGGAAGGCTGGGGAGGTGAATATGTCAATTGGAAGCCGGTTCCATGTGGTATGGTCGCCGCAAAAACAGATAGATAAAAAAAGAAAAACATTTCTTTCCACTTTCCAGGCGGGGGAGACCATTGCCCTAACCCACCCCCACATATATAGGTGCGAAAAGTCAGATCTTAAAATATCAGTCTTTTGCCACTGGTTTTTTCACGGTTACGCTGGAAGCACAGGTACCAGGAGCAGCGGGGGCCGGGGGGCTGGGAACACCTGCAAATACTGCAGGCATGTTGAAGGGTGAGCTTGGAGGGGTAGGCATTTGTACATCTCGTCTGTCCTGATGTTTTGCACTGCACTCCCCGTCAGCCCTAGCCAGTATAGTCCCTGGCGAGGGACCATGGGAAGACGCGTGGGCTGCCCAATCTAAGGGTTTGCACATTAGTGGGGTCAAAAAGCGCCACTTCGTTCTCAATTAGAGCTTGAAGTCCTAACCAATACTGGAAGTGATTTGTGTGATTGTACCAGTGCAGGGATGGGGGGATAGTTCCTAACCTCCCCACCCCACCCTCATAAACATTTGCCTCTCAGAAGCTAAATCACGATGACATGGGAAATAACCCAAGGGAGGAGCCTTTCCTAGAATGTTTCTGGCAAAGTATAAAAGGAGCAGACATTTTAAACTAAAAAGCTGTATTTAAATACATTTTCTGCAGTGTAACTTACTATTGAGCGATTTCCCAGGCATTGTGACCGCCGCCCCCCACCCCACACACCTTTCTGATCCTGATGACCTGGCTGTTTTAAATAGTAAATACTCTAGGTGCAGTGTCACTGAACTCTGGGACAAGAGATTTCCCAGATCCGAGATCGGGGGAAGACTATCTTTTTTATTGTTTTGCCAGCCCACTTCGAGCACTGTCCCACTCTGCCCCACTGCAACAAATGGGGGACTGCTGTGGTTTGCAACGTTGTCCTTCGGAAGGAAATGAGGGTTGCCTCTATCGGGAAACCGTTTGCTAGAACATCATGATTTTTCTTTTTATTTTCCCAGTACCCCAAAATGTACAGCGATGACCCGGAGAATGGACATATCTTCAACTGCATTCAGCGTGCGCATCAGAACACGTATGTATGCCTGCTGTGCTCTGTTTTTCCTGGATTGTGATGTGCCACTGTTGTGTTCATTAGGTCTTGGTAATCCCGATTTGTATTTTAAAGCAACGGTCTCAAATTCAGGATGTTTGGTAGGATTCTAAAAAAGCCGTGCATTTGCCCTCTAAACCCCCTGCCCTGTCCCCGGCTATCTCCATCTGCACTCTCTAGTGGAAGCTCAGCTAAGTTGCCCTGTGTTTGCCTGGGTATGGCTTCCATGAGAGTGTGGGGTCAATTGGTGTGTAGTTAGATTGAAGTTCCTGCTCTTTTGGCCAGACTCTCGTTTGGCCCTGAACTCCTTTTTGGACGACCACCAATTTACTGGTGCAAAGATTTGGGGAATAACTGAGTCACTAGTTAACTTGTCCTAAACACTAACCGCCAGTATCGTTACCACATAGACACAGAACACTCACAATCTTGTAATACCATGCGAGACTGACTGTAGATGACGGCCCCCTCCCCACATCCAATACCCTTTCCGTTCTTTCCTAGCAGGGAAGCACTGCAAGGTTTAGACCCCGGGGCAAAACATTCTCGTTCTAAAACTGCAGAGTGAATATTTGGTTTGGATACAGTGCGTTTTATGCGACATCCCATGTCCACATATTTAAAAAGAAAAATCCTACTATTGTTCGCTGCTAGGTGCCCAGTGACCTCCTGTGGGTGTTTGGCACGTGGTGCTGGCATTATGAAACGCCTAGGCATCTAATGTGTTCTCTGCACAAGGATCCTGTTTTAGTTCCTTCATGTGCGGGGATTGCAAGGAGCTGGCAGGCGAAATGGGCCCAGACCTGCGCACTCCCTCCCAAAAGGCTGTGGCCATTTAAACCGATCGGCACGCTGTGCGGGCATCATGAGGAACGGGTGACGGGGATTGCATTTCAGTGCTCGGGTGCAACTGGTGGATCGCCCGATTTTTTTTTTTTTTTTTTTTTTTTTTTTAATAGGGGGTGGAGGGGTTAAAGAGTTGCAGGTGTTTAACAGCAGCCTGCTTTCCCTGTTGCAAGAGCTGCTGATGGCAAACTGCCATTATTGTTCCTAGTGCTTCTAGTGGCAGAGTGGCACCAATTCGAATATTCTTGATCACTGTAACTTTCCATAATTTCCTGTTGAACACATCTCGTCTGTCGCTGCATTGCCTTCTAGAACAATCTCCGCTATATCTACATCACTTTAGCTGAGACCTCTGTATAACTCAAGGGTGATTCTCTCGCACACGATGGGCACTGGCACCAGGGCCATGGTTTAGGAGTGAAGAATTGCTCTGATTAGTTATCTTCACTACCCCTCCTCTTCCTCATCGCAGAACGTACTTTTGAGATTAACCCCTCCATTCAGGAACCCATATCCGCGTTGCTTTTTTCGTATCCCCTTCAGAAGTGATGTATCGTCACAAGCCCCATAATCCTTACTTCTCTCCCCGGATTCTTGGGCCCTTTACCGACCCGGGCAGGGAAAGGTGGGTCCCAAGTAGTGTGGTGCGGAAAGGTAGGACTGGGAGTAAAACATTACCGGTAAATTATCAAAGCATGGTATCCCTCTTCCTCGTCCCAGTGCTTTTAAAGAAGTCCCAATGGCTGTGGTTTCAGGGCTCCAGAAAGTATAATGCAGACAACAAAACTTGTTGCGCACCATTTTATTTAGTTAAGTTCTCTGAGAACCAGTGTTGTTCACCAAGTTCCTGAACTAAAAACCCCATCCCAAAAGCACAAGAGTAGAGTCCATCCACATTTACTCTGCAGAATTTTGTGAAATGGCAAGGTCTGACCAGGGGGCCACCCTACAAATGACCAACAAGGACCTCCAGCCAGGACGTCTCCATGCCCTGAGTTGATCTGCCTTGCACGCCAGCAGGAAGTGGGGCCCATGCAATGTTATAGGCCGGCAGAATAGTAGCACAAATTCATCTGCTAATGTAAGCCACTGATGCCTTCCTCCCAGGCCCTGCAGGTCCACGCATGACAAACGGTCCATCTTGCGAAATTGAGAAGTGTTATCCATGCATGTTAGTACCATTCTTCTGACATCCAGTGTATGCCGTTTTCTCTTCTGTTCATTTTTGGATTTGGATAAAAGGCAGGCAGTTGCAGCTCCTGAGAATAACATTTTGAGAATGCTGTTGGGAGAGAGGATCACGCTTGTAAACAATGTCTTCCAGTAGTAGATACAAAGGTGGGTTAACGACTGCCCAGTTATTGCCACAAAAAAAACTGGTTTCCATATAAAAAGCTTTAGCTTAATTTCCTGAAATGCAGAGGATTGAACCACCTTTTAAACCATATCCCCAGGAGGAACCCCACCCAGCACCATGGGTCTCAAGAGGAGAACACTCTTGAATTAGGAGCTTTGCAGATTTACTCCTAGCTGAGAGGCCACTGTCCTGCAGATTATGCCCCTCAATGTCCTCACCCCACAGCTCCGCCTGCTGCGATGGAGCCCTAGGTCTGGACCCAAAACTGTTTGCAGGCTAAAAAGGGGGCTCACCGGTTCCACTGCCATCTCCCGAAGGAGAGGGGAACCAAGGCCTGCAAGCCAAGAAGAGGACTACCGGGGTTATCAAAGCCCTGCACTCGATGATTTTCTGTACTACTTTGGCAGTCGAGGGCATTGGGGCATGGAGGGCGATCACACAGCAGCCACTCCAGCCATTATGGGGCTTCCACTCCCCGTCGCATGAGTTTCTGGAGCAGAATGACCTGAACTGCATTACCCAGAGCAACACATCCAGCAAGGGGTTCCAAATCTCACATGTCACTGAACGGCCAATGTTTTAATGACCATTCCTGGAGGCTGGAAACCACGTGCTTCACTGAGCTGCTGCTTGATTATCCACTCCCTGACACGCACCGCCCACCGGGGGAAACTATCGTTGTCTGCCTAGATCTCAAATCGATTTGCAAGCCATAGTGGTTACATTCTGTCTGAACCACAACAATCTGATGAACCTCAGCTCGAACCATCAAAGAAGTCTGTAAGCAACTGCCGGCTACCTCCAGTTAAGTTCCCACTTCTCTTGATGACCAAGAGACCCAATGGTAGCACCCCTACTTACCTTGCTGGCAACAGTAGCAAGTATGATGGGGAAAGGAGATGCCAACAGAAACCCTTTGCTCATGTTTTTTCTATGTTGCCCCCCATTCAGGTCTTCCCGGAGCTTGTCGTCCACTGAAAGGATTGCGTTGTAATCCTTTGACGCCATGACCCAAGGTTTGCGACTCACTGCTGGTTGTAGTTGGAGCCTGGCCCCCATGGTACTGCATGAATGCAAGCCTCCATGTGTCCTTGTAGAGGTCTTGCTGATGTTTGCTGTAAAGTGCACATTTTTCTCAGTAATCTCAATTTGCTTGCTCTGTCTGGAAGAAGCAAGGCCCAACTGGGCCCATCCCAAATATTTCTTCACGTTTATCAGCCACGTGAGTTGTCCCATTGCCTCCCATCTCTGCTGGACTTGGCGAACCAGCAAGTCCTTTATTGGGGCTCTGATCAGCCAGTCGATCACATCGGCTAACATTTGTATTCCCTCTTGAAAAGCTGCCACCATTGGAGCGTGAATCGTAGTAAACACCCAAAGGGCTCCTATCAGACCAAAAGAGGGCCCGAAATTGCTAATGCCATGTCTGCTCTGCAAACCGCAACCAACTCTGATCGGGGTGAATTGGAATATGAAAGTGGGCATCCTCGAGGTCCAGTGAAAAACCCCTCCTTGGCCCAAGATTAGGATAATCGCCATAGGATGCCCATTTTGAAACTTTCTCTAAAACGTATTGTCGTTTTTCAAGATTAACATTTTCCTCCAAGCTTGTGATGGCTCTGGAATCCAGGGAGTCCATGCAGGTGCCTGTTCTTCCTTCAAACTTCATGACTACCCCCTTCCCCAACATTTCTAAAATACCCAGCCTCATGGCGCCTCTTTCTTTCTTTATAAGAAAGAGGCATGATTACTGCACATGGGGATGGATAAATTGTATCTTGTACCCATTCCTCGGGAACTTGTGCCATCATTGTGAAGGATCCATCGAGCCAATGTCGCTTTCTTCCATCTGTACACAAACTGGAAGGTCTGGTCCCCACGAGGCTGCAGTCAAGATTGTCGGGTCTTGGCTACTGTGCTGGTGACCCCTTTTTTGAGCTTGTCTTGTTTCTAGATCCTTGACGTTAATTTCTGGATGAAGAAGGGAGATGATGGTTTCTTATAGCCATTATGTGGGCTTATAACGCTGCTTCCTACTTCCCAATTTCTCTGCTTACTTGTTGCAGAACGCTCTGCATCTTCTCCTCCAGACTGTCCCCAAACGGTGTGCCCTCAAAAGGCATCCTCACGGCCGTTGCTTCTTGGTTGCCCTCAGGATGCCAATCCCTGGCATGTATCTCCTACCGGACATAGCAGCTCCCATCATGGCAGGTGATCTGACCCCATTGAGCGCCCAATTGGAAAGAAATTGTACATGTCTCTTCATAGTGTGCATCAGCAATGCACAGTCCAATCCATCCGCTAGATCTATGAAATAATCTTTAAAACCTAATCTGTGAGGTGTACAACGCGCAAGTGGTGGATCTTGGAAATGTGCACCTTCATTCCGCCATCTATATTTGTTATTGAGTCTTTTACTGCAGCAGCATCTGCCATGGAGTAATGGCCATAAGGCTAGTCAGGATGTCATCCACCAGAAAATTCTTAGCATGGTTTTTTCTTCTCATGTGACATGTTTTTGCTAGGAAGCTTCGCATCTCGATCTGGGTCTCCCCAATCCGTCAAAATCTAAAAGAAAATGTTATGCCTGAGATTACAGGTGGTCATTTTCCGGATGTTTGCTTAAACTTCATCATTTTTGGATCCTCTGAGAACCCTGTGACGTGAGGGTTTCAAGGCGATACATCCTGCCACCTCCACGACATCGGACACCATTTCTCTGTTCAGGTATCTTCTCTATTCTCCTGTGAACACTCTGAGTGAGGAAACTGATGATGGGGATGATGAATAAGATTGAGTGCTAATCCTTTCTGGTTTTTTTGGTTGTCTCCTTCCCCTTTTTTAATTTCAACACTTTTGCCTGCAGGGCAGTTAACTTAACTTGTCGTTGAGTGTGCTTGTTCCTTTTCTAACAAGGATGGACGTCATGACCATGTGGCTTTCTCTTTACTTTCCTGCTGGACCCCATGCTGCTCTGAACAAGACTAACGCAGCCTTTAAGCGTCAGCATTGTGTGTAATGCCTGAACTAGTCACGTGTGCTTGGAGAGGTCAACCGTTTACCCTACTCAAGATGGCCACCAGCCCACTACACGATACACATGCAGGGAAAGATTTTGCATAATAACTGCATTTTCCTATTTGATAGCCAAACTACGAGCATAAAACCAAAAATCAACCACAAACCATATTCTGGGACCAAAGCAAGCCTAGGACAATACAGATTGAAGAACCATAATGACCCCACACCACACACAGCTCTAAACAGAAACCAACCAACCACCCCCTCCTCTTCTCCACACCCGCATACCTCTCATGTGCTACACACGCCAAAAAAGGGCCAGCAAAATGACCCACCAAAAAACATGCAAACCACCCACCACTACCCATGTCACAAAAGTTGCAAACAAACCAGACACTGGATGCTAACCCTTCCGGACACACAGCGCAGTGCACGCCACAAGGCACACCCAACAAGCTCACACAGACGCCAGTTTCGCTTGGTTCCGCAAGCATCAACAGAAGAGCACAACCTCTATCCTATTCCCCCTTCCATCACTAACCAACCCCACCCACTTTGGTTACAGAACCACATGGGCGACTGGAGCAATGCAAATGGCAGCAGTGCGTGGTATAAATCGTCCTAACAGAATATCGTCGTAACAGAATAGTATTTTCTCCCCACATGCACAACATTTTTCAGGCCACCCTTTGTCCGCAACTTTCAGAGAGAGCAGTGAGAGACCAAACTTGCCACGAGATGGGAGGGCTCTCCATTTCTTCTTGCAGTGCTTTCCTTACATGCCTTTTGGTGGGAGGCGGTGAGAGCTCTGCTGCCCAGTGCTTCAATAGAGCTGAAGGTGGCCAATCCCTAGAAAACCAAAGAAACCATGCCACCTGGTTAGCCCATTACATACCTGTTTTTAGTTGTGTCTGCAGGTATTTTTCAGACATGAGCATGCCAGAAGTAGACAGCAACCACCCTGCCAGGCTTCCGATGCTCTCCGGGACCCTGTTCGGACCCACCCTAAAGTTCTCCCAGTGACTTTGGCTAAGCAAGGAGGAGGAACGCTATCCTGCAGGGACTACACTAGGGAGGGAACCAGCTACTGTTGTCCCTTAAGGAACACACTAAGGTAAGGCACCTCCAATGACCCAAGTTCTATCTCCTGGACGGGCGAGCCGGCCTAAGATGTGGCCATGAGCTCTTCAATGGAGTGAACCGCATAACTACTTTTTGGGACGAGGAAGTAATAGTGACATGGAGGTAATGCATAATGTTCGTACCCTTTTTGCTTGCAGCTCTGGTTTGCTCTTGCCATCTGTGTTTCTATGTCCCTATTGGAGTTGCTCTTTCTTTACAAAATATTAGGGGTTGCCATCCTTTTGACCATACAGATGGTTTGGACTACAACTCCCATCGGCCCAAGCTAGCATAGTCCATGGCAGTTGTTTGGCACTAAATCAGATGAGACACAGGTTGCAGACCCCTGATCTAAACAGTCTGGAATCTGCACTGATTATGTTGGTAGACCTTGATGGCTACATGTAATAACTAATCCAAAATAACTAATACCATAATAACGAATTCCCAAATAACTAATTCCTTTTTAGTTTTTTTTAGGGGGTTGCCCCCCAAACCACCACTTTTTTGTTATTGATACTTTTGGCCCATCCCCAAAACCACTATTCCTAACCCTTTTGTAATTTTTTTTTATTCCTTTTTTTTGGGGGGGAATTCGTTGTTTTGGTATTCGTGATAATCTCTGCATGCCGACCTCGACCTACCAGTGTGAGGGGGCAGTGTATAGTGTTGTAGAGACCACTTTGCGGAACGTATTGGCATTGGGCACCATCTACGGGAGAGTTATTCCCTAAATACTGGCATTCACTAAAGGGTCTGCTTTTTTTGTAGTGCTTAATAGTAGAGTGTTGTTACTTCTTAGCATTTACAACTTGCATTTACAAACTTGCTATAAATTGAAACTGGTGCCAAAGAAGGATGAAATGGTTTTCCAAAAAGCTGTGAAACTTGGTTAAGTGGGGAAGCTGGGGACTGGTTCTTGGGTGCTCAACTACCACCACCATCGTAATCTGTCGTTGCTTCAGTTCTTTCTGCTTTAAATGATCAGCTCTGTTTCTTCTCTCTTAGACTGGAAATGTATCCTTCCTTTCTCTTCTTCCTCGCCATTGGAGGAATTGCTCTCCCAGTAAGTGGTGTGCATAAAGGAGGGGTTGGGTGGGGGTGGAGCGGGCAGAGGGTGCAGGGTGGTGCTGTTCATGCTGTATTATATTGGTTATTTATAACACGTTTAATACCGAAGAGGTTTTATTCAAACCTGTGTTGCTCTGCGTCGTCTTGCTTCCGAGACGAGCGCGTTGCCACTGAGCTGTACTACATGTGCTATCTCTTACCTGTTGGATTGGGGATAAATTGAATACAGATCAGGATGTGGAAATGGAAAACAGTACTTTCTTGTTTTAGATCGTACACATGGACCAATACCCGAAAAATAAATCTCGGAGGGGGAGGAGGGGGGCGGCTAAACACGACTTAAACAAATTAATCTGGTGAACAACCACTGTTGCCTGGCTGGCTTCTGTGCCAGAACAAGCCGTTGTACTATCCTACTGTATGTGTAAAGCAACTAAGGGGAGTAACAAATTAGGGTTCGCTAGTCTACTATGGTCTATTAAATAGTCAAATGCAGCAGCACCATACGAGGTCCCCCCTGAGCCTCCCAGTGTATACAGAAGAAAACGGAAAGTATGTTGTTGGTCTGCGCAATGACCCAAGTTAGGTCATCTGTTAATTAGCAAAACTACAAGTAGTCCTTAATGTGGATCAAACCATAATTATATCTAATTCAAAAGTCCTGATTTATTGGTGTCACCCAGCAAATCAACAGCCGTACTATCCTACTGCGCTGATCTGCTTGGGGATATATGTGGGCAGGAACTAGCCGGGTGTTAGACCAGGCAGTCTGAAACTGGTTTTCTGAATGGACGCCCTCTTTACGGATTACCGTTTTAGCAGCGGTCCCTAATAGGCGCACCCTATTGGCCGTGGCTGAATAGGTTTTCCTAAATATATTGTCACCCGAAGCACTAATCATGGCGCTGTCCTGAAAGTCCGAGCAAATCTTTTGCAATGATCGTTAAGTGGTTTCCTTAAGTAAAAGGTTACCCCAAGCACTGCATTCATTAGTGCTTCAGATGACAATATATAAGGAAAGTTTGCCACTTCCACACAAGAACTGCACCACAAATTTGATCAAAGAACAGGCTGAGCAGAAATGAAACCAGCCAGTTGGGAATGGGAAAAATGGCCCAGTGGTGTACCGCGGTGCATGGCAAACCACGATTGGCTTTTTAAAACCCCTCTGCCTGATTTTACTGCGGGGTAGAAAGCTAATGATCTCGCGACATGTGGAAAAGCGCATGCACGAGATGGACAGTGTTCCTTTGGCAGCGTCACCCTTGCAGTCTGGCTACAGGTTGGCAATTTGCAAACAAAAATTGGCCAGTCTGCCTGCTCGACTTTAAGTGGGGCGATCTGCAGGGAAGTGGCTCTGTACAGTGCTTCCGGAGACCAAGTTAGATGTTCTCGGTTTTGATTTGTCTCGGGAATAAGGCTCTGGGAAAAAGATTGTAATATGGTTAAACATTTTTTGTAAGTGATCCTGGTGGTAAATATGTTATATCTCGAGACCCGTTCCAGCGCGGAGAAAGCAGCTGTTGTGGTCTTTTCGGCTGCCTAAACTGATGTGAATTCCCTGTTTTTCAGCGTGCGAGCAGCATCCTTGGAGTGAGCTGGATCGTGGGCCGCCTCATGTTTGCTCATGGCTACTACACCGGAGGTAGGTTCATGGGTCCACCGCTGGCAACAGCCTTGCAAAGAAGCTCACCGAGTGCCTGTTCTTTACCCAACTCCTCCTTCCTACACGTCGCACTGTGAACTTGCCACCATCCCCACTGTTGGCTTGACTTTCCTCTGCAGGAGTAACTAGGCCACACAAACGGGCCATAAATGCAGATCGAATTTCCGCTGGGGTGACAAGTTGGTTCTTAAACGTTACACTCTGCTGTCCTTACTTTGCAAAGCCTACCTTTCCTTGCAAAGGTTCAGCATCGCATTGTATATACTCGTGGGTAAAAATTGAAGCTGCTAGCAAAGCATAAAAAGTCACTTGCCCCCCTCAATTCTCCATTTATGCAGAGCACACCATTTCCTACTCGCCAAAAATCCATTATTAATGGCAAATGGCCAGGGGCGAGTACACCTTTTTAGCCCCAATCTTTCTGCGCAGACGCTGCAAAGCCTCCAGTGTTGAGAAGAGCAGCAGGGGGTCCCAGACGTGCACCATGGCAAGTCCAAAACAGTTCCCTCTTATTCTCAACCTTTCAATTGTCCTTTTAAAAAAAAAATATATATATATATATATATATATATATATATATATTAATTTTTTTTTTTTTTTTTTTTTTAATTACTACTTTTGCTTCTCGGGTATTTTAGAGGGGGCGGGGAGCACTTGCCCATATCTGCTGCTCATGACTTCTATCCCCAGATGTCTTGGAAGATCTGATAGGACAGAAATTCTGACCAGCATTGCCCCACTTTCCTTCTCACTGCCACCCCATCATTGTTTTATTTTTCTCCCATACCCTCCCGTTCAGTCTCCTGCCTCTCTTGGCTCTCCATCACTTTTGGTCTGTTTCTTCTTTCTCTCCCTTCTAGTCTCTTCTCCCACTCGTCCTTTTAAATGTTTATTCTTTTTCCGTCCCATGCCCCCTGTTCCGTCTCCTCTTGCTCTCTGGTCGCTTGCTTGCGTTCCTGTGATATCTCCTCCTCCTTTACTGCCTCGCACTCTTTCCCCCCTCTGTTATTACTCCCTTTTCTCCCTCTCGCACATTGTTCTCTTTCTTGCCAGCTCTTATCTGCTCTTCCCATTCGCTCTTGCCAGTTCTTGCACTTCTGTGGCTACCTTTTTCCTATCCACTTTTTTTGTCTTTCTCAATGCTCGCCGACCCCCTCTTTTCCCTGGACACTTGTCACTTTTTTCTCTCTTCCTCTCGCTGCAAATATCCCTGGCTTATGGTGCAGGCAAAGCCCACTGTGCCTGCCTGAGCTCCTCACGCCATAGCCAAAAGATAATACCGACCAGACAAAGGAAATGAACACCCCCAAACCCACACATGGGTCATTCTTCAATCTAACAGCCTTTTCAATCTGACTCTTGCTCGTCTTGTGCAACCTCTTGCTTCCGCTTTTTTCTCTACTTGACCCCTCCCCAGAACTCGCTTCCCACTAAAATAAAATGTACCCAGTCATTCAAGTGCACCCACTCTATGAATATTCCATAAAATGGCTGCACTTACTGTCAATTACTTGTAAATATCCATCCTTGGCTGCATGTCGTGTCCTTTTTATTTCGAAAATTGTACAACTTATATAAAAAGTCTTTATTAAATCACATTTTTTAAAATTAAAAGAATAATGGTTACTGGAGTGTATAAATCCAAACGTTTATACAACATTGATCCACAAACACATTAGAACAGAGACAATATGTACATATAATGATCTAAAACACACTCTGTAAATACAATAGGAATACACTTATGTCCAAGTACCCCCATGTGTGTCCTAAATTGGCCCTACAGAATGTATTGCGCATTTACCAGAGGCTAAATGTTAGAAGTGACGTGATTTTGACACTTGTGCAAGTGTGACGCAACGACTTCCAAATAAACTTTAAAAGGTTTCCACAATCTAAAGGAAAAAAGGGAAATAAAGAGAAGCACCTTTTATTAATGTAAAATGAACAAAAACAAATGAAAAACGGCTGCATCTGTTTGTGAAATTTAGAACACACAATTATTGCAAAAGGAGCACCTGCATCGTACGCATGATGTCTCCTTGTTTTGGGTTTGCAATATCCTGTCTTTACCGGACAGACAACCAATCGAATCCCCTAACGTGGTGTTTCTGCAAAGCAAAGTCCCACGGGAAACCGTTGAGCAGAGTTTACATTGCACCAGTCAAACATCCTGGCTCCACAATCCATAAACGGCCCATTAATGCCCAGACAATTGCGACGCAACTGAATATACCAGGTTCTCTTTCCCATCCTGAGTACGACCACCTGAATTCTAATGTAGAAATAATGTTGGACTCCCACCTTTTTCATGAATGTTTCCATTCCTCCGATAAAGCTCAAACTTGTACGTGTACCATGCAGGTACCAAGAAAGTAGGTTTGGTTCTCCCCACCCCCCTCCCCATCTACTCGAGTTTGGCCTACGTTCTGCTTAGACTTCAGTGTGACTGTTTTGATGGGCACTAGGAGTGCTTTTTAGTGTGCGTACTGCACGTGCCAGCTGCCTCATGCCAAACGTGATCATGAAAGTGTTCTTGAGGGCCCAGTCTGAGCACATTCCAGGAGTGAACCTTTATTGGGCGAAGGTTTGTCCAACACAGCAATTGTTTGGTTCCTATGGCTTCTAGAGGCGCAGTCAACAGCATGCATTAAAACAAAATGATAAATACATTTCAGTGACAAATTACAGGGAAGACAATGCATTTTTGACACAAAAATGCTCACAAAACTAACATTGATTTACAGAGCGGTGGAGTAGTGTCCGCAATGGGTGAGAGGATGTCCGGGAAGGTAGAACTATGAACCAGGGACCAGGACAGTAGAGCATGATATAGGAACGGGATAGTAGGAGCAAGGGGTGAGAGGATGTCCGGGAAGGAAGAACTATGAACCAGGGACCAGGACAGTCGAGCATGATATAGGAACGGGATAGTAGGAGCAATGGGTGAGAGGATGTCCGGGAAGGTAGAACTATGAACCAGGGACCAGGACAGTAGAGCATGATATAGGAACGGGATAGTAGGAGCAAGGGGTGAGAGGATGTCCGGGAAGGTAGAACTATGAACCAGGGACCAGGACAGTAGAGCATGATATAGGAACGGGATAGTAGGAGCAATGGGTGAGAGGATGTCCGGGAAGGTAGAACTATGAACCAGGGACCAGGACAGTAGAGCATGATATAGGAACGGGATAGTAGGAGCAAGGGGTGAGAGGATGTCCGGGAAGGTAGAACTATGAACCAGGGACCAGGACAGTAGAGCATGATATAGGAACGGGATAGTAGGAGCAAGGGGTGAGAGGATGTCCGGGAAGGTAGAACTATGAACCAGGGACCAGGACAGTAGAGCATGATATAGGAACGGGATAGTAGGAGCAAGGGGTGAGAGGATGTCCGGGAAGGTAGAACTATGAACCAGGGACCAGGACAGTAGAACATGATATAGGAACGGGATAGTAGGAGCAAGGGGTGAGGGATTAGTGCTGTGGGGTGGTAGATGTGCTGGCATAGTGCTCCTTCAGAAAGGAGTAGAGCTAGGAGGTTGGAGTAATGCGGCGAGAATGAGCATTCCAGAGTAATGGAGCGGGGATCACACTGGACACAAGAGGTGGGCAGGCAGTGAGCCGTAGATGATTGTAGGGATGGAGGGGAGAGTCGGGAGTGAGATTGGCCGATGGGTAGGTTGGGGCAAGTCAGTAGAGAGAGAGTATGTAGTCTTGGAACTCTTTTTCTGGCACCTGTGGTGGGACTGATTTGCTCCAGTAGAATGGCCAGCGGCAGCAGCTCCTTGGCATGTAATGGGCTGATTGCAGCTGGTACTCCGCCCCAGAGGTAAAGAAAAATGAATTGGGCCTTCAGGCTGTCATTTCTCAGCAACCCGACAACGAGCCCCGGATTTAAAGTAGGTTGCTCCCCTAATCGTTAGATTTGTGTAAATAAAACGTAAAGTAGAATAGCAATCTGTTAATTTCATTGGGATTCTTTTTAGAAAATGGAAATCTATGAAGGTTGTGAAGTTAAAACTCGAGCTGGCATGTCTGTCTTGCTCTTTCCACCTGGCCCTGCCCTTTCTCCTCTCAAAGGCCTGTAAAGGGGCAGGTCTATCGCATGCAGGATACAGGAGTGCGGGGCGCCGAAGGTAGGAGCTATTTGAGGAGGACTGCTAAGTGGCACTTTGTGCACCAGAGTTCACCTTGTATTCAGTGGTCGAAGTGAGCGGGAACGGTCTGGAGCGGTGTTCCACTACTTTTTAGTTTTTACTGTTAACCGCTCCACTACTTTTTGCATCACCATTCCGGAGCTGTTCTTTGTGAAGTTAAAGCACACTTCTCCACTTTACCACCGGATATCAGTTATATCTAAACTAAAATCTATTTCAACTCAATTGGCTATCAGCCAGCATGAGTGTAACCCTTGAAAAACGTGTTGCACGTTGCTCCCTTCAATCCTACTCTGTCCGCCACCGGAGTCACAGTACCACTACTTTTTTGGTACCCTTCATTCAGTCTTGTGTTTTCGTACTTTGTGTCGTCCTTTCTTGGTCAAGGACATAAAGCTGCCACACTTGTTACCTACCCCCTGAAGGGAGCCTCCTCTTCCCCCTCCGCCCACCCCTCCCCCCACCCCCGACCCAGTACAGGAGCGTATGGGGTTCTTCTATAACCGTCTTTTTGTTCTCTTTTCAGACCCCGATAAACGAAAGCGCGGTGCCCTGGGGAGCATTGCTATCCTCGGCCTGGCGGGCACCACGCTCTGCTTTGCCTTCAGACATCTCGACTGGTCCTGGAGTCCCAAGACCTGGTGCTGAGCCGTCCACCAGCCGACTGTGCGGCGAGGAACCTGCGCCACCACTTTCATGGTCCACAGCACAGCCCTAGGCCCACTGTTTCCATGCGAGTGCCTTCAACCGTCCAATTTAAAGCACTTTCTATTTGTGTGTTTTCTAAATAAAAGTTTGGTACATATAATTAACGGTGCCTGTGTTTGGGGGGGGGGGGTGGGGGGGGGAGATCCGCAGTGTAAAGGTCACTTGGACCAGTCTCCCAAAGAGCACACTGCACAACATTGGCTCAGTCTTTGTCATTATTTTTGTGAGTGACTGGGGCAGGGGGAAATGGCGGAGGGGCGGGGAGTGTAATTTGTGTAGCCTGGATAAAGGGGGGGCCATGGTTTTCTTTAGGCCTAATCACTGGGCGCTCCCCATGGGCTTCTTCCTGGCGTTCCTCACCCCAGTGAGCAGGGGTGAGCCTGATTGTGGGCACTGTCCCGTTCATGTCCAAGTGGCAATTTCTCAAAACGTGATCCTAATAAAGTGTGATTCATTGTTAAACGAAACGGGGCTTGACTTGTAATGGACAACAGTACCACTTGTGGTAAAATACATGGTGCAAATATGCTTCCATCTTGGTTTAATTCTTTCCAGTAACTATTTCAGTGATTGAAGCATTTTAACGAATGCCTGAAACGTGTGCCAGTCTTGGCCCAATGTGCACCTTGCCCTGGTGGGCACAGGTGGCCCATTTGGAATCTCGAAGAAACCGGCAAATACTTCTGGGCCCCTGGGATTGCTGAATTGATGGGGCCAGTACTTTGCTAACGCTGGGAGAACTATTCCGTACACCCCAAAATCTCTAGATTCCCAAATTCTCCTGTCCTTATGGAAGTGAGGACTTCACGGGCAGCCGGATGCTCCACCCAACCCCCCCCCCCCTCTACTCCCTCACCATTCCCCACAATAAATGTTTTGCCGATCCTGCTGCTGCACACATTGCCCAAGGTATATTTTAGGGAGAGAAAGCTGGTCCATTGGGTGACGTAGGCGGCAGGGCCAGTGAGCGACACCAGAAACTAGTGTTCTTTGGAAGACTTGAGGCCGCATTTTCCTGCATCACCAAAATGTGACAACACATACATGAATAACATCACAACTTAGTCATGATGCCATCAATTACATCATCATGACGAGGTAGAAAGTGGGGGAGTCGTAGTGGCCGTTGCCCCCCACGCTCCAAGAAAGCCTGAGGGAAATGTTTGACCCTCTGACCATACCCACCATCCTGCTTCACCCTTGCACAGGCTGGTGAGGACCGCTCCATGAGCCCCTGGCATGACGCCACCATTCCGCGCCAAACCTTGGACCATAAACTAAATGGGCAAGAAATCTCACTTCCAGTGACCTAAATGGTTGAGCCCACTAACTCAATGCAATGTACCACAACCTCACGCCTGAGACACCCCCCCCCCAACCATTTTTCCTCAATACATATGCTCGTCCCTCGAAACCTACCAAGGCCATACAACATAACCTCTGTCTTCTTGTACACCCACTCACAATACTCCATCTTCCTACTAATGTCTATCACCTGCGGCCCATGGCACTAGCCGGTGGGGACTTTGGAACTCTGCACACTGGGGAAAAAACCCTGCTCTCCCCCTCCGCCCCCCCCCCCGATGTGCGGCCCTTCCATCGTACATACATATTGCACAACAAGTGGCTATGGCATCAGCCACCCGTGAATTTCTTGGGTGCTCCCTTTGCATTGGCTGCCGCCGCACTCCTTCAGCATTTGTGCAGCCCCGCCGTCCACACTACCATCCAATGCCCCTTTTGGGCCCCTTTAATGCAAGCAAGGGTTATATTCACAGATGACCAATCCACAGGCCAGGATGCTTGGGGTCTCTTCCCCCGTCATGGTTCTCATCGAGAGAGAAGACCAGTTGCCACATCTGACATGTTGGACCTGTAGCACACACGCTAAACCCTGACCTAACCGGCCACGAGGTGGAATTCCTCACTAGGGCCATAACTGGCAATAACTTGGTCGTGTGCCGGGGGTGGGGGAGGAACCTCCCCAAGCAGCACCATGTGCTCACACCATGCCTTATCCCTGCGTCCCCTAAGCATCCATCACACACGACCCCACTGCTACCAAACTGAATAATGCATCTCCGAACATGAGCCCCTGCCCGCATGTCCATCTCCACCCCATGCCCCAGAACACAAACTACTGCCAGACTCTGCACCCTAGGGGTGTGCCCCACACCGTCTTTTTGTCTCAATCAACTGCTTCCTGCCCCCCCAGCCCCCCACCAGCAAGCGGACATCCGCAGAAACTCTGCCTGTTTGCTCAGACGCCCAACTGTACCACCTCCCCCATCTCAAAATGGTATCACTACATATTATCCCCACCAAAAATATCACTCTATATATGGTCGTCTGGAACGGCCATAGGTGATATTTTTGAGGGGATCATTTTGGGGCTTTTTGGGATCGGGGGTTGCAGGGGTGTCCCCCGCAGGTTCCATGCCTTAATAGCGCCGCAAAAATATGGCAATATTTTTGTGGGGATATTAACACATGGAACCCTCAAGACCCAACCACTGCAGGTCCCACTCATCTGACGGGTGGTCCATGGGAACCATGTCCACCGTCCAAGAGCGTTGCATGACGGTGAGGCCCCTTGCCTTGCCACCATGCTCACTATTAGGGGGCGATACCAGGAGGTCCCATTCTTTGCACATTTCCTACTTCCTCCTGATTCCCCCCCCCCCCCAACTTCAACTGGCCCAAGACCTTCAGCGAGAGGCTTCCAGCCCTGCCACTATACCTTACTGCCCCGGGTCCCTGAAGGGGGCAACTCTCATTCCACATGGTCCTCCCCCAGGAACCAAGACCACCACAGTCCGGAACCACCAACCCCTGGGAGCCCCCCATCCCCCCCACCCCCCCCGAGACCCTACTGGGCTCCTGCGCACCTACGAGGTCAACTGCAGGGGAGTGCTAGCACAACCCACATCCCCAACCTGTGCTAGCCAACAGTACATCCCAGACGCCCACATGCCAACCAATGCCATCCTCACCACCTGCACACCAGTCACTGGTTTGCCAGGTCCTCAAATGATACCCAAAGAGCCCACAGACTCTCGGCCTGCGTCCAGCACCCCCGTATCATGATGATCTGGCCTCTGCAGACCCTACCTGCCCAAAGCCCCGCTCCAGCAGGCACATGCCAATGGCTCCAGACACCAGGACTGCCGCAAGGCGGCAAGTCTAACGCACTCCCACTTGGGCCCACAAACGCAACCAAACTGATAGTGTCTTGGAAAGGGCACATGCCCAGCCGAAGGGTGAGGCCCACCACCCCTCTCAGCTGCCACACCCCTTGGTAAACAATACCCGGAGAGCCCCAAGTCCTTGGCCTGCATTGAACGTCACCCATCCCTCAGCCTCTGCAGACTCTACCTGCCCAAAGGCCCCAGATCCCCTCCAGCAGGGACTTCACATGCCAATAGCTCCAGACACCAGGACAACCACCAGGGGGCAATCCCCCACACCCCCCAAGAACCAAAACTGTAAACTGCTCTCTTGGTATGCCGAAGGGAGTGGCCCCTCACCCTTTGAGAAACTATACCCGGTGAGTTCCCAAGATCCTTGGCCTGCATCCAGTGATATAAGGCATTTATAACACGCCTATACACAAGTGTTTCAAGGCACAATGAGGCAAGGGAGGGGTATCAGAGGGAAGACAGACAACAATCCTACTAGGCCAGGTGTCATTCAGATTGCACAAGTGCATGGGGAGGGGACAGTGCAGTACATGGGATAATAGAATAAATAACAATAAGTAAAAGTACGGCCAGCAGGTGGCAAGTGCAAGGGTAAGTGCAGACAACAGGTGTCAAGTACTGGTAGTGGGACTGTAGGGATACATAAACAGTCCCCAAGTGCAGGGTTTGCCAGGAAGGCTGTGCAGGTGTGCACTGGCGGGGGGAGGGGACCTGGGTCTGAGATCAGAAGGTGGCCAGGTAACCAGTGCAGTTTCAGTTTCAGCCAGGAAGTCCGCAGGGGAGAGGAGAATAAAAAGCAGAAGCAAAGAGAAAAGGTATTGAGATGCTTCTGGAACCGAACATGATTCTCAAGTTACAGGGCGGCTGTTCCAGAGGGAGACCCCAGCCGAAGAAAGATCTACCACCAACTTGTCGCTTGGAGAAGCAACTGACCCTGAGGGAGTTTGAGGCGGATGAGCTAAGAGCTTGAAGGAAGATATTCAGTAAGAGAGTTGAAGGTATTCAGGCCCTAGGCCCCAGAAGGCCTTGTGGACAATGCAGTGGGTTTTGAACTTGATCCTCGCAGCTACTGGGAGCCAATGGAGAAATGTCAGTCCTGGAGAGATACGATCCTTGTCCTGAGGCCAAAGACAACTTTAGCAGTCCTGTTCTGATGAGTTGCACAAAGTAGAAGCAGGCAGATTTAGAAAGAGGCTGTTAGAGTAGTCCAGCCTATGAGAACCAGAGCTCTGGAGATGGCGAGTTTCTGGGGGAAGGAGAGGAAAGGAAGAATACCTCCTGAGGAGGTGCAGCAGGTAGTGTGACTTCTTAGAGACATCAGGGATGTGAGGAGAGAAGGAGAGTGTGGAGTCGAAGATGACCCAGAAGTTCTTAGCCTCACAGGTGGGAGCAGGAGGAGGGCCAAGAGGCCGGCCAGAGTGCGCCAGGAAAGGAGGGAACTGGTGTGCCGATGAGGAGAATCTGTCTTACTGGCATTAAGGCAGAGATCATTGGCGGCACACCACTCATGGATGGATGACAGACAGAGATGAGGGAGGGAGAAGAGGTGGCTGAGGGTTGCCTGAAAATGAGCAGAGTGTCATCCGCATAGCACTGGAAGTTGGGGCAGAGCGCAGCAATGCAGTGTGGGCAAGAAGTGCCAGGTATTGGTTGAACAGCCAGGGAATGAGGTTAGACCCCTCGGGAACAGCACAGGCAGAGATGGAGGAGAGCAAGGACCCAAGTTGAACCTGGGATTGTCGATAAGAGAGGAAAGAAGTCAGCCACGCCAAGGCCTGATTGGCGATACCCAGGTTATCGCAGAGCCGGTTGAGCAGGATGGCATGGTTGACCATGTCAAAGGCAGAAGAGCGATAAAGTAAGATGAGGACACAGGGAGTGTTGGAATCAAGGTTGGAGAGCATGTCTTCACAGATATTCAGGAGAGCAGTTTCCGTGCTTCTGGCAGCTCTGAAGCCAGACTGATGATCATGGAGAGAACCAACAGATTCAGTGTGAAGATTGAGCTAGGAGATGACCAGCTATTTCAAGAGTTTGCCCAGGAAAGGAGTGATGGAGATTGTGTAATAGTTAGCTGGGCAGGACGCGTCGGCAGAGGGTTTCTTGAAGATGATGCACAAGGGAGTGCTTCAGGGGGGAAGGGACGACTCCAGTGGCGAAGGAGTGGTTGCAGAAGTCTGCCAGAGCAGGAGTCAGGGTGTCCGTGGTCCTTGATGGTTTTGGAGGAACAGGGATGAACCTGTTTTGACGAGACTTTCATAGATCGGACTTAACTAGAAACCTTGGGAGGAGAGGTGGCCGAAGAAGGGCCAGAGGAAGAGCAGGAAGTAGGGAGCGGAGGAGAGGGAGAACAGGATGTCCTGAGTTTTAGAGATGAAATGAGAAGCCAGTGCTGTGCAGAGGGCCGGGGAAGGGACAGGAGAGGTAGAGACTGTGGCAGGATTGGCTAGTTACTTGCGGATTTTAAAGAGTTCAGCCGAGTTGTTAGATGCCGCAGAGATGCAGGTTTGGATATGAGCTCACTGCTAGGTGCGGACAGAGAGCCGGTATTTCCTTTGGAGCAGGTGTCAGGCCAGTTTGTTAGAGGATGTACATGAAGCATACCATTGCCTCTCAGCCACCCTGCACTTGCGTTTAAGGGTGTCCAGGTCTGAGTCGTACTAGGCATTGCACTTGGCTTTGGGCTTCAGGCGGATCCTCATGACTGGGCGAGAACATCGAGAGTATCAGATATAGCAGAGTGGAGCATGGAAAGGGCTGTGTCAGGGTGTGAGTCAGCCAAAGAGGGGTGGGGGTGAGAAAGCAGCAACAAAAGCCTCAACTTACACTCTTTATGGGTCGGAAGACTGTGAAGGTGGGTGGCAGTGATGGAGTCGGCTTGGCCTGAGGGGTTGAGAGGGTGAGCTGTAAGGAAATGAGAAAGTGGTTGCTCCAGGAGAGGGGAGTAGTGAGAGGGATAGAAGGAGAAAGGTCTGTGGAGATCATAACATCCAGAGTGTGCCCTGCAGAGTGAGGCGGGCGAGAGGGGAGAATAGTGAGAGAAGGTCGCAAGAGTCCAGAGGAAGGACAGGAAGCATCCAGGTGGATGTTGAAGTCTACAAGAAGGAGGAGTTGAGTGGTTGCGACCAGGAGAGAAAAGGAGAGGCCCGCCCACTCAGAGGAAGAAGTGCACCTCAAACCCTTATCCTCGGCCTTCGCAGATCCTACCTGCCCGAAGTCTATAGCTCTGCCCACACAGGGACCTCCCACACAGGGCTGCTGCACTGAGGGCTAGCAACCCTCGCCTCTAGACAAAGTTGTGGCACCCAAACCACCACTCCCCTCTGGGAATGACACCTGTGTGGACCACAAGCCCTTGCCATTTACGGGTCCCGATGCCCCAGCCCCCGCATTCACCAACTGGCCTGAAGCCCCTTGTACTGCACCAGCCATAAACACATACTCCATGTTCTGGGACTGCAAACTACCCCTAAAAACAGACCACCACAGAAAGTGACAAAGGATACGGCTCCACCACCTCCCCTCCCCCCCCTTTGTGGACAAAACCTTAAAGGCCTGAGAACAGGCCACAGCCCCACGACACAAGACCCTACCCAACCATTAACATTGGCCATCCCCGCAAAAGTCTACAAGAAGGAGGAGTTGAGTGGTTGCGACCAGGAGCGAAAAGGAGAGGCAATCCATCTCCATTCACCTTATCTACCGACCACCGGGCCCTCTAGGGTCATTTGAAGAAGACCTCACAGACATCTTATCAAACAACCTTAAAAACTCCTCACAACGCATCTTACTAGGAGACCTTGACCTCGGATTTAGCGACCCCGCAGACGCCAATGCCAGTACAATCAATAACACCCTAGAGGAACTGGGCTTCACCCAGATCACTGAGCCCACCCATATCAAAGGGAGAACTCTGGACTGGCTAGCTGTGCACAACTGCCCAGTCCTGGTCTCTGCCATACTCCCGCAGCCCTGGACAGACCATTACTTGATCTCGTTCACCCTAGAGGCAACCCCAGCACAAGCTAATAGCATAGCTCCAGCTGTCCAATCCCGAAATAAAAAAACATCACCCCCGAAAACTTGATCCCGCTAATCACACCAACCTTGAATGCCATCCAGGATCACACGGATCCATTCACGATGGTGGACATCTATAATAAAATCATGCTCTCATCTCTTGATGCCATAGCCCCTTTTGAAGCTAAAAAAGAGCAAGCCCCGGAAACGCATCAACTTCTGGTTTTCGCCTCATTTTAAAGCCCTCAGACAGGAAAAGCGACGCTGTGCAAAACCTGGCGTGCTCACCCCTCAGAAAATAACAAAACAAATTTGAGGAGTCCAGCTTCCCAATATAAAAAAGAAATTATATCGGCCAAACAAACGTCTTATAGTACGCGAATCTCACAAGCTAAATCTAACACTAGAGAGCTTTTCACAATACTTAAAGAGGTTGAATCCCCGATCCAAGTGCCCGACTCGTGTATCAAAGATAAAAACTGGTGCACGGGCATACACAATGCCCTAGCGAACAAAATCTCCTCCCTTAAGACTAAGATGAGTGTTAAAAAGGAATCTCTGCTCTCCTCTACTAAGCAGAGTACCGTCACCCATAAAAAGGTTCACCTGACTCCATCACCCCCCAGCGCACAACCCCCCTTTAACTTCCATAAAGTATCCACCAAAGAAGTAGAAAATACTATTCTCTCCCTCAAACCTTCAAACTGTCACAGAGACCTATGCCCCGCTCAACTGATTAAGGATCAGCCCGTGATCTTGCACCATTTATTACCAAACTAATAAATGCGTCTTTCACATCAGGCACCGTACTTAATAATTTAAAACAGTCCTGGGTCCACCCTCTGCTTAAAAAACCGAATTTAGACCCATCCATTCCAACTAACTACCGCCCCATTACCACAGTACCGTTCCTTCTTAAAATCCTCGTCAAAATAGCATACCAACAGATCCAACATTACCTTGAGCACTTCCATCTCCTAGGCGTCCGACAATCGGGCTTCAGGCCACAGCATGGAACCGAAACTGCACTTATAGATCTCAAGGCACAGATAGACGAGCTGAGAGACCAGGGTAAGACAGCACTATTGCTACTCCTTGATCTCTTGGCGGCCTTCGATCTGGTCGACCATGTGATCTTGTGCAACCACCTACAAAAAGCTGCCCACTTCTCTCAAGAAGCAACCAATTGGATCCAATCCTTCCTTAACAACCGCACGATGAGTCTTCTCATTGTCAGCAGCAGCCGACCCTACACCTATCACTTGCGGCGTGCCTCAAGGATCTTGCGTCTCCCCTACACTTTATAACATCTTCACAAAGCCCCCTTTTGATGATCTAGACGATCTGGGTATCACCTACACTAATTATGCCGATGATACCCAGATCCTCATCCCGTTGTCGGGGGATTATGACAAGGATTTGGCCTTCATTAATAAAGTGTACCTCATCATCCAGGCATGGATGGCCTCACACGGTCTATGCCTGAATGATGACAAGACGGAACTCTTTATTCTAGGCTCTACACACTACCTCAACAAGCTGGACCACAAATACTCATCGTTCATAATTGACGATAACAAGATCAAGGTAGCTAAGGAGGTTAAAACCCTCGGCTTCTATCTAGATTCCACACTTACCTTCAACAAACAAGTGAATGCAATGGCCTCCGCCGCCTCCTACACTTGCAAACTCATTAGGGCAGCCAAACCCTTCCTCTCCCCCACCAACTGTACCACCCTGGCCAGGGCGCTGATCCTGTCCAAGTTGGACTATTGCAACGCTCTATATGTAGGTTGTAACAAATATATCTCAAACAAAATCCAAATCCTCCAAAATAATGCCCTTAGAGCGGCCTTCAGTATCCCGAAGAAAGCCCATATCTCTGATTCCAGGAGATCTGTCAACTGGCTATCCACCAAGGACAAGATATTCCTTAAATCGGTGTCACTGATTCATAAATGCCTCCACCAAGCAGCCCCTCAATACCTCATCGCCAGATTTACTAGACCCACCCTCTCTCGCCCCTCGAACGGCCAATTCCAACCTTCTTTTGGTGCTCAGGTTCAAACGTACAATGTCTGGAGGCAACCGCTTTACAGTAAAAACAGCACAATTCTGGAACTCCCTTCCTAACTACCTGCAGGGAGGACGTACCCTACCACCAGTTCAGAGCCAGGACTATCCACTGGCTCAAAACTCTCGACTCATAACGACCTTCCGATACCCGGATGTGCCACTACCATGTGGCTCCTTACCTCATTGAATGTAAATATGTATATAGTATTGCCTATAATGTATATGTTCTAGCCTTCCTATTCGGCGTGATACGTCCGGCACTCTAACCGCAGCTGGACCTCGCCCCACTGTATGTAACTAAGTTTTGCAACCCTCTTGCTACCTTTGCGCCTGGCTACCCCTGGGTTAGGTGCGCATTATAAATAAATACAATACAATACAATACAAAAGTAGTAAGACCTAATGCAATTGCTCCCTACCTTGGATGGATGGCTACCAAATACCTGCACGCCAAAGGCAGAACAATGTCCCCTTACACTCCTCCTGGTGACCATATGGGTGTGGGCCCTACCAATAGCCCCATCAGACTGGCCGCCTCCCCGACTCATTGAAGAAAAAGAAAACACAGGGGAACCTGGCATGACCCATCAAAGCCCCACCCCCAAGGGGCAACACTGCGAGAACAAACCACCCTAATAACCATTCACCATCCTGCTATGGCACCCCTGCCTGAAAAATGCAATATTGACGATAAAGATGCCACTCGGACTATACATGTGCATGAATTACAGCCTTCCTTGCATTGCACACCACACCAAGCACAATGGCCACAGCATGCGGATGACCCACAAGCTTTGCGAAAAGTCTGATTGTCAAATGACTTTGAGAGATGGCTGGATATGTGATTAAGCAAGAGAGCAATGTAGATGTTGAATTTGTTTGGGATGAGTTGGTAAATGTAGGAAAACGGGGCGTGGAAAGCAGGAGGCCAGAGTTGTGGGATGTGCAGCTCTACTTGTGTGCACGCTACACACAACCCTGATCCTACTTGCCCAGTGGCACCAGCGGTGTACTTTTCCCACAGTAGAGATTAATCCGACCTGAGCAAATCCCTAGCGAAAAATATGACGCACCTCGCTTTAGTCCTGTAGGTTGTTTGGGCATCAACCATATAAATGAGCGGAAAACTGTGCACACGGGATGTGTTCTGCATGATATGGGCAGTCTGGTACTGCTTGCCCCCCACTGAGCAGATGCAGAACCTCCTGTTCACCCCCATGCCTGGCTAAATAACTGAGGCCAGAATACGTTATCCTCCTTTGTGGCATAACAAGGCTGCAGTTTATTTATACACATTTCACACTATCACAGTATTGCAGTCACTGACCATCGGCAGCACCTTGTTTACACCTTCCTTGGCACCCCCCAACACCCTTTCACCTTTCTCTGTTCCTTCATTTATTTCCAGTCCGCTGTGTTTGATTATCATTCCTTTCCAGTATACTTGGGCCACCACTCCCTGAACCTCCCAGCACCTCTGGGCAACACACATTGGCCAGCGCTGCTGATGGGCTGCAGGGAGTGCCGTAATGCTTTTCTTTTCCACCAGCCCAAGCTGGAAGCTGATGACCACGGGGTGTACCCCTTCTCTTTCTACTGTGGCCCCCAGCCGTGTTAGGCTACAGGGGGCCAGTGACCCTTTGTCCTTTTAAACCTCCCTCAGGAGTTTAGGCACTGCTAGATCTCCTGATTTACCGCCACAGCAAAAAGGGATTTCTGCCTCTTTGTGCCCCCACTCATCCCGGAAACTGCCCTTTGAATCGCATCCTCTCCTTCTCATGGCATTCCCCTCAGGTCCGCAATAAGGTGCCAACCCCTGCCCGCCAGGTGAACCCCTTTTCCCTCGTACTACAAAGGCACTCCTAGGGACCTCGTCCAGAATTGGCCTCCTTCCCCGTGACTGTAGGAATCATTTTTGACAACGCCCCTTCTCCTTGGTTCGGGACGTGCTGCTCCTTACTCCTACACCGGGCAGCCGTGTCGGCCGCATATGTTGCACGCATGCCTGAACTGGCACTTGGCTCCCCATATGCAGTTCACTTTTTTGGATTTCCAGGAATTGTTCCTCGCTGAGCTGCTGTCCCTAGGCCAGGCACCACCCCTGCCCTGACTGGAGAGCCTTCCCCTCTCGCCATTCTAATCAACTCCTTCTCCCCCCCACATCTTGGGATGACTCCTCCCTGGCTGCTGCTACTCCCCCGGCATTCTCTTGCGCCCACTGCTCGATATCATCTTATGGATGTATCCTGACACAGCCTTGTCCCAGTTCATGCTGGGAAACATTTGCATCTTCAACCTGAAGCCCTCATCGTATCCGAGTATGCGTCCCCTAAACTCATGTGCCTCATGGCTGCGTTGCTCGTATGTGATGAGCGCCGCTGCGTAACCTGGGTACTTTTCCACCATGATGGAGGTATACCTCCTAAAGGTATAAAGCCAATTGATAATCCTTTCCTTCCTCACTCTCTTCCTGCTATGCCTCCCGTCGTTGTCCTTCTTGGCCTCTTTTACTATGTCCAGCCAGCCCTACCTGCTCTAGCTCAAGCAAAGTAAATCTGTCGAACAAATTGCTCCAAATTTTTTCCTTGACCCCTAGTGGCACGTGCCACACTAGGCCCCCTGCCCTTGTAGTCATGGGTGTACACCCTGGCCCCTCCTGACCCCCCCCCCCCCCCCCCAACAGCTGAGGCGAGTGGGTCTACCAGCCTTTCTGCCCTTAGGTTTCCCCTTTTCTCAAGCCCCCAAGCCTCCCCAGGCAAGCCTGCAGATAGGGGACTGACTACTACCCTTGTTCCCTGTTTAGGACTGGGATTGCGTGCCCCCCTGCCCACCCAGTGACAGCTGTGTAGGTGTTGCTGGGCTCATCGCCTGCACCTCCCCGCCCCCATGGCTGCATTGGTTCCCCCATGGTGGGCCTGCCTTGCTCCCCAAGTGCTGCGCTTCTGCTCCTCTCCGCATTCTCCCTGTCCTTCACCCCATAATTATCCCAGCAAATGTCTACATTATCAAACTTGCTGTCATCCAAACCCCTCGGCGCTATCTCCACATGTATCTCTACCAATTTTGTGATCCTGTCACCCAACGCGTTCTGCTGCTGCTGCCGTTAAGGCCCCTCGCGGCTTCTTAGCCCTGGAGTTTGCCTTCCGCTTCGGTGTGTCTGTCTCCCCATTAGCTTCTGCTGCCTTCCACAATGTCTTCCTGGATCTCGGTGGTCTCTTGGATGCTGGTGTGTCGTTCTCTTCATCCGCTCCTTTCCTTTTCAGCGCTGCGTCCATTCTCACTTCGAATACTCATCAATGGCTCACTCATCTTCCCCTTGGGCTCTGGCTGCCCACTCTCTGAGGGGGTGTCTGGCAAATAATTTTCGCCCACGATATCTGGCACCACCACAGTCTTTCTCCCCCTTAGCAATTGCCTGCGCTAAGAGCCAGTCCACGCCTCTGTCCTTCGTCGCTGCTCTGATTCTTCTTAGCAGGTGCGCCATCTCTTCCGAACTTTCCATTCTCCCTCTCTTCTTTGCGTGTTTATTGCGCTATTCCTGGGCACACTTTGTGCCCGGTTTCCCAGAACAGGTTGCTGCTCACCCCCTTATAAGCATGGTCATTCTTTTGGTACTGTGCTGAGGAAGATGGATGCCGAAGATGATCAATCACCCTAGCCTGTGAATGTTGCTGCCTCCACTTGCGCCTTGGTTTTGCTATCCCACTGCTGACAGTCACTCTTGCATCCGTTTACTGTTTGTCCCCGAAACCAATTAGAAGAAAGCTTTCATTGTCTCATGGTATTTAAAGCCTTGCAGTTAGGGCTCCGTATCTCTTCTCTACCAAGATGGCCACCAGGCTACCCATTGTGGTGGGGATAGTTCTTCTATTTTCTTCTCCTGCCCCTACAAAAATGGCCGCCACATTGCCCCATGCTGGCTAGTCCTTCCTCTTTGTTTATTCCAAATGTACTTCTGATTACCACCCTAAAGATGGGTGCCACACCCTTATGCTAGCAGGGCCTTTCCTCTAGTGCAGCCGCTCCTGCCTTGTACTCTCTTGGGCAGTGTTGCCAGGTGCGCTTATTATAAGCAACTTTGGGCTTCTTTTTGCCTAAAGTCGCTTATAATATTTGAAGGTCACTTGTCGCGGTTTTTGTCCGCTTGTTTGAGGAGATGTACGCGTATAATTGGGCTTGTTTGCATGGCAGCCAAACCCATTACACGTCGCAGCTCCACATCGCGTCCTGCATGGGAATGTGAAGCGGGTTCAGTAATAACCCCCCTGGAGCAGCGTAGTGTCCTTTATGGCCTGCAATTACACCTTTGTCTTCCTCGAGGGCTGCTCTCTCCTTTAACACATGCTTAGACATTTGGCACTGATGGGGCATTCGCATCTGAAAGGCCCCTCACGGATCGTTACCTCAGTGCCCCATCAATGCCAAATGCCTGAAAATATGCAGAACAGAAAGCCTCTTATGAAAGGAAGCCATGAAAAAGGATTGTTCTGCATTTTTCACAATAGCAAGCAAGAAGTTTGTGACTTCCATTTCAACACAGTAGTGGAAAAAGAAAATGTAGTTCCGACATGCATTACTTCGCATTGTCATACTTCTAGTTTTCCATTAATTCAGCAAAAAATAAAGCTGAACCAAAAACCTTTTGACTGAGCATTTTATTTCTCGGAATTGATATATTACATGGTTGCTTTAAGCTTTGGTAGATTGCAAATACAATTATCAGAGCGCTCAGTTACCATCCCATGCGTGAGAGAGCCCTCCAGTGCAGGAATCTGCTATTTGACGGTTTTCCTCCACATGTAATTTAGGAAAACTACAAGTCCCAGAATTCCAATCAAAAACAGGACTAAATGGCTTTCCCGCAAATGGTAATGGAAAGGTTTAGGGCTCTGCTCTGTATGGCAATACTATACTGGGCCTTGAAATACAAAATGTAATTATTTTTTACAAGGTGCAGCATGAAATATGTGTTGTAATGCCCAAACTGTACAGTGGGTTAACATTCCAGCTTCACTGTTTAAACTGTGTGATCCTGGGCAAATAAACCCTTCTAGTAAACAGCACTGGCCCGAGCAGAGCCAACATTAATTTCCCCCCTTTTTTCTGCCAGTCACCATTGAGCCTTCCAGAGTACTGCCACAGCAGGGAATGCGTGAATCTTTGCTATGCCCTGTTATGCTATGTCTTGTATAGCATACAGTCTATCACTGTCATGGTTTCTTGGAATTTCAGGATCTGCAGGAGGCGTGCTATGGGGCTAATTTAGGAGCAGGCAAGGTTGCTTTGTAGCACTGTTTTATGGCTGCAGATATGAGAAGAAAGGGCTCTCTGTATTCATTTAGTGAGCTGTCTGGAGCAGTAGACAATTTGATATGATACGGCATTTGTAACGTGCCTATACACAAGTGTTACAATTTGCGCTAACGTAAATTGTTTGATTGTAGTGTAGGCCGGACTGGTGTTTGAGGAGTGTGGAGGATTGAGTTTGTGCATCTGTGGTGAGCTAGGGTACTAGGGATTTTCAGTTTGGACACATGCCTTCTGGTGGTGTACATTATATTGTGTAACCTGTGCTGTTTCTACTTAACACAACTTAACACTATTGCTGTATTCTCTCTATGTACGTTTATGCTTTTGTGTTAAGTTTCTTACTTTTGAGACCTTTCTACAGCATTTTAGGTGTGCGCTTGTTTTTTCAGCTTCTTTTGATGGGAGGCAGCTTGTTTTGGGCTTCTTTTGGAAGGGCATTCAGATTATTTTTTCTTTCCGACCTGGCAACACTGCTCTTGGGCATTTCCAGCCCTCTTTGCTGGTGGCCTGTGGCGGTATAGCACTGGGATGAGTGTGAGTGCGATGGCTTAAAGGCAGGTTCTTACTGGACTCCTTATATTTTGTGCCCCTCTGTGGCTGCGCAATGGTTCTTGCTGCCTGCCTCCACGTGGGGGTATTGGCGCTGCCCGCTCTGACATTGGCAACTCCTCCGATGCTTTTGCAGACTGGAACCAACACCCTCGGTCAGCTGCTCCTTGGCCGCGAATCCACTCTGCACCTCACTGGATGTCCTGCAGGGGCTTACTGGGCCTATTCAGCGGCCGGTCTCCTACATGTACGGCGGTCCTCCACCACAGCGTGTGACTATGATTGATCCAGGTCCGGATGATCGCTGGCAGGACTGTGCTGAAGCCTTGCTCAGGTACAACATTATTCTACATGCGGCGACTTCCTTGCCGACCAACTGATCCTGCTGCAGGGGGAGCCGACGTGCAAAGAGGCGGTCCCCCGCACCCCTGTGCAGGTACTATATATAGGGGGCATATTATATGACCCCACTTCTTTTTCCAACCCATCCACCCTGTTATGCCTTGGTGCTTCGAGCCCCTTTGGGGTGGTACCATGTGCAAACCAACGAGGGAGCTGAACGCTGTCACTGCGTGCTGTGAGGCGGTGGCGTATTCACCGGAGTGAACATCCACGGTTACGTTTTAGTGCCAAACGGCTAGTATATGTTGAATGGCATCTGCACCCTATCTAGAAACCTGAATACACAATCTGCGCAAAGGAAGTCGGCGACTGCTGAAAATTCTAGTGTTTAATGTCCGTGGGCAACAAGACTAAACGTAAAGTGCAAGGCTCGCAAAATCTCCTCCCCCAATCGCGTAGGCGAGGATGTTATGAAGGGCGAGGACAATTTCCATTGTCTCCTTGCCCTTCGTGGTGAGTACAGGATGTAGAAAAGATGAAGTTGCGATCTACTGCAGAACCACGTATTTACCAAACTTTCACTGTGCGTATTTAGCCACTGGGTGGCAGCATCGCGCCAAACATATTTATTAAAGGTGATATGCACCATTTGACAAAGTCTAATTTTGTTTTCGACATTTTTAGAGGGGCGAGAATATTATTTTGGGGTGAGTAGGTTGAGTAACTAGTGACATTTTAAATAATTTACTTTTGAATCACCGAGCAGCACCACATGCGCCCTCCTTACATACAACAGAGGCCTCACGACTGTCGCCAACCCCTATGCTGATGCATTTAAAGTTCAACGAAACCCTCCAGCTTGTGGCCACGTGCTCCACTCCCAACACAATATTCGTTTTTCCCCACATCGTGCACGGTGAAAACCGTTCACTCGTGTAATTAAAAGAGCAAATGAAGGACAAAGACCTTCCCCACTTACTGACCGCATAAAATAGCCCCCCTTTAGCCCACATGCCCCATTGGGAACCAAGGACAAGACGTTTTTAAACGTAGCATCAATAACCATTACGCTTTCAGAAAAGACACTGACCGCAGGGCCGGTCTTTGCATCAGGCAGCCCAGGCGGATGCCTGACGTCAGTCAGCCTCTAGGGGGCGCTAAACCAGCAGTCCACAGTACCAGTGCTAGAATACACGTGTAACATGTTTGTTTCCTAACATTATAAAAACAAATGTGCCTGCTCATTTTTATAATGTTAGGAAACAAACGTGTTACACGTGTATTCTACCACTGGCACTGCTGCAGGCTGTGGCCTCGGCCAGGGCAGTTTCTAGTCCATTTGGTGTCCAGGGTGAAACACTAGGAATGCGCCCCCCCCCGCACCCCATCCCATGAGCCACTCCCAATGCACCCCACGCTCCTCTCCTGCCGCACCCCGGGCACCACACCCACTGCGCGCCATTCCCAAACTACACCGTTAAGGAACTCCTACCCAAAGTCAAACAGTCCGTCACACAAGGAATGAATTGCTATTTGCAATGGTGGGCCACTTTTTCACTGGTGCCCAAAACAATTTTATGCCCCAGTCCCACTTAGGCTGTAGATAATGAGGACTGGGCACACCAAGAGAACATGAATATGGCATAGGATGCAGTATATACAACCAACAAAGAACACAAGATGCTGAAGGGGGTTTGGAGGAAACCTAAGCCAAAAGGGCAATGACAAGGAGACACCTGAACCCAATAAACAATCACATTAACCTTCTTTGAATGCGAATCAAGTGTATGCTTTGATACAGTAAAGTCTTGACTGTTGTAAGGATACATGGACCAGGATTATTTATTTATTCATGCAATGTTTGTCGGGTTCCTGCATATTTATTTATTTATGCAATGTGTGTCAGATACAGGTATCCGACAAACATTGCATAAATAAATAAATCAGTTCGTGGCTTAAAGAATATTTACTCAGCAACACTGGTCAAAACTATTATCCGCATAGTGAAGTAACTCGTCACCAGTGCCATGGAAGTGGTTTTAAGTTTAATTGATATATAGTTTGGAAAAGAAGCGGCATGAAAGAAATAGCGCTTCTTTAAACTATTATTTTGGCCATTTTCTGAGCTTGCAGGGACGCACCGTGGGCCCAAACGGGTCTCCGTTTGTACTGTCGAGCCCACGGTGCGTCCCTGTAAGGCACGCCCACTCCCCACAGCCCACTGAACCTCCCCTCCCATCTCAATGCCAGCACAAAACCATTTACTGACTAATGGGCCACCATTAGCAGTTTCCTGCCGGCATTATGATGGAAGGGCCTGGTTGTAGCTGCAGGGGGACCTAAAGTGTTTTTATTGGTGTGCTTATGCCCCCCACCCCAAATGGCGCGAAAGTGGTCAGAGGGAGCCTCTGACTTCTGTAATGTCACGTAGTGCTTTTGTACTACGTGACATTACAGTCGGAAGGAGCAGCGCCAGCACCTGACCTGCAGAACTTTCCCCACATCAATGCGCCACCCCACAAACTGGGGAATTCCATCCCCTCCACAGGCTCCAGGGACTGTGGCAATTGAACCCCTGGAGCTATTGCGCCCCGGGCAGTTTCCCGCCTTGCCTGGGCCAAGAAACGGGCCTGGACTTGCCCCTCAGGCAGTGCAGGGCAATTTGCAAATAAATTAGCAACATTTGTTGCTTTATTACCTTCCCCCGGCCCCGGGTGGTGCTGGTGCCAGCCAGGCCCATGGGCGCACATGCGGTGTGCCCTCCTCCAGGCTATGGGCACGCACTGACACTGAAGTGTGGATCGATTGGGGCTGGCTGGTGTTGTCGGCCCTGGCCATTACAGAAAAGAGGAGCGATTGGGTAACTAAATCCTGAAGCTGTTCCCATCACAAGTGCACACTGCCAAGCAGCAGCAGAATCAGCAAATACAAACAGTTGCCGCATCCTGCCCTCGCTGATTGGGCCTTGTTTCAGGAAATTCAGCAGTAACTACAGCCTGCAGAGGCAAGCACACTTCTTTCCTCCTGCTCCCGTCCTCGCAGATGAGGCCTATTGCTGCATAGGTGTTTTATTTATTTTAAAATGGTATTGCGGAGATGATTGGGCCAACCAAGAACGGCCTCTGGAGGCCACAAAGCTAGACACTTTTGTCAAGGCTCAATTTGTCATGAAAAAGGAAGCGAGCACTGGTGGTAGACTCTCCTCAGGAGATCAAAAGGCTGGTTCTCGGAAGACCTGGGCAGAGTGTCACCGTCAGCAGATCTTAGACAGTTGCAAGTTCCAGCGTTGTTGGATTGGTCCGTCTGTCGGCCATTCGGCCTGTGGCCAGGCCAACATCACTTTGAGGGTGATGCCCTGGGGGCCAGTACCAGGCGTGAGCCGGTTTGGTGGTTACTAGGCCCCTCTAGTTCCCGCTCCCGAGCATATTGTTCGTCGTTCCCTCTTTCCTGGGCATGCACTGCTGACTTTATTTTAGTGCAAGAGTTTCATACATTTCAGTGTTCGTCCAGACTTGTCTTAGACTCTTTGTCGTTGTGCTTCTTTTGTTTGGAATAGCAATCACGCTAGTCTAACGAGATAAAGAAACACCTACACGAACGCGCCTTGTGAATGATGGTGTGATGGATGGATGGATGCAGGCACTGGACCAAAAGCTGAGCTAAGTCTGCACAGCAGCTGGCTTGGGAAAGCGACTCAGCAACTATAGTAGAAACTGTCTCCGTGGACGGTTGGCCCGTCTTCCGTATAATGCAAATACCCAGACTTTCTGGATGCATGCTTCACTTTGTTTGTTCCATTGGGGGCGACATGCTGTAGCATCAATTCTTAGCCTTTAAAATACCCTTCACGGTGCAGCTTCCGATCTCTAACACAAACGCGGGGACATGGCCATGACTAGCTAAGGCCACATTAATCAAAGCCCAGCCTCTAAATAATGGTTCAAGTGTTGGGGAATCACCTGCTCACACTTTCTGTCGTGTGACCAACCAGTGCGCAAAAGGTGTTTCAGAGCGTGGGGCTCTTGATGCCACCCATTTCTGCATTTGATACACCAGCAGCTAAACACACCTTGGGGAGGCAGCTCCTTCTGCATAGTCCATTTCTCTCCCAAGCTCGGGACAATGTTATTTATCATAATGGAGAATGTGAAAAGGCGCAGGACTGCAAGGCTGGTGGGTGAGGGTGGAGGGCAAAGCGCACTACGCTTGGGGTACACTGGAGATGCTTCCACTGATACCCGCAGTACTCCAAGTCCCTTGAAATTAAATTCGTCAAAACAATGTGCAAGGGCCGCTGTTATTCAAGCAGCAAGCGACTAGTAATTCGCAAAAAGTAAACTTAACGAGTCCCAAGAAAATGTTGCCTTCCACCCTTTAAGAATTTGATTGTTTTTGTTTTTATGTTGGGATGGCAGACATCGTTTTTCTTTGCTATCTTACAGTTTCATGGTGCTGTCGGGAGCTAAAATGAGTGATCACGAAGGAAACATTTAAGAATTTTGAGAGTTCACGAGCATGAGCGAAACAAACCCCAATACTCGAACGGCCATTTCTCTGCCGCGGTAATGCTCTGCAGTGTGTTTCAATGTAAAGTCCACATTGTAATGTCATAATTTTAGAATGACACCTCTCCAACATTAACATTGGGAGCTTTGTTGATTTGTACTTGCATGTCAACTCTCTGCATATGTTTAAAGTAGACTTTACCACTCACATGGAGCAGTGATATTGTTTACGTGTGTCCCTCCTAAATATATTTAACTTCCCGGGAAATATTTGATGCAATACATATTGCATAAATGCATGTATTTTAATGCTGAGATAGATGGGCTTGTACACCGATCGGTGGGTATGTTGCTGGTGCTTGTTCTTGGAGGTTCGAGTAACACTGTTCAAGACCAGTTCATCACCTTTTAAGAGTGGATAAATGTTTGAGGTCATACGAATGACATCAGTGTAGATCTGACATTGTCGATTCTCTGACCTGAGTCACAGCAGCAAACTGGTCATTGTTACTAAAAATGAAGAGCAAAAGCAGACTAACATAACCAGGCCTGTTTGGGTTTGACCCTCTTATTGCTGTTTTCTGAGGTTCATGAAATTCAGCAGATGCCAGCATTGACAATTTTGTTAACTCATAGTCCCCACTCCCGCTGCTCAGCCCATGACACATGCATGAGATCACAGGTCGGGGGCACCAACAATGCTTCCTGCCTGGGGTGCAATCTGTTGTAAGACCGGCCCTGACTGACCGTGATAACAATCAGAATAGGATAGACAGGATTTATTTGAAAGGTGCAACAGCAGACTTCACTTTCCATCAACTGAATCACCCTTTGTGACAACATTGCACCTTAAGGCCAAACTCGATATACCTGAGGTAATTACTGCAGATAAGCAAAGAGGACGGTGTTCAAATTCCATCCACTAGTTATTGTGCGAGTGTTGCCGCACGATGTTGCACTCTGCAAACCTTCCGGTTCTGGTCAAACGCCATACTCCTGCCCAGCTCACTAACCCGTGGCAAGCACATAACCCAAATCAAATGGCGCAGAGGTAAAACCCTCACAGGCTGGGCATCCGCACTCGCACCACCGGACTCCCGACGGCCCGCTTGCCAATAATACCTCAGCAATTCCAACTCTCTGCATGAGTCCACTATGTTCCTGCGCAACATGGCCCGAGCGAGAAAAACTCACCCACTAAAGTTCACAGATAAGCGGCACCAACTGTTGTGGGGGTGTCCCATACCCCCAGCGATCTTCCCTGAGCCCCCAACTCTCCCAGTGGCACAGACACACAACAGACGTGTTTCAGGCTCGGGCTCCCCGGTCGCACTGCACGACTCGGGCACTCCCCCTTTATTTAAAGACATGCGGCGGAGTGCCACGTCACTCCACCGTGTGCCCTTAAAGGGGCAGCACCACACTCCTTTTTCATGAGGACAACAAATAACTAATGTGAACTTGCATAATCACTTTAACCCCAAAACGCAGTAACACTATCAAACCACACAACTGTACCCATCGAACCCCTTTATTCACAGCCACCCCAGGGCCCTCCCGCCCCATGCTTGGCAGACCCCACCGGGGTCAGAAAGTAATTGCTCCAAGATCTAGTCACTAAGACGAGCAGGTTTCCCTCACCCTGTCCTCACGGGGTACCTCATGCTTGCCTCAGGGATGGGAGTTCCACTGGTGGGCAGCATGCTGACAGGAGACCCAGGGAGGGGTTCTGTTCCCTGCCCTCATCGGGTTTGTCCACAATGTCCTGGTCCAGGGGAGCCTCAGTCCTGGGCTCCCCCCAACTTCTTGAAGAAACAGGTGTTCCTCATAACAGAAGCCCGGCCGTACAAGGCGGTCACCATTGACCCTTTGACCGAAATCACATCCAGTGGCTCCGGTTCAAATGTTAGTGATAGCTTCCCGCGGCGGTGCCTGTTTTGGATTAGCACCTCGTCGCAGGCACAAGTTGTTGAGGTCGGAGGCCTCTCCTCACATTCTCCTGCTCAATCCTCAGCTGTCGCTCCTGCTCCACCTGGTGGCCATTGATGACTCCCGGTTACTTCTCACTAACCTCAGGCAGCAGCCCCCTTGGGCACCACTTGAACAGGGCCTCCGCTGGGACCACCCCAATTGAGGTGTGGGGGGTTGTCCGATAGACCCGCAGGAACTGATAGAGGGCCCTCTCCAGCACTGCCCTTGTCCTTGTGCAATTCGGAGAACTTTGTTCAAACTGCGCATTAGCCTCTCAGCCTCCGCGTTGGCCCTTGGCCAGAGCGGGGTGACTTTCCGATGTTGCACCCCATAGTCATCCATCATGCAGTGAACCGCTCAACTTGGAAAGGGGCCCCATTGTCGGAACATAGGGTTGTGGGTAGACCATGAGCAGCAAACACCTTCTCCATCGCCACCAAAACGTGTTTGAAGGCCACCGACTGGATGAATTCCACCTCCGGGTACCTGGAATACTCATCCATCAACACCAGGAAGTGAGTACCCTGCGAAGTGGAACCAATGTCGGTGTGTAGAACCACCCAGGGACGCGTGCCGCAGGGCATGGCTTTGATGGCGGGCTCCCTCTGGGCAGGTGAGGCTGCTTGGCACCACACACATGAGGCTACGCACTCGTCGCTTGAGCTTGGGGAACCACACCTTGAGGCATAGTCTTCGCGTCCCCCTAGTGACCTTGATGGGCTAGGCCAATCCCTTCCTGAACTTTGGCCTGCGGGACCACAATCCGATCTCCTCTCAGTAGCAGTCCATTTGCTGAGAATGATAGTTCTTCCTGCACCCTCCACAGCTGCTCGAGCACCACCTTTGCCTCCTGCGTGCACCCTGCAAGCGACTCCCGCACGCTCTTCCAGGACCCTTGTTGCAATGCCGCTCTGAGGATGCGGAAGCACTCGCCCTGTGCAGCTGCCACTACCATTTCCTCGAGTGGCAGGGTATTTGGGGTAGCAGCCTCGACCACCAGCTGGACATGATCATCGGCCTCTTCTGCACAGGCAGGATGGCGAGAGAGATAGTCGGCTGCGTTATTGGAGCCAGGCCTATAAACCAGCGAGACCCCATACTCGAAGTGCAGGCATCCACCTCTCGATCCTCGCTAGTGGTTTTGAGGAGGAGCCGGCCAGGATAGGCAGCAGGGGCTTGTGGTCAGTCACCACTGTCTCCGGTCTCCCAAGAATGTACAGCCGGAAGTGCCTGCACCCCCAAAGAACAGCCAACCCCTCTCGCTCTATTTGAGAGTAATGCTGCTCAGTCTCAGACAGAGCCTTGCTGGCGTAGGCCACGGGGCGGACGCTGGAATCCAGCCTGGGCTAGCGTCCACAATAATTTCAGACTGGAGAGCAGGGTCGAAAGAAAGCCATCATGTCTTCCTCAGTGAGGGTGCTCTTAATGTCCTCAAATGCTGTTTGCTCCAGCGGTCCCCACTGCACACCGTCTCCTTCTTGGTAAAGGCCGTAATGGCTCGGACCTGGACACCAAGTTTTTGATAAAGCGGCCACAGTATGTCATCATGCCCAGGAAGCTTCGAACTTCGGACACATTTTCGGGCGGTCGAGCATCCTTAATGTCTTACCTTTCTGGGGTCTGGAGACACTCCGCTCTCTTTAAACATGAAACCAAAGAACTTGATGTTTGTCCTCAGGAATTCACATTTCTCGCGATGGAGCGTCAGACCCAAGGATTGAAGCCTTTCAAAAGCCTTGGCTAGTTTGTGCAGGTTGTCCACCTCCGACCTGGCAAGCACAAGAATTTCATCGCTGATGTTCAGCACACCCTCCAGGTCTGCCAGTGCACCCCTGATGATCTGAAAAAACTCAGCCGCAGAGGACACTCCGAAGTGGAGTTGCTTGTACCAGTACAGGCCCTGGTGAGTCGTGAACGTTGTAATATATCTCGACTCTGGATGCAAGAGGACTTGGTGGTATCTAGTCCTGAGATCAAGCTTCGAGAAGAAGCGAGCCCCTTGCAGCTCTGTAATTATGTCATCTATCGTTGGTGTGAGATATCGCTCCCTCCGGATTGCCTTGTTGGGGAGCCTCATGTCCACACAGATTCTCACTGAATCAGGTTGCTTGGGTTTCTTGGCAACCACAATCGGGGACACCCAGAGTGTCGGACCCTCCACCTTCTCGATGATGTCAAGGTTTACCAGGTTGTCAAACTCCTTGTCCACCAACTCCCTCAGGTGGAAGGGCACCCTGCGGTGCTTGTGGGCAATGGGCTGCACAGATTCGTCGATGTGCAGCCTCACAGGGTCACCAGTCATGCGTCCAATCCCTTGTAACAGTCTCGCATATTTCTCCAATAGAGTTTGTATGTCCTCCACATACACGGAGTACGCAAAACTTACGAGTCCGAAGGCTTCAGCCGCTGCGCAGCTTAGTAAGGTGTTGGTGCTGACAGGCGTCACGTAGAATTGTGCTTTGATCTTTGAGCTTCCATGCCCCACTTGAGCTACGAATGCACCGTCCAGGGGGCTAGGATGTGAATTCCCGACTGTGAAAATTCGAGCCTTCGGGGTTGAAAGTTTCGGGCGGCAGTGCTTGGCATCATAATGTTCCCGGGCCATCACATTGACCGACGCCCCCCTGTCCACCAGCACCGGAACGGGAGAGTCATTGACTGCCACAATGCACCTCAGCTGTCTTCGGCCCTTGGACTGGAGGGAGTCCATGCTTAACACAAAGAAAATGTTTTCCTCTTCTGCCTCTGGTTGTGTGCCTTCCTCCGCCTGGTCCACCAGGCCAACATTGGGAGGACGAGACTGCCTGAAGAACCCAGACCGCACTGGGCCCCTGGGCGCCATCATTGGCAGGGAAGCTGTGCACACCTGGGCATAGTGATCTACCAGGCTGCACTGCCCGCATGTTCTTCCTGCTGCTGGGTATTCTGCAGGGTGGGGCAGGTTGTACCCTCACTTTTGACATGCCTCTCCTGGCTTTCCACCCCTGTTATGGAAATTCCCAGCCGGTCTCCTGGCACCCCAGCCGCCACGCCCCACAGCGCAGACCTCCTCTGACTTGGTATTGCGAGAGCCCGCTTCCATCCTTGATGCACGTACGTCCGATATCACCTGGCAGCGGCCCAGTTCCAGGATGCGAGGAAGGGTGATCCCCAGTTCTCACAGCACTTGTCTCCATGGTTTTCCAGAGGAACATCCTTGGATGAGCTGGATCCTGACCATGTCGTCCGGGTTGTCCCATGCGCATGCCCCTGACAGCCTCCTGAGGTAGCCATAGAAGGTGTCCAATGTCTCATCTTGCTTCTGGCGAGTGGATAGCATGACGAAACGCTCGTAGTCCACCTTGGCCAGGGGAAGGAAGTAGTTGTGCAGAGCGGTCTTTGCTGCACCATAGGTTCCATCTGCAGGCTGGAGGGAATCAAAAATCTCATGCACGGCAGGTCCGGCAGCATACAGTAATGGGGCCAGCTTGCTGTCATCACTGGTTTCCATCGTTGCCCGAAAATACATGTCTAGGCGATCAACCCATCTCCTCCACCTAGGCCCCAGGCTGGATGGGGGACCTGACACATCAAACTCAGGGATGGATGGAAGGGCTGCCGGGGCCCTCATCTGGGCCATTACTGGAGGTGGAGGTGGGGGCACTCCTTGCTGTTGTGCAGCTGGCTGCCCTGCGTCTTTGTTCGCTGGATCACTCATGGGTCAAGCGTACGAGCACCCCACCTAGATTGTACAGGGGTAGCAACTCACCCAGCTAGATTAGTCTCTCACTGCCACTTTGATCTTCCAAATTCCACCCCAGGACAACAACTTTGCAGGCCTTCTTGATCTTCATAAATCCCCACCAGTACAGCTCCAGGGCACAAAGCACCCACCAGAAAGTCCAAATAGGATAGTTGGCCACTGACAAGTCACCAGGTCCCTCCAGTTCAATGAGGAGTGTCCACGAATTGAGCCAGGGAAGCCTAGGGTAGATGCATTAGAATAGCCAGTATCCCCCTAGTACCTCACCTTCACTCGATGAGATTCACCTCGAAAATTACACAAAAATCAAAATAACAGCCATTTCAATGTAGGAATAGTTGTCAGCTATTCAAATTTCCAAAAATTATGTATGGATTGCATTCACGGGCCCCTCAGGAGCGCCACAAAACATCTGCGTTATGAAGGACAAAATGGCTGCCGCCGCGTGGACCGCACCCTCCCCCAAGCGTGGAACGAGTGGATTCCGTCCCTCGTTCATGTGAAAAAAAAAACAGAATTTTCACAGCCGGGTCCGGGTTCGTCACCGGCCTCATCGCCACTGTTGTGGTAGTATCCCATACCCCTAGCAATCTTACATGAGTCCCCAAACCTCCAGTGGCACAGGCTCGCAACAGAGACGTGTTTCAGGCTCATGCTCCCTGGTCGCATTGCGCGACCCCTTTATTTAAAGGCACGTGGCGGAGTGCAACGTCACTCTGCCGCATGCCGAAACCCTTAAAGGGGCAGCACCACACCATCCCTGCTCACCTCTGACACTGCCTCACTGAGCCCACAAAAGGAACCATCGTCGTACCCGTCACGACCACACACTCTGTTTCCCCAACGTCGTGGATTGCCTGCTGCCAAACGAATCTCGCTGTTCTTGGGTGGGGGCGGAGACCGAAGACAAAATGAGAGCACTGAGCTGCCCCTGCAGCTTACTGGTCTCGGATGGGCAGTTGGGTGAGGGAGGGCACCTTGCTTCTTTCTGACGGATTGTATCCACAAGCTGTGATAATTGGATACCTAGGCATGAGCCTCGTTACTCCATCTTCTCGGGTTGAGTGTGTAGTCATGGGTTGGATTTCTTCATGGTCTGTGTGGACTTGTCAGAGTAAGGATGGTTTCACATGGTCGTCGCTGTGATGGCCGCAGGAACCCTGTACTCCCCTGCCCGAGAACCCTTATGCTAAGTTTGTGGCACCCAAAAGTGACATCAGTCCCACTGCACAGCGCCAGGATGAGCCTTGCCCCCCCCCCACTTTGCGCACCTCACTCCGCCACCATGCTTCCCAGTCACTGCCCTAGCTGAGTGGCAGGGCTGTTTTAGGTGGAAGCTACCTGCAGGGCTGGCCTTAAGGGCAGCAGCGCCCTGGGCAAATTGGTGCTCCCCCGCGCGCCCCTGGTTTACAGGGAGGCGGGGCCAGGATGGGCCACTTTTTTACACCTCCTCGCTATGAATAGGTCACGATAGCACCCTATTGTCATTAAAGGCGCCCGCGGCGGAGGGTGCACTTGACAGCAAAAGGCTGCCTGCCACGCTTTCTCCCACAATGCCAGCTCGGGGGAGCCCTTGAAAGACTCCCCTGAGCTGGTGTGGTGGAGGCTAATGGCGTCCCTGGGGGCGTGGCTTACCCGGGCAGTCTCTAGGTTCCCCCTCCAACCTCTCCCAAGGCCGGCTCTGGCTGCCTGCAAAGAGCGAAGAAGGCATGTCTGTGTAAAACGGAGCCCCACCCCATTCCCCTAATTATGATCAACTTTGTATGTTAGGGGAGTTTGCTGCTGGGTCCAGCAGAACTGAATGAAGCCTTCAATGGTTACATTTCTATGGCGGCCATGTTGTGGAAGGCATGTGGAGAAAGTACGGTCAATGCTGGAACATTTTAGCATTACCGGAGATGTCCTTTGTTTTTATTTCATAACTACTGGCTAAAGGTGACCCGTTCTGTGTAGAGTTGCCACCTGCCTGATTTCGTCCGTACTGGCCGTATTGTTCTAGCTCCGTCCGGTTTAGAAACAATACATCCGGATTTGATCTGTCTCCTTGCTCAGCAGAGTTTCAAGCCGCCGAAGTGAGGGACATTGCATGAGGAGGCAGAAGCGGCCTTTGGGGTTTTAAGGTTTGTGATACCCAGAGCTGAATGGGCTCCCTGCAGTGTCCTTTGGAGCTGTGATTTGCAGCTCTATTGTCCGATAAGGGCTGCCCAGTAGGAAGCAATGAATGAACTGGGCGAGTGGTACAAGTTCACCTTCAGAGACCCTTCCATGTGCATTATACCAACTCTCCTTGCAAAGTTCTACTGTTGGTGCTGTTCATTTTGATGGCCCAGTCAAGGCAAGTCCAGATAATTCGTTTATTTGTGAAAGAATAGGACAAGTGTACATTTAGAGAAATGTATAAACCTGCCTGCACTTTTGCAAAACTATTTGCTGGATACCTGTTTTCAAAAATGAAATAAGCAACATTTATTAATACAACCAACCGGCAGCAGACTTCAGTCACCTCCTTGTTGCCGCGTTGCTTGTGAGTAGGGCATCCCTCCTTCTTAACGTTCTTTCACGTACAGCTCTGCAATGATGAATGAAAACTGCAAATACCAGAATGCGCACCTCAACACTTAGCACAGGATAAACCACTCGCGCTTGATTGACATGGTGTGAGGGAATACACATCTCTGCTTCGCAACCACCATATGGAGTAAGGAGGCAGTGGTGGGGAAGAAGTGGACTGGTGGTCAGTGTTTGCTTTTTAGCCAATGGCAATTTGTATTTGATTTGTGTTACACACATTTGGGAAAAGCGAAACTACAGGTCGAGAAATGCAAACTGCTGTTGAATGAACAGCCAGGGCTGGGTGGGAATTGCCCTACATGTTATGGGACCAGTTCTTTTAAAAGTTAAAGCTTTGTTTCAGTGTAGTCCCCTCTCCGCAGATCTATCGAACCATTGTAAAGCAAGAGATGCGCCATTCATGATCTCCAGCCCCACATCTACCGGAGTATCAATTTCGGTTGGGTGATATTGTATGTAAATGTGCTCTGTAAAGCGCTTTGGATTAAGGCGCTATATAAATGACACATCATTATCATTACCTTCAAGGCTGCTACTTGTAGATCTGCATTTCCGTCGGGAAAAGTGAACTTCAGTACTGTGTAAGGGAACAAGCTACCTATAATATTGCTGTATGCATGGGTGTAATTTTAGGGGGGAGAGGGGTGTTTGTCCCGCCCCCCGCCCAACTTTCATGGCACACCATTTTTTCCCCATTCATTTGACTGGGGCACCTTTTCTTCGGATGTCACGTCCGCCCCCAACTTTTTCAGCAAAGTTACTCCACTGGCTGTATGATCTGTTTAACAAGTTTAACAGAGATGAAATGGGTAGATTGGTGTGCCCAGCTCAGCCTCTTACCTCAGCTAACAAAATGAATCGGATTCATGTGAAAGCTAGTATCTGGCATGATTTCATTACTGGCCTATGCCTCGAAAGGTGTGCTAGCGATTTGGAAACGTCAGTTTGATGCTAGATGTGCCTAAACCAGCTCATATGTGTTCCTGCTCCTATCAAAGTCATTTAATTGTGGAATGTTGGCCAAGATTTATTGAAATGTTCAAAAGACCATTCTCTTTTCTGTGGGTGCTTTGGAAAATGGTAGAAGAATCACTCTCCCCTTTAGTCCCCAGGAAATTCTTTTGGAATGTTTGCTTGGTGGGTCAATGTGCCTGCTGCAGTGATTCATGTGAAGCCTGCAGCTAGATCTCTGCTGCAGGTTCTTGACTCGCTGAGGTATTCTAAGGATGAACTGACTTTCAAAAGCTTAAAATAAAGCTCCTACCAATGATTTTAAAATGATTCACTTTAAAAAAAAAGATATTAAATGATCAATTGTCCTCTATCTGGATAGACAAGGATGTTAATGCACATGTTGGTAAAATCTGAACAGCTTGATAAAGACCTGCTTAACCTCTGGGATTAGCCAGAGGCTCTGGGTTTTCAAGACTTTCTATGGAGATAGAGGGATACCCATGGCTTTCTGGTGGTGCACACAGCCTTCTCGGGGAAGGGGCCGAGGGAGGAGAATTAAGCTTAGACCCACAACCTGGAATCAAACCTGTGCAGCGCACAGTGTTGTCAGCTCAGCGAAATGTTTGTATCTTGCACGTGCAATATGAAATCAGGTCCCTAAGTGGTGGACTGGTCTTGGGTCCAAGTTTCATCTTTTAACTAAAGTGTGTGATCCTGGGCCATTCAGTTTATTCTTCAGTGTTTATCTGTGGAGCATCTAATGTGAACGCCATAAGCCCTGTTGCATCAACTGGAGGATGATTGAATATATGTTTTTAGATTTGCCCAGATGAAATTAAAAGTAATGATTTTAAGTAAGTTACAATAGTTCTTAATGTTTGTGTGTGTGTTTTTATATCACCGTTTTTTTACCCGAAGATAACCGTGGTTTGATTTGAACAGTGGGCAGGTCTGGTTTGACATCATTTGATCCGTGTTTATCAGAGCAATGGAAAGCTAAGCTAAGCTGTTCCGAAGGTTAACAGAAAACGAGTATAGGACAGTTAAATAACTGTTGGCATGATTTTTTTCTCCCTTGCTATTTTACTGCATTTTTTTGAATCTATGAAATGAGTTTGTCAAGGGGTGGTGCTTCTAAAATGTGGGCGTGGCTTGAAGTCCGGGTTTTGCTTCAAACACAGGTGGCATTCCTACTAGTTCTGTGCTTTGTTTATTTTCATGTTTTTTATTTTGATTCTGCTGTAGTCCAGTAATTAAAGATATACTATTCATGGCAATTGGAAAAGCAGGAGCAGAAAGCCATGACGTGGAGAAGTATACAGCATTGCTGTGGAAGTAATGTTGTCCTTCGTTTGTTTTTATTAAATCATTGCTGATAAAGGAGTTGAAAGACACCATCTATTTATGGCGGTCGTTTTTTTTTAACTTGCACAAAGAAGTATATTCTGTATAATAACTCTCCCACTCCTGAAATAAAGGGATCCCCATGGGTTTATGACTTTCTGTTATTTGGGGATAGTGAATCCAATGATGGAATACTACATCATATTGTATGTTTGTTCTATATTATTCTTATCTACTTTCTATAGAGCACTCTCACGACTGTGGAATTTTTCTTAGTATTTAGGTTGCTGTTATGTGATTTTATGTGTTTTATGTTTATTGTTCTATATAGAATTTAATTGAGTTGATATGTATGATTTGCTCGTTTTGAAATGTGTATACAAATATGAGTTGTGTAAAATCCAATTCCTGGATTGTATCACAATAAAGTATTATTATTATATTCTGTTGTTTTGTACCTTTGGGGATTGTGTTCTCATGGGAAACTATGAAAGTTATGCTGATGGATTGTTTGCCCGTTTGTATTCCGCAATTTGCTGCTGAATTTGTGCTATTGCATCGCGAATGCCACTGCAATCCTTGATGTGACTGTATAGCGGCGTGGGTGTCTGTATTCATTGCTTCCATTTGGATGTGGGGCCGTTTGTTTTTTACATTGGTTTCTTAATTTGTGAGGTGGGCCATCCTTTGATACCCACACATCAGTGTGTGTCCTTTTTGATGTTAAACCAGTAGGAGTATGTGTAGCTGCCACGTTCCCCAGTTCCATGTGGAAACTTTGAGCCAGTCCTGTGTTTTTTTCCACACTGCATGCTGGAATGTGCAGACCCACCCTTGCAATGGGAACAACTGAACTACAAGTTCCAGCATGCAATTAGAAGCAGAAAGCAGGACTGGCACGAGATGTCACGCATGGAACTTCGGAAACTTGGCTGGGAGGAGTCTGGCATGCATTGTGGAGCTGCAGTGAGGGCGAGAATGAGCTGTTCAGGTGCTGGGACTTGTGAAGAGGTGAGGGTGGTGGAGTTCAAGAGTTGGCTGCTGCCCTCACCATGGGGGACCTTCCAGAAGTGCGAGCCCAGTCAAGAGCCACTTCTGGGCATAGTGGCTGCTGTAAGGAGAACAATGGTTCTGGTGTGGGGGCTGCGTACATTGGTATACATAGGGCTGCTGCTGCTGGAACTTGCGGACCAGAAACCTGCGAGAGGGTCATCAAATTCATGGAATTTCTAAATACGCTCTTCTTCCACAGACACTTTTTCTTGTAGAAATGCATTGTGGTACTCCACAGGTACCACCGATTCATCATTGTGGCATCATTGCCTCAAACACACTCGCTCCTGACTTTAAGAAAATGAAGCTTCGCATCAAAGTCAACCTCTGGATTTATCCTAAAGGTGCAGTGATACCAAAAGTCAACCGAGCGCTTAAAGGCTTACCCTCCTCCATGACCAGATTACACCAGCAGAGCGTGTCTGGCTTTACACTGTTCTCTGTACAACCACAACAGCAGTCCTGCAAGCCTATGCAGACTCCCTCTGCTCGTTCGTCCAGGAGAACATGGACACCTTTCATCCAGCAATCTCTAGCCTAGCTAGGTCTGCAGATATGGGCACACATTCCCTCTCTTCCACCTTCTGAGGGACCCTCCCCCCAGTCAGATACGCTGGGGTTAAGAACATGAAAGTCACTTGTGAGCAGATTGAACCCTGTCCAGCCAAGAACATTGAGCACAATATACTTGACTTAACGCCTGCGCCCCAGCTACCCTTGTGAGTAGCTCCCTGGATTCTAGCGCTGTCCCTGAAATACTGTATCCCCTCTGTCAATACAACTGGCAACATTCTTGAAAAGGAGGCCGCTAGCAAATGACACTGCGTGAGTCTCACTGTTTACTGCACAATTGCCAGTCTAGCTTTAGACTGGCTAGAAAACCAGAGTCTGCTCTTCTTTCCTAAGAGATGAAATCCTTGTATTTCTTTGTGGCAATTGTATTTCTGTACTCATTTTACTTAATCTTCCAGCAGCCTTTCACACTGTAAACTACCAAACGCTCCACTGACTGGAAACATGTTTTGCAATTTCTGGCTCTACACTTTCCACTGATCTATTCTCTCTGCTGATTGAGAGCTTCAAGTCAGGATCTTTCTTGTCGGTCGATTATCTAATGTTTCAAAGTCCCTCAATGCTTCCATCATATCCCTATGGCTCTTTAATGCCTGTCTGAGACATCTGCAAGATCCTATTGCTCACTTTACAAACCTGTACACAGTGGTAGAAGCGGAGAAAAGGAACTTGTGGTACTGTCTGCATCTGAGAAGGAGAGCTTGGGGAGTGAGGCAAAGGTGGGCAAGGTGTGGCTTGACCTTCGGTTTGCAATCCATATTGGCTCTTGTTGCATCAGGGCTTGACTAAACAATGCACAGAATAACAAAAAAAGGCACAAAATGAATCCTCCACAGAAATATCCACACAATATATTTAATAGAAATTGATTGACTGATCTTTTTAGAGCATTTCTTTTAGTGTTTGAGTCATTTACAATAAAACACACAATTACACATCTAGCTCAAACATAAAGTGCATTGCATTAAAGGAGAACTGCATAGGGCTCTAAACTGTTTTGGTAGCTACAAATGATCTTTTTTTTTTTAGTGCGAACGTATCTTCAGGATGCAAATTAGCTCTTTACAATCGGAGGGTGGGGGGGATACATGTTGAGGAAAACTGAGAAACAAGGGAGCAGTTTGGTGGCAAGGGATCTACAAGCAATTGGGGAGGAATCATTAGGGAGCAGATCACCCAATATCGGGTAGGGTGGGGAGTGAAGGGTGTGTGGACGTAGATGTTAGGGAGAGGCCACTAATTGATGAGGAGGGTCTTGGGCTCCTTCTGGAACTGTAGAAATGAGGGGGAAAGTCTGATGTTGAAGGGAAGGTGGTTTTTGAGTATTGGGGTGTAGACAAGAAGGCCTTTCTTGGGTTCTTTTCTTCCTGCACCGGCTGAGTTAAAGTCTGCACGTGCCCTTACTTCTGGTGGATCATAGACTTCTGGAGATGCAGAGTTTCTCAGTGAGGTAGCTTGGGGACTTCAGGGTAACCGCCTTGTAGAAGAAGCTGCAGGATTTTAAGATTGTACATGCTTGCATTGGGAGCCAGTTCAGTGAGGAATGGAGTGATGTGGTTGGACTTGTGGAACCCTTTGAGAAGTGCTGCAGCATGCAGGACACGTCTGAGGGATGCCAGTAGTCTCTGGAAGGCCTTCCAAAAGGGTATTGCCACCTTCCACGTGGGAGAGGACCAAGTCTTCGACAGCAGATCTGAAGTGGTTTTCTGGTACGAAGGGCTTGATTTTACATAGGAGAGGATTGATACTAAGCCATTTGTCTTTCTTGCTAAGTGCTGTTTGAAGGAGAGATGTCTGTCGATGTTGAACCCAAGGAACTTGGTGCAAGTGGCCAGCTGGGGTGTGAAGCCCTCGAGGTTCATAGCAGAGAGCCAGGTCTAGGTGTGCAGTAAGAATTTTCTAAGCCAGCTAAATAAATGCCTTGTGCTCCTTCCTCAAGGTTTCCCTCATAAGGTGATTGTTATATTCATTCACCCCTAGTGTTTGAAATGAGTATGATAATTGGAGAGACACTGTGCGATGGCTGATAACTGGAGACACACTGTGCGATGGCTGATAACTGGAGAGACACTGTGCGATGGCTGATAACTGGGGAGACACTGTGCAATCTGTGTGTTGCTGGCATATTCGGTCTACGGGTATTGTGCTTTTCGTACACTCAAGACCCAGTTCTTCTCCTCACATGCTGTTCCCTTTATTGCACTAGATATTTCTGTTACTCTCCCTTCTACTAAAGCCCCTGCCTTCCCTCTGCTATTCTCTTCTATCACTTTGCTGCTCCACTTGCCTTACGTTCTGCCTCCACCCTTTGATCTTGACATCGCTCTCCTTTTCTCTCCACTCCTCTCTCTACTATGACTCGTGTCTCCACCCACACCATCTCCCAGTCTCACTGTGTATACTTTCCACAGTCACCATATCAAATAAATTCTACTCTTCCCCCTATCAATCTCAAAAGCACGCCTTGCACACTTGCTCAAACACCAGTACCAATCTTTCCCACCAAACATATACCTCACCTTTCACACTGTCAATAAGTTCCTCTGCTTGGTTTTTGTTGACCCTGCTCCTTCCTTGACCTCATTTGAGTAACCCACACCTGCATGCTTCCTGCGGCCTTCTCCCCATCCCTTCTGTTGACCCTCTTCTGGTTCTCCAGGCTGACCACTACCTTTCCTTTCATGAGGGGAGGTGTTAAAAAATGTCAAGCTTCAAAAGGGGTCTGCCTTTCCCCATAGCCGGCTGAACCAGTCTCTGCAAATGACAGCCCTCCCAGTTGGAGCAAATCTTTCCTGGCTGGTGGCAAATGCCAGATTGACGCGATCGCGACTCCCGTACTCCCACACCGGTTAGAATAATGTCCATTGATGCGTGAGTCTCCTCACTCCCTTGCACTGGTGTGGTGCTGTTGCCTCTTCTTCAGCCTGGGTGAGTGAACAGTCAGCCCTGCCCATACATTGATGTTCCTTCAGTGGCAGGAAACGTAGCAGATTTCTATGTTTGGGTTGCGGCGTGGTCCTCTCGCTCTTTGGTCATGTGCTTGCTGCTATTGTACAACAGCTGCTGCCATTTGGGTTCCGTGAGACCCCAAAATAAACACAGTCCAGAATGGGTAAGTGCAGTCCTGGGGGGTGACAGATAGTGGCACTCTTTGCGCACTGTGGGAAAGGGTAGGGATTGGGGCCCTCTCAACTCCCTCCCCCCGCCTCTGGGGTACTACTAGCTCTGATGTGTGCCTTGGTAGGTCTTCCACCCCCCAGGGTTTAAGGGGGTCGCTATCTGCCACCTGACAGGGGCAGATCCTTGGCCCTTTCACAGTATGTAGATTGTCACACACGTCCATCTTGTTGTGCATGATGGTTAAGAACATTTGACTATCAACGAAAAGCAAGCTTTTCTTTTTTGCATGTCGTTATAGTAGACCTGGATTGGAACACTAACCATTGGATAGAGTAGGGACAGTTAGAGAGTCCTCAAAAGAGTCGTAGATCGAAAAGTGTGAGTTGCCTTCAGGTACCCACCATCAGACTAAGACTGAACAGACTGCAGGGTAGGAAGGTGACAGGGGTCCACATTCAATATTTACTATCTTGAAGCACCTGGGTTAGCACAGCGGGTCAAAACAAGACGAGACAGCGGGACGGCCCTCGGGTAAACAAGAGCATCCTTGAACCTTCTATATGGCTAGAATGTTTTTTTTTTTTGTGCCATCGGACACACTGATTTTAGGTTGCCCTCCACTGGCTGTGGCCTGGCTTAAAAAACGAATCATTCAGGAAGTGTCTCCTTTTTTTAATTTATTTCCCCACATTCAGTTATTCAAGAAGGTTACTCTCTTACCAGCACATTAAAGTAAGTACCTGCAACCATTACCTAAGCGAAAAAGGAGCAATATTAAGATGGCGCTCGTAGAAGAAACTGTAACATCACGTTAAGATTGAAGGGCACGTGCTTTTGCTTCCTGGGAAAGGAAAACGCTTGCAGATCAGCAAATAGCACCATACTGTGCTGCTTTCTCAAGCTGACAGCGCTACTAAGCGGAAATGCCCTTACTCCTGGAATAATGCAGATGGTGTGCAACATTTAATGCCCCTCCGTCCCCCCTTCCCCCCGCCTTCACGGCGTCGAGGTAGATATTTCTGCTCCCTTTATTGAGGGCATGTGGAGTGATGAGACATGTTTCATTAGTCTTTAGGTTCCTTTTATCAGTCCCGGATTTGCTCACCAAGTTAGTTTGTTGAAGTAACTACATTTACAATTGATGACATTTATTCATTTTATGTATGTGTTCTTGAAGAGTGATTACAGGCCTATATGTTTCTAATTAATGAAATGTGGTAAAGTGTAGCGAACAAAATGGTTCCTTTAAAAGCCAGTGCGTGCAATGGTCAAAGGAGAACTAGTTTTATTGTTCCTGCACCAAAATGTTTTCTGCAAAATTATATATAGTGAGGATGCGGGAATGGGATCAAGGCGCGGGAAAGGGGTGCTGAGGTGTCGTGGCCTATTAGAGCCATGTTCAGACCGGTGTACACCAAGGGCTTGTTTTTGGTATCCTTTGCATTCTGGTGGTTGTAGCTGTTTTTTTTTCTAATATGGGTGCAAGACTAACAATGCAAAGGATAAAAACAGGACTGCAGTGGCTTGCTAGCCATGGGTCTCGTTGAGAGCCCTATGCTTTATCACAGGTGTAAAAACACTTTCTCCCATTGTAGGCAATAGTCACGTGATCAGATATTTTCACAAGGGAAAATGAAACCCGTATAATGGTGCGAATCGTGCCGAGCCAGTTTACAATGAATAGCACAGGAATATACACGATCCATAGTTACAGGTTTACCACTGATAATACACATATACTACCTTTTAGCACTGTGCACGCAGATATTGCCCACGCAAATGCTACTCAAAACGCCACACACATTTACGCCCCTCTCTACATGGCCTCTGGCTGCATTGGGATGTGGACACACTGCCAGGGGGGCCTACTGGTTTGCGGGTGCACATAAGGATATGTGGTGATGCATCTTGGGAGTGGTTAATAACTCATGCAGGATACTCGGGAACCACTCCAGAGCTAGGGTTATCAAAGGTAAGTCGTCTTTATTGTTACAGTATCAGTAGGAAAGGTGAGACAGGAGATAATGTGATGCGCTTCTGCTTCCCTTGGCTCACTCCCTGCCAGTCCCCAACGGTCAATTCTGGAACCTTTACACTCACCCCATTCCAGGCCTCACACGAACACTCCAAGCTCCACTGCCCATTCACACAGACACACAGCTCACATAGCAGATGGCATACTAAACACTAACATGGAGCTAAGCACTAGGTTACAACATGTGGTTTTACTGTGAGAATTATGGGCATACCTGCTGTCCTAAGTGGACATAACAGAGCATGGCTTTTGCCATCCTAAATAGCAAATGGATTCGTTTGCTAAATAAGTACAATTTATGCAGGTGGAACTCTTTAAAATAACTCACAGAAATATGGCACTGCTTCATTTAACAGAGTGTGCTCACGAACCGCAACTCACAGTACTGCGTGTGACGGTGTGAGGGAGAGCGGGGGGGGAGATTTGGGAGAGAGCCAGATCCCACCTCAAGCCCCCTCCACTCACCTGCATGGATGGCAGCCTCTGTATGCATCTCCGCAAAGGAATGCCACAGACGCAGCAACTGTGGCCGGAGGATGCGGCAAAGGGATAGCATGGCACCAAGAAATGCGTCAATATCCACAACACCAGCTAGCCAAAGAGTGTGGCTCCAGCTGACTGTGCCAGCTGGATCCCGTGCAGGGATCAGCTCCACTAGCCCACCAGGGAATCTTTTAAAACCCTTACTAAGACACCCACTATACCACCAGGGAATTTTAATTATGAAAATAAAGGGCTCCACACAGGCCTTAAAGGAATAGTGCGCTCAAAAATGTAATTGTCCCGAGCGTTCGGGCATGTGGTTTTAAGCAAACTGTTATCGATCTAAAAACATTTCCTATGCACCATACCTTAGTTTTCCTCACTTTTACACATCCGCAATCAAGCAGTTGGGCGCGGCCATCTTCTGCTGATCTTATCCGTGGATGGATCGCCCCAAGTTTAAGTGCCCCTGCGGCAGTACATCCCCGAAGCTGACATCAATATTCCTAGCAATATTCTCCACCTATTTTCATGACGTTAGTGGGCAGCATAGCCAAACGCGCCCAGTCATCACCTACATCTTAACGTCAGTTGATGCAGAACCCAGAATATTGATGCACACATCCTCTCACAGCACAGAGCATCCCAAATCGGAATAGAAAACACTATTTGTAAAGGAAACATCAATAATCTGCAATTTATAATGTGCTTTTATTTCACAAAAAATGCTCCGAGAACATCAGCCGATTTCGATTAACCACCAATTTTTGAATGTCCTTGGGTTAGAGCATCAAAACATTATCATGAGGCACAGTGTGTTCCTTTCAGGAGAAGATGCGCATTCAACGCACCTTGAATTGCAAGGCTTCGGCATCAGCTTCTTGCTAGACTGTAAACGATGACGGGTTGCTCCTTGTTGCTGGTACCGCCAAAGGGCATATCGGTCCCGGGTGATCGGCCCACATCAGCGTAAAGGAAATCCATCCGTTTAGGCGTATCTGCCATTGCGGGCTAAAGAAACCATCTGTCGGTATCTGGAAACTATGGCATGTGCAGAACGTTCAATGTAGCTGTGTAGAAAACATAATACAAATATATTTTAGTAGCCGCTCTTTATTCAAATGTATCCATTTACCCTGTAATTCTGCACCGGGTGAAACCTAATAACGAACAAATACCACAAACAATGGAAACACACAGAAAACATTGGGAAAGTTTGAGTCTACGTTGTGATTGAGAGGTTAGCACTGTGGAGTATTTATAGCTCCCAATGAGATGCAGAAGCTGACGGAAAAAATTGAACAACACATAGACTAGACAGCATTATAACGGCATATTTGCAACAAGCTTGGGGTTGGTGACACTAAGTTCCCTGGGGGAACCCAGACGTGGACTCCATGCTCACTGTGCTCAGAGAGGTACCGCTCCACCTCACTGATGAGGCACAACAAGGCTGAAACACGTGTATGGGGTTGCTGTAGGTACTCTTGTTCAGAAGGGAATTGGCATAGGATTTCGGTGCTGGACTGCCCATGTGGCTGGGACAAAGACTGATATGCAAATGGATATTTCCCATCTGTTGAAAGGTAGATTGAGCAAAAGGTGATGGCTGTGGACGCCTGCTACCTTGTTTAAACATGTAACAGAACTGGCAACATCAAATTTTGACAAGCGAACCAAGTCCCCTTGGAAAATGTTCTGCACCAATCCCATCCAATAATACAACTTTGATAGCACACCCTGATATGCCATGGGACGAAGTGGTTTAGATATCACTAGCCATACAGGTTGTGTTTGGGGGTCGTTGATGGATAATCATCACAATATGCTCCAACTAACAACCCATAACAATGTAAGCAATCAATACCAGTCAGAAAATGAAACCTTTATTCGTTCGTCTTAAAACTCTTCTTTAACTGAATAGTTCAACTTACATTATATTTGGTAGTTCCATTCTCTTGACGCAACGCAGAGTGTCTGCTCAGAACAACGGTTTTCATAGATTGAAAGTAAATGTTCCAATGTCCAGTTTCAAAATAGTGAATGTTATCATTTTTGTGGGTATTCAACACCTTCCGTCTTTCAAGCCATAGTGAATCCTCCCTTTCGTCCAAGGTCGAATAACATTTGAACCTTGTTTAGAGCGTGTATGCCCGATAGCTTTTGGTTTTGTGAAGGAAAGCCACAAATCTAAAACATACCGTACAAGATGCGTCAATGTGTGAACTCCCCACAAGCAACATCACACGAAGTGAACTTCCCTCCATGGGAGCGATGAGCCTGGCTGACCAACGTGGCATTTGAAATATGTTCGAAAAATAAAAAAAATCGTTTGCTGGCATCCACCGATGCTGCACCATCATGAATACTTTTTTACCCATCAATGGTGCTAGTGATTTCGTTATTTTTGGACAACAGTTACACTGAAGGTAAGTAACACAGACAATACAAGCCACTGAAAGTCTGGTGTAACCTAAGATTCCATTTGTGTTTGTCTAAAACAGACCATGATCTCATATGATGATTTGATATTGCATTTATAATGCGCCAATGCACAAGTGCTTCAAGGTGTGCCGAGGCAATTCAGGGGGAACAGCGGGAAGACAGAGACAACGATCTTACTAGTGTTGGGAAGTAGACGATCCTTGCCCCCCAACCCCACGTTCGTCAGTCTTGAAACATAACATATGTAATAACCAAAGGGGGAGGCGTAGCCAACCCCGTGACATTCCGTTACACCACACCCCATAGCAAATAACACATACACTATAATTTCAAGCCCATCATTAGGAAACCATTTTGAAATAGCTCGAATGACATCTTTCTACTAGGCCCGAAAATCCATCTCTCTGTACAAATGTAGCTTTCACATCCCCAGTGCCTCGCTCAACCAGCCCACACCATCTCCTCCCCATTGCCACGTCTGCGCGCACCATGTTCCCGTGAAGGAATGTGCTCTGCGGATAACGTGAGATACTGACAAGTCATAAATCCAAGTGCCCTTTCATCTCCACTCAACTTCCCGTGCACTAACAAACTCCACCCCGCCAGGCCTGAGCCCACCAGCTCAGACCCCGCAGTTCATTCATTCTGATATCCATCTGACCATCCGGTGCCCTGATCAGTCAAGGACCCACATCACAGCCCTAATACCATGTAGTAATATATTCTCCCAAAAAGCAACACATGTCCACCTATATCCTGAGGACCCAAGCAGGGCAGATGGCAGATCAAACTTTTAGGTTGTGCACCTGGGTACAGAGATTGTGGTATCTTCATTATATTCAGTTTCATCTTGTTGAGTTCTCACATTGTAGCAATGGTCCAAGTACACTTTGCTGGCTTCGCCGGTCACATTCCATTCAGTTTCAGGCCATTGAGCATAAGCATCACGAGTCTTCTTATGGAATGGACCACACTGCGCCTCAAATAGTAGTTCCTCCATGGTGAAATCTGTTTGGCAAGCGACATCTTTGTTTTCATTTGTTGTCTGGGTCTTTATACTTTTTTCCTTGTGGGCCTCTAGGAGATGTGTTGTAAAAACATGTTCAATGTATATCACACATATAGCAGATAGCACTTTAAATACAAAAACATGTTATGAAGAAAACACCAGCCCAAAACACTTCTAGAAAACAAAATTGTTTTAGTTACCCTTGTTTTCTTGATTTTCTGTGAAACTGTGGTCTTCTCTTTCACAACCGCATCAGCAAACTCAAAAAAGAAAACGTTTATTTACACGCAAACATATTTAAATATCTAAAAACAGAACCAACTTGATTGAATTAAAAAAATGCCTCCATAGAAATGTATTACAAGTGCTATTTGATATCCAATTGTATCCAATAGTAGTTCATGTTCACCTCTGATCCATGTGCCTTCACTTCTAATTCTACACCTTGTGTAGATTCCTTGAATAGAATATTCATTAAAAAAAGTCAATCATATTGGAAATGAAAATCTTACATCACTTACACACATACCCTCGCAAACAGTATACATCATTTAATAAAAATATACATTTCAAATTTCACCTGATAGCCATCCAAGATGGCAAGTATACTTTGATCAGAGATCACCGTGCAAAACATACTGATTGTAATGTTGCCCTCAAACATTTTGCAATGTCTTGATAAGCTCGCCATAAGGGAGGTCCGATATGTGGCGGCCCCTATATGCGCGCGCGCAGATACGGGGAGGGTAACAAGGCTGGTAGAACGCTTTCCAATTTACTCAAGCACGATAGACAACCTAACCTACACAGATCACAAGTATACGCACTGTACAGGGGGGGGTACTGCTCAGAGATGAAGACATTAATGGGAATTTATGGAATTCTACAAGGAATTATATTCAAATAAAGATAAGAAAACACTCGCAGAAATTAAGATCTACCTTGAGGCTCTCTCCCTCTCTAAACTCCCCAATGAAGAACGCCTAGCGCTAGATCAACCGGTGACTGCGGAAGAGATTGTAAAAGAGGTCAAAGCATTGGCTTCGGGCAGGGCACCAGGGTCGGACGGGTTGGGAGCTGAATTCTACAAAGAATTTCATGAGGAGCTCGTTCCGATACTGCTGCAGGTGTGGGAGGAGGCACTTGAGTGCGGCAGGTTACCCCCAACTATGAGAGAAGCTATTATAACCGTACTCCATAAGCCTAGGCGACCACCACAGGACGTTTCGTCCTACAGGCCCCTGTCACGCATAAATACCGATGCTAAAATATTTGCAAAGGTCCTGGTGAATCGGCTTCTGCCGGCAGTCCCTACCTTAGTACATCCTGATCAGAACGGGTTTGTCCCTGCACGATCTACGGCCCTGAACCTCCAAAGACTCTTTGGCATAATGGCACAAATAGATCCCGCAAGGAGCGCAGTGGCCATATCCCTTGACGCTGAAAAAGCATTTGATTCTGTCTCGTGGGTCTATCTCCTTGCGGTTCTGGAGGCGTTTGGGATGGGGCTCAACTTCATAAAATATGTGAAATTACTGTACACAGAGCCTGGGGCTCGTGTCGTGACCAATAGAGCCATTTCCCAGATGTTCCTGTTGGGGAGGGGAACCAGACAGGGCTGCCCGTTTTCACCCTTGCTGTTCGCATTAACCATTGAGCCAATGGCGGCCACGGTCTGTCCCAGACATGAGGATAGAGGGATCAAAATGAAGGGATTTACCCAGCTAATATCGCTCTATGCGGATGACACTTTATTATATGTCAAGGAACTTGAACTCAATTTAGCACCCATTATGGCAGAGATGCAGGAGTTTGCAGATTACTCTGGGTACACGATAAACAAGGCCAAATCGGAAATATTTCCGCTTACACCGGCCACCCAGTGCCCCACGGTGACAGATGGACTCAAATGGTCTGAAGACCGTATCAGCTACCTGGGAATTCTCGTCTCCAGAAATAAGCTTACATTATATTCAGATAGCCACGAAAGCTCCCTGCAAACCTAACGGCCAAGCTCCAGATGTGGGGGCGACTCCAGATCTCTTTAGCCGGTCGAGTCACTATTCTTAAAATGGTTATCCTACCTAAACTTCTTTATCTGTTTGTCAACATCCCTATATGGCCTGGCAGAGCCTTCTTCGCCAAACTCAGATCCCGGCGGTAACATTTCTCTGGAACGGTAATACAGCGAGGATAAGCTGGGAAAAAATTACAGAACCCTATTCTTCGGGAGGTATATCAGCCCCTGATTTCAAGCTTTACTATTATTTGGCCCAGGCTCAATGTGCTAAATATTGGTACAATGACGAGTACAGCACCCCCCATGCATGGATAGAGGAATATACTACACATCCCACAAACATACAATCAGTCATTTTTGATCCACACTATAGAGACACGTGTGAATACAATCCAGTTAGCTGCACAGTCAGGGCATGGGGAGCTATATACAAAAGGCTTAGACTTGAGGCCCCCTATAACCTCGAGATACCTCTGTGGAACTTTCCGGGAACTCCTACATACGACACGAGCATACAGGAATCCTGGGACCCTAACTGTGAAATGAAGCTTGGTGACATGTTTGTCAAGGGCACTTTTTCAGACCTGGGTCTGTTGCTGAGGGCGCTGAGTGATGGTCCACTGAAAACGCTGCAATATTACCGTATGAGATCTGCATTTCAAAAAAGGTGGCCTCTCTTCCCGGACGAACCTCCACCACATCCATGTATACAACTAGTGCCAGCTAAAAATGGCCTGGGAATCTCTAGGCTATACACTGAAGTCCAGACCCACACCCCCATAGCGAATCAGATAAGGGGGCGGTGGGAAGCAGACTTACAAGTTCCCATCGAAGAGAGGAAATGGGCCAGATACTGTTCACTAATTAAGAAGATCTCACTTAACTCTGGCCTGAGGTTGATCCAATTTAAAATTCTAAATAGATTACATTACATGCCGGCCAGGATCGCTAAGTTCGCACTGGATGCCTCGGATGCCTGCCCCAAATGCAATGCTCCTCAGGCCGGTTCCTTTCATATGTACTGGGATTGTCCGGTGGTTGGGGGGGGTTCTGGAGGGTAGTAGCAAAAATGTTGGAAGAAATAACTCAGGTTCCCCCCAAATTTGACCCCCCATAAATATGTGTTTGGGGACATAGACAATCACTCAGAAAAAATCAGAAGACTATTCAACATTTCATGTGCGGTTGCCAAAAAATGTATTTTATTAAAATGGAAAAGCGCGCTGCCACCCAGCATGAACCTATTCCTACAAGAATTGACACATGTCAATGAGTGAGAGGAGCAGTTTGTTTTGACCCAACCTTCGACCTGCAGACACAAAGACATTTGGGGCCCATTTAGAGTTTAACTGTGCAATATGATTACTGATGATGACCTGTCACCATAATATTGTTTTGTTAAACTGCATTGCACCAATTTATTCCTGTTGTATCTGTGAAATGAACTGTGCAGTGGTGCTGTTGGCCTTTTTGTTACCACTAATAAAAAAGAGTTTAAAAAAAACATTTTGCAATGTATTCTGCATTAGGGAGGAAGTGTAAGGTTAGAACTGAAATCATAAAAGTTTGAAACATTGCACGTTTATATGCACGTCACTGTCTAATTGTATCCTATGTAGGATTTACTTTCTTTCATTCAAGGGAACTGTAAGTACGCATATCTCATACTCTGGACCAGCTGCAAAGGACGCGCATACCTCATACTCTGGACCAGCTGCAAAGGACGATGTAATTGTAGTCGAAGTACCAGCATTCCCCTGTAACACCGTACTTGTTTTAGTACGGATGAAAACAGCTAAATGGAACTGAGACAATGGGATGCAGACAATGGTACATATAAAGGGAAACCCATAAATACCACCTAGTGTAAACAACTGACAGGATACATAAAAGTCTTCATATTATTTGTAATTCCTAGCATAATACATTCTCGTAAATGAAAAGTGAAATAAAATTACCTGATAGGCGCTTGAATTTGTTGTTGACTCCGGAAAAGAAATAGATACAGAATCCTGCTCCTTCATTTTCAGTGCATTGTCATAAAGTGGTACAAGGGAAAATTAGATTTGCATTAAACATGTGGGAAGATCCAACTGTCGAGAAATAAACTTCTGCATGTCTGTAGGGCTCACCATAGGTATACTGGACGTGTCGGTGGTTTTGTCACTTGCGAGGATCTGTGCTTCCGTCAGTATGCTCTCCTAAAGAAATTGACATGTCAAGCAACCGATTACGAAAAAAAATTATGCTTCTTTTGAAGGGCACTTCAACAAAATGTTCATAATTACTTCATTTGAGGCTCCATAAACCAAGGACAGATGTATAGTAAAATGTGGTATAGTGAAAATGTAATACAATCTGGTAAACATGCAAATTTTAGTAAGACACATTTACACCGAAAGCACCAATCCGATCATGAAGTTACCTTTTCAGTATCCCACCGCCTACAGCTAATTCATCATCCGGGACTCACCTGAGGCAGTGTGTGCATCAATAGAGTTGGAATTGTATTTGGAAGCAATTTATGAACATTTCTGGGTCGACGCTTTTTTGTGTACTTCGATTGGTCGTACATATCGTCTGTAAAGTGCACGCTGCAGATGTGGAATCAATTGGACCGCACGTCCTTCAAGCCATTCTGTGCTCTACTTTCAATCTCGTCCACCGCAAAACCACACTCTCAAACCCAACTTCTCATTAAATCAAAATTCCTCGAGAATGTATGCAGGACTGTGCCCTGACTTTTGACATGGCTCCTAGAAGAACATCTGAAAACCATACAAGTAGGCATTCTTGAAATATCTATAAGATCTGTATAAAAAAATATAAATAATTACAAAACAAATTGTACTGTATGCATGAGATTGGTGCAAGAAAGCAAGAAAAATGCCATTCTATTACAATGGACATTGATTACATGTGCTATATATCAAGATCAAAACACTTGAAACATTGGACAATGGTAAAGTCATTGAGATGAATGAACATTACACCAGTGGGTACATTCAGTCGAAATAGAAAATTTGAGATCAGAAATAGAAGAATATAGAGAAGTTAATAGTGACCTGCCCTTACCTTGACTAACAAACAAATAGATTCAGCAAGCAGAGGAGCTAGTAGCAGTAGAACAGGTAGCATGATAAAGAGTTGCCTTCCGGTGCTCAGAGATGTTCTCTGGCAAAATATCAAGGGGTTTATAAAGGATTAGAAAAGTAGGTGTGTATATGAATGTGTGACATGTTTCTGGCGCAGTCTGCGAAATGGGAGCCTGCAGACACTGGGTCTGCGGAGGCCGTGTGAACAATAGCCCCTGTGCGGAAGATACCTTTGAAGTGTACATGGCGTTTGGCACCTTGGCCGTTCCCACCCTGCCAGCCCCCTTGGGAGCGCAGGGCCACAGGTGCGAACTGCCATTGATACTGGAGGGGGGATGGATGGGCATGAGGCATTCAGACGAGGCCTGGAACACTGCTAATGGGAGACACACTTATGTGGGTTGCAGGGGCGGGGTCTGCGAGAGGGGAGCCTGGAGACACTGGGTCTGGGGAGGCTATGTGAATAATGGCCCCTGTGCTGAAGATACCTTTGAAGTGTACATGGTGTTTGGCACCTTGGCCGTTCCCACCCACCCAGTACTGTAGTGGGTTATAATGGAGGGGGGGTGGATTGTTGCAGAATGGGTGAGCATAGAAGGGCACCAACCATTCTTTCATGTCCCTCATAGACGTGCCACCAGCTGGCCGCACTTTTATTTATTGTCCATTATTTATTCTTTATTTTATGTATTGTCTTATTTATTTTATTGTTATCCTATGTACTGCACTGCCCCCTCCCCCTTTCTGCCCGCACTTTTCCCTCCCTCGTGCACTTGCACGATCTCAATGTCACCTGGCCTAGTAACATCGTTGTCTCTGTCTTCCCTCTGTTCCCCCTCCCTTGCATCATTGCGCTTTGAAACTCTTGTGTATAGGCGCGCTAAAATTGCCATATCATATCACATAGACAAGTGAGCGTGTCCTTGATTCACTGAAAAATTGAAACAATTATTCATAAAGCTCATTTGTATTTTATTTTGTTGCTGATGTTGATGGCACAAATATACTACAAATTGTATACTTCTGGTTGCAGCACAGTGTGTGACAATCCCATGTACTGTCCGCAGTCACTGGGAAATTTGGCGTGAAAGGCTCCAACCACACAGGCGCGTATTACTCGTCGAACACGGAATACAAGCCTCCCATAAAGCCACCATGTAAGTGAACGGTAGGGCACCAGTCTGTACCACCTGTGGAAGAGAAACATAGATACTGTATTTAAATGAACCTGATAGGTTTACAAACCTTACTTGAAAGTGCACCCTGTATCCTATGGCATATTTGCCTGTACAAATGTTACTTCATGGATCAATGAACTTGGGCTTTGAAGTGTACACACATTACAAAAGTGAACACACATGCAATCCATAACGTTTTGGGCACAGAGAAATATTGTTTCTTAGTTTAACGTGAAAGACACATAAAATGAACACTCTGATTTCCCAAAAGCGCGAGAAATGTATTCAATTGGCAGACTACATTAATTAGGCAGTGATAGATCAAAATTATGACAATATAGGAGAAAAACATGAAATGTTAGTGGCCTCAGTGGTCAAAATGACATCACACCTAGAGTACACTTATTAGTTACTTAGATTGCGAGGGCGAACTGTTGCGCGAAGTTCGTGCATAAACACCATCATAATCCTCAACACAGACCTTGTGAGGCAGGCTGCCTTGAAGTCATGCAGCTCGGTAACGCATAGCGGTGGTGTGTCTTCTTCCGATATGTAGGCCAAGCATCCAGAGTTTTCTTTGCAGCAGCAGTTCTCCTCGGTTGGCATTACCTTGCACTGATTGCAGGTACACCATGTGGAAACGTCTTCCATCCGACTAGGCTCAGGATCCAGTGATTCGTCTTGCCAACTGTCATCCGATGCCCCATCATTTCCGCATCTTTCTCTATCAACTAATTCCACCTCGGAATACTCCGGCTCGTTCTGGTAGTGCAGTATTGTTGCCATTATACGACAAAATGTTTAAATCAAACGCAAGTAACGATTGAAATCAATAGTAATGCTAGTATAAGTATATGTTCACAGGGGCTCCGTGCAACGAAGATAGCTGAATAGAGCAGACATGAGTCACAGGCTATATAAATAAAAAAAGACAGTGAAATAATTGAAAAAGCAACTCTGAGGTTGTCTGATGAGAAGCGGTCTGTTTCTACTCATTGAGAAAAGAGGCGTTTTGCATTTTCCATCGAGACACATCATTAGCTGGCGCACAGAGAACGTTGACACGAGACGTGCATCTGTGTTGTGAAATGGGCCGTACGCGTCTAGTGATGTCAGCTTCAGGGGCAGGTGATATGATTTAGTGCTGCAAGGGCACTTGAACTTAGGGCGATGTGGCAACGGATAACATTGGCACAAGATGGCCACGCCCGCTCGTTGATTTCACATGTATAAAAGTTAGGAAAACTAAGGTAAGGTGAATAGGAAATGTTTTTACCATCGATCAAAGTTTGCTTAAAACCACATGCCCGAGCACTCAGGACAATGACATTTTTGAGCACACTATTCCTTTAACCCATTATGCCAGTAGGTTCCTCCAATGTCCCTGGACCACAGCAAAGTCCATGTTGGAAAGTGACGGGGTTTACCAGCCCTCCCAGGGCCTTCAGCTGCCACACTGCCTGGAGCCAGGTAAGCTATTGGTTAAGGTTAGCAGCCAATCCTGGGAGGGGGTTGGGTATTTAAGTAGGTGTGTGTGCGTGCACAATTGTAGGTTAGTTTGATGAGGACAGGAGGATGTTCAAGAGGTCAGAGGAGGAGAGAGTGAAAGGAATGTGGAGGCTATTATAAGGGTGGGGTCTGTGAAGTGTTTGTGTGTGACAATGTGAGTAGTAGAGGTAGAGTAGGAGTAGTGGAGCAGAATGGTAGTAGTGGTGAAGATAGTAGGTGGGAGTTGAGCCAGTAGGTAGTAGGAGTAGTGGGAGCAGAGGAGTAGTGAGTGAGGGAAGTAAACGGCAAAGTGTTAGTTGGTGGTAAAGGGCGGTAGAAGCACTAGTGAGTAGAAGAGACGGACTGGAGTAGTAGTAGGATGTAAAGGGATAGTGTTGGTTGCGTAGCAAGGTAAGTGGTGGAGGAAGAGTAGTAAGAGCAATGGGAAGTGGGAGAATAGGAGTAGCTAGTGATAAGAGTAGAGAGAGGGACCGAGACTAACAAGAAGACTAGCAAGAGGCAAGGAAGTAGAGCGAGGAAGGAGGGAAACAAAGATAACAGAGGTATAGAGGTACCAGTGATAGTAAAGAGCAGGAGAAAGAAAAGAAGAGTGAAGGCGGAAAGGCGTAGTGAGAGATCAGAGGGATGGTGACATGAGGGAGGAGAGCATCAGAAGAGACCAATATAGTGAAGGATCGGGTACGAGCGGGTATGAGAGTAGCGAAGTTGACACCGGGCAGAAGAAGGCACCATTCCCAACTCCTTAGGATTACTAAACTAGGTTAGGGAAAACCTAGAGGACCCCTAGGGAGTCAAGTAGCCAACATCTTTGGGAAGCCACACTTAGCCCCAGGAAGAACCATAGACAGTAGGGGTCACCTGACTATAGTGTTAACAACCCCATTAGGGACGCTTGGGTTAGGGAGGCAGGGACAAGGCTAGGGTAGACAAGATAGAGCGGGGCGGCCCTAGCGCCAAAATCCCAAGCCCCGCTAGGCCCAGATACCTTTGAACTGGAGATACGGCAGTCCTACATGCAAAGCTTTTTAAATAAACTCCCTTGGACCTGTCACTGGAGTCAGCGTGGTTATTTGTGGAGGGCCGCCCGCAACATGGACTACTGTTAAAAGATGCCAGCCCAAAAGCTGGCTACCCACACACTTCACAGCATTCCGCTGCTCTGCAGGTAGGTCAGTGCTTTAAACAATACTGGAATCTGACATGTATATTTTTACTTGAAAATGATTAAATGATATAGCGATGCCTGCAAATAGCACACCCACCTGAGGTTCTGATTGGTAATGTGTGTCAATAGCCATTACCTTATTTAAGAAACATTTAAAATCGTGTCATTCAGGCGAGTTCATACGTTCCCTGCTGCGTGCATGGGCCTGCAAGGGGAATTATTGCTGGAGTGATCACCATGAGGCTCTGGGGGCGGAGTGGCACTGCTAGATGCAGGGAGTATGTCACGTGGAAGTATGGCGTCACTGTTCGCCGTCCCTAAGCACAGTCTTGGACTTCGTTTATTTTTTTAAATTTTGTAAATATAGCACTTTGCTCGATTCGTCCTGCTACTAAAGCAGTGTACGAATAATTGTTTTCAGTGCTTGTTGAAAAGGCTCCCATTTAAGAGCGTTTTTACTGGTCGTAGCTCTGTATTTCGTAATTCTGGTTTTATCGATGTCCCCACAGAGGCATGGATAGCTCCGTGATTAAGTGCCCACCTCCGATATGATGCCAGTCTGCGCTTCTCAAGCTTGAGTGCCAGCTCGCCCAACTCAACCTTTCCTTCTCTGGGGCCAAACATGGAGCACTGCTAAGCTGGCTAATAGTACATTGAGCAACAGAGGTTTTGTAGGTATGAGTAGGTTTAATTGTAGAAGAAAATATGTTTCAAACTATTCTTAAAATGTTCATCCGTAAAAACCTGAAAGACATTTTATTTAATGTGTTTTTTTTTTAAGCAGAGGGCATGAATTGCAGTCACCGTGATGACAGAGGTGTGCTTCATAAAGGACACAGATCACAGGATACACACATCTGGGTTGGGGTCTATATAGTATATGGAGCAGGAACCTGATGATATCTAGGGTTAGTACAGTCTTGGGACTGGTGTGCACTTTACATTGCAGATTCGACTTATAAGATTGGTTTATTGGTTGTTTTCATTTGTTTAGACTAGCAGTAACAAAGTCAATATATCTCGATCTTTAAAGACGCAGAGTACGTTTTTATGATTCGTTTTTTTGGTATTTTTTTTAATATGTACTAAAGGCTGCCCATCACTGCAGGATAAAGAAAACTTACATTTATGAAATCGGACCTATTGACATTGCCAGTGATTTATATTTTTTCAATTGTTTTTAAAATGGAAATCGCCCTCTTGAATACAATGCTTTTTCTTTCTTGCGTAATTTTCCTAAGAAATATGGACCATCCATGCTCCCGTTCTGTTCTCCCTGCGGTCTTTCAACCTTTGCCCTCCTAATCTCTGCCCTAGGACCTTTCCATTTTGATTTGAGCTTTACAAGCAAGTTACCTTAATACCCCCACGCCCCTCCCGCAGTCCCGTCAGGTTGGCCAACCATCACATATTTAGCTGGACTGTGCTAAATTCACAGGTTGAGTCCCTCTCTGGGATGGAGGAAAGTCCTGCCTTTGCTACAAGATTTACCAAAGCCTTTCCAGCATTCGTGCTGCAGGCCCAGCTCTCCTGTCCCCCCAAGCGGTTCAGAATGAGAGCAATACGCTAAGAGTGCGTGCACCAAAGGGCTCGCAGTGGTAAGGGGGAGGTATATAAAAGGGATATTACGGGACATGTAGATGTTAGGTTTTCTAAGTGGTGTAGGCATACTGAACCACTGCCGTTTTGGGAGTTAGGCCCAGTACGGCTAGGACCCAGTATTAGAGAATAACAACAGCAGGCCTCGGCAAGAATGCCCACCCCCATCCCTGCTCCCATCCCAGGCGATGGCATAGAAGGTTATTCTATCAATTAAGAACAGAGCCCTTTCTTGTCTTACACTGTGGTCCCATGTAATCTGAAAGGAATGTGCCTGTGGGTAGGGTTGTGCCTGGTTTTGAATGACAATCTCACGAGAAGCAGGGCAAAGGTCTGAAGCTGCCAAAACATGGATCCCAGATATAGAGCATCTATGTCCCCAAACCTCCAGCCTTTCTATATGAACTACCAGATGCTCACTATCCAAACTCCTAAATCCCTCAAGTGTCATTTGATTTGTGTGTCTGCAACCGGCAACTCGGGGAGGGGATAGATGCCAAAGTGGGAGCCCAAATAGAATGTCCTGTGATTTGTACTGCAAGATGCACAGGGTGAGGATACATTTAGGCCAACAATGGGGAGGCATAGCTGGGGCACCAGAGCGTCTAGGATACAACAAAGGTTCTTGCATTTTTTAGGGCTATCTGAGGAATATCCACTGAGCTCATGTCTATACTACCAGGTGCACATCACATGGTCAAAATGTGAAAAGAAAGGTCTCAAAGCCAAGATCCATATGGAAGAAGATTGACACTAGCAATGTCAGCCAATCATCTGGGGGTCAATAGGGGGCCAACTGTATTTACATAGGGGCACCACCAATAATAATGAAGAGATGATACTGTATACTGTTTTCGTCACAAGTGATGTTGTGCCTTAAAATGCATTGTCTGCTTTGAACTAACCATTGCACTCCGTAGCAGTGGCGTTTGAATAGCCCTGCTGATTTCTTTTCTTTTTGAAAGTAAAACTTTATCCTGATCCACCAGGGGGCGCAGAGATGGACTGACGCATCTCGGCTCGTCTCCCCAGCAGGGCACTGATCGAGGGACCTGAGCCCCCCCCCGGCACCCCCGGAGTGAAGAGCCAACACCACCCACGCCAGTACGAAGGTGCCGGGCACCCCCGGTTCACATTTGAGCCTCAGACGAGATGCGGAGCCGGAGATCGGAACCCTTGAGTGTCGAAGGACAGAAGCCCCTCCCCCCTGCGGCCCCGCAGCTCCACAGAAATCTAAGGCGAGCCCGGGCCCGAGTGAGGCCTGTAGAGGGCCCTGGCGACCCCCGGCCGGCAGTTCCCGCCCCGGCCCTGAACCACCTGGCGGCGGCGGGGCGACCCTGGGGGCAGACGCGGCTGACCCGGGTGCGGGAGGTGGACGCACCGTAAAAGCGGAGGACCTCGCTTTAAAAAAAAAAAAAAAAAGAAAGGAGAAAGGAGCGAGCGGATCCAGGCGGCGGCGCAGGAGACAAGCGGTGCCTCTCGCAGGCCAGAACGTGCCACATGCAAACTCCCACGGGGAGGTAAGGAGGTCCGGTCCGGGGCTAGGCAACCTCCGGGAGAGTGAGTCTATCAAAGGGGGAAGCAGGAGAAAGGCGGGGGTGAGTCCCCGGCGTGCAGGCGAACCCCGAAGGGGCCTGGGGCAACGAGGCTTCCCCCGTGCAGCGCACTCCCCAGCCGCGCTCAAGGGGCATACGAGGCCCGGCTGAAAGAGAGCACCCCCAGTAGGCCACGCGAAAGGACAGGCTAAGGGCCCTGAGTCCTCTCCTTCACGCGAACACCCCCGGGGGCAACAAACACTGTCACGGCTTCGAAGGGAGGGAAGTCGAACCATTTGAGGATCGAGAGGTGTGGGGGGATCCCTGGGGAGACGAAACTCCCGGGGCTGCGTCCCTGCCCTTTTGCCCCAAGGCAGACAGGGGCCCCCCCCACGAGGGTGATAAGCAGGCCGCATCGCCCACAAACATCGGGGGGTAGCCCCCGGGGAACAGAGGAACCCAGGGAGAGCCTATGACCTGGAGAGAATCCTTACAAAAGTTTCGCCGCCCGCCTCCCGAGCCCCTGACAGCCCCTGAAATGGCGGCCCAAACGCAACAGGAATCCGTGGATGCAAGCACGGTCACCAGGGGTATGACGGCCCTATTGGAGGAAATCAGAGGCTTCAGGGCAGATATTGCCCTAAGACTGGACACCCTAGACAAAAAGGTGGACAATATCGATGACAGGGTCAAGGCATTGGAGAACACTACAGCCTAGAGCGACATCTTCGAGACACAATTTGACATGCGCCTGTCTGAGCTCGAGAGAAGAGAAATATTCCTTAAAAATTGACGACTTGGAGAATAGGGAACGCCGCTGTAACTTGCGCTTCCTAGGCTTCCCGGAACACGACAGTGAAACGCAAGCGGACATTATCAAGGCCGTTAACGAGGTAATAAGAGTGCTGTTTGAGGGGGCCAACACCAACGAACCTACCATCGACAGGGCCCACAGAGCGGGGGCATCCTCCAGAGGCCCCAGATCTGTCTTGGTCCGCTTTCACTACTTCTCTGAAAAAAGCAGGATCCTCGAACTGGCTCGCAAAAAGGGCCCAGTGGAATGGGAAGGGGCCCAGATCTCGGTGTATCAAGACCTGTCGGCCTTCACCCTTGCAAGACGTCGCCTTTGCTCCCCGCTGACAAAAATGCTCCAAGCCAAGGGAGTCCGATACAGGTGGGGGTACCCATTTTCACTCTCTTTCGAGTTCGAGGGCTATAAATACGCCTTGATCACTGAAGGCGATATCCAGAGAGTATCTGGCGAACTATTAGACAATGCAAACACGGAGCTGGGAGACCGGGACCAGGAGCGTGCCCCGACGGGCCCAAAAGGGAATAAAGCTCCAAAAGAAAGGCACAGAGTTCGAGGCCAAAGGAAATTCAGGAGAGTGGCCCCAGCGTCACCAGACCAGCAAGGTAGCTGAAAAGCACTAATGGAGCCCGACGAATAACTCCTCAATTGACACTGTGAAGGGAGGGTGATGTTACAATTCATGAATCGCATTGACCCTGGGGGTGGGGGGGGCTCGAGTTGTTGTTTATGTAGAGTTAATGAGCCCGGAGGGGGGAGACATTGGTGGCCTGGTCGGGGTTTCTGGACAATGCCACGACACAACCAGGCGATTAGGGGGGGGGAGGGGTTGCGGAGGAGGGGGAGTTGGGTTGTTGGGGGTACAGTTATGGTGCGCCAAGTTTTAGGGATTCTCTTGCACCCCAGGGGCTGTCTCGAGCCGGCTATGGGTTGCTAAAGCATTGGGGGAGTAATAACGCTTGCTGTGTTGAAAATGGAGGTATGAGCCTCGATCCGCATTCTAATGGATGATTCACTCCAATCCTTGACAGTGGGGACACTGAATGTCCGTGGACTTAACTCGCCTACAAAGAGTTCGCTACTTATAAGGGAATTTGTGAGGATGAGGCTACACTTCCTCTTCGTGCAGGAGACTCATTGGGTTCGGGGGAAGGAGCCTAAGCTCAAGGCCAAAACAATAGATCAGGTGTATATGGCTTCTACCCAGGCAAAGAAAAGAGGAGTAGCTCTACTGGTGTCCCCCGGGGCCCATTTTGGGTTTAAAGCCTCAAAGACAGACCCTGAGGGGCGGTATCTCATGGTAAAGGGAGATGTACGAGGCCGTTTGTTCACCTTGGTTTGCATATATGCCCCAAACGAAAAGCAGGACACCTTGTGGGAGAGTATGAAAGGGAAAATAATGGCATTCGCTGAGGGTACCCTTCTGGTGGGGGGGGATTTCAATATGGTGCTTTGTCCCGAGAGGGATAGGAAATCCGTGAATCCTTGCCCTAACATCTGTCACTACAAAAAGCTGGCGCTGACCTTTCTGGAAGTGAATGGGGAACTGGGTTTATGTGATACTTGTACACCTAAGAAAGGTCGGCACCCTGGTTACACATTCTATTCAAAGCCACATGCTGTTTTTTCACGTATAGACTACATCCTGGTAGATTCCTCGCTGCAGGGAGAGGTCTCGAGCTCAGGAGTAGAGACCGTCCCTTGGACGGACCATGATATGGTAAAGATTAGGATTGGCCTTCCCCCTCCCCTGACAGCCGGATCCAGGTGGAGCTGTAACGACCTTCTCCTGCAGGACAGGGAGATACGCCAAACCCTCCTAACAGCCATCGAAGACTACTTTACCCTTAACGACAACGGAGAGGTTGGCACCATGGGAGTATGGGAGGCATTTAAGGCAACTATTAGAGGCACCCTTATAGGCATAGGGGCGGGGAGAAAGAGGGAGAGGGACCACAAAGAGAAGGTGCTTAAGGGCAAGATAGAGGCTATTCAACCGGGAGGGAAGTTGAAAACACAGATGTTCCCTGGGCAGTGGGAGGAATTGCAGGGGCTGCGAGACAGGTTGGCCGACCTTCAGGTGGGACAAGTGGAAAGGAAGCTCTCATTTTTGAAACAAAAGTACATGGAAAAGGGGGAAAAGGCCGATAAGATATTGGCCTGGAGACTCGTGAATTTAGGAAAAGCAGGAGGGTGAATTCAATCCACACCCCGGAAGGGGACTCAACCGCGAGGGACTCCAAAATAGCAGAACAATTCAGGCTATATTATGAAAAACTATATTGCACAGAATATTCGGGGGATGGGAGGGACATTGACAGATTCTTGGATTCCCTCCCGGTCCCGGGCCTCCTCCCCGACAAAGCCGAGGCGCTAGAAATACCCATTTCCCCTGAAGAAGTAATAGATACTATAACTTCTTTAAAGAGCGGCACTGCCCCGGGAGATGATGGCTTCACAGTCAAGTTTTACAAGACCTATAGGTCTACAATTGCCCCATTCTTGGCTAAGATGTTCAATGCTGCACTGGACCAAGGTACTCTCCCACCCACGATGATGTCAGCTTTAATTGTAGTCCTACCTAAAGAGGGCAAGGATCCCGCTTATTGCCAATCGTATCGCCCCATATCACTCCTTAATACCGACGTTAAAATACTGGCCAAACTCCTGGCGAATAGACTAGCAAAGCACCTCCCAACCCTAGTACATGGGGATCAAGTGGGCTTCATCCCTGGGCGCCAGGGGTCAGATAATATAAGGAAAACCCTCGACCTTATGCACGAGGCAACTAGACAGGGAGTGGAGGGGTACCTCCTCTCGCTAGACTCAGAAAAGGCCTTCGACCGTGTCGAGTGGCCTTACATGGGCAAGGTTCTCCGGAAGATGGGTCTGGGAGAAAACTTTTGTGGGTGGGTCACGACACTATACAACTCGCCCTCGGTGAGAGTGTTGGTTAACGGGGGTACCTCAGAGCCCTTTCCCCTTTCCAGAGGCACCCGGCAAGGCTGTCCCCTGTTGCCTCTATTGTATGCCCTGGCAATGGAGCCCCTGGCCATAGCGGTCAGGAATGACTCGGAAATCACGGGACTACAGTGCGGTGAGTGTGACTTTAAACTTTCCCTATTTGCAGACGACATACTGAGTTATTTAACCAATATTCCAAAATCCCTACCGCGGTTGTTCGATCTCATACATTATTTTGGCTCCTTCTCTGGGCTGAGAATAAACACATCTAAATCAAGTATCATGCCTATGGGCGCGGGGGACCAAGACATCGGGAGCAGACAGGATATTCTGGGGGTCAAAATTGAACGAAAATCCACTAGATACCTGGGCACCACCATTCCCAGAGATTTATCACAACTATACCAGTGCAACTTCGCGGGGATCCTCGCCCAGGTCAGTAGCGATCTTAAAAGATGGGCACCCCTCACGCTTTCTTGGCTGGGGCGCATGGTCACGGTGAAGATGAATATCCTGCCACGCCTACTCTATCTTTTCACAGCTCTTCCCGCTGTGATACCCGAGACCTTTTTCGAGGTGCTCCAATCCCGTATCCTCCATTTTATTTGGAAGGGTAAAAGGCCAAGGGTTAAAACATCCACCCTGACCCTCCCAAAGACTCATGGTGGCTTTGGACTCCCCGACTTCAGGATATATTACAAAGCAGCGCAGCTCAGGGTGATGTTGGAGCATATGCGGGACGACACGCGAACGTATTGGACATATGTCGAAGACATTCACGCTCACCCGAGAAAGGTTAGGGATTTTTTTTGGACCGCTCCTAGGGCTATCCCCTTACAGCTCAGAAGGCATCCTACCCTATCAGCCCTGTGGGCGCTATGGAAACCCAGTAAAGCTAATAAACTACTGACTACTTGGCCTTCGCCGCTTTCTTCGCTCTGGGGGCCTCCCATTGACCTGAGCACCAAGGATTTCCGCGACACTCAGGCCTGGTCTGATATGGGGTTGGAAAGAGTCTCCCAACTCTCACGTGAAGAGGGCTTCATAGAGTACGACAACCTGGCCGAGGCTCTGGTGGATAGGCCCCCCACGGTCTTCGAATACTTGCGTTTGAAAGGGATTTTGTCCCAACCCCGGTGGATCGAACAGCTTAGTCGCCCCCTCACCCCATTTGAACTCATATTGGCTAAAAGTACATCTCGAAAGGGCTCGCTGTCCCAGCTTTATAGTGTACTGATGACATCAGATCTAGAGGGTAGACAACCCTTCAAACGCATATGGGGGGAGAGGTTGGGGATGACACTGGATGATCACACTTGGAGGGCGGTTTTTAAATGCATCTTTACGGGTTCCCTGCACACGGCTGCCATGGAACACAGCTTTAAAATCCTCCATTCTTGGCATCGCCCCCCGGCCCTGTTGTCCAGGATGTTTCGGGATGTGTCCCCCTTCTGCCCTAGGGGATGTCACCAAAGGGGAACCTGGTTCCATATTTGGTGGAGCTGCCCGGTTATACAGTTTTACTGGACGGAATTACTTAGCTGGATCAAAGATATTGAGGGATTTTGTCCGTCTCTGCACCCACTGGAAAGCCTACTGGGCATCCCCATGCCGGATTCGGAAGTAAATGTTTACCCCAAGGTCATCGGTGCCATGCTGCGAGCAGGGAGGTTGGCGCTAGCCCAAAAATGGAAGAGTGTCTCGGCCCCCTCCAAAGAGGAATGGCTCTGCAAACTCAGGGTGATTTTTACATATGAAAAACTCACTGCAATAGCAAATGATACCATGTCTGTTTTTGCACAAGAATGGACTGCAGTTCTACTGCATGATGACTGTATTTCCATGCGCCTGTAAATGGGAGATTGAACGAGAGAGAACATGGCACATTCCCTCATAGCCCTCAAAGTCCCGGTCTGGCCCCTACCTAATGGTTTCCCGGTTATACCCCACTGTTTCAAGGAATGCTCTTAGCAACCATGTGGTATGCAAGCGTCCTCCCCTATGTTATAACTACTAGCAAAACTTCTAAACTTGGCATGTTAATCGTTTGGGGGGAGGGACGGGAGGGGGGAAATGGGGAAGGGAGTTAAGGTAATGAAAAAGAAAATGTTACTGACAACGTGGTTCATTTTGCTGTTTTTGCCGGTTGGGTCGGCCGTTAGGCCCAACCTAATTTGTAAATTGTCAATAAAGATAAATTTAAAAAAAAAAAAAACTTTATCCTTGCAAAAGGTGTGCAGAGCTTTTCTCTCTAGAGGGTTGCATTTATTCTGTGTCTGGTTATCGAGAGGTCTGCCACACAAATGTGGTGACCCCGGTGTGAACCCAGATTTTCCGCAGAGATGGAGGCTTCCTGGTTGCACACCTGGAGGGGCCGAGCCCACCTGCACTGACCAGTTATTTGTGCACATCCTGGAGTGGTTTACAGGAGCTGTGTTGCCAGAATTCCTGACTGTTCTTTGGACCAGGACGCAGCTACTGGATTTTGTGGGACGTTGATGGGACCCAGTGACGGAGGAACTCAAGAGAATGAACAGATGTAGGTGCACCTTTTGCGGGAGAAAACAATGTGGGAAGGGGGAGAGAGAAAGAGGGGAAGGGGATATGTGGGGTTGTGGTTGTTGAAGAGAGTGGAAGAGTGATGCGTGTGTTCTATTTGAGTCGATGAAAAGACCAAGTGGCGGTTTGTTTTTTATTATTACTATAGTATACAAGGATAAAGGAGTACGAGTAAGGGATGAAGACATCACTTTATTTTAAGGAGATAAAGTAAAGGAAAAAGGGTAGAGGCTCTGTATATTTAGAGGGCCTGGGATCCGATATAAAGAGGGCCTTGGACCGATATGAAATAGTTGTGTGTTTTATTGATTTTGCTGTTGATTTGTGGTTTCTTTTCTCTTGATTTTGTTGTTGGTTTTGGTTGGACTGATAAGGGGTTCATAGTGTGGATGGTGCAGTGTAAGGTGTGCAGGATGGAGGTGCGAGTGTTGAATGTGGTAGATGGCGCGGAAAGTATTGATGGAAAGAGTGAGAGTGGGGAGAAAGAAGACAGGATACGGGAGAAATAGTAATTGTATTGACAGGGAGGCACAATGGAGTTGCTAGGAGGCTCTCAGACAAATTAATACATTCTTTAAGCATAAGAAAGAATAAGAGGGGTGGCACCGAAGATAGTGCAGAGCATCCCATTAGAATATATATGTGTGCTGCTTTGCCTCTGTAGAAGGACAGGATTTTGAAATACCATAAGCAGTAGGTGACCGAGACACAGAGATGGTTGTTCGAATCATGGCCCGAGCAGGGCTCGAATAATAAAGAAATATTAGGACACTTGTACATGTTTTTGCCATCTAAATATAAGCTTCAAAAGAGGAAGGAAGTGTTAGAATTGTGGAAAATGGTAGAAGACTTGTAGGAGGCCGCCCCCAGTCAGATTAAATCCCTCACAGGAGCGCCCACGATGAAAGCAAAACTGTCCCCACAGCACCCTCGGGCCTGTTTGCTCCACCCCATCCAGACCAGGTCTGGAGAATGAGAAGACCACTACCACACCAAAGACTCAGCTAGGGTGCCACCCTACCTGTGCTGCCTTAGAATACACCAACCCCATGTATGTCCCCCACCCCCTGCCTGCTACTGCCCCGACCCCATCACTGCCACAAGCTTCATATCAAAATATTTCTAATACCATGCCCGCGGACACAGCACAACTAAACTAAAAGGGGGCCATTTATACGAAACCCCAGAAGGAGTTGCAAGATTTTCTAAAAGCAGTACAGGACGAATTGGCTTGACTGAGAATAAGGAAGAGGGAGGGTCAGAAAGCACCATGTGGACTGGATGAATGGAGAGCAGGAGACATTTTGTTTAGTATCGACAGACCAGCCAATAAGGATGTATATTTGGAAAAGGAAGATAAGTGGAATGGAAGACAGCAAACAGGAAGTTTGGATTACGGGACAGTGAGGTTGGAAGATGAGAGGGGCAGAGACCCAGGAGAGGAAGAGTGGGACACAGTGGATGAGTTGGGAGAAGGAGAGGCCCTGCCCACAATATCACCGTGAGTGGAAAGCTTATGGGGGCCCTGATTATGGAACAGATATTGGCCTATGGCGGTGGCTAAAGGGAAGCATGTGGAGAAGAAAACGAGGAAGGTGACATGGACACAGTTCCCCTTACTGCACAAAAGGTTGATAAGGGCAGAATATATTATGTTGCCAAAGATGGACAAAAATAACTTGATAAAAAGTTTGGCATCCCTTACTTTCGGGGCAGGGAAATGGATATACACATTTGAAAAACAAACAGCAGGGATTACCTTGGCTGAGAATGGTTTTGAAGAGCTTATTTGTTGTTATACTGAGAGACCAGGCAGATGACATTTGGGTAAAGTTGGGGTACATGGGTGTTTGATTAGGGGGATGAGATTAATGACAGGGCCCACTTTAACAACATCAGGGCACAGGTTTACGCTGTGCGGATCCCAATAAACCCAATTTCCAATTGATTATGCAGCATACAATGGGAGACGATGAAGACCTTGTGCACTATATTTTACAGACCCAAGAAATAAGGAGGGCTGAAACAGGGAAATCGTGTGATCGATTCATTCCATTCTTTTATTTTTCTCATTAAGAAGGTACTTGCTAATGAGGTTCAAAAGGTTTGGGACAGAAGAGTGGGTATAGAAGCAAAGGGGTGGGCAGAGATACAATCCATTATTATACATCATTGTAAACGGTTGAAAGAAAAGGAGAAGGAAACGGCCCAGCAACCTCAGTCAGAGGAAGTGAAACTGGTGCAAAAGAAATTAGCAAAGATATCAGTGGTAGGGTCCATGAACGCTGCATTACACGATCCACAGACAGAGAAAAGGGCAGTACAGGCAGACATGAGAACAGCTCCTGCATGGCCAGGAGGGTACGACTGGAATGGTGGGTTTCAACCCCAACACCAAGGATGGCCCCAGGCAGGGTACCCATGTGGAAGATGGGGTTTGCAGGACCTCGAGGAGGACTGGGAGTATTTGGGGCTGAGAGGGGGTGGAAATATGGGGTAATGGTGGACAAGCGGGAAAATTGGACATTGTTCATGTGTGCAGAAGTGGGATTGGTAGGGGATATAACCAAGTGCTCCGTATGCCCCAAGAGTACCAGCCCCCTATCAAATGCCATATGCCTCTGGTCCTGCAGTGGCCCAGTACAGCGCACAACCTCCTGTCCAAGCAGCCACGCCCCTGTCTTTCCCACAGCTGCATGCTCCCGGTACTAGCAGGCAAGCGGGTTATGGGGCACACCCCGCTTCTCTGCAGGTGCCCCAGATACCAAATTGCAATGTGGTCCCCAATGGTATGGTTACACATTACCAGGGAATGAGCATGCTAGTGGGCAACCCTATTGTTTTTCCAGGGACGAACACCTATCCAGATTAGGACAGCCCACAGAGAGTTCTTGCGTGCCCAGTCCTGTCTGTCACAGCCAACTAAGAAGAGGAACCCTTGGTGGGCATGGTGATAGGCAACAAACCCTTTATTTCTATGGTGGACACCGGCACCACTAAATAATGCATCAACGAGGCACGTTTTCCTTTATCAGGCGAAATCGTGGACACAAAGGGCTTCTCTGGGGCAGTGAAATCAGTTCCTTTTTACTGAAGAATTGGCTATCAAGGTGGTGGCAAGACGGTGCCTTCTCCCCTGTTTTCGGAAACCTCCCCTTTCAATCGATTGGGACGAGATGGGTAAGCTCAATATGACCATCTCATTTACCGAAAGAGGAAAAGTGTGTTCCAACCCAGGTTTGTGTCACATAAGAGCAATGGTAATTATTCATACCCTAGGAAGTGAGCTGGCAGCCTGAGGAGTACCGATACACCCATACCTGTTCATCTATGATGTGACAGTATTGTTGCATGCAATGCCAAGTATAGGGAATGGGTGGTGGAGAAAACCCTCCGACTTTATCTTTAGACCTGACCTACGGTACCCCAAGAGCATGTTGGATGGACGATCATCATGTTAGATATTGAAGGAGTGTTGGTGTTAAACACTAAAATTGTTTTGATCGTGGTAGACCTGGATGGAACCCAGTGACGTACAGTTTTGTGGATTAATCCAACCAAGCCATTGAAGGAATTGACCGATACTGATCCCTTTGAAGACAGGGAAGGTGAAGGAGAGATATTGATGGCAGTATGCATCCCCTGTAAGATTATGGTTCAATATTACCATGCCCCATGTTTGTGGCCAGAAGTATTCCTTCATTTGGTCAGGGAGATCTGGCCCAAGTCCCTGATGTTCTGTGGACAACTAACCCCAATGATGTAGGTCATCTTCGAAGTATTGCCCTGATATGCATCACCCTCAAACCAGGTGCAGTGTTACCCTGGGTTAAGCAATATCCACTGTCAAAGGAGGCAGAGGAAGGGATACATGACACCATTAATGCACTCTTACAACAAGGGATCATTGGACCTTCCAGTTCACCCTGGAACACAGACACTTTTTTTTAATCAAAAGGTTCTAGTTAAAGGATGATCCAGGATTTGTGCCCTCTGAATGACATAGCACAGGCAGAATTTCCAGTTGGCCCAAACTATGCCACGATATTGTGTAACATCCCCACTTCACTGTTATCGATCTCAAAAAGGTGTTTTTCTCTCTGCCATTGCACCCAGATTCTCAATATCCTACCACGTTTACCCATGACGGGAGGAGATTCCAACATACAAGGCTGCCCCATGGATATTGTGAGTCGACCAGCATTTTCAACGGGGTGCTGCATGCAGATCTTGACAAAATACATGTTCCCAGTACCATTATCCAGTACGTGGATGATTTGTTAGTGTGCAGTACAAGTGAGCAGCAGTGTAGAGCAGATTATATCACCCTTTTTCAATTACTAGCTGACAAGGGTTACAAGATGGACAGAGCAAAATTATCGCATTGTCAGCAAGAAGTATTATACCTAGGTCAGCTCATTTGTGTCCACGGAAAATGGATAACACCTTACCGCACTGCTGCTGTGCACAACACATCACAGCCAACCACAGTAAAACCGATGCAGACATTTTTGGCATTGTGTAACTATTGCAGCGTATTGATTACACCACGTGTACTTAACCATTGTTGCACATGCTCAAGAATGCCCAGAGGACAAACAATGTTTTTGAATGGACAGAGAAGATGCTCATTAGTTTCAACAAGCTGAAGGAAGTGATTACCACAGCAGCAGTGTCAGCAACTCCTGATTACACCCAAGACGTTAACCTTTTTTCACACTCTGGTGGTCAAATGATGATAGCTGTGTTAACACAGAAGAGCACAATGGGCTACAAGCCCCTAGCATATTACAGTGGTATGCTCGACTCTGTCATGCAGGGTCAATTCCCATGTGAGCAAGTGCTTGCTGCTGCTGCCTTTGCTATAGAGAAGTCTGCAACAATTACCATGGGGTGCTCAGTAACTTTGTATCTTGGAAAAGTCTAAATCCACCCACACTAAACAGCGAGCCTCCGCGTATCAGATCATAATGTCAAGCTCCAACATCCACATAGTAGAATGCAAAACAGTGAATCCTGAAACTTTTTTGATGGAACCAATCACTGATGATGATGAAGTTCATGACTGTACCACCAACAAAGGGCCAGACAATGACGCTCCCATAGCATTTGATTATGTCCTAGATGAAGGAGGGGTGTTTTTTTGTTCACAGGCTGGCCACCATTGATCAAGAGATAGCCCAAAGACACATGGGTGTGGCTGTGGTTCGATTAGTAGATGAAGAGTATGAAACCTTAGAACACAAAAGTTTACCTAAGCATTATTCAGCACAGGCAGATGAACTGTTAGTGCTGATGGAAGCACTGGAAGCATCTCAGTGGTGTAGAGTAACCATATCTTCCAATTCGGCATATGTCACCACCATGGTGCATTCCCGTTTAGCACAATGGAAAAGGAGGGGATTTTAAAGAGAAGATGTGTCCCCCAGGCAGCATGCCACCCTACCGAACAAATTAATATGCGCTCTATCCTTGCCTATGTTAGCAGTGTTGAAGTGTGCTGCCCACACTAACAACACAGACAACATTTCTCTCGCAGATGCCACAGCAGACGCCGTGGCCAAACATGCAGCGTATCTTCCCATACCTGAGATTGCGGAATATCCAGGGGTTGCAAGTATGCAAGTGCAGTTGTTGCCACCATACACATCCTTAAAAAACATTGAGATTATTGAGCTACAGTGGCAGGCTCCCCAGGAGGAGAAATAGCTGTGGCAAAAGCTAGGGTGTGTGCAATCCCTGACTGACTTATTGTGGAGGCAGAGTATTGCAGGAAAGGTGGTTACACCACATGGTCATTGCATTTGAGCAACTACACTATCCTTCTCATGTATCCAAAATACATATTGCTGCAGACATTTAGGAGGACTGGTTTGTCTCCAACCTGCAAGAAATGCTGTATGCATTTATTTTTAACTGCAGCATATGCCAGAGCTATAATATTGGGCAAATACCCTGGACAATACGAGGCACTCTGCCCTGCCCTACTGGCCTGTTCCGCTAGGTCCATATCAACTACGCTGACATGGGGGAACAGTGCAACACGTATCAGTATCTTATTGTGGTGGTATGAGCCTTCTTCTGTTGTGTCAAGGCTGGTCCATGTACACATCCAGAAGCTAAATGGGCTGCCAAGTTCTTTGTGAGAGAGATATTTCCTCAATGGGGTGTGTGCAACACTTTAAGGTTGGATAATGACAAGCACTTCTTTAATGAGCTGTTTAAGGAGATAACAGCACTATTGGGCATAAAGCATAAGATGTGCTCATCTTACCACCCCCAGGCCAGCGGCGTAGTGGAAAGGATCAATTGCCTCTTGAAAGCAAAACTTTCAAAATGGTGCGTTACACTCAGGAAAAACTGGGTCCATTGTTTGCCCCTGGCCCTGTTTAGCATGAGAACACAGCCCTGTAAGGATCACCACCTATCGGCCCTCAAATTAGTGACAGGCCGGTGTATACATAAACCCTGCATCACCAATCAGAAGTACCTCTGAGGCTCAAAGGGCTGCGTCAATCCTCAGTTGTGATGCGCTCAATCAAAATGATCTCTCAACTGATAGCACCCCGACAGGTGAAAGAAGAAAGCAGAACTGCACCAGACCATGTGATGTCGCCACCCCTTCAGCTGTCACCTGGATATTCCCTATATGTTAGAAACTTTGTACGCAGGTGGAGCGAGCCCCGATATAACAGTCCCTTCACAGTCGTGTATGGGACTTCATTTGCAATCAAGGTAAAGGTGCTGCACTATTGGGTGCACATATCGGGTGTCTGACGTGCCCCCCCCATACTGCTCCCTCCTCTTCCAACACAGCACCAGTACCTGCTGTCAAATAGTGGTGCTGTTTACATTCATTTTGCATACACTTTTGTTTAAGGTTGGACACTACTTTGGTACATAAATATTGAAAAAATGACATTTGTGTATATAAAATTTGTTTTTCTAGCACAACAAATATACAGAACAAACACAACTAATGTTCAGTGCACACAAGTACCCACCAACCGTAGTATTTGTTGACATAACTATGAGTATTACTAATACCAGTGTTTCTTTTCCTGCATTATCACAAATGTACAGCACTTTTAAAAGAATAATTATGCGGTATCGCTCCCATTACAATTGTGTGATGTATATAACAGTGATAGATAAGTTTGTCTTTGAGTTACCAATTTATATAATAGTACCAATTTTTTTTCAGGGATGAGGCATATAAAGGGGGGTGTGTGATAGCCGGCAATGTTATGCAGGCTTAGATGTAGAACAGAAGGTAACAACTGACATTCTAAATCATTACTCAATCAATCATTACTCAATCTGCAATTACGTGGTACTGTTATAGGGTTACATAAAAGTAAAAGGGAAATTGACACCAGAAGAAAATAGGACAAATACAGAGGCCTTGGTTTAGATACAATGGAGGATGTGAACCATCCTGAATTTAGTAATATGTGGTACAATAACATGCGCTCAGTGGGGAAAGAGAGGGCAAATGGGAACTGCTGTGTGTGCTCACTGATCACCCACGCATCGGGGGCACCCAAAGTGTTAGTACCCCAAGAGTCATCATTAGACGTGCAGTGCTTAGTCCATCTAGCGGTATGCCGAGTGTGAAGCTTGTTATAGGTGCATGGGATACGACTGGTGTTGATGGATAAAGACAGTGAAAAGTGTGCCAAGAACATTAAAAGCCTGCAGTGTATGCTGCGTTCGCTCATAAAGATGGATGGTGTACTGTTTGTATCTAGCAGATGGGAAGGAGCAGTGGTTAGCTGCACAGCTGAAGGTCTGGTGGGATTTGATGAAGAGGTCATATGAGAAGTAAACAGCCTTTGTCAAGAGATATGGACAGCACACGTTTCCAAGCTAACATGGATCGAAGCAAAATAAGCTCCAGTGAAGGTGGTATCAGGTAATATTATCCCCACTTATAATATCCATGATCCATTAATAAATCAATTGTGTTGCTAGGGTGAGAATTTATTGAGGACAGGGTCCACGTGAAAAAAGATTGACACAAGCTACGGCAGCCAACCATCTGAGGGTCAATAGGGGGAAGACTGTAGGTACAAAGGGGCCCCACCGATGATAATGAAGAGATGATGCTGTATACTTTTTTGTCACAAGTGACATTGTTGTTCCTTAAAATGCCTTGTCTGCTTTGAACTAACCAGTGCACTCCGTGGCAGTGGGGTTTCAATGCCCTTCTGACATGTATTTTTCTTTTTGGAAGTAAAACCTGTTATCCTTGCAAAAGGTGTGCCAGGCTTCTTTCCCTAGAGGGTTGCATTTATTCCATGTCTGGTTGTTGGGAGATCTGCCGCACACTGCTCTCTTACTTTTGTGTGAAATGTGGTGGTCCGGGCAGTAGAGCATTTCCCCCAAGGTTCTGTTAAACAGCTAAATATGTTCCGCGAGCAATTAGGCAGGGATGGGAACTAATAGCAGGGACTTTTGTCCATTAAGAAATGGCAATGGTGGGTGATGAAAATATGAAGAGTTTGTAATGCTGCATGCTAGATGTGATGAATCAACTTCTGGGATATCAGTGGTCCAGGGGTGAATATTGGTTTCTAAACCACGAATTAGCCCCACACCTCAAATACACCAGAAGGGATCCGAACAGATTGGAATAACAAGCAAATTATAAACCTTGTCCAATTTTGGTAACGTGAACCGAACGGCAGGCTCATTTATTTATTTATTTATTACATATGGCATCGTGGCGCTGTTACTTGAGGGAACATAGTTACAGAAAGGGGGTACAGGTGAGTATACATTTGCATGTTCTTCATTTAAACATTATAAACATACATGTTTGCATAGGTTAAATGTACAATTGCAGTCTTAAAATAAAGGTGTGTCGATATGGTGAAGGTTAGGTGAAGAGCATTGTTATCTCTGAAAGGTTGTGGATCGTTGGTTAGTTGCAACACAGCGAACATACAATTATGACCCAATGATAAAAGGAGTGTCTAGTCAAGGTTGTATTAAACATATCTACTTTAATTAATCGCAACAGACAGTCTAACAACACTATGAAATATAACCCACCCTGTAAAGGAATGCAGAGGACAGACAGTTTCAAAGAAGGAAAAGGGGTGCACTCTGGATACTGACAGGAGGGGAGGCAGTATGGTTAATAACCACAACAGTTTGTTGACGTTTCTTGGCTTTAGCACAAAGGGAGCAATGGGTCTTAAAATGTCTCTAGTGCCCTTATGCGAAGGACCAGGAGGACAGGATACCAATGTACCTTGTGCTGTAGATGTTCTCGGTGCCCAACAGGGTCAAGTTGGCTTCAGGGAGCTTTGCAGGCTTCTGTGACAGAGTTTGAGACGGGAGTCATTGGAGGTATCAGGTGGCACGGCAGTTCGGGGAATGAAGCTGGACGAATGACTGCAGGCTGGCCTACATGGCGGCTCTGGGTCAGGAATCATTGTCTCAGTGCTGATCAGTGGTTCTGAAGCACTTGCCGAGACATCTCTGATGTCTTTAAGTGATGGCGGCTTGACAAAGGTCAGTGTTGCTGTTGGTTGTGGATCGAGGAACTCGACTGGCCCGAAAATGTCCTTTAAAGTGGACGTCGGCAGAGGCTTGTTGCAGCACTTCTCTGAGCTTCTTCAATGCACTTGTGTCATCCTTTAAGGCGGAGGCCCAAAGTTGAAGAGTGTGTTGCAGGCAGCTTCCTTGTCCTTGTTTGTATATACATTTGCAGTCTCAAATACAATTGATAGCGAATTGGTCTTTGGTTGACAGTGTTTTTATTTTGATAAAGGTAATTTGGGTGCTGCTTGGTGGTGACTAGTAACACTCAGACTGCCGAGTGTGTCACAATTTATGAAGAACTGAATTTTCAAGTCACCTTCTAGCGCACCTGAAGTTAACGCTAACTATAGGTTAAATGATGTTCCAAAAATCATATTTGTTGTATCATGAGGCTTTTTTATTCCAAAAATGATCCTCCAAAAAATATTCTTAAATAGTAGTGCCCTCTACACGTGTTTCACCAAATCTATTGGCTCATCAGGAGGGATTTATAACAGAACATTCAATTCAAATTCATTGATTAGATATAAACATGCCTAATGATTAAATATTTGCATTCATCTAGAGAGCTTGGTCCATGTTTAGATTCCAAATTATTTTGAAATTGGAGTGGTCTTGGTAACATGTGTGTTTGGGGTTTCCCCTGTGCTGTTTTACCCCAATAGGAGTTTCTTTAAAGTCTTTCGATTGAGACTTGAGAGCTTCTGAAATTCGTCTTCTTGGAAAGAAGCCTCATGATACAACAAACATGATTTTTGGAACATCATTTAACCTATAGTTAGCGTTAACTTCAGGTGCGCTAGAAGGTGAATTGAAAATTCTGTTGTCCTTGTTTGTAGGTTCAGAGATCTTCTGGCATTCCCTATCCAGGAAGATTGCTGCAGAGCCTAGCAGGGCATGCTGTGTGCTGGCTGTGTACCGGTTCTGGAGCGGCTGAAGGGTCCTCCGAGTTCTGTTTCTCCCTCTATTCCTTGGGAGAAGTTTAGGGGAGGGATCTTGCTTTCCACTTTGGATATGCTCGCCTTCCTTCACTGGCGGAAGATGTAAGGCAGACTGTACCTTCAGCCAGGGTCCAAGGTTGAGTTCATCCCCGTTACTTCAAGTAAAGTCTTGAGATGATCCGCCAAAAGAGGGGCTTAGCCCTCTTTTAAATCCAAGTGGGCCACAGTGATTGGTGTAGGGTAAGCCTATCTTAATGAACCAATCATGGGGCCCCTACCAATAATCACCTGTATGCGTGAGGTCATAACCAGAGTGCTTTACAACAGGAATGGTAAAGCGGTGAAAACAAGAAAACGGTGTGCCCCAGAACTAAAAAGGCAAAACCCTTCTCTCAACAGAAAGAGCTATGGGCTCCCTCCCTTGTGTTACTAAGTCCCACCCATCTTCCGTTATGTTGTTTTCAAAGAGTCTCTCTGGTTAATGGTCCTCTCTATGTGGTCCCTGTTAAAGTGGCAGGTCTCCCTTGAAGCTGTGGCGAGACCAGACTCTCTGGCTCCTGCAAACCACATTCTCATAACTTTTGAATGGGGTCCCCCTAGCGCGTTAGCCTACTTTAAACAACAGTCCCAGGCATGACAGTTCAGTTTTACCGAGTGTGGTAGCTGGCTTCAGAGTGAGAGTTACATATGAAATGTTGTTGGGTTTCCTATCTCCTTTATTAACCTCTACAGCCTGGCCCCATGTTGCCCTGTAAGATGTACCCTCTATTGGTATGTTAATTGCTGCCACGAGCTGCAGGGCCTAACAAAAGAGCAGGTCAGATCCATGGAGTCTTTGTTAGTTAATCAGGCTGGCCATAGCAGGGGGAAGGTTGGTCCTTCCCCTTCATGGAGATGACATTGTGCATTCCATGGCTGTCACATTCCAAATAAATATGACCAGGGCAGATGGTGCCTGTAGGCGTTGTCCAGCCCAGAGTACACAGATCTTTGATTTTGTCGTGGTGTGAGCATAGAAAAATGTGTGTGGATTAGCCCGTTACATTTTCCTTAGGTTGGTCTACCATCATTTCATTTAATTAAAGATTTCAAAAAGCCAAGGCAAGCACACACCCACCAAGAAGATGGTCTAATTCCTCACACTAGGTTACAAAATAAGTGGATGGGTTGGGAAAGATGGATGATAATGACACCGTAAGAAGCTGTACGCACCGCGGGCTGCTTCTGACGCACTACCATGTCTAAAGTTTCATACAAAACCACGTTGTAAAGTTGGCCACAATCATGGACATGTCAGGGACTTTCAATATTTTCAGATAAAAGGGACCTTCAGCCTGAGGGGTCTCCCAGCAAACTGTTCCAATGTTGCCAGTCAGCAGTCTTATAATATGGCAATAGATTTCTTTATATATCATTTTCGTTCTGGGACTTTGAATGTACACTTTGCTGAGCTTGCCTTACAACCTTCATTTGCTGAAGTCCTTCAGGTCGTCACTTAGAAGTGACGACCTGAAGGGCTTCAGCAAATGAAGTTTGTAACACGACGGCTGAAATGCGCACATTTAAAACAAAGAAAAACACCCAGCCTTTAATAGCTGCCGATTTTTCATGAGACAGCCAGGGAGCAGAAACACTACATGCCCACTGAAAAGCTATTTGTCAGCAAGGGGCTGATGTGGAGGAAACTGTGTTAAAAGACAACACAGTGATAATCAGCGGGCATTGAGTGTTTCAGCTCCGAGCTGGTTAGCAGTTTCGTAATACTTTTCGGCTATTAACCCCTGTCTGTATTTGTCTCCATTATAATGTATGCACCCCACGGGTGCCCCAGACTGTTTTCTGCTCTAAGCAAAGTGGGCCCCCCACCCAACCATCATGTTGAAATGGGCATCCTCACTTCTTCAGCTGGGCCAGGCCACCCTAAATCCAGTCTACCCGTTGGGCCAGATGTAGAAGAAAAGCCAAGTACTCCCCTTCCAACTGCCATGCCCTTATCACCTATAGAATGGGAACCAAAGTATGTGACGTATGCGGAACAGTTGAACCAGCAAAGAGCAGAGCATGGACTCTGTGCATTACCCATAAGAGTACCAGTACCTAAGAGAATCTGGGAGGCAAGGTACCCATTGAGAAAACCATACCTGCATGCAAGACAATATGATGGCCATTTGAATGAGATTCCTGAAGAAGCAAAGTAGATGAAAGGCAAGGATGAATGTGACGTCACACAGAAAGAGATGATGCACATAGAAGAGATGCAGAGACCAGAGGATGCAGATATTCTATAAGGCATCAAGAAAGCTACAAGGCTAGAGAGGCCCTGCACCAGTGGGGAAGAGCGACAGACCCCTATTGCTTGAGATGTCACCAGATGAGGGGCACCTTTTTCCACATCCTATGGGAATGCCCGCAGATACAAGACTTTTGACAACAATGCTGCGGTAAGCTCTCAGCAGTACTTGACCGTGAAATACCGATGGACCCAAAACTCCTGATACTGGGAATAGTTGCGGATATAGAGTTATCCAGATTTGAAAAACTCATGTTTACAACGACTACGAGTCTTGCCAAAAGAAACATAGCCCAACTATGGGGCTCGCCCACGCCGCCACAATACACCAAATGGGTAGCAGACGTGGACATGTGTATCCCAATGGAGGTGAGAGTGTACACTACAAGAGGATGCCCAGAGAAAGCGGCCAAGATATGGCAAAAATGGGAGGACACCTGAAGGCAAGTAAAAAACAGACATGGGGACACTAAGCGCCGAACAGTGAGCCGATATAAGCCATCGGAACGACTTTGAGAAACTCTAGATGTAACAACTTTACAATATATGCAATCAGAAACCAGATGCCAGGAAGAAATGTATACCTGTGTGTTTAAATGTTATAAATGTTTAAAGGGTTATGTGTGGTGACCAAATGTCAACTACACATTGTTGTTGTGTTTGATGATGTCCACAAAACAATAAAAAAATGTTATATCAAAAAAAAGAAAGCTACAAGGATAAGTGACATCTTGGGCTCAAGATGAAGAAGCTTATGCCACAGAAATAGATGAAGATATTAAGTCATTTTACACGTGTACAGATGCAGAAGAAACGCAAGCAGCAAAGTAATTGTGAAGCTAGCTCTAAGCTTATAATAGGTAGATCGCGGCAAGCACCAATATATATATATATATATAGATGCACATGGACAAATAAAATATGGATGTTTTCACTATACGTTATGAAGCAGTGCTGAACATAAATAAGAAGGCCTCACTTCAGTGTGTCGCAGTTAAAAGCAATGTTTAATTACAAAATAAATCTCAGCAGACAGAGTTGGATGAGCCAGGAAGCGAAAGTCTTATCAAACAGGAACTGGCTGACATTGGATACAAATTGTGCGAATGAACAAGAGGCTCCTGTTCAGGAGGATTGAGCAAAACAAAATAAGTCAGAGGACTAATAAAAATAATATTAAATACACGAAAAGCTTGAAAAGCTTGATTTCATGGTGTCCAGTCACGTGGGAAGATGATCGAGGTGGTCACACATACGCACAAGGGCAGGCTGTGCCTACACTCCTTAAAATTGTCAGAGCACAGTAGAAACTCAAGACCAAACTTCAAAGCAATAATTGACACTGGACCATTGAGGTGATGATGGATTGATATAATAATTGGTGGGAAGCTAGTTTCTAGATGAGCCCACTAACACCTGAATGTTCAGTCTGCGTGCTGCTAAACATAGGTGGAAAAGTAGTGATGGGGGTTAGACGCCAACCAATTGTAGAGGACAGTGTAATCAAGGGTCCTATAGTTTGTGTAGCCAATGGAATGTCATGTATTTAGTGAAATTTGTTTTGGCCATTTGGAGGGGAGGGCGTACTTGCCCCACATGATGTTAAGCACCCTATCACTTTCTTTCATGGTTCTATACTGATATGGAACGTATACTTAGCTATTCATTCAGAGCCTATCACTTTCCCCGATAGGTTTTTGTAGTTTGCCACGTAGGTAGTGATGCAGGTCAACGTCAATGATGATGACTTTATGCAAAAGAACCTCAGTTTCTACTAAAATTAGTCAAGTAAGAGGATCGAATGACTGCTGATGTTCGTTGTGCTCCCTGTTTTATATACTTGTTAATGAAACAGACTCCCCTTGAATACAATCTGCATCCCCATCCATCTCCAGGGTATTGCTACTCATCTTAAAGGGCTGGGAAACCCAGTTCACTTGGTAGCAGAGGATGATTCTTTAAAAAGTCCATCGACCATCAACATAAGTAAACTTTAGAGTCTCAGTAATATCACATGACCTTTGCCATTCGGCTGACAGGACGTGAAGCTCTCCGTAGATAGTGGTTAATGTAAATGACAGAAAATTCCTTGCAAGGAGGGTCTGACGGTTCGCCTTAATTTCTATAAGAATCCCCTCCCACTTCTACGACAAGCAGAACGGACCACAGTTTGAAGAGGCAATAACGGAGGTGGCGATCCCGAGGGTCCGAAGAAGAAAAAATGCAAAAATGCAAATGGTGAGTAGAAACTGAAGAGTGTGGCAAATTGAAGGATAAGAGTGTAAAACTATATATATATATATATTTATAGGGAATGAGATATTGACTTGAGTGTGGCCGACCAATATAATAAGTAACATCGTGTGAGAGGCCACGATAAAGAGGATATGCCTTATACCCAAGTTTTAAAGAATGTTAGAAGAAATCTTAATCTAAAAATCATGTTTGTAGATGGCGTAGAAAGCGGGTCCGATTAAAGACGGACCCAAAGATATAGATTTAAGCTCCGTGAGGAGCAGAACTTTTACAGGGTAAGACGAGTCTTAGAGAAAAAGATCACAGGAGCTTTATGTGTCTGGTCAAGTTTGTCTGTTTGTTTTATGTGGTTTTGAAAGCATGATGACATCATAGCTAAAGGAAACATTTATGATAAATGAGAGAAGTGTGAAGTTGAGGAAAAGAAAGTGATTGTTTTGATTGTATTTAATGGTTGTTTTTTAGCAAGATTAAAGTAAAAATTGTGGATAACCGGGATTGGAGCTTGCGACGATTGGTGCTCGCTCATATGGTATTTGTTCTTCTGTAACGTGCTTTAAACCTGTGATCAAAAGCAAATGAGTGTTAAATAAGTTAAGAATAGACACATTGAGAATAGAGGATGTTACTGTAACGCTTACCTTGGAACTCCACAGGAGCGTAATGCCTTTTCAGCTAGAGGACCTGTTATCTGGGCTCTCATTCTGTAGAAACAACAATTATAACAACAAAACCACTGTAATTCCCATTAGCAAACAAAACTGTGGTACAGTGTATCTCTGAATAAACCCTCCCTTCTCACCTGTGCTTTTGTTTTTGAGCTCTCCATCCTTTATTCAACAGGGGCGCGTTGGGCTGAATAACTTTAACCTGAGGAGTTGTGGTGTCGGCAGATTTTTAACTGAATGAAGTCATAGCCTCTTCTATAGGTATCTTGGGTAAGTCTTTTGATGAAAATAGAATTATGTACAGTTCATCCAATTCTGAGTTGCTCCTTCGTTGGAGAGATCTCTCTTACTAAAATTCTCCTTAATTTTGCAGGTTCTTGATTCCCAGAAAAGGGCAGATGCTGCGGAATGGCTGCAACTATACTCGGTTTGAGGAAACATTAAATAACGTAAGTTCATCAAAACAGAGTAATTGCTGCCTTCGGAGACAAGCGCAGTAATAATTAAGCAAAGAAAAGCCTTGCTGAGACTTCAGATAAGCACATATGTAACTTCTTCTTTCTTTTCTTTTAATAAGTTCATTCATTCACTAAATACCTTGGTTTTGCAGGTCTTTGGAAAAACTGTTGAAGAAAATACCTTCAGACGATGCATAGACTGCTGCTGAGGAAAAGTTTGGAATGAAGGCTGTGCGACCGTGAACGGAGGCTGCTGCAAGAAGAAATGCTGCTGCTGCAACTGAACTTTTGACAGAAGATGCAGGGACTACGAAAATAAGAGCAGACTGAGGAAAAGCTTCGGAAAAAACTTCTGTTCGGTAACTATTTACAATTAAACTGGTATTCTGTTTTGCGGTGGAAACTAATATCTTTTAACTCGTTTTTCTATTGACAGGTTCTGTCAGGAGATCGCTGGTAGCATTACCCGCTGTCAGCGGAGACGACGCGAAGCGAGAGCTGCAGAGGAGGCGGGGCTTAAGTAGCTCCCTCTGCAACAGGTGTAGCATGCGCTGCGAGTTAACTATGGAATTGGCATCAGCCATGTTGAATGTAGGGAAAAACCAATGTAAGTGCAATGAGCATATGGGTGAAATGCTAAGAGTGAGGCAAATGCCTTTTGTGCCAGGCTTGAAGCCACTGTTTCCACACTGATTGATATGAAGTTCTTTGCCTCCCTAATGTTTCTGAATGGGATCTGTATTCCTTTGCTGGGATCATGACAGTTACTCCATTAGTGCATCTTTGCAAGCAGTTGCCAAAACATGCACCTAAACGTAGACAGTACAGTGCAGAGTGGGTTAAAGGAACCGCAGACAAAATGTGTATGCCGTGGCCACATGGCGGATCACTGTCGAAGGCAGTTTTACAGCATATGACAACATATTTGCATGCTGCATATACTGGGAAGAAGCTAGAAAAAATGCCTAGCGAGCTTAGAACTTTGGAAAATGTATCAACAAGAGAAGGATGAGGAGCCTCCTTTAGATTGGTTACTTAAAGTATGCAAGGAGAGTGGGTGAAGACCCCTCAGCTCCACCCCCCCCTGTCTGAAATAGAAGATGAGAATAAGAAAGAAGATAGGTTATACCCATTAAGGGAACTTAAAGCAGCAACAGGGTATAGCAACCCGGCTTATGAGTCACCTACGCAAAGTAGTGACGAGGCCCCAGAGAAAAATATTGAGATAGATGTAATCACTAAAGTCCCGAGGGACAAGGAGAGACGCAATAAGGAAAGAAGCGATCGACCAAGCACATATCTAGATATAGGAAGAGAAATAAAGAGATGGAAGGGAGAAAGAGATAAAACTAATGAGATAGCGCTCTTACATAACGAATGGATGGGAGGTCAGATTTTGCTTAAACTCAATGGTAAAGGCATCGAGGATGTAAGACAAAGGGGAGATGAAGACGAGCAAGATAAAAAAGACAAAGAAAGGGAAGAACGACTAAAGGACGAAGGAGCGAAACGGAAAGATAGACAGAGACGAGAGCAGTTCTATCAAGATGAGCAAGCTAAAGAACAAGAGAGAGCAGAAGTGCAAAGAAAACGTGACAAACAAAGAACAGATTATGAACAGGAGAGGTTAGAAAGAAAAAGAATAGAAGACGAGGAACAAACGTTAAGAGATAAAAGGATGCAAAGACAAAGGGATGAGGAGATACGAAGGGCAAATGAAAGAAGGGATATGAAAAAGAAAGAGGAAGACAAAGTGAGAGAGGAAGCTAGAAAGCGAAGAGAATTTGACTGTGATATGGAACGTAAAAGAAGGCAGAGAGCATGCGATCTTGATTACTTGGAAAAGGAAGCAAGAAATCCTGATCCAAAAGTAGCATGGGAAGATATAGAGGATTTCTTCCCAGACTACGAGTCATTATCCGGTCAGTTTAGAGCAAATCTAGAAGACGAATTTGACTCAAGGAGCATTGTGGAAGCGATCGATAAAGTATATCATGACATGAGAGCTCAGAAAGAGCCAAATGGAAAGGCAAAGAATTACCGAGTAGAGAGCACTCAGTTGTATGACACGGGGGAAGCATTATGTAGTGCAAGGCATAAGGAGTTGTCTTTAGACAGACTGACCCTAAATAGAGATGACGAAGAGAGAAGTTGCACAAGTTGGGCACGAGAAATGTCAGACGAAGAAAAGGAAGCCTTCCATGGGGAAGAGAGAAATGACGTATGTGGGTCTGAGGGATGCTTTTCTATGGATAAGGAAGTAAGATGGTCGGACTTAAATGTGCCTGTGTCTGAGGCGTCGGAGTTATTAACACAGTCAGACCGACCTAGGGGGCAACTCCATGGTCAGAGGGGCGAGTCGCCGCCTTATGTAAGCAGCTTAAGATCGTTGCCAGGTAGAAGGCGATGTGGTAATATTGTCCCTGCAGTGGACAGACAAATGATGAGAGATGAAAATTAGTGTGGGGCGTCACAGTTACCTTTGTTAGAAAAGGGAGGGGCCAGACCACAGTATATACCGTGGCCCCAGATGAACAAGGATAATCTAAGGTGTAAACTCCCTATTTTAACTTCTGGCGCTGGAAAGTGGATACATGAATTAGAGAAAAGGACGGGAGGAAACACGTTGGCTATAGGGGACATAAAGGGTCTTTTATTCGCCATACTTTGTGAGAGAGCTGATGACGTGTGGACGAGGGCAGAGTACCCTGGTGTGACTACAGTCAATACCGCTCACAATGGAGCACCGTTCAATAATTCTAGGGCAGCAGTCTGGAAAGCGCTTCGAGTATTGTATCCAAACATGTACGATATGGGAGCTATAATGACGAAAAAGATGAAGGAAGGAGATGACCCGTTGGTTTACATTCAACATTTTCAGGAATCTTGGGCATCGGAAACGTGTGAATCTTGTGGAAAATCTATACCAGTGTTCTACCATATATTATGGCAAGGGCTGCCAGAGCCAGTACAGAAGCAGCTCAGGAAGTTAGTGGGGATAGAGGCTAAACAGTGGTCGGAAATTCAGCTGACCATTGTGCATTACTGCTGACTCCTGCAAGAAAAGAATCGCAAAAAAGACGATGCTCACAAAGGCGAGGAGGCAAAGTTGGTGCAGAAAAAGCTATCCAAGTATGCCATTGAAGGGGCAATGTTGACCAGCATAGATGGATCGAACTCGCAACAGGCAGTGAATATGCCACAGGTGAATAATCATAGGCAGTTCGATCAAAACAATAGTGGATTTATTCCACGAGGAAGGGGATTTCGAGGACGTGGTTGGCAAGGTTATCAAGAGAATTGGCAGAGTAATCAGGGAAGCTTTCAGAATAATCAAGGTGGATTCCAAAATATACAGAATGGTAATCAGAGTATGCAAAATGGGCAGGTTGGGAGACCACCGCCTATATGTTGGACATGTGGAAGGACAGGGCATTTTATTTGCACATGTAGAAGTCAAGGGTTCGTGCAAAATGGTCAGTTTTCAAGAGGGGGGATGTCAAATCCACCTGCATATTCGCAGTAGAGTGGAGATGGATTTGCACAGAATCAAACAGTGCAGCAGCAAGCGCTGAGAGTACAGCAAGGCTTGCAAACACAGCAGGTAGCAGTTAATCTGCCACCAGGACAGTCACAGCAATCGGCTATGCAGCTTCAGCAAACCACGAACACAGGTCAGGTAATGACTCCTAGAATAAGGGATGTCACTTCCAATGGAGGCAATCCTTTCACAAGCGATGGGATGAGGCTGCAATAGGACAGCTCACTAGGAGACCTGATGTGTTCAATACTATCCGTGATGCCAAACTCCCCATGAGGAACCAATGGTGGACGTCAGTATAGATGGCAAACGTTTTTCCTTTTTAGTAGACACAGGTGCAATGCGCTCATGTATACGAGAGGGAAAATGTTCAATGTCTGGCAATGCCATGAATACTCATTGGTTCACAGGAGCTACAAGCAGGGTTGGTTTCACAGAAGAATGACCAGTTTCTATAGGAGTATGTGACATGAAGCTGCCACTGCTATATTCAAGGCCAACACCTGTCAATATATTAGGACGATATTTAATGACGAAGTTAAATATAGTGTGTTCAACACCAGGAATGCATTATGTAAATGTGTGCGAAATGATTATGGCATACGCAGGACAAATATCTATGAGAGCATTTCCATTAGAACCAGAGGTTTTTCAGTATGAGATACGCATCCTGTTGTCAGGGTTAGCAGGCCTAGCAGGATAACCAATGAGAACTCCAGATAAATTTCTGTTTGGAGCAAGAATACCTATGCTCGAAGAAAAGGGACGAGTTTTTCCCTTAGAGATAAAACAGCCATAGTGTGAGGGGAAATGGCTTTGCATGATGGATATGATGATGAAGGAAAACAATGGCGTGCAGTAATCACCATCGGGGAGGGTCACAGACTAACTGATGTCACTGATGAAGATGTGTTTGGAAATAATCCATCTGATGACGATGTGATATTTGAGATGTGCATTACTTATTTGGTAAGAGTAATTAAAAGAGAAGTTCCTCAGAAAATAGTGATAGCCCAAAAATGTCCCGAGTATTTTGATGAAGATATGGCGAGAGTGCAAGTTTCATTATGGACCCCCGGTCCCTATGATGCAGGCTTACTAAAGGGGGTTGAAGAAATTAAGATTAAACTGAAACCAGGAGCATTTTTACCTTGAGCATGACAATATCCCATGTCTCGAGAGGCAGATGAAGGTATTTTTAAGACGATTTCTGCCATGATGGATCAGGGTATCTTAGTACCGTCAGAGTCGCCATGTAATACTGCAGTGTATCCTATCAAAAAATCTAAGGGGGGGTCTTGGAGACTAAGTTAGATGTAATCAGTGAACTGCGCCAATTATCAGTGATACAGTAACAGTTGGGTTATATTTTTAATTCCCTTCCACAGCCTGACACGTGTTTCGAGCAAGGCTCTTTTTCAAAGGCTGTACAAAATAGCAGATATACAACCAATAATACATTCATAAATAAATTTACAACATACCAATGTAGCAAACATCAAGGGGTTACAAGGGGATTAGCCAAAAAAAAAAAGGAAAAATTATAAATGTGTGTTACATAATGCCATATCATTGGATTTAAAAGAACATTTCATAAATAAAACATTTTCCATGCAACCAATTACCGTTCAATAAGAAGATCCATCCGATTACAAACCCAATAAAAAGGATGACAAAACAAAAAAATATAAAAGATTAGGTGTGTGCGGTGGAAAACAACCATAGATAAAATAATGTATTGAATCAACTAAATGGATCAAAACTGACTAGTTATATTTACCGTTGAACTTGTCCGAAAAGAAACTCTACGGCAAGAAAATAATTTAGTAAAGATAAGATATTACCATATACGTTCAAAAGCAACCAATTTTACCACATTAAATATGAAAATTGATAGAAAATAAAATCATGATTACCTTAGTATTACTTGCAGTTGCAATGACCATTATATAAATACTGCAAAAATCCACGTATGAAAAGGAAATGTTACCCGTAGATTACACCACACAACCAGTTCAGAACGAGTCACGAATCCATTGTCAATGGGTGATTGGCAATTAGCAAGAGAAAAAGAAGGAAACAGGCTCTAAGTTAGATAAAACCGACTAATTGGAATACAGGGATCGTATCAAAAGAGCAGGCGTTCCTCTTACCAGCCTTCCGGCAACAACAGTGTACAAGGAAAAGCGCGCGCATGATGTTACTCGTATAGTTAAAAAGAAAAACTAGATCGCATAGGCAACAACATGACAGAGCAAACAGCGGCGGCCATGTTAGGTGAGGAAGAGGGCCGGCTCTAGTAAAATGATATTCTCTCGAGCCATATTTAACACCTTAGAATTCGCCAACAATTTATAGGAATAACACAATTATATTAAATGCTTTTACATGCATAATTACGTAATGATACTAATTATAATAAAAAATGCCACCCCGGAAATAGTGAATACAGGTTATGCGGTAAACACACAGCCTGTCGGTGCTACTACGTCTAAGTAATCACTTAAGGCTCAATTAGATTAAAAACATTCCAATTCATCTGACACATTTTCTAAGCCGATGATAAAAAGAATAATCTTGACGGTCTGAAAGAATATGTTATCACAGGTTGTACATTCAAACGGCTTATCATTAGATGCTGCGGAATGATTCGTTGGTGATTAAGGAGGCGGATAAAGGCGGTAACGTTGTGATTATGGATAAAGTAGATTACATTTCTATGGCACTCGACCATTTGAACACTCCAGGTTGCTATGCCATTTTGAAAAACAATCCTATTGCTTATATACGAAACAAAGTTCACTCTCTAATCGATAAATGGTATAAATTAGGAATTATTACAGATGTGGAAAAATGTTTCCTGGTTTCTGAACAACCCACAATGCCAACTGCCTATTTTTTTACCTAAGATTCATAAGCCGTTTGATAGGATACCTGAAGGTAGACCTATTATCAGTGGCCAGGGTGGAATTTTGGAACCTATATCAGTGTATATTAATGAATGCATTGCTCCTCTGGTTCATTCTACACCTACATATTTACGAGACACTATGCACATTCTTGAGATTCTTGCAAAATTGCCTTGTACTTCTGAAATATTATTGGTCACACTTGATGTTAAATCATTATATACTTCTATTGACCACCATAAAGCAATTGCCAGCATTACCTATATTTTCCGACACAAATCAGCATCATACCATCTTCACATTGAAATGATCAAAGAATTTCTTCTTTGTGCTCTGCAAAATAATGTTTTCCTTTTCAATGATACTTATTACCAACAATTGATTGGTATTGCAATGGGAGCTAGCTTTGCTCCCTCGGTGGCGAATATATTTATGCACCAATTTGAAGAACAATATGTGTTTCACAATAATGTTTTTTCACCCTTGATATATCTTTGGAAAAGATATATTGATGATGTTTTTATGATTTGGACTGGCAATGTTGCTGAATTAAATGAATTTGTAAATTTTCTAAATGTCAACAAATGGGGTTTGCAATTTGCACATTATTTTTCAAATGATTCTGTGGATTTTCTTGACTTGAATATCTCCAAGTCCCCCATGGGCTTTATCACTAAAACTTTTCGTAAACCCACTTCGGTTAATGCAGTTTTACACTCATCTAGTTCTCATAAACGTTCTGTTATCAACAATATTCCGAAAGGTGAATACATTAGAGCTAAACGGAATTGCTCCCTTAATGCTGACTTTGAAGTGGATAAATTGTTTGTACGTGACCAATTTGTACAACGGGGGTATCAACCAAACCTCCTTGCTAAGGTTGAACGTGAAGTGTCCAGTATGAAGAGGGCTGATTTACTTAAACCCAAAACTAGAACAAACTCAGCTAACATGAGTTTTAATAAAATCAAGTTGATTACTAGATACACCAGTGATAGTAATGAGGTGTATGCTATACTAAAACGTCATTGGCACTTACTCCACCTAGACAAGGATCTCACCAAACTATTGGAACCTAACCCTTCAATAGTTTTTAGTAGAGCCCCTACTCTTAAAAATCTCTTATGCCCGTCTTTTATGGCACCAACACTTACTGCTAGAACATGGTTAGATCAAGGGCGCTTGAATGGGTTTCACAAATGTGGGAATTGCAATATGTGTTCACATACATTTGAATCTGTGGAGCTTGATTTTGGCACAACAGGCAAACATGTAATTAATTTGTTTATTAATTGCAACACCAAGTTTGTGGTGTATTGTATCATATGTGTTTGCGGTTTATTTTATGTTGGGAGTACCATTAGGCCACTCAAAATTTGCATTCGGGAGCATTTGGCCTCTCTGCACAAACAGGATGCCAAATATCCATTGGCATTGCATTGGCAGACTCTACATCAACTGGATGATTTTAAGGATTTAAAATTTATTGGGTTGTCTCAAATACGCCCCTTAAAAAGAGGTGGCAATATGGAACTTAGACTTATACAACTAGAGGCAAGACTTATTTGTAAACATAGATTGGTAAACCGTGGACTCAATTCCGATCATGAATTTCATGTTTTCTTATGACTCTATTTCATATTTAAAGCTGGTTTTGTGCCACTGACACTTGGGTAGCTACACCTGATTACCGTGTTCTTTTTGTCACTTAATTTAATTGGAATTCTTATTGAAATGGGAACTTATCTGTTTCAAGTATGTCCCGTGTTGTATTAATGGGTGTGTGCGGTTGAATGTACAACCTGTGATAACATATTCTTTCAGACCGTCAAGATTATTCTTTTTATCATCGGCTTAGAAAATGTGTCAGATGAATTGGAATGTTTTTAATCTAATTGAGCCTTAAGTGATTACTTAGACGTAGTAGCACCGACAGGCTGTGTGTTTACCGCATAACCTGTATTCACTATTTCCGGGGTGGCATTTTTTATTATAATTAGTATCATTACGTAATTATGCATGTAAAAGCATTTAATATAATTGTGTTATTCCTATAAATTGTTGGCGAATTCTAAGGTGTTAAATATGGCTCGAGAGAATATCATTTTACTAGAGCCGGCCCTCTTCCTCACCTAACATGGCCGCCGCTGTTTGCTCTGTCATGTTGTTGCCTATGCGATCTAGTTTTTCTTTTTAACTATACGAGTAGCATCACGCGCGCGCGCTTTTCCTTGTACACTGTTGTTGCCGGAAGGCTGGTAAGAGGCACGCCTGCTCTTTTGATACAATCCCTGTATTCCAATTAGTCGGTTTTATCTAACTTAGAGCCTGTTTCCTTCTTTTTCTCTTGCTAATTGCCAATCACCCATTGACAATGGATTTGTGACTCGTTCTGAACTGGTTGTGTGGTGTAATCTACGGGTAACATTTCCTTTTCATACGTGGATTTTTGCAGTATTTATATAATGGTCATTGCAACTGCAAGTAATACTAAGGTAATCATGATTTTATTTTCTATCAATTTTCATATTTAATGTGGTAAAATTGGTTGCTTTTGAACGTATATGGTAATAGCTAATCTTTACTAAATTATTTTCTTGCCGTAGAGTTTCTTTTCGGACAAGTTCAACGGTAAATATAACTAGTCAGTTTTGATCCATTTAGTTGATTCAATACATTATTTTATCTATGGTTGTTTTCCACCGCACACACCTAATCTTTTATATTTTTTTGTTTTGTCATCCTTTTTATTGGGTTTGTAATCGGATGGATCTTCTTATTGAACGGTAATTGGTTGCATGGAAAATGTTTTATTTATGAAATGTTCTTTTAAATCCAATGATATGGCATTATGTAACACACATTTATAATTTTTCCTTTTTTTTTTTTTTTTTGGCTAATCCCCTTGTAACCCCTTGATGTTTGCTACATTGGTATGTTGTAAATTTATTTATGAATGTATTATTGGTTGTATATCTGCTATTTTGTACAGCCTTTGAAAAAGAGCCTTGCTCGAAACACGTGTCAGGCTGTGGAAGGGAATTAAAAATATAACCCAACTGTTACTGTATCACTGATAATTGGCGCAGTTCACTGATTACATCTAACTTACTGCTTACTGAGGGTTCTTGGTCCTGGCACCCTCACACTTTCATGCTGAACGCTGCCTTTTCAAATTTCTAATATTGAGCAATAGCGCTGGTTGTTCAAATAGGCCTTTGGACCACATTGCTCTATCGTCTTGGAGACTAATACAAGATCTTAGGCCAATAAGCCAAATTGTAGAAGCCGAGTTCCCTCTAGTCCCCAACCCGTCTACAATTCTATGTAATATACCTGTTGACGCACAATATTTCACGGTGATTGACTTGAAAAATGTGTTTTTCTCAATCCCATTGCATAAAGACTCGCAGGATCTGACGTCATTTACGTTTAGACAAACTCGCCTGAAAAGCACTCGATTACCCCAGGGGTACTGTGAGTCCCCATCGATTTTCAATAGAATCCTTCAGATGGACTTAAGCAACGCATTATTCTGTCCAGCTGATGATCATACTCGCTGACAAAGGATATAAGGTTGACAAGGAAAAGTTACAATATTGTCAACAAGAAGTGTTGTACATAGGCCAGTTGATTTCCCATGAAGGGAAAAAGGTTACTCATGAAAGAGCTGAGGCTATTTTGAAAATGGCCAAGCCACACACGATAAAACACATGCAGAGATTTTTGGGATTATGTAACTACATCACAGCATGGGTCTTTGACTACAGCTCATATATAAGGCTACTATTACATGCCTTAAAGAAAGCACAGGCAACGCGAGGAAAAATTGTGTGGACTGGGAGATGGAAGACGGGTTTGACGAATTGAAAATAGCAATTTGCATGGCTCTGGTTTTAGGGATTCCCAATTATGCAGAGGAATTCTTTTTGTTTTCACATACAGATGGCACTATTATGACAGCAGTACTCATGCAGAGAAACACGTTGGGGTACAAACCCCTTGCACATTACAGTGGAATCTTAGACCCAGTGATGAGAGGTCATTATCTGTGCAGACAAAGTTTAACAGCCGCCGCGTTCGCCATAGAGAAAGCGGCAAGCATAGTAATGGGATGTTCCATGATGTTATTTGTTGAGCATGCACTATTTGTCATTTTAGAAAAACCAAAAGGCACATTGACTTCTCAAAGAGCTTCTGCCTATGAGGTAGTCATATCAAATCCAGTGATTAAAATAGTTTGATGTAAAATAGTGAATCCTGCCATGTTTATAGCTGAGCCAATGACAGAGGGAGAGCCTTATACGATTGTGCGAACTACGAAGAGCTCTGCAATGAGCTCCCTAGAATAAAGGAGAATGCATTAGCAGGGGGAGAGATTGTTTTCATTGAGGGTTCTTCAAGGATCGATCAAAATGATAGACAGAGATATACAGGTGCTGCACGTTGGAAGAGGGAGGGGCTACCTCTGAGCGGACGTCACGCCAGTACGACATGTCGGCTTATTGGATAGGCTCATCAGCAGCCCATACTAAAGGGGCAGATTTTATCTCACATGGAAATGAAGCAGCAGTCACTGAGGCCAAGTGCGCAGCGATTACAGATAAAGGAATGATGAATGTTGAGACTTGTGATGTGAATGAAAAAAATATTATGTTGACTATATCAGAAAGGCATAACCATTTGTCAAAAATGCAGTTAGTGGAAATCCAGGAGGAAGCACCTCAAGAGGAAAATAATTTGTGGAAGTAAAGATGGTGTTCTTTAAACCCCTCTGAAGCATTGTAGCAACAGGACAGCACTGGTAAACCGGTGATGCCTGTAGCCTTACTACCCCGCACATACAACTAGGAAGAATCTTTCTGTAACTATTGCTGAGGAATGGTTTGTGCCAAATTTAATGGAGCATGTTGCATTTTGTATAGTAAACTGTATGGTGTCTCAACAATTCACGGCTGGGCATACACTGCACACAGTTAGGGGAGTCATTCCGAGACCTAATGGCCCTTTTCAGCAATTGCATATCGACTATGTCGACATGATACAAGTATGTAATGGATATAGATATCTGATCGTAGTGGTGTGTCATTTCCCAAGGTGGATAGAAGCAGTACCATGTACAAACCCAGATTCCACCTGTGCAGCAAATATTTTAGTGTGGGAAGTATTTCCTAGATAGTGGGTGTGTGAAGGTATGAGGTCAGATAATGGTCCTCATTTTGTTAATACAGTTTTTGAACAGATTAGCTTGTTGCTTGGTATAAAGCACGTGTTTTCTTTGGCTTATCATCTGCAAGGAAATTGGATTTATGAGAGGCTCAACGGCTTGCTTAAAGAAAGAATAGCCAAGTTGAAGATTACTTTGAAGAAAGGGTGGTTGCATTGCCTACCACTAGCATTATATGCTTTGAAGAACCAACCAGGTTCTGAGCACCATCTCACTCCCCACATAATTGTGACTGGGAGGCGAATGAGAACACCCCTAATGCCTCCATCCAGAGTTAGAAGTGATGCTCAGCCAACGTCAGAACTGTTGGGATTGGGATTATGTGATTATTTGAACTGTATGACTTCCAGTAGCTCGGTCATTTCAGGACAGCTGCAGAGAAGAGTGTGTAGAGCAGTACAGAACACGGGAGGAGATGCTTCAACAGACCATCTAAAAAATGTTCTGTTCTTCAAATAGTCCCAGGAGATGCGGTTCTAATTCGCAATCATGTAAGAAAAAAGTGGGACTAACCCCGTTTTTGTGGCCCTTTCATTGTGGAAGACATCACGCCGTCTGCTGTCAAAGTGCAGGGCAGGCGTGCTTGGATCTTACTGGGAGACGTTAAAATCTTTGCTGGAGAGACTCCTCTGCCTGCACCCCTACACGACAAGGCAAGTACAAGTATCAGGGATGAACCACGTGCAGACAAGATCGATGACGAGGAAGAAGGACGCAGAAGCTGACAAGTAGAAAGACAACTAATTCAATGGACTGTGGCTTGGTTTGGGACACTCCTTTTAAGTAATTTATAAAAGGGACAAGGAAAACAAATTTGAACACTCTGTGCATCTCAGTTGCAGGGTCAAAGGAAGATCTGAATTCATAATGCCACAGTAACTTGTTGACTTTGGACTGAGGCATGCCTAAGCCTTTATAAAAAGCAGATTACGCCAGATTTTAATCGTGGACACAGCAATTGGAAAATGGTACACTACCCAGATTCGTTTGACACTGAGTTCCTATTTGGATTTCCCTATGGTGTTACTCAGTGATGACCTTTCTAGGAACATTCTCACTTATTTCGAGTTGGTGCTGTGCAATTACCCTTCGCTGGTGGGGAGAACCACTCGCATTCCAGCTTGTTTACAAAATCCTAAGAATGAAGAAGTTATAAGAAGATTACTCATAGTCATCACTGAACAATTCTTGCAGTTACCTGAGTACAGTGAGGAGAGTACAGATGCCCCTATCAAACGAAGCAGCTCATAGACTAGTCAGTGTGTGTTTTGTTTGATTGAAGAATATCTGCACCTCGTTGGGAGGCACACTGAGGTGTGCACCTTTCTCAGGGACCCAAGAAACACTCCAAACTGAATGTGATCCTGGAAGGTATCATCATCCAAGTGAGCATCTATTCTGCAAGGAATCACAGATCGTCGTAGAAACATTCCTTCAAGGGACAGATCGAGAGGTTGCTGATAAAGAAATACTTTTGGGTCCTGCTGAAAGAGTCTGGGCGGAGGCAGATTCGAGGCATAGATTGGGAGATAATGTATGTCATACAGATTGTATAGACTTACTAAAGTCGTTTTTCTTCATATTGAAGAGGCGTCTACATTTCGACTGATGAAAGACTGATTCCAGAGACACAGAGAAGGTGTTTTCATCATCCAGTAAGCAGATAACTGATCAAGGACGAAGTGCTGACTCAAGACAGCAGCTTCCAGAAACAGTTCACAATTCTGATATATTAAAAGGTTTCCAGTTTTTCTTTGAAGAAAGGCGCTCACGTTGTCCAAGAAGTAGATGTTATAGGTTAACGTATCACTGTGTAACTACATTTGCATTGTGTTCATAATAGTATTGCTTCCATTGACTGTGAGAACAGCATTCTATATTGGTGCACATGGAGCTAACACTCCTGTGCATGTTTCTGAGCAAAGGGAAAATGTACTTGTGGTAACTACTAGGCAGCCTAGACCCTATGTAGTTATTCCTATCCAAAGGAAAGATGGCAAATTACCTGAGCTTGAGATGGATGTCACTAATAATCGTTCACAGATAAACATTTTGGACACTAAGGACAGGCTCGACGAAACAGGCAAGGCAAGGGATTGATGAAAAGTGAGCCTACACAAGTAAAACATGCAAATACACCTGGTCCAGTGACAATTGATCCAAAACCAGTTTCAAAAGGAAGATCTCAGATGGAGATTATGAGAGACATTTTCATGCCTAAATGGGCTGCTGAGCAAATGAGACGTTCTAAACTTTCTCCTACACAGGGAACCCGGACGGATGTTCCTGTGATTAATTCAGTGAGAAGAAGCTACATGGATACACTTCATGATATGATTATGGAAGCTCATATGAAAAGAATGAGATCTAAAAGAAGCACACAGGAAGATAATCATGAATTAAATTATTAGCTGGACAGCACGGCACACTTGGGAAATAACATATGGTACCAACACATGAAGGAAGTCAGTAGAAGAACTTCAAAGGAGGAATGCTTTGTATGTGCACTCCTGCCATACAGCATGGGAAAGTCGAAGATCTTCATAGCTGTTGAAATAGATGTTCAAACAGCACATTGTCTTTCACACCTAGCACTTTGCAAGACCAGAGGCCAGTTCATGGGTAGTGATGCTTCTCTCAAATGGGCAACTGAATGGACAGATCCAGATGAAGACCATTATATCCAAGATGTAAAGACAAGAAACAATGCTAAAACAAGGAGTATCATGATTAGATATGAAAAACGTGGAGTAAAAGGAGCTGAAATCAGAAGGGAAGTGAATAATAAATTGGAGACCGCAGGAAAATCTGCAGGCGATATTCGAATATGGAAGAACAGAGGTCAGATGCAGATCTGGGGATCAGTATTATCACCAGATGGATGGGAAAAAGGAGTGGTGATCTGTAGAGCCTGGATGGTAACTAATCATCCTGAATCCACTATTTTGAATGTACAAGAGGTGTGCAAACCATTGTGGCCAAGACTTTCTAAACTATTGACATAGGTCGAAGACAGAGGAGGACCCCTGAAAATAGTGCCTTTAGAGAGCTCAAAGTTATGTTTCAGAGGGAATGGTACAAGAAAAGTTGGAGAAAATCAGAAGTGTGATTGTATCTTTGATAAATCAGGAATAGTTCATGGAACAGCACCATCCCTGATGGCCAATAATCATGGATCATTATTGGGCTTGTGGATCTTAGGCCTACATAAGGCTACCTAAAGACTGGGGAAGAATATGCACATTGGTGAATGTCCATGTTCCAGCATTGGTGATTCCAAAAAGTGATATGAATCTTGCCAGTTTCCCAAAAGCAGATGCTCACCCAAGAAAGAAGATATCTGTGGAGCTGATAAAGAGGATGAAGAGAGAGAACTACTTTTCAGCCAAATCAATAGAAGCTTTTGACTCATATATGAACACAGATTATTCAGTCAAACTTCTTCAGTGTTCACATTGATCTTCATGCCAAGAAACCAAGTTGGAGCAAATACCAAGTGGCTTCAGATAACCAGTTGGGAATTGCTGCAGACAATCAACATTACTATAAAGGGATTCAATGCAATCAGAGAAAAGATGAGAGCCATAAGACTGATGACTCTCCAGAACAGATACGTCTTGGACATGATCACAGCTATGGATGGAGGTGTTTGTGCAAACATGGGAGAATCATGTTGCACATTCACACCTTCTCATGATGATGAGAATGGAACCTTGACAGAGGCCATAGACATGCTGACGAAACTCCATGGCCAGATGATAGACGAAGTAGAAGACATTGCTGATGACAGCTGGTTTGGATCACTCTTCTCTTAGATTCCACAATGGATGGCAGATATGTTCAAATTTCCTGGAGCCCTGATCATGTTGATATTGCTTGGAGTTTGTGTGATCAAGATAATAATCTAACAGTGCAGGAAGACAGCAAAGAAAGCCATAGGGATGAAGATTATGATTGATGTTGAACCAGGATGGAAGCCCAGAGATCTGACAGATGAAGAGATCAGAGACTTTGTGAACCCAGTATCCATGCACCTGAAGGAACAACGTTCCTGTACCAAAAAAACCATAAGAAATAGGTGGGAAGATGGATCTATTACAGTCCACGTGGACAGTGCATGCTCATGATGAGCATGTGAAATCAGCAGGTTGTCTGACAGGAGTCATAAGGATATGGATCCCAAGAAAATTTCTTCAGATCGGGATGTCTAGAGTGAAGAAGGATGAGAGTGGTCGATAAATCGGCCAGAGGGGGGAGTGTAGAGGAGGAGCCAAGTACTCTCCTCCAACTGCCCTGCCCTGCCCTTATTACCCTTTAGAAGTGGAACCAAAGTATGTGACGTATGCGGAACAGTAGAACCAGCAAAGAGCAGAGCGTGGACTCTGTGCAGTACCCATAAGAGTGCCAGTATCTAAGAGAATCTGGGAGGCAAGGAACCCATTGAGAAAAGCGTACTTGCATGCAAGACAATATGAAGGCCATTTGAATGAGATTCCTGAAGAAGCAGAGCAGATGAAAGGCACAGGTGATTGGTGACATCACACAGAAAGAGATGACGCACACAGAAGAGATGCAGAGACCAGAGAAGGCAGATATTCTATAAGGCATGAAGAAAGCTACAAGGATAAGTGACATCTTGGGCTCAAGATGAAGAAGCTTATGCCACAGAAATAGATGAAGATATTAAGTAATTTTACACGTGTACAGATGCAGAAGAAACGCGAGCAGCAAAGTGATCGTGAAGCTAGCTCTAAGATTATAATAGGTAGATCACGGCAAGTGCCAATATATATATATATATATATATATATATATATATATATATATATATATAAACACAGCAGAGGAACACAGGATAAACCGCACTCCACACATGAGGTACTCCAATTCCCAGAGATGACAAACTCGGATCAAAGTGAAGAAACAAGTTTAATATTGGTAAAAAAGTGAGGCAAAACACACACAGCAAACAAAACAGGACGCCAAGGGGGGGTCCTGAACAACGTGTTTCGCACTTCCCCGAGCGCTTGGTCACGTTAGATGCACATGGACAAATAAAAGATGGATGTTTTTACTATACGTTATGAAGCAGTGCTGAACATAAATAAGAAGGCCTCACTTCAGTGTGTCGCAGTTAAAAGTAATTTTTAATTACAAAATGAATCTCAGCTGATAGAGTTGGATGAGCCAGGAAGCCAAAGTCTTATCAAACAGGAACTGACTGACATTGGATACAGAAGGAACAAGAGGCTCCTGTTCAGGAGGCTTGAGCTAATCAAAATATGTCAGAGTACAATTAAAAAATAATATTAAATACACGAAAAGCTTGATTTCATGGTGTCCAGCCACGTGGAAAGAAGAAATTGGACGATCGAGGTGGTCACACCTACGCACAAGGACAGGCTGTGCCTACACTCCTTAAAATTCTCAGAGCACAGTACAAACTCAAGGCCAAACTTCAAAGCACTAATTGACACTGGACCATTGAGGTGATGATGGATTGATATAATAATTGGTGGGAAGCTAGTTTTTAGATGAGCCCACTAACACCTTGAGCTTCAGTCTGTGTGCTGCTAAACGTAGGTGGAAAAGTACTGAGGGGGGGTTAGAAGCCAACCAATTGTAAAGGAGGACTGTGTAATCAAGGGTCCTATAATTTGTGTAGCCAATGGAACGTTGTGTATTTAGTGACGTTTATAGTGGCCATTTTGAGAGGAGAGCTTAGCTGCCCCACATGATGTTAAGCACCCTTTCACTTTCTTTCACGGTTCTATACTGATATGGAATTTATACTTAGCTATTCACTCAGAGCCTATCACTTTCCCCGATAGGTTTTTGTAGTTTGCCACGTAGGTAGTGACGCAGGTCAACGTCAATGATGACGATTTTATGCAATATAACCTCAGTTTCTACTAAAATGAGTCGAGTAAGAGGATCGCAATTTTTTTAACTTTTGTAACATTTTTTTCCAGCTTCAAAACGCAATGCAGCACTGAACTAGCCTACTTATACGCATCTTGAAATAGCCTAATTGCCATTTGCTAAATGCATCTTGAAATAGCCTAATTGTCATCTGCCAAGAGTGCTCTGAAACAGCCTACCTCTTATCAGCTAATCTTGTTTGAAATAGCCCTATTGTCCTTGACTAAACATGTTCTGAAATAGCTTAACTGTCAGCTTTACCCTAAATCTCCTTTTCAGTATGTGTACCATGCTCCACTACCTCAGCTCGCTAGGCACATTACTCATCCTGAACATTATACTGCTTTATGCCAGGATGCATCCCTTCAACTATCTAGACTCCTCCAGCCTTACTAATCGCACTATGACTAACATTCTCAGGCCCGACCCTCCCACTCGCTACACAACGCATGCACTCACTCACATACCCAATTGCCACTCTAGATTCCTCAGACTCAGAACACACACTCTACCCATGCTCATAACGGCCCTTCCTACACATGCAACACGCAGAAACCTCAGACTAGAAACTCGCAACTCTGTTAGACTTAACACTCATCAGCATGAACTGCACACCTCCAACTCCAGCACTACTTTGCCATCCAAAATAAAGCCTACTCTCTACCCCACCAAGCCACATAATTTTACACCTAAAGCAGCAAAAAAGTTATGACTAAACAGAAATAACTCATTGAGACATTGAGCAGGGCGCATTTCAGATGCACCCTGCTCAATGTCCGCTCTCTTACCGCCCATACTCTTGAAATTAACAACCTCATCTCAAGCCAGGACTTAGATATATTAGCCATCACTGAAACATGGCTACACAAGGCTTCTGGCCCGACCATAACAATAGCACTACCCACAGGTTACTCTATGCTTAGACAGGATAGACCTTCAAAAATAGGAGGGGGGTTAGCTCTAATATTCAAAGATGCCATACATTTTAGGCTTATACCCAACCCTTGGGAGGGTAATGCAGACATCCTATCAGCCAAACTGTCACACTCACCTAAAAACACCATTAATATTCATGTTATTTACCAGCCCCCAGGACTCCCGGCAGACTTCCAAGGACACATCACCCACTTACTCAGTGAAAATATTTAAAAAACTACAAAAACCCTACTCCTAGGCGACCTCAACCTAGGATTCAATGACCCCAATGATAAAGCCGCTATCTCTTTCACCAAGGATCTCACAGACTTGGGTTTCTCCCAGAAAATTCGGACCCCTACCCACTCCAAAGGCCGAACCCTGGATTCGGTGGTCGACCATAATTGTGACTCCACCATCACTTCCAACACTGTCTACCCCTGGACAGACCATAGCTGTATACAATTCACCATCCATACAGCTCCAAATACTAAAACTACTACACTTACACATGCTACTCTAGCAAGAAGCTCAAAAAAGTTAACTGCGGATAACCTCTGACCATATCTTGGCATCATGTGCCTAGCACCTCCTTTCTCGCAAGACCCAAACATCTTAGCGGATATCTTTAAGGACACCCTTACTCACACAGTCAAAACCATTGCCCCACTAGAAGAGAAGAAAGAAAAAAAGTAATTCCACTCAAACTCTTGGTGCACAGAAGACCTCCAAACCTTACGCAATAACAAACGACAGGCACTAAAAAATTGGCAGGCTAACCCCTGTGACACCGCTAAAGAAAATTTCAAAACTACGGCCAAAAAATACAAAGACGGCATTTTCAATGCCAAATCTGAAGCGTATAATCACCAAATACTCTCAATCCAAAGAACTTTTTACCATTTTTAATGAACTCACAGATCCTCCTATTGTTACGCTCACCTGACTCCCACGGAGGCGCTGGCCTGGTTCGCGCTGCTGTGACCTCTTCTAAGGTAATGCGCAGGGTTCGGAAGACAGACTGGACCGGGCCCCCAAATCTGGCTTGTCTGGCTCGCAGAAGTATCCTTCTGTAGGCGAAAATAGGGGATTAACTGTCTGCGGGGTAATGCAATCGGCCTCCCACTTTCCCCTCTCACCCTCCTTGAAACCCTTATATGAATTTTCGTAGCGTATCACCTTAGGGTCTGGAAGGATGAGCTCTCCATCCTGCTTCTGACGCAGGGGCGCGTTGGTATCCAGTTACTTCACTGGATTTTCGGATTGGTGAGAACCAAACTTGCTTGGCTTCCAGGTAAGTTTTTTGAGAAGAGGTTCCCCTTGTGTCCATGCATTAATGTACTAATGCTAGTGTCTTTTTCCCCATAGGGGCCGGGGTACGGAATGCCGGGGAACAGGCACCGACCCGAGATGAGAGGTGAAATCCTTGTAGAAATCAGGTAAGTCTTTAATGAGCGTTTTTTTGGTAATGTCTTTTCATTCGCTCATTAACGCTGATGTCTCTTTTTCCCCTTAGGGGCCGGGGTCCGGAAATGCCAGGATGCGGCGCGGACCCGAAATGAAGAGGGAATGAATCAACAAGTAAGTCTTAACATGGAGATTTAGCTTTCCTTATTCCCCTTCTCTCTCTCACCTTTTGTTCTGGTCTTTTTCTCCCTAGGCGCTGGGGCGTGACTGCGAATCCGGATGATCGCTGCTGAACATGGCGGCGCCCTGTAAAGGTGAGTGGAATGCGGCGCTGCAGCGATCGACGCGATGAGCTTTTAAATTAAAGTCTTAATTAAAGTCTTCCTTTTCAGGATTGTCGGCGAGATGTCTCCGGGATGTGGGTTTTTTGCAGTTAAGGGCTTTTCCTTCTTCTGTTCTCTTCTTCTCTTCCTTTGCAGGTGATCCAGGATGCTGGCAGGCATGGCAGAAGTCAGGATGCAGGAGCAGACACGGTGAGCGTCCAGCTGCTAGATGCAGAACAACGCGAAGCACATGTGGCTGTTCGGGTGGGGTTTAAATAGCCTTGGAAGAAGTTCCAGGTATGTATCCTTCCTCCAATCAGGTATGTATCCTTCCCCGACCACGCCCAGATGGTAAATTAGTCCCACAGGTAAAGTAGTTCCTTTCAGGCCTCAAGGAGGCCGGGATCCTGCAGCATGGTCTGCATCAGGTAAGTGAACCCAAGCATTCCCATAATGAGCCTGGCGCCTATGGCGCCAGGACTGATGTCTTTTATGAGCCTGGCACCATAGGCGCCAGGACACTGTCCAAAGGGCCCCTATATGGGGTTGCTGGGTCCTTCCTTGGGGTCTGGATGTCCGCTTTCGGGGACGCCGGGCTTGAACCGGCTCCCCGGGAGCGGGCATCATGACAGCACTCCCCCCAAGGCCCCTCCCAAGGTTGTTGCCTCCAGGGGTTTTGGTTTGTCTGGGAAGAGTCGGTGGAATTTCTTGACTAATCGAGGTGCATGCACATGGTCGCTGGGTTCCCACGACCTCTCCTGAGGTCCGTACCCCTTCCAATCAATTAGGTAGAACAGTTTTGACCTAAACATTTTTGAGTCTAAAATGTTCTTCACTTCGAATTCGGGCTCCCCATCTATTAGAATAGGTTCTGGAGGTTTGAGTAGTCGGGTTCCGGGTACCACTGGTTTCAGAAGTGACACATGAAAAACAGGGTGAATTCGCATGTTAGCTGGTAAATCAAGTTTAACAGCCACTGGGTTAATTATTGCCGTAATAGAATAAGGTCCCAGATATTTTGGGTTAAAAGTTTGAGGCCCTTTGAGTGGTAAATGTCTGGTAACTAACCACACTTGATCCCCAATCTGATACGGAGGTGCTTCACTCCGATGTAGATCAGCATTCTCCTTGTATTTTCTCTTGGCTTGTTGTAAATGCGTAGTTGCCTCTTTGAAGGCTTGGGTAATTGTAGAATGCAAATGTTCTACTGCAGGCATTCAGAGGTTCTGAGGTGAGTCAAGGTTTGAGGTTCGAGGGTGATGCCCAAACAAAGTATAAAAAGGACTGTGGCCAGTTCCAGAGTGTACCGAATTATTATATGCATATTCGGCTATCCAAAGAATGTCTTTCCAGTTGCTTTCAGATTGCTGTAACATACACCGTAAGTACTGTTCAAGAGTCTGATTTGTCCTCTCGGTCTGACCATCGGTCTGAGGGTGGTGATTGGTCGATAATCTTACGTCGATCTGCGCCATTTGACAACATTTGCGCCAGAAGTGGGAAATGAATTGGCTTCCCCGGTCAGAGATTACTATAGATGGGAATCCATGTAGCCGAACAATATTTTCGAGGAATTCTTTGGCTAGGACAGAAGCTGAAGGTAAACCTTTCAAAGGAATAAAGTGGGCCATTTTGGAAAACAAATCCACAATTACCAGAATAGTATTGTACCCCGAACAAGGAGGCAGGTCCGTAATATAATCCATTGATAGGGTGTGCCAGGGTGCTGCTGGTATGTCTAGAGGTTGAAGGAGACCGGCTGGTCTTTTCTTTTGACTTTTATTTTGGGCGCAAACACCACAGGACATCACAAAAGATTTAACATCTTTTCGCCAAGAGGGCCACCAAAATTGTCGTTTCACCTTTTCCTCTGTCTTGGCAATACCGGGGTGTCCCTCTATTAATGTATCATGATAACCGGAAATAACTAGTTCGTGTAATTCCTTATGTGGCAGGAATAAGCGTCCTTGGAAATAAGGTAAACCATTATCTATGGTAAAGTCTTATCCCTTTTGTATCCATTCCTGTAAGGTTGTAGGGTCCAGGAGTTGTTTCACTCTGGCTTCAATGTCTTCAAGCGTCTGTAACAAAGTCATGCCTAGAATCCTCTGTTCGGGAATTATTGGTACTGGTTCTGAGTTTGTATCAGATTCTCCCATTCCAATTCGGGATAAGGCGTCTGCTTTGACATTCTTGCAGCCAGGTCAATAGGTAATCACAAAATCAAATTCAGCGAAAAACAAAGCCCATCGGAGCTGCCGTGATGACTGAGCCTTGGCGGTTTTCAAATACTGTAAATTCCGGTGATCAGTGATCACTGTGATGGTATGTCGAGCGCCAAGCAGATAATTCCGCCAGGCTTTAAAAGCGGACTTAATGGCTAACAGTTCTTTGTCCGTGATTGCATAATTAACCACGGGTGCCGAGAATTTTCTGGACCAAAATGCTACGGGATGCAGTTGGTTGGTTTCGGGATCTCTTTGGGACAGGACAGCTCCCATGGCTAGGCTGGATGCGTCAGTCTCAACGACATAAGGGAGATCTGGACGCGGGTGTTTCAATATAGGTGCGGAGGTAAACTTAGCTTTTAAATCCTGAAAGGCCTGCTCAGCTTCTTCAGACCATTCAAAACGTTTATTTTTCCTCAAGAGTGCAGTAATGGGTTGTACCACGTGTGTAAATTCCGGGATAAACCTGCGATAGAAATTGGCAAAGCCGAGCATGCTTTGAACCCCTTTTACAGAGCTAGGCGATGGCCATTTGAGGATGGCATCCACTTTTCTTGAGTCCATTCGGACTCCTTTGGGTGTTAGGATGAAACCTAGAAACTCGACTTCTGTGGTATGGAAAACACATTTCTCCAATTTAGCAAATAGTTTGTGTTGGCGCAGGTTTTCAAGTACTGCCCTGACGTGTTTTCTGTGATCAGATTCCGAAGAGGAGTACACCAGAATGTCATCGATATATTCAACAACACAAACATCGATGAGTTCCCGAAGGACATCATTCATGAAGTATTGGAAGGCAGCCGGCGCGTTACACAATCCGAAAGGCATCACCTGGTACTCGAATAATTCGTATTTAGTACGGAAGGCAGTTTTCCATTCGTCGCCTTCTTTAACTCGTACCAGATGATAAGCCCCCCGGAGATCTAACTTGGTGTATATGCAAGCGTCCTTCACCTGGTCAAGGAGTTCAGGGTTCAGAGGCAGAGGATAACGGTTTTTAACCGTTATCTGGTTCAATGCGCGGTAATCGATACAAGTTCTAAGGTCGCCTTCTTTTTTGGGCACGAAGAACAAAGCCGAGGATGCCGGGGACTTTGACGGGCGAATAAAACCATTAGCTAGGTATTGATCCAAATATTGTCTCAAATGCAGATTCTCAGGTTCGGTGAGGGCATATATCCTGCTACAAGAGGGTTGTGCACCGGGCACCAGATCGATTTGGCAATCGTACGATCTGTGAGGAGGTAACGTGTTGGCCTGTTGCTTTTGGAAGACGTCCTGAAAGTCTTGGTATTCCGGAGGTAGTTGCATGGAGGCAGAGGTTACAGATGCTAGATTAATGTTCAGGTTTTCTGGTTAGCACGTTTGTGTACAATCCGGGAAGGTTATTCTCTTAGCTCGCCAATCAATTCGAGGATTATGTGTCTCTAACCAAGGGATTCCAAGAATAACCTGAAACTGTGGAGCCTTGATTACATCAAACACAACACCCTCCCGATGGCCATCGGGACCAATAAGAGTCACCTCAGTAGTGGAATGTGTTACCGGTCCAGAGGCAATTTCAGTTCCATCGACTGTGGTGATGACATCTTTGCTGGTTTTAGGACGGAGAGGGAGGTTAATCCTAGAGACCAATTCACGATCCACATAGTTTCCAATAGCCCCACTATCGATGTATGCCTTTATTGCATGCAACCGCTTAGGCTGTTAGTTTTCAAGCTCGGCAAGCGGACCCCTGCACTTGTCGGGCGGAGTCGTTTCCCGAAACAGAGTCTTCATGGTTTTTATCAGCGGCTCCTACCGCCTTTCGGGGCGGTTTAGCCAGGCAATCTCGTAGAAAGTGTCCAGAATTCCCACAATAAAGACATAATTTTAACTGCCGCCTACTTTCACGCTCCTTTTGAGTTAAGGGTCCTTTAACCCCTCCAATTTGCATAGGCTCAGAGACATCAACTCCCTTGGGATTAGCCTGGGTCTTGACCTACACCCGGGTCTCAAACCTGGACCGATCTGCTTTTCTGTTTTGAAGTCTGTGATCCAATTGGACAACTAAGTCTATATACTCTGTGCATTCTTGGGGCGGATTTACAACTTGGGCCAAGACATCTTTAAGTTCTCCACAAAGGCCTCGATAAAACAACGTGCCTCTTTTATCCTCTGGCCATCCCGTTTCCACAATTAGTCTATTAAAGGTTGCAATATAGGATAGGAGGTCTTGATTGCCCTGTCGCAGGGATAGAAGTTCGTCATCCAGAGCCTGCCCCTGAGAGTGTCGAGCAAATAACCTTTCCATGCTTGCTTGAAACCTTTGAAAATCACGGAGAATCGGGTCATCTTGAGTAACCAGTGGAACTGACCAATCGGCAGCGCAGCCGCTGAGATATGACAATACAAAGGTTACCTTGGTCTGATCATTAGGGAAGGCCCCAGGTCTGCATAGGAAGTGCAAACGACACTGATTCATGAATACGGTGAATCGTTTGGGGTCTCCAGCAAAGCGTTCGGGTGGGGCCAGCGGCATGTTTCCAGGTAGATTAATCTGCGCAGGGTTACTGGAAACCACAGGAGCGGGGTTCCCTCCGGAACCGGGTAGAGGAGTTTGCCCAGCTTGACCTTGCAAAAGCTGTCTGGCCAGGTCATCAGTTCTTTCCTTTGATATTATTAATTCCCTCCTGAGGGCATTAGTCTCTTGACGAGCGGCATGTACTTCGGCCCGTAATTCCCCAGTAATTGGGCCAACTGATCAGTCTCAGAACTTTCCATAGCGCCTGGGTGGGAATTTGTAGGAAGGCTTCACGTTCTGTTACGCTCACCTGACTCCCACAGAGGCGCTGGCCTGGTTCGCGCTGCTGTGACCTCTTCTAAGGTGATGCGCAGGGTTCGGAAGACAGACTGGACCGGGCCCCCAAATCTGGCTTGTCTGGCTCGCAGAAGTATCCTTCTGTAGGCGAAAATAGGGGATTAACTGTCTGCGGGGTAATGCAATCGGCCTCCCACTTTCCCCTCTCACCCTCCTTGAAACCCTTCTGTGATTTTTCGTAGCGTGTCACCTTAGGGTCTGGAAGGACGAGCTCTCCATCCTGCTTCTGATGCAGGGGTGCGTTGGTATCCAGTTACTTCACTGGATTTTCGGATTGGTGAGAACCAAACTTGCTTGGCTTCCAGGTACGTTTTTTGAGAAGAGGTTCCCCTTGTGTCCATGCATTAATGTACTAATGCTAGTGTCTTTTTCCCCATAGGGGCCGGGGTTCGGAATGCCAGGGAACAGGCACCGACCCGAGATGAGAGGTGAAATCTTTGTAGAAATCAGGTAAGCCTTTAATGAGCGTTTTTTTGGTAATGTCTTTTCATTCGCTCATTAACGCTGATGTCTCTTTTTCCCCTTAGGGACTGGGGTCCGGAAATGGCAGGATGCGGCGCGGACCCGAAATGAAGAGGGAATGAATCAACAGGTAAGTCTTAACATGGAGATTTAGCTTTCCTTATTCCCCTTCTCTCTCTCACCTTTTGTTCTGGTCTTTTTCTCCCTAGGCGCTGGGGCGTGACTGCGAATCCGGATGATCGCTGCTGAACATGGCGGCGCCCTGTAAAGGTGAGTGGAATGCGGCGCTGCAGCGATCGACGCGATGAGTTTTTAAATTAAAGTCTTCCTTTTCAGGATTGTCGGCGAGATGTCTCCGGGATGCGGATTTAGAAGGTAAGGACTTTTCCTTCTTCTGTTCTCTTCTTCTCTTCCTTTGCAGGTGATCCAGGATGCTGGCAGGCGTGGCAGAAGTCAGGATGCAGGAGCAGACACGGTGAGCGTCCAGCTGCTAGATGCAGAACAACGCGAAGCATGTGTGGCTGTTCGAGTGGGGTTTAAATAGCCTTGGAAGAAGTTCCAGGTATGTATCCTTCCTCCAATCAGGTATGTATCCTTCCCCGACCACGCCCGGATGGTAAATTAGTCCCACAGGTAAAGTAGTTCCTTTCAGGCCTCAAGGAGGCCGGGATCCTGCAGCATGGTCTGCATCAGGTAAGTGCACCCAAGCATTCCCATAATGAGCCTGGCGCCTATGGCGCCAGGCCTGATGTCTTTTATGAGCCTGGCGCCATCGGCGCCAGGACACTGTCCAAAGGGCCCCTATATGGGGTTGCTGGGTCCTTCCTTGGGGACTGGATGTCCGCTTTCGGGGACGCCGGGCTTGAACCGGCTCCCCGGGAGCGGGCATCATGACACCTATCTCCACTGACAAGATCATTAGAGATGAAGCATGGTGCACTAGCATTCAAGCTGCCATGCTCAAAAAAATAGATATTCTACAAAACAAAATTCTAGACCATTACAATGCCCTCCTGAACCAGAACCAGCCAATACAGACCCTGCCCATCAGCAAAACTCTCAACTTCCCCAAATTCGCATTTAAAGCCATCTCAGAAACAGAAGTCAAAGACATCCTCAAACACTTGAAGCCATCGCAATGTAAAGGCGATCTATGCCCCCCCAAGATCATCAAGGAGTGCGCCAAGCCACTTGCTGCACTCCTGACCGCCTTCATCAATGCCTCCTTTAAAAGAGGCACTGTCCCAGACAGCCTTAAAGAGGCTTGGGTGCGTCTCCTTTTAAAAAGAGACCCTTCACAGCCTAATAACTACCGGCCTATAACAACCGTCCTGTTTCTTCTCAAAATATTGGATAAGGCTGCTCACAGCCAGATCCAACTCTGCCTAGAAACCAACACCATCCTAGGAAAAAGACAGTCAGGATTCCGCAAAGGGCACGGAACCGAAACTGCCCTGCTGAATCTAAAAAATCAAATCACTCAAATCCTGGACAATGGTAAGCCCGCCCTCCTCCTCCTCCTAGACCTCTCAGCGATGTTCGATCGCGTGGATCATAAAACCCTCACCGCACACCTCACGCATGCAGCACACTTTTCTGACCAAGCAGCTTCCTGGATCACCTCCTTTTTAGAAGGAAGAGCAATGAAAGTCTTCTCAAACATAGCTAATGCAGCTCCCACCATCATCCACTGCGGTGTCCCACAGGGATCCTGTACTGCTCCTACGCTATACAATCTCCTCACAAAACCCTTTTTGATAAACTTGATGCACTTGGGATCGCATACGCAAACTATGCTGATGATATCCAGGTGTTCCTTTCTTTAACCGGCTCATATCACCAAGACGCTACAGCCCTAAGGCAAATCTACTCCACTATCCAAGCATGGATGGACACAAACGGCTTATGCCTTAATGGGGACAAGACTGAGATTCTTATTCTTGGCCAAAAGGCCACTCTAGCTAAGCTAGACTGTCTTTACTCCAACTTCAACATCGGCAACTGCATCATCCCAGTCATTTCCTCTGTTAAGACTCTAGGGATCCACATTGATGCTACACTGCCTATGAATAAGCAAGTCAGCGCTATTGTCTCTGCTTCCGCCCTAAGTACTAAACTCATTAACACCATAAAACCCTTACTAACTAAGGAAACCTGTCTCTCAATAGCCAGAGCCACCATAGGGGCCAAGCCAGACCACTGCAATGTGCTCCTAGCCGGCACCTCCATAAAAAACTTAAACAGACTCCAATTCACTCAAAATAACTCACGAAGAGCAGCCTTAAGCATTCCAAAAAGAGACCACATCTCACAAGCAAGAAAGTCTGTTTGCTGGCTCCCAGTCAAAGACGCATCACATTCAAAATTCTCACGACCACACACAAATGCATTAACCTTACAGCACCGCCCTATCTTTCAGACAAACTATCCAGATCCATCTCAACCAGGCCCACTAGAACATGCTACTCCAACCAACTCACTGTACTGCGCATTAACAGGGCCAAAGCAGGAGGGATAGGCTTTCCATATTTAGCACCGAAGCTCTGGAATGCGCTCCCCATTCCACTCAGAGCAGAAACCTCTCTCCCTGCCTTTCGAAAAAACCTTAAAACTGCTCTCTTTAACTAACCATTCGCTTCCTTCCAATCTACATGCTTTACTATATGTTCTATGCAAATTGTACAATAATGATGCCTGTATGTTTCTTATATGTAACTAAATCCTGATTACTCTCTGTAACAAGCGCCACAATGCCCCCGGGCTGCTGCGCAATCTACAAATATGAATAAATAAATAAATAAATTCTCTTCAGCCTGGGTGTAGTGGGAGGGGTTCAGTCCCGAATTGATTCTACCAGCGGGTGCCTGGGCCCTGGAGCACCCACGTACCGAGCACCCCTGCCTCGTACGTTCCTCCCACTTTCATAACTCGGACATAGCGCTTCTTCTGTGTACAGCCCATCCCAATTCAGCCCCACTGATCCTATTCCTCCTTCTGATCCTTCTTGATGTGTCAGCCGCTTTTCACACTGACGACCACTCCCTTCTTCTTTCCTATCTCTTCCCAAAGATTCTCTAGTCCTGTCTTGCTCTGATTTAAGTCCTATTTGTCTAACCGTACCTATTCTGGGCTGACAAATCTTCCTATGTGTTTAACTTTGTCACTGCATCCCCAAGGCACAGTCCTAGGCCTCTTTCTTTTCTCCCTCTACACCTGCCCCCTATGCCTCTATAATGTCATCCTTTGGCCTGTCTCACCACTTCTATGTTGACACTCAACTTTTCTGCTTTCACCTCCTCCATTCACGCTGCCCGGACTTCATGTCTTCTAGCCACCCAATCTTGGATGGCGACCACCAACTACCTTTTTCTTAACTCTTCTAAGACTGAGGTTCTTTACTTTCCTTCCTCTACCATTCCTTCTCCCTTGCCTCCTGCTTCTGTTTCTTTTCCTCCTTCTACCCTTCCTATCCTCTATCTGCTCGCAATCGCAGTGTGTTTCGGGATTCTTCTCTTTCCTTCACTCTGCACATTTCCTCTCTTCTCACTTCTGTAGAGCTCCTCTTTAACATTTGTAAACCCTGGCCTTTTCTTACATTGCATGCTTCTAAACTGTTCATCTCTATCCCTTCTCTTGCCTCTTTTATTAGTCTTGCCTTCTGTTCGGGCTCCCTGTCTCACGCCTTAGTCCCCTGATGTCTATCTAGAAGTCATCTATCTGGCTCTTATGTAGAGCGCCAAGGGACCACGGTGGTGATAATGCGTGATATAACAAACCTTTAACATAATATTTGCCAGCCAATCAGGTGGCCAGGAACACAGGCCTGAACCACCAGTGAAAGCCTGCGTTCCATCTCACCTGACGGCTGGCTTCCCTTGCCCCCATCTTCCCACCACCCTGTGTTCCTTTTATTTATATCCCCTCCCACCCCCAATGTACCTTCCCTCTGCAGCAGCAGCACTCGCTGCTGCTCCTTCCTTTCTGCTCCTGCAGGCCGCCATGGAAAGGGAAGAGCTCAGAGCCCTGCTTCCTTTCCATGGTGGCCATCTTGGAAAAGGATTTTCCTTCGTACAATGGGACGCCGCTCGTCCTGTTGTATGAATGAAAATCCTTTTTTTAAATACCCCGCGTTACCGCTTTTGCAACCTGGGGTGCTAATAGCCTTAATCACTTGTTCCTTGGGCTGGCCCAGAACCCTTGTTATCCGCCCCTGCTTCGCTCAGGCCGATAGCTTGGGCTACCAGGCCGTTATCCCCCGTTACAGCCCAAGGAACAGGGGATTAGCGCCACATTATGTTCTCTCTCCCTGTGTCTTCTGTGTGTGCATCTCTCCATTGGCTGTCCTTTCATTCGTGCCTTTAAGTTTTACTTTTTCTGCCCGGTCTTCAAATCCCTTTATAATCATGCCTCTTCCCCCGCCCCCTCCCTATCTCTCGTCTTTAATATCATTTTACCCTCCCACTTGCTCTCTCCGCTCCCAGTGCCAATTTCTGCTTTCAGTTCTATGCCCACCTTGTGCTCAGTGCCACTATTGTTCTTTTTCCCTCTTGGCTCCACTACACTGGAACACGCTCCCGCTCTCTCTTCGCTCTGTTTCCTCCTATCCCCTTTTCCGTTCATCAAAAACCATTTACTTTCTCTCTAATTTTGGTTATGATGTCATTTTCCTTTAGATTTGAACCTTTGTTACATTGTGTTCAGAGCTTTGGCATAAAGCACTATATAAATTCAAATGAAATTACAAAATTGCAGAAGTTCAAATAAGCAAAGCAACACAACAGTCATATTCCCCACTAAAAATGTAGAATAACCCTAATAAAAAACCCACATCTCCGAGACAACTTATTTATTTTTTATTTATTTATACTGCACCATACCCCGCATGAAATACAAAATGTTAAGATTTAGTAACTAATTCATTCAAACAGGATTGTGTTCAGGTTTTTTATTTAAAGCAGCATAATTTGCCTCTGTTCGGATTGATATGGGAAGTTTATTCCAGTTTTTGCGGCGTAAAAAGGAAAAGATCTGCCAGATCCTCTAGCTCTTTTGACATGAGGCATGGTCAGGAGATGTGTGGCACTTGAGCGTAGAGTCCTGCTTGGTTGGTATTTTCTTACTGTTTGCTTCAATATTGCAGAGCCTCCACACGCATACATTTATGGGTAAGGGTCAAGGTCTTAAATTGGATTCTCTTTTCTATAGGTAGCCAATGAAGCTCACTTCAATACTGTGAAATGTGATCCCTTCTAGTTGCATTGTATATTATTCTGATGGCATTGTTCTGAATTGTCTGCAACTTTTGGATGTTCACTGTACATGCACCCGCCAAAAGAGCGTTGCAGTAGTCCAGCTGGGGTACAATAATGGCTCGGACCAAAGTTTCTCAGTTTTTGCGAGATACTAGAGGATTAATCTATCTTAGAATCCTAAGCTGTTAGTGCACGTTTTTTATCACATATTTGACATGCGCGTCCACATTTAAAGAGGCTTCAAATATTGTGCCCAAGGTTTTTACCTTTTCAACCACTTTTGTGTTGCAAGAATCAGTCGTAAAGCTTGTGTAGGATGGATCAAGTCTCTTTCTAGCCTGGGTGGATCCGAGAACCATAAGCTCAGTCTTAGAACGATTAAGACACATCCAGTTTTCCATCATGCACTCCTGGATGATCGAGTAGATGTGGTTGAGAGTTATAGTGTCCTTTGTGTAATCACCACTGAGATCCATGACCAGTTGGAAATCATCATCGTAGTTTGTGAAATGGAAACCCATCCTTTCCAATTTATCACACAGGAGTCTTATAAAGATATTAAATAATATGGGAGAAATATAGGCTCCCTGTGGTACACCATATTTGATGGCAATAGGGTCTGAACATACAGTGCCCTCGCATATCTTAGATGTTTTTTCACCTAAAAAGGAGCCAATCCATTCCACGGCTTGTTTTGAGCATTTACCAATGTTTGCTAGAGTTTCCAATTGTCTGGCGTGATCAAGAAGATCAAACGCCGCCGAAAGATCCAATAAAATGAGAAGGTCCGTTTTGACCTCATCCATGCGTTTTAACATTTGCGTTTGCAAGTCTAATAGTGCACTTGCAGTTCCATAATTTCGACGGAAACCAGATTGCTTATGGTGAAACACTGAGGCAGATTCAAAGTGAGTCTGCAGTTGGTTAGAAGCCGCTTTATCCAGTATCTTTAGGAGGAAAGGGGTCTTTGTTATTGGGTGTAGGTTTGAAGGGTCCTTCTCACTAAACCCTGTTTTTTTAACAAAAGGGGTGACCGCCACTTCCTTTATGGAGGTTGCTACTTGTTCATGCAAAAAAGAAGCATTTATAAAGCTTGTTACAAATGGTGCAAAGATATTATTATGCTGGAGTATGATCTTCGATGGAAGGGAGTCCCTATACAAGTCATGGGTCTAATATTTGCAAGCATAAGCAGAGTGTCTGCTGTGGTTATCGCTTGGAAGCTAAACTTTGGCGCGGTGCTACATTTCTCTTTATGAGTTTCTCTCTATTGTTTTAAGAATGTCTTTGTGGCCCCTGTTGAGTTATGAATTTTTTCACGGGCTAGTAGAACCTTATTCTGGAATGCCTTTTGTGCATTTTCGCAGTCTTCCTTATTGGGGTTGATATCTTGAGTAAGAGCCCCGGTTTCTCCCAAGATCTATATAGTTCAAAGAGCTTTTTGGTACAATGTCCTGCGTGTTCAATTTGTACATCACAATATGCTTCTTTTGCCTCAAGAACCTTTTTCTTGTAGTCTCTTTCTATGATTTTCCGTTTGTCTCTACTGAACTATCATGCCCAATAAATGGACAACCATAGTGTTTGTGCCTTATCCGACTTATGACTTAATTCACCCGACTAAATCTTCTTCAGTCTAGTTAAGAGCTGACCCGCCCAGACTGAGATGCGCTTAATTCATGTGTAACAAAACAGTGTAACAGAACAGAGCGTGTTGTCAACACAACCTGTGATAAACGGCTTCATGCCCAAATTCTAGGCGAGTGCGTCCACAATGAAATCAACAGAGCTTTGGGATGCAGAGGCAATATTTACTCTTGCAATAGCGGCAACAGAATGGACTTTCTTGCCTCTGTATGTTTGGCAAAAGGACATAAAATGCATTCTGGATTCAGTTTTCTCTCCGTTAGAAGGGGCACCACGCAACAACCTCTTTTCTACCTTCTGGCCACCAACCAAGGACCGGTTTAACTCAAGGAGATTAAAAGACAATTTGGTAACGAGATGTCATTGCTTTATTATCGTTGACCAAGTAAGGGATACTTGGACACCCTGCTTCAAACAAGCTGTTTTGTCAGACATATAAACACAAGATCTTCACAGCTAATACCGTGTATATATAAAAGGTCTAAAGCACCTGTTTTTAAAGTTAAAAACAATATGTTCTGTTCGTCTTGATAACAAGGTAGTCCAACCTCAGCAAAAAGGTTACCAATCAAAACTTTCCTTAAACTGAAAATCAGATTATCCGTGGCCAGCAGCAAGCAAAGGAGAATCCTCAATGGTGTGATGGGAGGCCCTGTATCATGTCACAGAAGGTGGCCATTTCACTCTACACGTGTTATATGGTCGCCTACCACGCCGCTGAGGACCCTGCTTTGTCTGCTGCTGGCTATGCTTAATCACTGTGGGCTTGGGCCATGTGATGTCCCAGTTTAGCATGGCGCATGCGCGAGCCTCGGTTGGGCCCGCGCATGCGCAGTTGAATAAACGGCTTCCGTGCGGGCAGTTGCCGCCGGGACGCGTAACAGGCAGCCTTGCGTCCTGCGCCTCTCTGTGTGAGTGCGTGTATGCATGCATGCATGTGGGCTTCCCGAGGCACGGGTGGCCACATAACAACTGGCGACGAGGCGGGACGCCACCGGAGCGTTCGCTCGATGCACACGGCATGTTGACCATCAGCAACTTTACGACGTGGTGAGTCACGGACCTGGCGGGAGCATTCCTTTGATGTTCTAGCAGCTGGTATAAGCAGTAGCGGCCTGAAAAGGTGCTCGTGTGCTGCTTTTACCACCTCATAAACAATTTTTGGGAACTTTTGGCTGTCCTCAACACCCAGAGGACGGCCCACTTCTGACAGACACTAAGCGCCAGAAAGGGAGCAAGGACACGCTGTTTGCCACCGGACAGTAATTGGAGGTATGTGCACTGCCCACCCAAGTCAGGTTTGCGGCCTCTAAGCCACAAGGAGGTACCTGTGCGACCTGTAAACATGGCAGGAAGCGACGGAGAGGCGGAAGCTGCGGCAGTGGTGGTGAAAATACAACAGGGGTCTTTACTGCCGATGCAAGAGTTTGATGTGTCAGGTCCCCCTTCGAAATTGGCCCAAGATGGTTGCTATGGATGAAAAAACTTGATATGTACTTTACAGCGACCGGGATAACCAATGATGATGCGAAGAGGGCCACCCTGTTGTAATCGGCGGGTTTGGAGGTCATAAGCATATATGAGTCCCTTAACCTGCAGGTAGTCACCTATGCTGCAGTCAAGACTGCTTTGGAAAACTACTTTATACCGCTCTCCAATGTGGATTACGAGAGATTTCTCTTCTGTGGGGAGAAACAGCGGGAAGAGGAGTCACTTGATCAGTTTTGTGCTCGACTGCGATTGATGGCGACCACTTGTCGATCGGACAATGATGAATCTATGATAAGGATTCAAGTTCTCCAAGGGTGTACATCTGGCAAGTTACGGAGGCAAGTGTTGAGGGAACCGGGCTGGACCCTGCAGCAAATCCTGGACAGTGGCAGAACGTACGAATTGGTGGAGTCAAGAGGCGCTAAAATGGACGCAGCAGTGCGTCCGGGGACATCTGAGGATGTGCTTGCTGTCGGGAAATGGGCTACGTCGAAAGACAAGTGGCGGCAGAGAAGGCAAGAGACTCGCCCTTCAACGGGGTCTGACTCTATCTGCCAGTACTGCGGATATGACTTGCCCCACTCCGAGGAGTGTCCGGCCAAGTCGAGGTCATGTGGTCGATGCAGTGGACCCGGACACTACGCCCGGATGTGTCGCGCCCCTGCTCCTGTGTCGGTGCAGAGAGGCCCGACCAGGGCACGGGGTGGTGGTTCGAGGAGGCAGAGGAGCATCGTGGCCCTGGAGCAAGAAATGCAGAGACTGCAGTTAGCTGAAGAGGAAGAGGAGGAGGAGGAAAAGGTTTTCTTCATCTCAAGCATCGCCTCAGGGGCAAGGAGTAAGAGGCAGCCCAAATGTGTTGTGGACATTCAGGGGGTGCCGACACAAGTACTCATCGACACAGGGGCGTCAGTCTGTGTGTTTGCCTCGGATCATTACCAGCGGATCCCGGGGCCTCCTGCGCTAGACATTTCAACTGCAAAGATCTTCACGTTTGGCGGGGACACTCCGCTTCCTATCAGGGGCGTGTTCGTAGCGCCTGTGTCCAGGGGCGGGAAAACCATAAAGGCCCGATTCTTCGTCACAGATGTGAGTCCCGATTCTCTACTCAGCTGTGCGGCATCCGAAGCCCTGAGCTTGGTTCACTTTGCAATGGAGGTCTATCAAGTGGACATTGAAACGCTGCTGGACAGGTTTGCAGGTATTTTTGAAGGGGTCGGGAAGCTGAAGTCACCCCCGGTGCGTCTACACATTGACGACATGATCAGGCCAACGGCCCTCAAGCATAGGCGGATCCCATTCCATCTTCGTGAAAAGGTGGAGGAGGAGCTTTGCTCGCTTGTCAGCATGGATATTATCGAGAGGGTGGAAGGGCCGACGCCCTGGGTGTCACCCATAGTGGTTGCACACAAGCCAAAACAGCCGGGGGCGGTGAGAATTTGTGTAGACATGCGCCACCCTAATGCCGCAATTAAGAGGGAGAGACACCTAACGCCGACCCTCGATGATATCATAGGGGAGTTGCAGGGGGTGAAAGTCTTCTCGAAATTGGATCTACGAGCGGGGTATCACCAGCTTGAGCTCCACCCAGACTCTAGATTCATCACGACTTTCACGACACACGAAGGTCTTTACCAATTTAAGCGCCTGAGTTTTGGCATTTCATCAGCTGCCGAAGTATTCCAGAACACCATAAGAGGGGCGCTCGCAGGACTAAAAGGCGTTTCGAACATGAGTGATGACATTTTGGTATTCACCGACTCGGAAGCAGAGCACATGAAGAGGCTCGAGAACACGCTGAAAAGGCTGAACGATCTGGGTCTTACCCTGCACCCTCAAAAGTGTGAATTCTTTAAAGACCGGATTGGGTTTTTTGGATTCATTTTTCACGCAGTGGGTGTGTCACCTGACCCGGCAAAGATCAGAGACATTTGTGAAGCAGCGGCACCATCGTCCCCCACGGAGGTAAGGAGCTTCCTGGGGATGGTGAATTACTGTGGGCGCTTCATCAAGGGTTTGGCTTCCTTATCTGAGCCCCTAAGGGCATTGACCAGGAATGATGCCGTGTGGAAGTGGGAAGGCAGAGAAGAGGAGGCATTCCAGGCCCTCAAGAATGCCCTGTCAGATGGGGACACTATGGCGTACTTTAACCCTGCCGTGGAATCGGAGATTGTGGTCGATGCCAGTCCCGTGGGTGTTGGGGCAGTACTCTTGCAGCCAGATGAAAGAGGGGACATGCGGCCCATCGCGTATGCGAGCAAGGCTCTCTCCAACACCGAGAGGCGATATTCACAAATTGAGAGGGAGGCACTGGCCATCCTGTGGGGCTGTCACCATTTTCGCCTCTACATCCTGGGCAAGCTAGTTGTAGTGGTGACAGACCACAAGCCGCTGCTGCCCATCCTGGCGGGTGTGTCTTCGAAGCCACCACCCAGGATTGAGAGGTGGATGCTGACCCTGATGGAGTATGGGGTTTGACTGATATATAGACCGGATACCAACAACCCGGCGGACTATCTCTCACGTCACCCGAATTCAGAGAACATCGTCAAGGACGGCGGTGTGTTGGACTACCAAGGGCTGCTCTGTCATGTGATAGATGGGGCGCTACGAGTGGCGCTGACGAGGCTAGCTATTGCGACTGAGTCCTCCAAGGATGAGGTCTTCGGCATAATCAAAGCAGCCGTAAGGAGTGGAGATTGGAGAGAGGTGCTGCGCAACAACTGCCGACGTCAGCCGGAGGCCCAAAGGGATCCTCAGGCACTCTGGAGGGTCAGGGACGAGCTCTCTATTTCGGATGATGGACTGATCCTCAGAGGGCGGCAAATCGTGATCCCACAGGCTTTAAGGATGCGGGTGTTGGTGCTGGCGCACATCGGGCATCAAGGGGTTGTCAAGACCAAAGCGAGACTACGGCCCAAGATGTGGGTGCTGGGATTTGGAGGGGATGGTCGAGGGTTTCGTGAGAAGGTGCCTGGCATGTCAGGCGGCGACCCCAGGAGACAAAGCCCCGCCGATAAGTTCGATGGAGCGAAGTGAGAAGCCGTGGGAAACTGTCCACGTGGATTTTGGCTCGACTGGTCGTGGCATGTATTTCCTGGTGGCAGTGGATCAATGGTCTAGGAGGTGGATGTGGTGGAGCCGACGGCGACCGAGTTTACCACGAGAGCCCTGGACAAAATGTTCGCGACACATGGCTTTCCGGAGATACTTTGCTCTGATAATGGACCGCCATTTACCGGCAGCCAGTTTGCCCAATATCTCCAGGAAAGGGGGATACATCACCGCAAGGTATCCCCGCTATGGCCCCGCGACAGAGAGGCTGAAAGGCTGATGCGTACTTTAAAAAAAGTACTCAGGATTTCCGCCAATGGGGGTGACGACCTTCCGAAAAAGCTTGTGGAATCTTTGCGAGAGTACCGGACCACGCCCCACCAGTCCACAGGGGTTGCCCCTGCAGAGGCGCTGTTTGGGCGCTGCCCTCGGGGAATGATACCGGAAATTGAGGGGAGGAGTCCAGGTGTCATAGACAATGAGAAGGTTCGAGAAGAGCGCGCCACGCGCAATCAGAAGGAAAGCGAGAGACGAGGTCTGCAAGACAAGGAAGTGTGCGTGGGGGACACCGTGCTCGTTCGAAACCGACACCCTGTGGGCAAGCTATCTTTACCATATGAACCCTGCCCGTGGAAAGTCACCCATGTGAAAGGGACCATGGTGACGGCGGCCTGTGAAAGCGGCACGGTCACCCGCAACAGATCCTTTTTCAAAAAAGTGGACACGGCAACAGAGACCGTGGGTCAGGAGGATGGGCCTAGCCAGGAGGCAGTCCCCGAGGGTCCGACTGATGATCCCACTAGTGCAGTCGCCCCTTCTGGGGACAGGGCCCCTGGAACACCAATGGTCACTGCAAGGTATCCCATGCGCAGTGGCCGGAGACTGCCTGCTCATCTCAAGGACTATGTCCTGGACTCAGGAGACTGAACCGAGATCGCAATGGAACCCCGTCCATGTTTTACCAGTTATGTTTGGTGCTACACCATAATGTTATGCTGTTTTGTTGTTAAAAAAAAGAAGGGATGTGATGTCCCAGTTTAGCATGGTGCATGCGCGAGCCTCGGTTGGGCCTGCAGTTGAATAAACGGTGTCCGTGCGGGCAATTGCCGCCGGGACGCGTAATAGGCAGCCTCGCATCCTGCGCCTCTCTGTGTGAGTGCATGTATGCATGCATGCGTGTGGGCCGCCCGAGGCATGGGTGGCCACATAACAGGCCAGAGAAGAATCCCAAACCCTACAATCCATGGCTGCATATTGTAGTCATTGGGTGAGAGGCGGGAAACGTCCTCATCCCGAGCAAAAGTGAACTGCAGTACGTTATCAAAGCGCACCTCATGTTTTAGCCACACGATGGCGATGGATGACTTCTTTTACTGTTATCTATACAGGTCTCTCACATTTAGCAGGGGCTCTGTCTCCAAATTGCATTGTATGATGTTTAGATTGCACTGATAGGCCTCTCTCCCACTATACAGGTCTCTCAAAATTTAACAGGGGCCCTTTCTCCAAACTGCATTATATAATGTTTAGATTGCACTGACAGGCCTCTCTCCCACTATACAGGTCTCTCAAATTTAGCAGGAGTTCTGTCTCCAAATTGCATTGTATGATGTTTAGATTGCATGGTTAGGCCCCTCTCCCGCTATACAGGTCTCTCAAATTCAGCAGGGCTTCTGCCCCAAAATTGCATTGTATAGTGCCCGGATTGCAGTGATAGGCCTCTTGCCCACTATACAGATCTCTCACATTTAGCAGGGGCTCTGTCTCCAAATTGCACTGTACGATGTTTAGATAGCACTGATAGGCCTCTCTCCCACTATACAGGTCTCTCAGATTTAGCAGGGGTTGTGTCCCCAAATTGTATTGTATGGTGTTTAGATTGCATGGTTAGGCCTCTCTCCCACTATAAAGGTCTCTGAGATTCAGCAGGGGTTCTGCCCCCAAATTGCATTGTATGATGTCCGGAGTGCACTGATAGTCCTCTTGCCCACTATACAGGTCTCTCAGATTTAGCAGGGGTTGTCTCCAAATTGCATTGTATGATGTTTAGATTGCACTGATAGGCCTCTCTCCCACTATACAGGTCTCTCGAATTTAGCAGCGGTTCTGTCCCCAAATTGCATTATATGATATTTAGATTGCATGGTTAGGCCTCTCTCCCACTATACAGGTCTCTCAAATTTAGCAGGGGTACTGTCCCCAAATTGCATTATATGATATTTAGATTGCATGGCTAGGCCTCTCTCCCACTATACAGGTCTCTCAGATTTAGCAGGGGTTGTCTCCAAATTGCATTGTATGATGTTTAGATTGCATGGTTAGGCCCCTCTCCCACTATAAAGGTCTCTGAGATTCAGCAGGGGTTCTGCCCCCAAATTGCATTGTATGATGTCCGGAGTGCACTGATAGTCCTCTTGCCCACTATACAGATCTCTCACATTTAGCAGGGGCTCTGTCTCCAAATTGCATTGTATGATGTTTAGATTGCACTGATAGGCCTCTCTCCCACTATACAGGTCTCTCAAAATTTAACAGGTGCCCTTTCTCCAAACTGCATTATATAATGTTTAGATTGCACTGACAGGCCTCTCTCCCACTATACAGGTCTCTCAAATTTAGCAGGGGTTCTGTCTCCAAATTGCATTGTATGATGTTTAGATTGCACTGATAGGCCTCTCTCCCACTATACAGGTCTCTCAAAATTTAACAGGTGCCCTTTCTCCAAACTGCATTATATAATGTTTAGATTGCACTGACAGGCCCCTCTCCCGCTATACAGGTCTCTCAAATTCAGCAGGGCTTCTGCCCCAAAATTGCATTGTATAGTGCCCGGATTGCAGTGATAGGCCTCTTGCCCACTATACAGATCTCTCACATTTAGCAGGGTTTCTGTCTCCAAATTGCACTGTATGATGTTTAGATAGCACTGATAGGCCTCTCTCCCACTATACAGGTCTCTCCAGGCCGCCAGGGGTTGTGTCCCCAAATTGTATTGTATGGTGTTTAGATTGCATGGTTAGGCCTCTCTCCCACTATACAGGTCTCTCAAATTTAGCAGGGATTCTGTCTCCGAATTGCATTGTATGATGTTTGGATTGCACTGATAGGCCTCTCTCCCACTATATAGGTCTCTCGAATTCAGCACTTCCTAAGCGTAAGCCTTTCCCCCAATATACAAGGCCCTAATCTAACTGCGCTTAGTTCAGTACTCTATTAATCCCAGAAACCCATCACTACCTAACTTAATTAAGTCCCATTCAATTAGACGGTTTACAACCTAACACTCCCAACAGTGCACCCCCTAGGAAACACACCTTACCCACCGACAGAAATGCCGACTGAGCCAGAGAGCACCCCAGCGTATCCAGAGAAGGAAAAACCAAGATCACAGCGCCTGCACAACACAGCACAGAGGACCAACTACCCTACCACGCCTGCACCTTAAATTGGAAAATGGCCCGACCCAGAAAAGGACGCTGAGAAAGAGAACAAGATCGTGCAACAAGAGACGCGAACACACAACACCGACAGAACCCAGAATAAGCAGCCCCAATGGAAGGAAACACACCTAACGCAGCATTAACAGGAACAAAATCTGTAAGAAAAATCCCTATACCTCACACCTTACCTCGCGACAACCACGGAACACCGACACCTCAACACGGAAACCTCGAGACATGCAAAGAATCTCCCGAAACTCCCGGAAAAAAGATGGGAGCACTCAACAAGAGAGTGGGAGGGCTCCAACCCCATTACCCCTTACATCATAAGAACAGAGGGGCACCATTGATTTCCACCACATCTCGTACAATACGGCAAAGCACCAACAACCAGCAATGCTACCTCCCACCCAACAATCGGACTCTATGAAGAAGACATTGCTGATCTTCATCCGAGCAGCATCACAGCAGAAACACCATGACTGATCAGCCCTGTTATCAACCTATTGGACCGCTTCAATGAAGAAGCAGCCGTCGCTGTTCTTCATCCTACCAACTCCAATGCGGAAACTCCACGACCAGACAACTACAAACCTGAACAACAAATAACCGCAAAACAAAATCCCACCCAGATAATCCACTGTAACTTAATAAACGCAAGGTCTATGTCGAAACATTCAACTGAAATATCCTATCAGAAGGAGGCATAGACATCCTATTTGTAACCGAAACATGGCTAGACGACAACTACAAGATCACCCTCAACAACTGCCTGCCTGAAGACTTCAAATGCATCCAAGCAAACAGGAAATCCAAAAGAGGGGGGGGGGGACAAGGAACAACTGGCCATCAAAATGGAAGATCCACTAAACATCGATAAATGCAAATCCTTAATACTATGGCTATCAGTAAACCCCAAAACGAACCTGAAATTCATACTGATATACAGACCACCCACCTACGATGCAACTTTCCTAGAGGCATTCACGGAAGCAATCACCATCCTAGCTATCAAGTACAATCATCTGATCATCCTCGGAGACTTCAACATCTGGTTCGACGAAGAAACCACAACCACACAAAAATCCTTACCGCCCAACTAGCAGCCATGAACCTACAACAACTAGTCAAAGGAGCAACACACTCAGCAGGGCACACACTTGACGCAATCTTCCCCACCAAGGATCTCATCACCACGGCACCCCCAATTCAAATACTCTGAAGCGACCACCTCATCATTCCATTCATAATCACAACGGCCGCTCCAAGAAAAATACAAGAAGAAAAACCGCCGATCATGATGAAAAGACATTGGAGAACCATAAAAAACTCCAACCTAACCGAGCTCCTAGAACTCAGCAAACCACAAGCATAAACCATGGAAGAAGCAGACATAGACATAAAAGTTGGCCTACTCCATACCTGGATCGCAAAAATCCTAGACGACATCGCCAGAAAAACCCTTCACCCCATCATGAAAGAAAACAGCAAAATGGTTTACCCCACTACTCAACGCCATGATAAGAAAAAAACGAAAACTAGAATCTGAATGGAGGACCAACAACACCACTGCAAACAAAGTGAAATTCCTGCAACAGATCCACTCATATAAAAAGGAAATACAAAAAGCGAAAAGGAAACATTACAACAACCGAATCCTCAGAGCACCAAACGGCCAAAAAGAACTCTTCAAAATCATAAACGAAATAAAAAACCCACCGGGCTGCAACAACACGCCAATTCCATTGATGAAACTTTGCAATGACCTAGGAGACCACTTCAAAAACAAAATAACCTCCATCCAACACACCATACAAAACAGACAAAGCAATCACAGCTCAAACCCCACCAACACCGACGAGGAACACCCAAACAAGCTACGAAGCTTCCCAGAAATATCAGTTGAGGCTTTCGTCAAACTGATAAACCAAAGCAACAAATCAGGCTCTCCTGAAGACCCTTGCCGCCCCGGACATATACAAAACAATTCTCAAACAAGGAACCCCCATGGAATACCACAGGAGTCTTCTTAACCTCTCAATCTCAACAGGTAAAGTACCACAGGCCTTCAAATCAGCTTACATCAAGCCGCTACTCAAAGACACAACAGGAAACGTAGAGGACTTATCCAACTACAGACCCATCTCCAACATACCCTACATAGCCAAACTGCTAGAAACGTATGTCTGCAAAATAACCCAAGAATTCATAGAAGAGCACTGCCTACTAGACCAGGCACAAATTGGTTTCAGACCAATGAGAGGAACAGAATCAGCTCTCCTCTCAATTTGGGACGACCTAAAAACTATCGCAGACTCGGACAACAATACCGCCCTGATCCTCCTTGATCTGTCCGCAGCTTTCGACACTGCCAACCACGACATCCTCATAAAGAGATTAGAAGGACTAGGGATAACAGACACCGCCCTACTATGGATCAAATCCTTCCTAACAAACAGAACCAAAACCGTCTGGATGAAACCTTTTAAATCCAAACCGAGAGACTCCACGTGTGGAGTACCACAAGGATCATCCTTCTCCCCGCTTCTATTCAACATCTACATGTACCTATTAATCAAACTCCTCAAAAAACACGGCCTCACATGCTAAAACTATGCCAACGATACTCAAATAATCTTCAACATAAAAGATAACCGAGAAGAAAAAACACTACACTAGAGAATTGTCTTTGTGATGTATTCAACTGGATGAACCTCAACCATCTCAAAATCAACCCAGGCAAAACATAGATAATGATTGTTTCAAAAAAGGGAGGAGACATCAACTATATCCCCTGGCCTAGAGAGCTCGGCACTGCACCAGAACCTTCATCAACTGTAAAAAACCTAGGGGTCCTGATGGATAACAACCTCCCTCTAGAGCCACAAGTAAACTCTATACTCAAGAAATGTTTCTTCCTCCTGCGAGCAGCAAAAAGGATCCTACTTTTCCTGTTGTTCACCAACAAAGCACTTACCATCATCGCTCTGATCATGTCCAGAGTAGACTACGCAAATAGCCTATACCTGGGCATGCCCGAACGACTTCTAAAAAAACTGCAACGCATATAAAATGCAGCAGCCAGACTACTCCTCAAGCTACCCAAAAGAGAACACATCACACCCGCGCTAAAAATACTACACTGGCTACCATTAAAATAGCGAATAAAGTCCATGTGCATCACGCACAGAGCAATACACAAACAAGGCACAGAATTCCTAAGCGATAAACTACGCCTACATCAACCGACAAGAACACTGAGATCAAGTACCGACCTACGCCTGGAACCAAAACCCTACAACAGAAGAAAACTTGGAGGATCCTCCTTTACTCACCAGGCACCTAAAACCTGCAATGACCTACCTAAGAATATACGGAACACAACACCTAGCATTCAGGAAATTCCTCAAATCATGGCTCTTCACAGCGTAATCACAACAGCGACGCACTGAAATGCCTACCCACTAAAACAATGATGAAAACTACTCCAACCTCGGCCACTCCCAAAATGGACAAACGCTGAACCCAAAGAACCGACCACACGACAGTCCATCAGATATCATGGGAAACAGCCATCAAAGGAAGTCTCCAGAGACTGATCACATACTCAGACCCAGACGAAAGCCCTTAAATGACTCGTACCATATCCAAACCGGCAGACACATTTAGATAGAAAAGTTAAGTCCTGAGGACTAAGGGCTGAGGAGTCCACTGTTGGCTGTGGCGAGTGACAGATTCCAGTGGAGAAAAGGAGAAAGGAGAAAGGAGGTGCCTGTGCCTATAACTAACTTCCACCTGACCAAGTCACCTGAACGGGTCACCAGGCACAAAAGGCCGCCTCCCTCGCCCTTGTGGCGTTAAGCCCTGAGGACTAAGGGCTGAGGAGTCCACTGTTGGCTGTGGCGAGTGACAGATTCCAGTGGAGAAAAGGAGAAAGGAGGTGCCTGTGCCTGTGCCTATAACTAACTTCCACCTGACCAAGTCACCTGACCGGGTCACCAGGCACAAAAGGCCGCCTCCCTCACCCTTGTGGCATTAAGCCCTGAGGACTAAGGGCTGAGGAGTCCACTGTTTGGCTGTTGCGAGTGGCGCAGTGCGGATAATGGATCCATCCAACTTAACCTCATCTCTAAGGACTAGAGCACAATCTAAACGCATGGCAATCCATGATGAGCTGCCGCCTCAAAACGTGCGCCAGAAACAGGTGAGCCAATATTTTTCATGTCGATCCGCGTCAGAGACTACTGATCGAATTACCGATCTAACTAGCGAACATGTCACTCAGATGCTTGACGATGTCTTTCCACGCGAAGAGGAAGACGGTTCGTCATCTTGTTTAAACCACGTTGCACCTGCAGTTCCCACCCACCTTGAATCCAATCATTTAACGCCCGTATCAAGTAGCCTGACCCAAGCCGAAGCAATAAATCAGCACTCCATTCATGATGGAACTACCTGGAATGACAGGGTCGTTAATCAACGTGTCGTTACTTTTGACTCACCGGTGGGGGAGGGCGAGCCGCTAACCATTCTAGAGGCGACGGGAGATCTCTGTGCATCCGGGCTGCCGGATCTTGCGGCGGCCCCGGCCGGCGCCAGACCAGAGGAGGAGCCGCTGAAGGTGAGTTTTCTGTCGGTTGCCTCGACCGCGTCCGTTGTTGATGGTGGGCGGAGACAGCAGATGGAAGCGGAAGTGGTTGGACGCAACGTGTTTTTTCCTGGGATGCAGAAGCAGCGCAGCACCTGTCGGACCTGGCAGAGGCGCGTCTCGTCAGCTGCGTTGCTGCGACGCCGGCAGGGAGATGATATGCTGAGCTCGTCGCAGGAAGTACTGCTGACCTCGAAGTCGAGCAGGAGGTACGTGATACACCAAACACACTTGAAAGAGTAAATACATCCATAACTAAAATGTCAAACGTTGAAGAGTCAACGCCCCCATTCTTAGCAACATCATTATCCCATGAGGAAAGTCCACCATCAGCCTGTGCTCGAGCCTCAGTGTGTGACTTACAACCAGGCTGTACGCAGAGAGGCAGTGACGGGGGTTCCATCAGCTCTGACAAGAGAAACTCCCTAGAGGTGGTCTCCTCGGTGCTACAAAACCTGATTAATTTAAATAAATCTTACTCAACTAAACAGACTGTGACATCCACCCCCGTGCAGGAGATGTTGCCCAAAGCACCTCAGAAAAGGAACTGTGCCAATATCACCAATGTAAATCGCGACATATGGGATCCGGCAATTATAAAAGACCCAAAGCGGCGGTGCCCCTATCCTTGGATGAGACAACATCGTCACATCGCAGTAACATGGCAAACTCCCAAAAAAGATTGCCCTTGCGTGGTAATGCAACTTTCACACCTAGGTCGTGCCCCCAAACTCATGAAATCAATTCTACAAATAGTGAAGTCTCGGAAAATGTCTCTTCTACAAGAGACTCGTCATTTATCGAACGCCCTTTTCCTAAAATTCGACAGGAAAGAGCCTGGCATAGACGAGTATCCCGAGCCACACAGGAGAGAGGAAGGGATGGATGTGCAGCCCTTTGCAAACACGTACCGGCTAATGAACTTTTAATAGCCTTAACTTCTGCAATGGCTATTTCCTTAACGCCCTTCACTAAGCTGTATGAATCTTTAAATGAAAATGTGAAAAACATTACAACTCTATTGGCCATGTTGAACTCAAAAGTCTTGCAGCTGGAATTATCTTATACCGCCCAAAAAGTTAAACAAGAGCAGTTAAATCAAAACATACTAGCGGGAATGAATTCCCTAAACAACGTGAAACAGAACGACACGATCGACCAAAAATTGTTCGCAGAGGTCGCTAAGGAAGCATTGTCTCTCTTCTGAAAATCTCGTACTGAACAAAAAGGAGATGTCCAGGGATGTGTCAGCGACAAGTCTGAAACAATAAGGACAGAGGTGCAATGTTCCGGAAAAGCCGTATATAATGCCGAGAATTTGGCCAAGAAGACGGCCCGACATGTCCAGCCGGTTCAAGTTCAGAACCTGAGCGTTAGACCATTGGAAAGCCTCGTAAAAGAAGGGAATGCACCTGTGTCCCCAGTACACCACGTTGGATCACCCTTGGCTGGAATTGTGGTACAGACCTCCATCAATAGCAGCGTGCCGGCGAGTGAAAAGGTAGGTCTCACCAATGTTCTAGACATGTCGTTTAACACGGTCTTCCACCAAGCCAAAAACGCTGCAAATCCTGCCTTACTAGACTCTCAAAAGGCATCCAGCTCAATGCCTCTGACAAAAGAGGTGGTTCAGGCTATTGAGTTGATTGAAGGCCCCACGGTAATTGAGAGCTCTGCCGGGTTATTTCCCATTTTCGGAAATCAAGACTCTGAAATGCAACCCAAAATTAACATGGTTGCAAAAAAAAAAATCCACCCTGCGCAGAGAAAAAGCAAAAGAATCTACTTGCGCGGAAAAAGAATCAACAAAAAGGAGCCTGAAAATGTTTACGTAACCTGAAAATGTTCCAACTGGTGGATAAAGCAATCACGTCAAGTCTTAAACTAGCGGACACTATTAAAGACAAGGCAGTAGGCCAACCAATACCAGTGGAAAATAAGTCGAACACCATTGAAACCTTGCCATGCGAAGAAGCCCTGGCAATTCACGAAGAGCTAATGGATCTATCTACGTATGAGGATATAGAATCAGAATGTGTTGCCTGTGCGAAAGAGCCGCTCGGAGTTCAAGACACACAAAAAAGTCCTCAAGCGTCAATGGGCCCAAAACTGAGCGGAGTCCTTAAGAATCTGGAAAAAGACCTATTTCCTCTCAAAGGACCTTTCTCTATAGCGTGTCAGAACTCCCTGTTGATCCCTATACGTGACAATAACCCGAGGCTATGCGAGCTGGTGCCTCCGGTTAGAGAAGCAGGGGGGAGTAATTTTGAACCTAAGAGCCTGGAGTTCATAACACTGCAAGCAAAATGGGAAAGACAGGGACGGAATAATCAGAAGAAGATTGTGGATTTCTGGGAAGTCGGCCAACAAGTATTGAATGGAATAAACTTCACACAAAGAAATGAAGGGCCTGTAATTTCCGCCCCTATTGCCGCACTAGTCTCACAACAGAAAGTTATCCATTATCAGGACACATCGTCAAAAAGAAACAATCATAAGACGGAGACCCAACAGGAAAAAATCAGATTGAATGAATCCCCTATTGCGATCAAAATAATGTTGGAGAGGTTGGCTGGTGGCGACAAATTAATCTTGAACAGATCTAAAGTATTAAGATTACTGCACCACATACCTCGGCTTTGATCACTTGATTCAAAAGATCTGCACACGGTGGAATTCCCAGACGAGCGATGTACAGATAAGGTGATCTTACATATAACCTCTAACATAATTGCGAATGTAATCTTAGAGGCGGAAGAAGACCTGTTATCGCTGGGCTTCGACACCTACAAATTAGCGGAACCAGAAAGATGTAATAATCCACTGAAATCTGATGGAATATGTGACTCACGGAACATGCAAAAGGAAATACCTACGTCTCGTGAACCCACTCAAAGCACCTGATCAGTTTCAACAGACGCAGCAGGGTCCAGGTGGTTTAAACCATAACAGGCAACATCCTGCATCCACCTGTCAGAATACTGTAGCTATGGAGCAGGCAGAGGCACTCAGATCAAACCCGATGGCAAAAATTAAAATAACTATAATTAATGGAGCGCCAGCGGTCATCCCGGTGGAATCAGCATCCATCAACACAGAAGAAAACATCGTAACGCAGGACTGGAACTGGCTAGCCTCAGCATTAAATAGCAAAAAACACAGCTAATGTTCAAAGCCTAGTTCGGCCCAAGAGTGTTTGTTTGCCTCATGGAACACGCGTGTTTTCCTCCATCTGTTTAACAACGCTTGGCTCCAAGACTTGCACCTGATATGCTTGCAAGAAACCTGGTTGTGTGTACTACCTGTGATATCTGAATTTGAAGGTGCGCTGAATCCAGCTATTAAAGCTGCCAAGGGGCGGCCGGTAGCAGGGCTGTTAACATTGATCAAACGGTCCTCAGGCTACCGTCTGATAAACACCAAAAATTACACACCTTACATCCAAGTCTGTGAAATAAGAAAACTTATAGAACAACTATCGTCATATGATGTAATCCACATAATTACTGTGTACTGGAATCATCAATCAACTGGGTCCTATCCCTTTATCGACCAAGTGTCCTCTATAATAGACAATCTACTCAAATCATCAAGCGGAACTGGTCTGATACGCTGTGGTGATTTAAATATTGATTTCTTTAATCCCCAGAGCGTCGCTAAAGGTCACCTTGCTCAATCCTGGTCAGATGAAATGAATGTAAGAGGCCTGTCCATGCTAAATGGCTTGGCTGCACCCAAGGAGATATCCCACCAAGACCAACGTGGCAGCGTGAAAGCTGCAGCTTGATCATCGATTACATCTTTGTTTCAGACAATTTACATGCGAAAATAAAATCTATGAATATTCGTGCAATGCCAAATAGTGATCACGAAATGCTGGTAGCAAAATTTCACATTACAACAGGAGTCCTAAGTAAAATCTGGGGCCCTAAAATCTCAGCTGAATCAAATTGACTGCGAATATGACTGGAAGAACATGAAGTGGCCAATATATGTTCCCAATTCAAGTTGATACCGTCAGAGATCGAATATGCACCCATATTGGCGCAATTTAAAAGTAAAAACAACAGAATGAAAAACCGGTCATTCCGGAAAAAACATTGTTTCGATCTAATGGTGATGCAACGCAAAAGATCCATCCAAGCTGAAATCAGGAAAAATAATCAAGGTCCAGAAGTCAAAATAACGCAAAGAAATAAAGCACCAAGCAGCGATACAAAAACTGGATCAAAAGCCATCATTTAGTATTACACCAGAATGACGCAGAGGCAATGTTGAAGATTCTATCTAATAAGAATAGTGGCGAGTTTTGGCGTACAATCAATGAGTTAGAAACACCGCAGGAGGCTTTACTTACATGTCAGGTGACGGAATCTGAATGGGTCCAGCACTTTACGGCACTATATGATAAAACACCGACTCCGTACGTACACACAACCACCGAATCGGATTGGAACTTAACTTTTCAAGAGCTGAAATTCGAGAGGCAATAATGAAGACGAAGAATTCAAGGGCCCCGGGCCCGGATGGACTATCTAATGTCATGATTAAACAGTTACCTGACCAGTGGGCTGACCTGTGTTTCGTCCTTTTCGCAAGAATAAACTCGCAAAAACAAGTGCCGACATCATGGAAGTCAGGGATTATAGTGCCAATATTTAAGAAAGGGAACAGAGCGTCAGCGAAAAAACTATCGCCCGGTGGCACTGCTTGACGTCCTAGGCAAGCTCTATGCACCCTTGCTGCAAATTAAACTGACTAATTGGGCCCAAACGGCAAAGAAAGTGGACGTAAGACAGGCAGGTTTTGTGAAAATGGTGGGCTGCTTACTGAACCTACTAACCTTAAATCTGCTAAAAATGGAAGCCCTGCGAACAAATATGAAAGTATATACAGCTTTCGTTGACTTTTCCATTGCATTCGACATGATTGATCGGGAAGCACTGTGGCATAAACTGCAAGCGTGGGGTTGTCCGGAAGATCTACTTGCGGCAATTAAAGAGTAACACACAGACACTTCAATTTCAATTCGTCTTGACCACGCAGGTACCTTATCGACTAAAATCAAGACTTTCAAAGGTGTGAAACAAGGTTGCCCGCTGGCAGCGGCAATCTTTAGTCTTTTCATTTTTGACATTGGAGATGCAATTCAATCCGTGAGGGCCTTTTCTCCGAAGCTCAATACTTCACCGATAAGTTGGTTGTTGTACGCCGATGACCTGGTAATCCTAGACCAAACTCCGATCGGCCTCCAACGTAAACTGGACGCGGTCCAAAAGTATGTGAACACGAACAACTTGAAGATCAATCCAGCAAAGACTGAAATCTTGGTGTTCGAGAACCTAAGAACGTGCCAAAAACAAAGAGGCTCAAAACACGTGTGGTCACTAAATCAGGTTGACCTTGGTACGTCAAAGTCAGTAAAATATCTAGGCATGATTTTGAACTCCAGCATCTGTGATGAACCATGGGTGACTGAGTCCAAGAGAAAATGTGGTCAGTTGGCATGTCAGGCCCTTGTAATCCACAAAAAATACGGGCGTTTCTCAATGCGACCACTGAGGAACTTTTACGAGCAGAAAGTGGTCCCGATCTTGACATAAGGCGCTGAAAACGACTTTGTCTGAAACAAATGTTTTGGTCTAAGGCGTTAAGCCTACCTATAGGAATCTCTACAGCATGCATAAGATACAAACTCGCGCTGGTATCGCTGCATGCTAGGGTCTGTTGGAACCAATTAGCGCTGCTCCGAAAAACAAATGCAGAAGAGGGAATCTTCCAATTCAAGATCTTTCATAACGCGTGTAGTAGAGGCTCTGACATTTTGTCTCAATGGGTGAAACGTGGCGAAGATCTATTATTATCTAACAACATCAGCCCACAAACCCTCCATTCAAACCCGGCAGCAGCAAAAGTGAAGATCTGGCGCGCCGATTGGATTAACACAGGTAGCGAGCGCCAATCTGCCAGCACGATGAAAGATGCCCCAGCTGAAGCGAGAAGCTACAACGTGTTGCAACCATACATGAACCGCTTTCCAAACTCGAAAGCACGCAGACTTTTCATGTTATTCAGGCTGAATGCATTTAAAACGAAAGACCGCATCAGGCTTCGAACAGGAGATACTAATCCAAACCCTACCTGCCGCTTCTGTTGCAAGGAGCTGGAATCCCTTAAACATCTTGTGTTATTCTGCCCCTTCCTAAAAAATGAAAGATCCATTCATTTGGGCCAGTGGTATGTAAACCACCAATCATTGAGTGCGGAGGAGTGGTGGCAGAGTCTGTGGAATGGGTTGGAATGGAAACTAATTATGCCCCTGACCTCATTTTTGGCAGTAATGGAGGAGATGGTAAAGAAAATTTCGAGCGACTGATCCCTAGTCACTGAACTAAAAGTAAATCAAGGGCTGATTGAACAGTGAGACATTCATTCTGGGGAGTGGCCCCCAGTTAAGATCTGAAGGGGCAGAAGGGAAGAAGGTATCATGGGCATAGTAAGAAGAGCGATAATTGTAAGATGTTAAATGTTGTTTTGTCTTGTTCTGTAACATTTTAAAGGTTTGAATTTAAACCAATAAAATTAAAAATAAAAAAAAGATAGAGAGAGTTTGCTAGAAGAGTCCACTACACTAGCCCCAGCACCCAAGGAGGAGAATAGACAACCAACCCCCATTAATCTATCCACCAGCATTAGAACACCTACAGAGCTTGCTAGAATAGAACGACGAGGAGCAATCAGGACACTTACAGAGAACGTTAGAACAGCACAGGGAGCACCTCACACAAACCAAACCCTACCAGGCGTAACCTCTTTTCCCACCCTGATGAGATTGGGAGGATTGGCGAGTGCCAAACTCTGACAGATTTCTGAACTTCTGTTAAAACTTCATTCAACCAACTAAGAAAAAACTCAGCATTTCTGCAGACTTATCTGACTCAAAAACCTCAGACAACCATCTCTACAACCCGCACGCACTTCACAACACTGCAACAACACATAAGCAACACCAACAGCACACAAGGACTGACATCGATCCGATATTCGCACTGAAGCTCAGCACCCGGTGTGTACTGAGTTGAAGCTGCCAACAGAACACCACTCCTCTCACTATACTACTCCCGCTTCACCTACTAACCCAATCCACCTTCTCATTTGCAGATCCGCCAGAGCGCCTGGGGACCAACTCCGTTGGTGATGGTGCGTGGTACAAATACCTTTAACATTTAACATTTAACATCTATTGAAACAAGCACTGGCAATGCCAACAGTTTTGGCTTTTGTATAAGCATAGGAAAGGCATTTTTCCAGACACTGCTGTGGGGTATTAACTGGTCATCGATGGTAGCAGCTGCAAAATGGTGTGAGGACCTGGGGATCTAACCACAGTGCCTAGTGAATGCCCAATACTTATACACAAGCCAACACTGTTAGCTTTGCAAGCTTGTTTTTAACAGAACTTCATTGAAGGATACAATGGGGCATTCAACCGACCAGCGCTTTGAGGTCATACCAATGATACATAAGGCGCTATATAAATGCCAAGTAACATAACATAACATAGTTCTCATAGATAGAGTGGTTAGAAGGCAAACTTGGTTAAGACATTTTTATTACACCAGTAGCACGTTTACAACTCCAATTTAGTCATTAACTCTCAGAAGACTGCTTTGAAAAAAAGACTGGCAGGCACTTTGAGTGCAAGGTTTGATGGCAAGGCTTGAATAAAGTGAGCTTAACGAGTTCCCATGGGGAGGTGTTTTGGGTGGGGAGGAGCAGGAACTGGGTGGGATGACCATAGGCAGTCAATGGGTGGGTAAATAACAACCAACACATACAAGCTTTGTGTCCCTCATATGCCATTTCTCCCTAGTAGCTGTACTCCAATGCAGTAGTTTTGGCTTATAGGTGTCGCGTCAGCACCACCTAGTAGCCAAAACTAAAAAGGAGGCCCAAACTGTGGTGCACATTGTAATAAAGAGATAAAAATAGAATATGCAAAAGTGTAATGTGCTAAGCAAGTGATGGGAGAGTTGCCGTAACCCAAAGCCTAACCATAAAAAACAAGAGGCCAAAACTTTTTGTTATCCTTTATGTGTCATTCTCTAAGGATATATGTGCATAGGGCACTGGGCAAGCACACAGACATCCCTAATCTGAAACCTAGCTTTCCCTCTTAACAACTGCTCTTCTAAATTTCGGACTCGATCCCAGCATCTCAAGATGTTGCAATTATTTTATCTTCATACCCAAACATGGATGCTGTTAGATGGTTAATACACTTTAATGTTAGGCTGAGTATTGTGAAAGAATTATATGAGCACCATGTCCAGTGTGAATTACAAACTTAGTAATTCAAGCCAACAACACTTTTATCAGCAATATATTCAAGAAATGTGGTCATTCTCTGTTGCAAAATTGCTCTTTGTATGCAAAGCAGCCATGAACCCCCATTGCTGCTATTTGCAATGCCAACAGTTTGGGCTAAAACCCATCAGCATAACTCACATAAAAGCACACAAAATGCTGCAAAGAACTGGTAGCCAATCAACCTCTGCATTTTAAACTACTTCTTAATCTCAGATATGACATATTGGACCAATTACTAAATTTGTGTTAAAAAATAAAGTATAGCATTTTCTGATAGTATAATTAACCAGCATAGCAAAAAACATGCATTATAGACAATGTCTACTTTATACATGGGATGATGGGATGATGAAGCCAATCGAATTCTACTTAGTAGCATTATTAAATGCGAGTCAAAAAGGCACAGATTCGACACAGTGGAGCCCAAGAGGACCTGTGCCCTGGGCGGACAGCCCCACCGGGCGGGCGGACCCTGGACGTAGCCCAACATAGAAACGGGCCTAGGCCCCAGGAGAAGGCTCACTGAGGGCCGCCTAGCCGTGCCAGCGATCCAGCGAAGGCCCGCAGAGAGCCCCGAAGTGCGGGCCCCCCCCCACATACCCATTGAGCACGCCCGGAGATTGGTCGTGGGAGGCGGATTCCTCCCATGTGCAGCCCCGGACGACGGGGGCCGGTACCAAAACCCCACGAGACGACGAACAGTGGGAGCCCGGAGGTGGAGAGGAGTACAGCCTGGGCCCCCCCGCACGCAGACTGCACATCCTAGTGGGGGACTCTGGGTTAATGCTCCACAGACCCATAAGAGCGGCCTACCCGTGCCGTGGGGGTGCCCCTCCACCTTACATCTCGAGCGGAGCAGGCCGAACAGGACCCCACGAGGACGCTGGTGGCCTGGAGCACTGCGAGTAAGGGACTCCGGGGGACCCCAGTGAGGCCCGTGGTGCACTCAAACTCCACCTTGCACCTTCAGTATACATCTGGGAAACGGGCGCAGGGGGTGCCGCACCGGAGCTTATAGCCTGAACGGAGTACGCTGAGACACCCCGCCTGAGAGAGCACCCACGGGAGCTCGAAGGTTAGGGGAGTGCGTCCCGTGCCCCTCACCAGCACATAGCAGGCCTGAGCAGAGACTTCGAGGCGAGCATCCAGTGGGCCTCGTGAGCCCCTCCCGTGAACTGCGTGGGGGCCCGCCAACCCACCCTCGAGCTGGGGAGCCTGCACGGCGCTCTATTCGGGCACCGGCAACAAGAGGAGGAGCTCGGGCCTGGAGTGTCGGCCCATCCAGAGGACAACAATCGATTGGAGGTGAGGAGGCGGCGGGGGGAAGCGGGACAGTGAGAGGATACGGTGGTGGGGTGCTGTCTCCTCCCCACCCCCGCAACCCTCCCAGGGCTACAATCCAGAGCCCTGCTCTGCCAGAAAGAGGGAAAAGGCGGCCACCATCTCCCCAAAAGCGCAACGTCTCCCCCAGCCCACACAGCAGAGGCCCTTTGCAATAAGGAGGCCACGGCTTGAAGCATTGGAATCTCTGTATGGCCCTAGACACAATACTAAAGCGCAGAACCAGGAACCTGGTAGATTGACAACGAAGAGGGGGCGGGGCCACGGTAGTGAACCCTGGGACCCCAACAGGAGTGTCTCCTCAGGGACATCACACTAAGGGACATCGAAAGAGCAACACCCTGGAGCAGACCATAGCCGCCGGGGCAATAGTCTCGCTCCAACGCTTTTGCCGACCACAAACACCTCAGAGCGAGGTCCATCGAGCCACCATGCCCACAGGCAGCGACCCCCCTCCCGCTGCGCTCACCAGGGATGATCTTAAGGACATTCTTCACGAGATCAAAGCTATTTGCACCGACATACAGGCCTCTATAGTTGACCTAAGAGGCAGAGTGGACACCTTGGAGGAAAAAGTGGAAGTCATGGAAAATAACCTCCAGACAGACCTGATAGACATGAAATACGAGGCGAGGCTAACGGATCTAGAAATGGGAGAGGAGGACATAACCTTGAAGATGGATGACCTGGAAAACAAAGAACGCCAAAATAATCTACGCATTATGGGCGTGACTCAAGGGGAAACGGCGGCCGATGTGGGGAGGAAAGTCCAAGGCTTGATCAGCCAACTCTTTACATTAGAAGGGGGCAAGGAAGTCCAGCTTGAAAGAGTGCATCCAGGTGGTGGGGGCGGAGGAGGAGGTCCAAGGACCATTGTGGTGCAGTTCCTCCATCATAGAGAGAAAATGGAGGTTCTGGAGAAGGCAAAAAGACTGGGGAGCTTCATCTATGAAGGAGATACAATTAAGATCTACCAAGACCTATCTACCCTCACGCTCGCGACCTATCTACCCTCTGAAGAAACTGTCGTCCGCTCACCCGGTGGCTCACCAGCCAGGACATAAGACACAGGTAGTCTTTCCTGTTTGCCCTTACCTTTGAACGTACTGGTGTGGACTACAGGGTGACCTGTTACACTCACGAAGCGCTGGTCTCTTTGGTCCAGAAGCCGGCTCTGTGGCTCCATTCGGAGTGGTACCTTCAAGATGGCGGATCGCAGTGCGAACGGTTCTGCAATCACCGTTCCAGTCCTCTCACGTTCGCCAGAGGTACGGCGTACCGCTCACGTGACTCCTCATAGGACACGGAGACTTCCAGCTCTTCGCGTCGCTACTGTTCTAGCGGATGCTCCATGAGTTCGCAACTAGGCAATTTCAATCCTCAGCAGAAACCTCTTACCTCTGACCATTACTAACCCCTCTTCTCTTAACTTTCCAGATTCTCTACTCAGCATTCTTTGCATACACAAACCCCCCAGATTCATCTTGCGTCTCATACTGAAACGCCGCCTTTGAGTTCTCGAGCTACTGTATTCCGGGTAATATTAAAACTCCCGTCCAAGTCCCTTTCTGAACCTTTCTTCGAGTATTTGTAGGATTTTGATTCTACGGGCTTACCCACCTTTACTTCCTTCTGACAGACTTGTGTTCCAGTCGCCCTCTCTGTGTCCCGTATTCTCGGCTTCTCTCCTGGTATTTCCAATCCAGCTGGTTAAGAGGTCAGGGGAATTAGTCTCTTACCTGTTTTCCGTTTCCCTTTCTGTACTTCTGCTATTCTTCACTTCACTTCTTATTTCTTCCCTCTCCAGAAGAAGTCTTCCGACACTCAACGCCACGATCGAAATGGCGACATCAGCCTGTGAACCACACTCCAATCTTCGGATCCTGCGCTCAACCAGGGTTTTCTTCCCCAGAGGGTTTCCCTGACTGGCGCGTACCTCTCCCTCTGGGTTTTCCTACCGGGTAAGAGGCTGGCGCGTTGGTCGGGGAGATTCTTGATTTCAACATTTGCTTCCCATTGAACATGTCAGTCTGCTCAGGTAAGACCTCCAAACCTATTTAATCGGGGGTTTCTTAAAGATCCATTGAACCTAGTCTAAGGATCCAGTAATCGATAACAGTTAGCGATGCCCGAATAAAGGCTACGGCAGACTGATATTCAATGGAACAGCAAATGCAACAACTTATTGTCGCCATGCAAACAATGTCCCTAGAGATGCAGGCTCTCAAACAGGATAATGCTCAATTATGACAACAGGTTACTCGTGCCTTCTCAGACTCTCCCCCAGTAAGTTTGAATACAGGCAAGTTTGACAGAGATCCACACAAACTTAAGGAGTTTCTTGATAGCTGCACTGCGCAGTTTACCTTTAAGTCCTGCTTCTTCCCCACGGACAAAGATAAGGGTGGCTTTGTGATTTCACATTTGGCCGGACCTGCTTTGGCCTGGGCTACACCTTTAGTGACTTCTAATAATGTGATCTTGGACTCTTATTCTGCCTTCACCAACAGTTTGAAATCAATGTTCAGTAGACAAGAGATCTCAGTGTCCACGCAAGAAAGACTGTTAGATCTTAGACAAGGCAACAAAGACCTGCTGACCTATATCACACTCTTCAAACAGCTTTCCTCTGAGTTAGGATGGCCAGATGATGGGTTGCTCACCTTATTCCGACAAGGACTTTCAGACGAACTAAAGGATGAGGTAGCTAAGGTTCCGCATCCGGCAAATCTAGCGGATATGATAACACTCACCATGCAAATCGATTACCGCTTACATGAACGTTCTTATGAAAAGAAGAAGACTAGAGGCATACGATCCCAACTCGATTATCCCTTCCGTAACAAATAAACCTATAGCTTCTGACGAACCTATGCAAATAGGAACAGTGAGAGGACCCCTATCGGCAGCAGAGAAAGAGAGAAGAAAGAGTTCGGGGCTATGCATGTATTGCGGAGCCTCATCTCATAAGTTACGAGATTGTCCTTTAGTTCCTCCCCGACGCACTCCAGCTAAGGGGTCGGGAAACTTCAAAGCCCTACCGCAGGGGGAACAACGGTAGGGGTGCAAGATTCTGATTCCCCAAAGAGAATCCCTGTAAATGTGGACTCGGTGGCAACCACTCAAAATATGGTTATTATTTCTGTTACTCTCGTTTTACACTCACAGATGGTACAGAACGTACCTGCTCTGATTCATTGATCAATGGGCCAATAAACAAGGAATTAACTGTATACCCAAAGCGATGATCACTCCTATCCAAGGAGTTGACAGACATCCACTAAGTTCCGGTCCTATCCGAGAACAGACAGAACCTGTTGTCTTTCAAATTGCCTCACATAAAGAGACCATAACTTTCGATCTGTATGTGCTTGCGAAACGTAGGATCGCCATGGGGTGAAAGAAATGCCACAAACCCAAAATGGATGTATGGTGGAAGGACTTGCAGAAATGGGTGGAGGCTGAAACGGTGGCATGGCAAGAAGACAGTAGCCGGGCTGATGAAGGGGAGGGGGGCACCCTGTTGGCTTGGAAAACGCTAATAACAGAATTGTTTGGAGTAATATCAGACCCAACAGACTCCGAAGAGAACGAAACCCGGCCGCATGTGCCAAACATTGAAAGGGATTGACAAATAGGCTCACGGGGGGAGGGAGGGATAATGGGAGCAGTGATTACGATAACTTGATGTGTAATTGAACTATTATGATTATGCAGCTTGTTTGGTTTTTGTTGTTTTGTTTGCATTAAACCAATAAAAGAAATTAAAAAAAAAAAAAAACTTTTGATCTAATCAAGGCAGCCCATTTCCCCATTATATTGGGTCTCCCCTGGTTAAGGAGGCATAACCCCTTTATAAATTGGACAGCAGGTACTCTCTTCCTCGGCTCGGAATACTGTGTCAGCCACTGTTTAGCCAAGGAATCAGTTGGCATCTACATTCCGACTGAAAACTTGATCCCTTCACCAGTATCCTCAATAAACAACTTGGAGATTGTTCCGGAATGCTATTCTAAGTATCAGTCTGTGTTCTCCAATCCCTAGTTCCCTACTCTACTACCTCATAGAAGAGATGACTGTCACATTGAACTTCTTCCTGACAAACCCATCCCGTTTGGGAGAATGTACGTCCTTTCCCAACAAGAAAAGGTAGTCCTTAAAGAATATCTCCAAACCAATTTAAAGAACGGGCTCATTACCGAGTCGGTTTCCCCGGCCGGAGCTTCTCTCTTCTTCATCCCAAAGAAGGAGACAAATTAACTTCGACCTTGTATCGACTACAGGGGTCTTAACAAGATCACGGTGGCAGACAAATATCCTATGCCATTAATCCCAGACATCCTGGAGGCAGTTCGAGGCGCTTCCTTTTATACTAAGTTGGACCTTCGCAGAGCTTACCATCTCATCCGTATTGCCCCTGGAGATGAATGGAAGACAGAATTTCGAACCCCATTTGGGCATTTTGAATATCACGTCATGCCTTTTGGATTGGTGAACGTGTCAGGATTAGTCAGGCGAGTACAAAGGCAGCGAATATGGCAAGGGAAATGTGCACCCAGGAACAACGACTCAGGTATGCTAGAACCCAGGAGTGCAAATATAGTGTGACATCAAAACCAATATATGAAAAGGGATGTGGGGTAAGCACCTGACCGCGAGGAAAGTCGGCAAGCGCCTTACCCCCAATTGCTGTTACAGGTACTGACAGCGCTAAACCCACGTGGAGGGCAAGCAATGACAGGATCTGTGTACTAACACTCTTGATGGTATTACATAAGGGAACTTAAGAACTGTACTCACGAGGACGAGATACACCTCTTGAATGTCAGCTAGCCCACGAATCCTGTTGGTGAATCTGGGACCCAGAAAGGCTATAACAGCAATGGGAGAAGTAGGGAGGTCCAGAGGACAAGGGCTGAAGGCAGCCGGAGTGAGGCAGGCTGCCGGGCAGGGCAAGGGCGTAGACTGGAAGGCAGCAGAGCGTGATCCGCTGCTATGTGGAGAGCCCGCAGGGCAAGGGCGGAGGCTGGAAGGCAGCAGAGTGAGATCCGCTACAATGTGGAGAGCCCGCTGGGCAAGGGCGGAGACTGGAAGGCAGCGGAGCGTGATCCGCTGCAGAAAACTAAATACCTAAGTTGGAATAGGGATTACAACTTAGTGGGGAAAACATAAGCATTCACACAGGAGCTAGCTACCACCACACACCACACCTAATGATCAAATGGGAAATGGATGCAGAAGTGCAATGGAAAACATGGAATGGATCCTCTAGAAAGTAAGGATCAGGAGCAGGAAAAAACGAAATAACCTATGCAAACTTTTCCCTACCCCTCCAAGGAAAAGACAGGAAACTAAACTAAGAGGAAGGCTAAGGCAAATGGGAAACAGCAGCAAAGGACAGAGTCAAAGAAATATAGAACACAGACAAACTGGGCTGCAGCTAAAAGGGGAAAGCACTGAGAATTGCTGCCTGCAAACAGGGGAAGGCAAAAAGGGAAATCAAGGGAGCAGAAATCAATTAGCGCATGAATCCGAAATTCAGGGCGGAGGAAACAAGAAAAACAGGAACTAGGAAGTAGGTACAAAGGCAAGGAACCAGGAACCAGGGACTAGTCAAAAACAGGAACACTGCAATCGATGACCAGCGCTGGACTGAAGTGAGACTGAGGCTTTTAAAGCTGTTTAACGAGCACACGCCCTGGTGTGCTGACTGCTGCACCTGCAGCCACAGGTGTTGCCTATCCTCCACCCAACCTTGTCCTGCAAGGGTGGAGGTGGAGCAGTGGGCCAGGCATTCTGGGAAGCACAGTCATTTGGTTAAAGAAGCATGCTGGCTGCCAAAAACCTGGAATGGATCCGGAAGGGAAGTAGTTTGGAAAATAGGGATTTAGCGCTCCCAATTCATTACAGCACTGTGGCATTAGGTTCGGAGGAAATGTCCAGCAAGGAATAAGCCCCAAAACATGCCCCCAAGTGGCGGGAACGGGAGCGAAGGGAGCGAGTCGTGACAGTATACCCCCTCCTACGGCCCTCTTCGGGTGTCCGCCACCCGTACGAGACTTCTTCTTTCCATGATGGGAGTGCTTTTTCTTTGGAGGCGGCACTGATGGAAATGGTGGCTTGTGGGCAAAGGCAGATGGGCTTCCATGATAGGAGTGTGTTGTCTTTGGAGGTGATACTGATGGAAACGGTGACTTCTGGTGAGGAAGAGACTCATGGTTCGAAGAAAAGCATGAAGAACTTGCAGGACCGGGAGCAGAGTTGGAAGGTCCAGGAAGCTCAGTCACTGGGAGTGGACCCTTGTAAGTCTTTGAGGAGGGAGGCAGGCTGGTGCAACTTGCCTTAGACGATGGTAGAAGTTCTGTTAGCCTTTCTGCCGAGAGCGGACATGCGGGAGGTGAGGAAGTTGCTGGCTTCAGGGAATGTTCATGTTCAGCCATTAGAGAAGGTGGCGGCTGAGGTAGAGGTTCAGATCTTCTTCTGTCATCCATCTGGGAAAAGGCTTGTGGTTGAAAATGATTAAGGTTTGACTGCACATATTCTACGCCTTGGATGCCTGGAAGTCCCATGGGTTGTACGAGGCTGGTACTCCTGGTGACAGTCGTGTAGCCACTTTGTTGCACGTTGGATACAACAGCAGGGACGTTTGGCATACTGATAGGAGTGATAGACACAGTACTTGGTATTTCAGGCACACTCGCAGAAGGAGCAATAACAGACACATCTTGAACTGCAGCAGTCATTCCCTTCCTTTGGCTACTAGCACCCAACTGGTGCTTCTTGGCGGAATTCTGTTGCACAAGTTCTGTAGGTAATACGCCGGTCTGCACCACCCCCTGTGCACACCCAGGTGAGTGGTTCTGACTCACCACTTGGTCCAGCTTGATGACTCTGAAGCGGGAGCTGGCAAAAGTCTCAAACTCTGATGCTGCATCTTTAGGAGGCTCTGATGCTAAAGTGAAGCAGTTGGGAGAATCGTCTTGTGGAAAAGGCAGGCATTCTGGTGCTCCTCCTGAAGCAAAAGAAAGGCAATCTAAACGTTCATCGACAGTAAATGTTTGGGATTCAGGAGGACTGTCTGGAGCAGTAGAAAATATAGCAGGATCTGATGGTGTAGACAGGTATACCTCTGATGTTGGAAGCGAAGTTAAGCAGGATACCGGTGTATCATGAACTGAAGGCAAACAAGCAATAAACTCTGGAACTGAAGACATGAATATATGATGGACTACCGGAGGCTCTCTGGCTGAAGGATGATCTTCTGGATGAGTCACTGTAGCTGAAGACAGGCAGGCCAGAGGAAACTTTGAAGCTGAAGGCATGCGAGTTGGAGCCATCTCGGTAGCTGAATCCAAACATGTCAGGGTCTTTGGGACTAACCCCGTGCATGGTGGAGGCTCTTGATTAAATGGCAGACATGGCAGCGGTTCATTGATTGAAGACACGTGTACCAAAGATGACTGCAGGGCTGTGGATTGGATCATAGAAGAGTCAATGGTTGTAGGAGGACACGCAGAAGTCTCAGAAGTTGATAGACACATTAGTGGCTCAGGAATGGAGGGCACCTTTAGGGCATTAGACTCCTTGGCTCCAGTAACCAAGGACTGAACTGTACCCTTGCAGTCCTTTTCTTTAGTGGGTGACCCAGAGTCTCTTTCTTTGTGGAAGTCAAAATCAACCAGTGGAATCACCATAGTAAAGTCTCTGTTAATCAGGATTTCGTCAATTGTCCATTCCTCTGTCTTAGCTTCTGAAAGAGGCAGATTAACAATCAACAGTTCAGGAATCGCCTGCTGGTCTTTTGGTTCTGTATACTGTGGAATGAGTTCATCAGAACATGAAATCCGTACTGTCTCTGACTGTTCGTATTGATCAGAATTGGCAGAAGGAAGAGTGAACCCAGAGGTAAGATTGTCTTCCACATCAGCTTTAACATCTACTTCAGTCTCAGCAGCTGTATCAAGAGCAGGACCTAAGCCTACTGTAGTGACTGAATCTGTGTATGCCACCTTTGTGTATTGTGTTTGGAGATCAGAAGCTTGTATGTGTGCTAGCTCAGAATTATGACAGACTGCTACACAGGAAACTTTAGGTAAAGGAGTGGCTTGTACCTCTTCAGCTAACTGCAATCCCTGACAATCAGCAGAACAATTGTTAGAAACTGTGCCCGGATTGAGTGCTGTGCTAGACGAAAGACCTTCACTCCCAATAGATCTAACATCTCGACAAATATCATGGTTTACCAAAGTCTCTACCCTCAGGGGCTGAACAGTGTTCACTTCCTCCACATCAACAGATAAAGTCTGAGGTGTATTCAGTAAAGAGTGTAAGGTTTTGTTTTCCTCTTGTGCAGAAATGAGTTTTTGTCTTAACTCCTCAAGTTTAGCTCTTAGCATGCCCTGCATTAACTGTACATCACTATCAGTAGGCACAGGGGGAAGCATAGTGGCATCAGGGCTGGATCCTGCACTAGCAATCTGGATGTGCATCGATTGTACATTGTCCTCTACTGCTTGCAGGTTCTGTGATTTATAGTTCCTCTTACCAACTTGGTCTGTGTTTCCCTTAAACAAACTATTGACATTAGACCTCTTGGCATTAGGGACTACAGTATGTACCTGTGCAACGGAGTATGCGTTAGACTGAGGGTAGAAAACAGAAGCTATGCAAGAAACCCCTCTATTCTTTATGTTGGTATCAGGAAACTGTTCCATCTGAGGTGAAGCACAACTGGAATCATGGGGTTCAACAACCGAGGTACTCTCGTATAATAAGTCTAACAGTGTGTTGTTTTCTGCGGCTAAGGCTTGTGCTGACATAGAATCGGGATCAAAACCAAAGATAGAACTAGGATCAGGCCATGTAGGGTGTGCCTTCCTATGGGAAAAATACTTTGCACGTAAATGCCCATTCGTGACCAGGAGTTCATTGGAGTCAGGCCTAGTGATTTGATTGTCACAGGTAAATGTAGGGGAGGCCTTCTGTACAAACTTGTTAGAGGCCTTGCTGCCTTTCTTTCTTAAACTTGCCATATTCAATGGGAATTTTAGGCTGGTCATTCTGTCAGGATTAGTCAGGCGAGTACAAAGGCAGCGAATATGGCAAGGGAAATGTGCACCCAGGAACAACGACTCAGGTATGCTAGAACCCAGGAGTGCAAATATAGTGTGACATCAAAACCAATATATGAAAAGGGATGTGGGGTAAGCACCTGACCGCGAGGAAAGTCGGCAAGCGCCTTACCCCCAATTGCTGTTACAGGTACTGACAGCGCTAAACCCACGTGGAGGGCAAGCAATGACAGGATCTGTGTACTAACACTCTTGATGGTATTACATAAGGGAACTTAAGAACTGTACTCACGAGGACGAGATACACCTCTTGAATGTCAGCTAGCCCACGAATCCTGTTGGTGAATCTGGGACCCAGAAAGGCTATAACAGCAATGGGAGAAGTAGGGAGGTCCAGAGGACAAGGGCTGAAGGCAGCCGGAGTGAGGCAGGCTGCCGGGCAGGGCAAGGGCGTAGACTGGAAGGCAGCAGAGCGTGATCCGCTGCTATGTGGAGAGCCCGCAGGGCAAGGGCGGAGGCTGGAAGGCAGCAGAGTGAGATCCGCTACAATGTGGAGAGCCCGCTGGGCAAGGGCGGAGACTGGAAGGCAGCGGAGCGTGATCCGCTGCAGAAAACTAAATACCTAAGTTGGAATAGGGATTACAACTTAGTGGGGAAAACATAAGCATTCACACAGGAGCTAGCTACCACCACACACCACACCTAATGATCAAATGGGAAATGGATGCAGAAGTGCAATGGAAAACATGGAATGGATCCTCTAGAAAGTAAGGATCAGGAGCAGGAAAAAACGAAATAACCTATGCAAACTTTTCCCTACCCCTCCAAGGAAAAGACAGGAAACTAAACTAAGAGGAAGGCTAAGGCAAATGGGAAACAGCAGCAAAGGACAGAGTCAAAGAAATATAGAACACAGACAAACTGGGCTGCAGCTAAAAGGGGAAAGCACTGAGAATTGCTGCCTGCAAACAGGGGAAGGCAAAAAGGGAAATCAAGGGAGCAGAAATCAATTAGCGCATGAATCCGAAATTCAGGGCGGAGGAAACAAGAAAAACAGGAACTAGGAAGTAGGTACAAAGGCAAGGAACCAGGAACCAGGGACTAGTCAAAAACAGGAACACTGCAATCGATGACCAGCGCTGGACTGAAGTGAGACTGAGGCTTTTAAAGCTGTTTAACGAGCACACGCCCTGGTGTGCTGACTGCTGCACCTGCAGCCACAGGTGTTGCCTATCCTCCACCCAACCTTGTCCTGCAAGGGTGGAGGTGGAGCAGTGGGCCAGGCATTCTGGGAAGCACAGTCATTTGGTTAAAGAAGCATGCTGGCTGCCAAAAACCTGGAATGGATCCGGAAGGGAAGTAGTTTGGAAAATAGGGATTTAGCGCTCCCAATTCATTACAGCACTGTGGCATTAGGTTCGGAGGAAATGTCCAGCAAGGAATAAGCCCCAAAACATGCCCCCAAGTGGCGGGAACGGGAGCGAAGGGAGCGAGTCGTGACAGAACGCACCTGCCGTGTTCCAGCGTTTCATGGACCATCTATTTGCGGATATTCTATTCCATTTTGTTATCATCTACTTAGACGACATCTTAGTATACTCTTACTCTCAAGAAGAACACTTGATACATGTAAAAACTGTACTCAAACGACTGCAGTCAAATCAGCTTTACTGTAAAGCATCCAAATGCTAATTTCACCAAAGACAGGTAACCTATCTCGGGTTTGTGATGTCAGCCCAAGGCATTTCCATGGATCCAAAAAAGGTCTCCGCTGTGGTTGAATGGCCTATCCCTTCTAACGTTAAAGAGATCCAACGTTTTTTAGGTTTCGCTAATTTTTACAGGAAATTCATCCCTAACTTTTCAGATATCATTTTGCCCCTTACTCGACTGTTAAAGAAGGGAATTCCGTTTATATGGGATAAATCCACCGAATCCGCATTTCAGACTCTTAAATCCTTGTTCACTTCTGCATCCTGTTTGATAACCCCCGACCAGAATAAACAGTTTTTTGTGGAAACTGATGCATCTCATCATGCTCTAGGCGCGGTATTACTTCAACAAACCGACCAAGGAGACCAGTTGCATATCTTTCTAAAACCTTCAATGCCTCGGAACAAAACTATTCAGTGCTCGAAAAAGAATTGCTGGCTATAAAAAGGGCATTTGAAGAGTGGAGACATTTGTTACTTGGTTCACCCTTTCCTGTAGTGGTACGTACAGATCATCAAAATCTCAGGGTCCTACAGAATGCACATACAACCAATAGTCGACAAGCACGTTGGGCGTATTTCTTCCTTCCATTCCGGATCGAATTCACCATACTTCCAGGAAAACAAAACCAGAGGGCGGATGCTCTCTCTCGTAAGGACGCTCCAGTCTCCCAATTCAGCTTTGAACAATTGTTTCCCAAAGCAAGGTTCATCGCTGTCATCACCGACTTCTTAAGTGAATTGAGGACTGCGTCGGTCTCTAACCTAGACACCTGCAAAAAGATAGCCAGTACTTACCATCTTAGCCAGAACGATTCTTTTTTCTTTCACAAATCACAAGTTTTTATCCCTACTTTAGAGCTGCAGCATGAAGTATTACGAATGTGTCACGACTCTCGGGCCGCTGGGCATCGAGGCTTTCAAGGCACTTTAGACCTAGTGCTACGATATTTTTGGTGGCCAGAAGTCCGCAATGATGTACAGGATTATGTAGCATCCTGCATCGTTTGTTCCCAATCTAAGAATCCCAGGACCCCACCTTTGGGGCTTCTCACCCGGATGCTGATTCCAGAGAAACCTTGGCAAGTGATCTCTACCGATTTTATAGTAGATCTTCCTCCCTCACACAACAAGACCGCCATAATGGTCACCATAGATTATCTTACGAAATTGGCACATTTTACTCCCTTGAGCAAACTGCTGGGGGCTGGGGAAATGTCTAAGATTTTTCTTTCGGAAATCTTCTCCAGACATGGCTTACCGGACACAGTGGTCTCCGATAGAGGCCCTCAATACACCTCTAAGTTTTGGGAAAGGGTTTGCCAAGTCTTGGGAATCAAGCGGGCTCTCAGCTCGGAGTACCACCCACAGACAAACGGACAGACGGAACGCCTTAACCAAACCTGGGAGACCTATCTACGGTGTTTCGTATCAGCAGCCCAAGACAATTGGTTGGACTTGTTGCCCTTTGCCGAATTTGCATACAACAATGCCCTTCATACTGCCCTTCATACTAGCCCTTTCCATTGTACTTATCGATTTCATCCGTCCTTTGTTCCTTCTGTCGCCTTATCCCCTTCTAACTGTCCGGGGGTGGATGGCCTCATTTCGGAAATACAAGAAGGACATAAATTGGCTAAAGTCTCTTCACGAACTGCTCAAGATAGGGCCAAACGGACTTCTGATAAACATCGCCAAGACATCCCACCATTAAGCCAGGGAGATACGGTTTGGTTGGCTTCTCGCTTTCTTCCCTGGCACTTGGTCCCTTCTAAGCTATCCCCTAGGTTCTTCGGTCCCTTCAAGATCCTGTTGATGGTCGGTTCTGCGGCAGTCAAGCTCGATTTGCCCTCGTCATAGTCCCGAATCCATCCTGTTTTTCACCTCTCCCAGATTCGGTTGACAGTACCGGACCGATTTCACCGGTCAGACCGTACCCCTCCTCCTCCTATCTCTACCGATGCTGGCCCAGAATATGAAGTCACCAGTATCTGTGACTCCCGTTATCGGAGGGGAAAACTACAGTTCTTGGTGGACTGGAAGGGTTACTCCCCTGCAGAAAGAACTTGGGAGCCAGCCTCAGGAGTTCAGGCTCCCCGACTGGTCCGACGTTTCTTTAGGTTACATCCTGGGAAGCCAGGGTCGCCTCCCAGGAGAAGGGGGCATACTGTTACACTCAAAAAGCGCTGGTCTCTTTGGTCAGAAGCCGGCTCTGTGGCTCCATTCGGAGTGGTACCTTCAAGATGGCGGATCGCAGTGCGAACGGTTCTGGAATCACCGTTCCAGTCCTTTCACGTTCGCCAGAGGTACGGCGTACCGCTCACGTGACTCCTCATAGGACACAGAGACTTCCAGCTCTTCGCGTCGCTACCGTTCTAGCGGATGCTCTGTGAGTTCGCAACTAGGCAATTTCAATCCTCAGCAGAAACCTCTTACCTCTGACCATTACTAACCCCTCTTCTCTTAACTTTCCAGATTCTCTACTCAGCATTCTTTGCATACACAAACCCCCCAGATTCATCTTGCGTCTCATACTGAAACGCCGCCTTTGAGTTCTCGAGCTACTGTATTCCGGGTAATATTAAAACTCCCGTCCAAGTCCCTTTCTGAACCTTTCTTCGAGTATTTGTAGGATTTTGATTCTACGGGCTTACTCACCTTTACTTCCTTCTGACAGACTTGTGTTCCAGTCGCCCTCTCTGTGTCCCGTATTCTCGGTTTCTCTCCTGGTATTTCCAATTCGGCTGGTTAAGAGGTCAGGGGAATTAGTCTCTTACCTGTTTTCCGTTTCCCTTTCTGTACTTCTGCTATTCATCACTTCGCTTCTTATTTCTTCCCTCTCCAGAAGAAGTCTTCCGACACTCAACGCCACGATCGAATTGGCGACATCAGCCTGCGAACCACACTGCAATCTTCGGATCCTGCGCTCGACCAGGGTTTTCTTCCCCAGAGGGTTTCCCTGACTGGCGCGTACCTCTCGCTCTGGGTTTTCCTTCCGGGTAAGAGGCTGGCGCGTTGGTCGGGGAGATTCTTGATTTCAACCTTTGCTTCCCATTGAACATGTCAGTCTGCTCAGGTAAGACCTCCAAACCTATTTAATCAGGGTTTCATAAAGATCCATTGAACCTAATTTAAGGATCCAGTAATCGATGACATGACCAGCGGCAAAGAAGCCTCACAAGTATTGCAAGCGCTTAAGGGAGACGCCCCAGAGAAAATAAATGGAGAGGGCACACAAGCATGGCTGGAAACCAGGAGGCAACCGAAGGGCCCCTGGTCCACAAAGAAGATGACAAAGGGCAGAAGGAAAATTTAAGAAACCGAACACCCCAACATTTGAGACTGGAAATGAATAGGCATACAAAGACTTACTGTTAGGGAGTGCGAGTGCACTAGTTTGGCTACCCCGGCCGGGGACACTGAGCTCATTAAGTGACCTGCGGCGGATGGACGTATATTCACCCTGGTGGCTTGCCCGTTGGCAAGCGTCACAAATGGGGGAGTGAAGGGGCATGGGGTAGGAAGAGGGTTGGGAATAGGGGCTCTCGGGCCCAGAATCGATCCAGCTCCAAAAGGGAACAGGGCACTATCCACAGGACCGGAAAAATGATGAACATAAGGCAAAGAATCAATGGCAGACAATGAGAGGAAGGGCCGGGCCGAGTCTCTTAGACTAGGCTCCCTCAACGTTAAGGGGCTCAACTCCCTGACAAAGTGCTCCCTTCTGCGCAAAGAAATGAAAAATGCTGGGGTAGATGCCCTCTTCATACAGGAGACCAAAACTGTGCAAGGAGAGGAGAGGGCCATCCCGGGATCGCATGTGGGTCAGACTTTCTGGGCTTCCGGCCATGTGAAGAGAGGTGGAGTTGGCATTATACTTCACAGGAACCAAAAGTTGACCGGGGTAACATGGTGGGGAAGGGAGGATGGGAGAGCCTTGGTGGTATCGGGCATCTTACACAACTCCAGAGTCTCCTTAGCCGCCATATACTGTCCTAATGTGGATCAGATGGAATTCATCCGAGAAGTCCTGGGTGAGGTGATGGCCAAAGCGGAAGGGCTCCTCCTTCTAGGTGGGGACTTCAATATGTTGGACCACACCGGTAAGACCATTCCACTGGGCAGTAGAGGGGGAGGACCGCACGGAGGGTTCCGGGACCTAATGTGGGAACAGGGGTTGGTGGACATATGGAGAGAGCTCCATCCTAGCGGGAAGGGATATACCTTCTACTCCGCAGTCCATGGTACCAGGACAAGAATAGACTACCTATTCACAGGGCACCAGCACATGAGCAGAATTGAGGCCTGTGAGATCTGCCCGGTCAGCTGGTCTGACCATGACGTAGTCTGGTCTGACATTAGCATCGCTGGACTGAAACCTAGGCAATCCTTATGGAGATGCAATGACTTTCTCCTCAGGGATGCAGTCTTTAAAGAGGAGATGATAACAGCGATCAGAGAATACTTTGAACTAAATGATACCGGAGACGTTGCGTGGTAGATAGTATGGGAGATGGCGAAGGCGACCTGGAGGGGTAGGTTGATCAGTTAAGGGGCTTCCAAAAAAAGGGTTAGGACTCTCCCGGCTCATAGGTTAAGATCGGAGATCCTCTCACTGGAAAGTTCGAAAGGCAAAGGGGAGGTGGAAAGGGAGAGAGATCTGGGCCTGGCAAGAGGGAAAAGAAAAGAATTGAGGGAACTAGAGATAGGAAAAATTGTAGCAGGACTCCTACATCTACATCAAAGGTATTACGAAAAAGGCGACAAGGCCGACGCCATTTTGGCAGCTAAACTTCAGGGTCAGCGGGTTGACAGATGGGTGGCAAAAATTGTAAACGGGGAAGAGGGGGAAAGATCGGATCCAGAAGGCATAGCCGAGGAGTTTGCCGGCTTCTATGAAGCCTTATATGGAAGAGAGGGGAGGGCAGAGAGGGAAGCACTAGAGGCATATCTTAATGGGGTCACTCTCCCTACCCTCGGATCCCCGGAAGCAGCCACCTTGGATGCCCCGGTAACAGAGGAGGAGGTACTCAAGGCAATATCAAGCCTCAAGCTGGGAAGGGCCCCGGGAGAAGATGTGTATATGGCAGGCTTTTATAAGGCCTTCTCGGGCCAGCTGGCGGGCTTCCTGGCAGGCCTAGTCTCTAACATTATGGCCACAGGGAGGGCACCTCCATCCTTTGGTAAAGCATTAATCACAGTAATCCCGAAAGAGGGGAAGGACTGCCGCTCCTATAGACCAATCTCTCTCCTGAACATTGATGCAAAACTATTCACCAGGATCATCGCAAAAAGGCTTGATGCCCATATGCTGCGGTTAATCCACTCTGACCAGGTGGGATTTATACAAGGAAGGCAGGGGGCTGACACCCTTCGTAAGACACTGCACGTCATGAGGGAGGCGGCACAGAAGGGGGATAACCCAGTCCTGGTGGCCATTGACGCTGAAAAGGCATTTGATCGGGTAGACTGGGGGTTCCTACACGGGGTACTTGAAAAGCTGGGTTTCTGGGCGGGGATCAGACGGGCCATCATGGCCCTGTACGCAGCCCCTTCCGCTAGAGTCACTGTCAATGGACACCTGTCACGCATTTTCGCCCTCCAAAGAGGGACAAGGCAGGGCTGTCCCCTCTCTCTGCTCCTCTTCACCATGACCATGGAGATACTGGCAGAATACCTTAGAGTTTCCACGATGGTATGGGGTATTTATGTGGGGGACCGCACCTTCAAACTTGGCCTTTACACAGATATTTTGCTACACCTGAGGGATCCCGTTAGATCAGTCCCATCTACCCTGCAGGTCATCGAGAGGTTTGGCCTTTTCTCGGGCTTCAGGGTAAATGTAGACAAGTCCATGATCTTCCCTTTTGCACCAGATATGGAGAGGAACCTGGTCGAATTGGCCTCCTTGGGTCTTCAAATTTGCACTGAGGGAATAAAATACTTGGGGATTAATATTGTTAGACCCAATGAGGATTTGGCCAGGCAAGCTATCCCCCTCTGTTCGATAAATTGTTTAGGGACATGGAGGGCTGGGTGAAGGGGCAAATTTCATGGATGGGAAAAATAAATGCCATAAAAATGAACCTCCTCCCGAGGGTACTATACAGCTTCCAGATGTTGCCACTGGTGGCGCCGGAATCCTACCTCAGAGAAGCTAAAAAGCGAATAACTAAATTTATATGGCAGGACCAGAGACCTAAAATAGGATATGAGACCCTCACTCTCCCCAAAGAAAGAGGGGGAGTAGCCCTCCCAGACCTGTGAACATACCATAGAGCGGCCCAACTCAGGGCGCTGGCACCACACCTCAGGGAGGACCCTAACAAACAATGGGTCTATCTCGAAGGTTTTTACCTGCGCCCAGTCACGGTAGGCGAATGGTTATGGGTCCCATTGAAGAAGCTACCAAGAAGAATCAGGGAACACCCCATACTCAGAACGATGTGGAAAGCACTGACGTGGAGGGGATCCAGAGAGGGGGTGACCACCTGGCCTTCACCACTGATCCACATTTGGTCCACGCCAGTCCTAGAAGAAATCCCAGGCCATGAGCACTATCAGCCCTGGTTCGATGCTGGTCTGTGTAGAGTCTGTGTAGAGTCGGTCAGTTGGTGAGGAAGGACACCTTCATACCCATACAGGAGCTTGAGGAGGCTCTCAGAATTGGTAGACTCTCCCCGCTCCTATACCTGAGGCTCAAAGGGGTTCTGATGAAACCGAAGTTGAAACCATGTATACAAAGAAAGCTCACCCCGGTCGAAATAATCTTAGATTCCCACGTAGAAATGAAAGGACTCATCTCCCTCCTCTATGGAGCACTGATGATCCCCAGAGAGGGAAAAACCAAAAGCCTTAGAAGAAAATGGGAGAGGGACCTGGGCTGTGGAATAGGGGACGGTCTCTGGGGACGAATCTGTAACAGGGCATTCAAGACATCAATCTCCTGCCAATATAAAACACATGCCATCAAACTCCTTCATAGGTGGCAGTATGACCCGAGCTCTCTTTCTAAGATGTTCCCCGATGTCGTCCCGATGTGTTGGGATGGATGTGGGGAAAAAGCCAATTATTGGCATATGTGGTGGTCATGCAAGAAAGTTCAAGCCTACTGGTCCGAGGTCCTCAGCTGGCTAAAGGAGGCGGGAGAGGGGGTTTACCCACAAGACCCAATCTTGTTAATGTTTGGGCTGCCACAAAGGGATGACCATTGGGAAAAACTCCTGGACCTGACACACTCACTGCTCCTGGCATTCGAGCAGTTCGAGCTAGGACATGGAAGAAGGCTGCCCTCCCCACGAGAAAAGAGTGGGTAGCAGTGGCCAAGGACATTTACTTCATGGAAAGACTGACGGCAACGCTACAGGGCACAAGCGCGCAGATAGAGAGACTGGCTACAGTTTATGGAGGTGTTTGGCCACATGGAGGACACTCCCGAAGAACCACAGGGGCCCTCGCCCCGGCCCAAAACCAGCCTTAGTACATGACACTTAGCCCTAGAATTGGGGGAGTCGGCTAACCACCGACGGTTCTAAGCCCGGTCGGAGCAGCCCAAGGAGACTCACTATGGACGAGCTGTCCCTGTGTCCCGAGACAAGGGGTTGGGGGTGGGGGTGGGTGAACACATCAGGGAAGTAGGGTTTGTTGTTAGAGTTGTGCTTGGCAGTTGCCCAAAAGTTCATGTGCTGTAAAAGCTCTCTGTTGGTCTTGAAAAACAATAAAAAATGATTTTTAAAAAAAAGGCACAGATTCCAAGCCTGATGAAACATATCGGACATATTTCAGACAGGATCCACCTGGCACAAACCAAGCACTGTTGGCAGTGCAGTGGGCATGGTTGCCATCCTCTGATGAAGAGCAAAGGTGGCCTTTTGCTCTATTTAGCATTCGTTAAAGATCTCAAGGCATTTGCAGATAATGAAGACTCATCCCAGCCCCTCTTACCACCTCTGTACAAACAAATGTGTGCTTGAACCAAACTCATTCTTGTTTTTACATTTTCTTTTTATTGTGCGTTTGGTTTAATAATACAAACCGTAAGCACATTTATACATCATCATTAGATTAAAAAAATGAATACATATATCTGCTTATTTTTCAAAAGGAGACACACATGGATGTCATTTCACCAAAATGCCAAGGGTGGCGCATGTGACATCATACGACCCTTGACCTCTGATGACATCAAAGAAAGTGATGTCATTTGACCCCACCCGGAAGTGATATCGCGGGAAGCGTTGGAATGCGAGCTTTCATCCTTTGACAAAACATGAAGTGGCATCACATAGCATTGTTCCTAAGTACACTGCGAAAAATATGGTTATGATATCACTATAGAGTGATATACATTTCATACAAGAATGGATCGCCGTATGTATCGTTAGGATCAGTGTGTATAGGCCCTATTACCAAATTAGTGTGAATGCAAGCAGACGTCCATGGATCAAATGATGTGTTATTATATAGCACTTACGCTTAAGCGTTTTATATAGAAAACATATACATACAATATCACGCACCCTGTGTTTCTACTCATTTATCGGCCTCAGAAGGAGGAAAGGCTGAGTTGAGGTGTTTAAGAACAGACTAATTCAGTGACTAGTGTCTAGCAATTATTGTATAGAATTCCAGAAATACCCATTATTTGGTATTCCTATTCTTTCTTATATAGGGTCACTGCTGAAAGTGTTATACTTGTGGAACCCCTGTTCATTTTATTTTAAGAGGCCTGAACAAGAAAGCCAGCCACTCCGGGAGCAAAGAGCCACATGGCGCTGGCCACAGCCCAGGAGCTTGCATTAAAAAAAAAAACTTTTTTGTTTACATTTTTTTTTTAGGGGTAGCAAGGGAGACCACAAGCGTCGCAGTTGCAACCCCTGGTGACCCCTAAATGACATCCCTGGAAACACGTGGAGCTAATACAAAACAGTAAATAATGCAATTTAAGACACAGAGTAATAAAAAAGGAGTCCAGCTCTGAAATATTAAGGTTATGATAAGTGGGCTAACAGAAAGAAATACATCAGCTGTGTACCAAAATTCCTATCACTATCAGCCGGTCTATTCATATTGATAATTCATATTGATAGGTATCAAAACTAATTTGTTCTTAATCAATTCCATTGCTGACCCCCAGATGTGGAAGGATGCGGCCGTTATCACCAGTGATTAAGGTGCTCCAAAATTGCTCCAATTCTATGTGACTATCACGACTTACAAATGCTCTAAAGCTCTTATTATATTGGGTCCTTAGATTCGGGCATGTAGTTCATAAATGGCAACTGGTTTCCACATTTTTGGAGCATAATCGACAGGTGCGCTCTTCCCAAAGAAGACCCCTCCAAGCCCTATGATATTCCTCCGTAGGTCATATGTTTAAGCATACGTTTAAAATTAACCGTTCCAGGTCCCTATGGCACAGTTTGTTTTAGGTATGGCCTACAGGTGTCTGGGAAGAAGGCCGGGTGAGAATACTCATTATATCTCTTTTTTTGTGAAAGGTATTCAATGTTATTCACCCTGTCCCATATCTTTGTTTGTTTCTTAATAGTTTGTTCAACTACAACCGAGCTATGTAGCAGCGTGCTAGGGAGATGTAGGCTGTCAAGATGTCTCACTGCGTCCAGCTGCATCTCTTCTACAAACCTGTTGCTGGCTTGGCTGACTCTTTCTTCCCGATTAGTTGCATAAGAGTGTTGGTATTGACATATGGCGAAACCAATTTGCAGTACAGCATTGTGCGCTGCACGTGCCACAAGGAAAGGAGCGATACAAGGCCATACTCTCGTCTCAATGCCCCAACAGGGACGGACGGCTGAGGGAACAGGGATGATCAAACACAATTTTTCCCCTCAATCCTTCCCACCCATTCCACATATTTCAAGGCGATAGCTTCCAGGCCATACATTGGGATAGGAATGATACACACTCGATAGATCTCAAGAGTCCCTTCCATGTTATGTCCACAGTGCCTGTTAATGTAACTTTTCACCGCCGACTATCTCCATATTTTTGGCATAAGAGTGTTACCATAGTATTCAGCTGGCGGTTGACTTTTTTTTGGAAAACCAGGTACTGGTACTTTTCTACAATGTCTAAATTACGGTCATTGAGCTTCCATCGAAATGCTGGTTTTGATTGTATTTCCCAGCCAACCACATAATCTTTGTTTTAGATTTATTTATGATCATGTTGTATATTTTGCGTACTGGTCCAGTGCGTCCAGGGAACTCTGGAGACCAATCGGCATAGTGTTGAATATGATTGTGTCATGCTTAGAATTGCTTCACCATTGATTTTAGGGGTGTGGGGGGTTACGTGTCACACCCGATTTCTTGTCTAGGTCAGCTGCATACAGATTACACAGAAGAGGGGCCAGGACGCACCCTTGTTTTAATCCCTGATTAGTTGGGACATTTTTGCTATGATTATCCTTCAAGTTTAGGCAAACAATCACTGTGGTGTCTGTATGCAGTTTTATGATGAAGTACAACAATTGCGCATCAATGCCCAATTTTTCCAGTTTACACCAAAGCCTTGACTGATCACCAGGTCAAATGCCTTACTGAAGTCCACGAAGAAGCAAAAAAGATTCTGTTTTTGGCCCTCGAGGGCGTCAGTCATGAGGAAATGTGTGGTACAGATGTTATTAGTAGGTTTGTAGGTCATCCTAAAGCCCGTCTGAAAGCCTCCCAGGATGCCTTTTTCTTCCACCCACTTACTAAGTCGTCTGAGCGATATTGTGGCGAAGAGCTTCTGACTGGCATCGAGCATGGTCAGGAGACGGTAATTAGCAGTGCCAGATCTGTCTCCTTTTTTAAAAACTGGGAAGAGCACCGAACAATGCCAACTGTCAGGATAGTCACCACCCCTTTCTATCCCCACATATAAGCTTAGCAGTAATCTCGCCCAAAGTTGGGGATTTGCATTAAACAAGATGTTCGGAATTCCATCCGGTCCAGGGTCCCTAGAAGCTTTTAGATTTGTAATGATAGTTTCTATTTCCTCTAGCTCTAGGCCGAGTATCCTATTGTTTGGATTATAATTGGTCTCATTTTTCGATTCCCAACTTTATCCCTTTTTGTGCAATTTTACCCAATTGTTGTATTGGGTTGAGAGAGTTACCAGGCTAGCTGCCTTCTGCAAATTTGTTTTAGTAAGGTCTGAGCGAATGGCAGCTCTGTCTTTAGGTAGCTGTAGTTTCTGGTTATGTATGATGGTATCAAAGAGGGCCTTTTTTATGAAACCTTTTTTCTGAAACAGTTTTTTATTTATTAGTTGCTGGCAATACGTTTGTCGTCTGACTAATGCCTCCAGATCCCAGAGCAGCTACTGTGGCCTTTGTTCGTCTTGAGGAAGATTTGTCTGAAGATAGTGATTAATATTATTTATTTTCCGCAGGGACCATCTTATGCAGTTGCCAGAAGTATTGATTTCAATTTTACACACAGATCCCAACTTTCTGTCGGAGGGTATTTCAGTGGCCACTGTCCACACCAACATCGCATGATCGCTCAGTGTACTCATTGTGCTGGTCACTCTGACGCAGAGTCATCATTGCAGTGCCAACAGCAATGTAGTCGATGCATGATCGGGCCTGGCCATTAGTTCATGTGTACCACGGCTCCTTCGAGTCTAAAGCAAAGCCAGATCATGCATCTTCAGCAACCTTTTTCAGGAACGATCAGTGTCCCCTCGCCACTCCTTCACCAAGTGCAGATCTTTAAGATTTAGGTTGCCTGCAAGCATGATAGGATGTTTAGGATGCTTGTCTAGCCACTGAAGTATAGTTTATCCTATTACCTTATTAATTGTTTTAGTGTGAGCGCCTGTGGGTGGATCATACACATTAATAATCAATGTACTAATACAATGAGGGATCGACAACATTGTACATAATACATAATGGGAATTTACATTGGTTGTAAATTGTTTTAACAGGCAGTTGGCTCTTACTCCTGTTGCCAAACCTCCACTGGCTCGTGTCCCCACTGTGAGGGCCCGGCGGGGTTAAATACCATAATATAGCCATCAATGTTAACTGGTTTGATGAGCCAGGTTTCCTGCAGTAAAATTAAATCATATTAAAAAAAATAGCAGCTAAGCCCTATGGACGGGAGAGAAAGGAGCACTATCCTCGTGTGCTCCATGTGCAACAGGACATACGGGAGGGACATGCAGAACGTCAATTTGCTCCTTTGTGCATACGTTCAGGGGTCCAATATTCAACATCGGTGTACATAGATACTTTTTGCCCATTTGTGTGTTGGAGAGCTCTTAAAGTGTCTCGTTCATATGATGCTATTCCAGGCCTTGGCATAAGGCCATATGTGTGTTGTGCAGGCGCAGCTTGATGGATTTGTTTTGTTCCTTTCCCACGGATGGTGAGAGCAAATCCCCTTTCGTCCAGTGTCCCAGCTTGAGTTTTTACGTGAGCCACCAGCAGCGGGGTAGAAAATGTAATTAGTGCCAATTTCTTTCGCTACCCGTTTTGGGGAGCTCTATGCTAAGTATGTCTAGTGTAGTTATTATTTTCAGTTGAATTATTTCGTTAAACAGAGGGAGGATACATAAACGATTCAAGAATGGGCTGCTGTTAGTGGGTTGGATTTCTTCCAAAATCACCCATTTGCCCAAGTCGTTCGTTTCTTTAGATCCACAGTACTCATGCAATACAGCCTGCTGTCTCGTTGGGTCTTTTAGCTGTGGGTCATGGTGTTTCTCCCTGATGGCCCTATTAATAGGCAGCGCTTTATGCGACGCGGTGGCCAGGCAATAAGGGCAGCATGGTTCACATTTGCGTCCAAGTTTGACCTGTCTGTTGCTGTTGCCATTTCACGAGGCTTTGCCCATTTGTCCATCGGGCCCGTCTGCCAAGATATAAGTGACAATCGTTTTGGTGTTACTGACACACTGGCATTCAAAGCTAGTTTGTTGCTCTGTGGGCTTAGCCACCTGTTTTCCACTTTTGACTTTATTCACCCTTTTCCTGTTCACTTTGATTGCCACTGCCGCTATTGCAGCTTGCTGGTCAGCTGTTTCTGACTGGTGCACACCCCGATGGTTAGAGGGAGGGAAGTGTATTTCTTCAAAGTCCCAATCGTTGGATGGAATAGGGGGTGAATAGGCAGGGGTGTCCTGGTCAGGATATTTTAAGTGATGTAGTTGCACTGATTTGGCCTTTGCAAAGGCACCTAGTTGAGACTCGACCATTTTGGAGACAGATGCCAACTGGGCTTTGAAGATATTCTTCTTATTGGCCAGCATCTGACCTTCCTGCTCATTGCAGTTACCTCAGTTTGTCAATTGCGTTGATCAGGACTTGTTAGAAGCCCAACTGTTCAGTTTGTATTGCTGCAATCGCTGTAGCAAGTGCATCAATTTTTGATAGAAGCAGATTAAATGCGTGTAGTGGCGCGCAGTCAGATTATGGCAATAAAGAACTTTCTCTGACAGGCCCGCTCGTCACACTATCATTGTCCTCTTCCTCTGATTCTGTTGTATCAAAGTCGTCAGAGGATTCCGAAGATGACACAAATGTTGTCATATCAGGCGTGATAGATAAAGCAGTTCCAATTCCACTCTCCCTGCGATCGCCATCAGGTAGACTAAGTTCCCCACCCTGGGGGGGGGCTCGTTGGTGGTCTATGACCATGTTCAGGATCGAGTGGTTGTTGCCAATCGTGGGTGATAGAGACATGTCAGGGGATTAATTTATGCAGTTCGGTTGCTCAATAACCGGGGCTTTCACTACAACAGAACTGAAAAAGCCAGTGATTTCAGGCTGCAAAACCAATGTAGCAGGGATTGTATCTTTCTTGGCGTTATCTGCTTGTTCCAGCGGTTTGCCCAGTGTTTCAGGGCTACCCCGCCTTTTTCTAGTTCTAGCAGTGTCACTGCCGAGACCATGGGCCTCATTACGAGAAGCGCGGTAAAATCGGGGTCATTACCGGCATGGAGGAACTAGCGGGTCCGTGCTCGTATGACACCGCTAATAGCGGGTGATTACGAGTGTGCGAGCACGCGCGAACCCCCTTGCCGGTAATGACCATACCACCATGGTGCTAAAAGCCCTTCAACCCCCCCCCCCGATAGCGCCATCACAGGACCCGCCGATACCGCCTCCGCCTAGGAGGCACCCCTTAATACCGACCTGGTAATTACATCATGCTAATACCGGGCTTGTAATACCAGACCCGGAAACCCGGAAGTAACGCCATTGCGTCGGAACGGGAAATGCAACGGCGCCCATCTTTAAAAACACAATCCATTGCAATCCTCCCAAACCACCAGTTGTGGTCAGGAGAGACCAGTGGCAATCCCTTCAACATATCGAAGGCTACCAGGAAATCAACCCCCCTCGTACGCAAAAAGCGTTTTTCAGACGAAGAACTGACCATGCTGGCATACACCCTAGCTACCCATGCTGAGGAGATCAACCAGCAAAACCTGAAAAGGGAGGTGCAGCAATGTAAAAAGGAGATCTGCGAGGAGGTAGCCCGCAAGATCTCGGCAGTCGGCACCACCCCACGGACAGTCAAGGACTGTAAAAAAAGGTGGGATGACCTCCACCTCAGGGTACGGAACATCCTGGCCAGCAATAGGAGGGAGGCCATGGCCACAGGCGGGGGTCCCCACTCACTCACAAAACTCACACACTGGGAGAAGACTTGCAGTAGCTTCATACAGATGGAGTCCATCGAGGGATTTGGGGAGATGGAGACGGGTGCCGCAACATCTGCAGATGGAGGTGAGTGACCCTGCAGATCCCTGTAGGGGAAACCATGACATAGCACAAGTGATGTGGAAGAGAGTCTAGGCAAGGCAATGCATGTTCCAACACATACATCAACATATCCTTGTCCAGATGGAGGCCCAAACCCTGCCACACTGAAATGCATGCTGAGTGCCAATCCCATTACCAACGCACAGCCAACACACACGGACCGTGCCCATGTAATACATCACACAAAGCCCAATACAACGGCATGCCACCTGCTATGCAGCATCCCTGCACTGAGACGTCACATCACATGCCAAAATGGCCCCTTCATACTACCCTGTGTGACACACCTGTAAGATATGAATGCATGATCAATGAAATTCTCCACAACACCATATAATACATCTTGCATGTAACACCATCACTGATGCCCTGCATCTCTTCTACCCCCACACCCCCAGGAACCGATGGAGAGGATGCCAGTGAGGAAACAGCCACAAGGGCATCCACCTCCCGGCACAAGACCACTCCCACAGCCAAGACCACCTCCGGGGCAGCCTCGCAGGCCACACCGAAGCCCAGGGTGAGTGCCCAGGCCATGGCCGCACAAGAGGGCCCCACATCAACGCCTCACACCGGGACCACAGAGCTGGCAATACCAGTGGAAGGCGAGGCCAGTGGCACAATGTCGACAGCAAGTTCAGTGGGAGAGGCAGCAGCCACTGCACCACTGAGTGACATAGAAACTGCAGTGGAGGAGTGTGTGGACAAGGATGGACTGACCCATGTGGCATGTCCACACTCCCCAAGCCCCGTGTCCACCCCCCAACCCCACACTCAGCCCTCACCCACCAGCAGCTCGGCGGATCCTTTGCTACACAATTCGGACCTCAGCAACCTCCCCGAGGACAGCACTGTCAATGCAGGCCCGGTGGCAGCACCCTCAACCACTGCTGCTCCCACCACCAACCTTGAGGCACGGATAGCAAGGGTGGAGGTTAGACAGGACTCAATGTTGGACCTTCTCCGACAATATGTTGCGGATGGGGAGGACACGAGGTGTGAAATTGCGCAGGCCATAGCGGCGAACACAGCCGCTGTCAATGCCTCAGCATTGATGATGCGAGATAGTCTGGGGGCCATCACGCAGGTCCTCACGTCTATCCTGCTGCATATGCAGCATCCACAACCCGCACCAGCCATGCAAATCACCACGGCTTCAACCCCATCCGCCACACCCCCATCCTCCACACCCGCTTCCTCTGCACCTTCTAGCCCTGTGCGTCCAACAAGACAGAGTGTGAGGCACTCAGAAAGGCTGCCCCTGGAGAACAAGAAATCAAGGAAATAGTGTGGGACAATAATGGGAGTGGGTCAGATGGTGTCGGTGGTGTATGGGTATGTTAGGGGGATTTCATTGGGGGTTTTTGTGAGTTGATTGGGGGGTATGGGTAGTCCATTGGGGGGTTTTGGGAGTTGATTGGGGGGTATGGGGAGTTGATTGGGGGTATGGGTAGTCCATTGGGTGTTTTTGGAAGTTGATTGGTGGTTTTGGGGAGTTGATTGGGGGTTATGGGAAGTTGATTGCAGGGTATGGGGAGTTCATTGGGGGTATGGGTAGTCCATTGGGTGTTTTTGGAAGTTGATTGGTGGTTTTGGGGAGTTGATTGGGAGTTATGGGAAGTTGATTGCGGGGTATGGGGAGTTCATTGGGGGTTTTGGGAGTGTTGGTGTTGTGGGGGGGTAACACATTTCTGTAGTTTATATTAATACACCTGTTGTGTGAAAAATCATTCAATGCCTGGACATTGTTCATTTCGTGTGTATCCTTTTAATTCATGACAGTGCACAGTGCCCAACTCCCCACATTCCCTGTGTGCATGTCCACATGGACCCAGTGTACAATGTGTCACTGACACATGTCTATCGACGTCCCTGTGTTCGGGTTGTGGGTCAGAAGCATTCGCCAATCAGTGATTGGCGTACTGCACGGCCATCTTGTGCATCACGTACTGGCAGGGGTGCTGCTTCTCCTCCATCTTCATCCTCATCATTCTCACCCGGTGCATGCATGTCAATGTCAGGTGACAGTGGTACATTTCTCCGGACGCACATGTTGTGCAGCATGACACAGGCCATGGTGATCTTTGCCACCTTCTCAGGCCTATAAAGGAGTGCACCACCAGACCTGCTTAGGCAGCGGAACCGCGCCTTCAACAGCCCAAAGGTCTGCTCAATCACAACACGGGTACGGGTCTGAACCCGATTGTACTCCTCTTCATGGCTGTTCTGCGGGTTCCGCACAGGGGTAAGTAGCCACAGCCTCAAGGGATAGCCCCCATCACCTGCAAGCGAATACAAATAGGTGTATGTGAGTCACTCTGAGCTGCCACCTTCAGGATTCACAGCCATGGCCGCAGCTATTTGCTGTCGACATGCACATGTCCCTGTACGTATGCACAAATATTATTTAGATGCATTCTATACTGCAATATGGTGTGGTAGTCTGGATGGCGTTGTACAGATGATGCATGTTGAATTCTTGCATGCTGATGTGGATATACTGTGGTTGCACGACGATATTTTGCTTCACATTTTTGCTGTGTATACTACACTGTGCATGGTCACACTAGCCACATTGGCACAGTTGCAATCATGTTTAGTCATGCATTGCTTGACATACCCATGGTGACCAGGTTGTGCGTCTCACATGTTGTCATTGATATCCGGCATTGCTCCAATGTGTGCCAGTGATGTGTAATGTTCGGGTTGGGAGGTTCAGTTCAGGAGTGTTTAGCTCTGCGTGCATTCTCCACTCACCAGCCATTCCCACCCAGGTGGAGTATGCATCCCCCCATTCCCACCAAGGTGGAGTATGCATTACCATTCCCACCAAGTTGGAGTATGCATCCCCCCCACCATTCCCACCCAGGTGGAATATGCATCCCCCCCCATTCCCACCCAGGTGGAGTATGCATCCCAACACATCACAACCCCGATGCACTGCCATGGCCGAGTCAGCCAACTCACCAAGCAGCCAGGCACGTCGTTCAGCATGTCGCTCCATGTGACGGGGTAGCGTGGAGTTACGCAGCACCATGGCATCATGTGTCGATCCGGGATATTGTGCGCAGAAATGTGTGAGGATCTTGCTGGAGTCACATACCATCTGCACATTGATGGAGTGGTATTGATTGTGATTGTGGTACAGCGCCTCTACGGCATGGGGGACTACTAATTCTACATGGGTGCAGTCAAGGGCACCAACACAATTGGGCATGCCTGCCAGTGCATGGAAGCCTACTTTGGTGTCGGCTATCTCCTGGGCAGTCCGTGGTAGGGATACGTGGGTGCTATCGTGCTTCAGGAGGGCATCCAGCACTTGGGTCAGCATGTGTGAAAATAGTGGTTGTGAAATGCCGCTGGCCCACTGTGTGCTGATAGGTGCCTGTGGCCAGGAAGTGGAGCACAGACACCACCTTTAGTAGCGGGGGGATGGCAGTGCGTATTTCTATGAGGCTGACAATGTCGTCGTGTATCATGTCCACTATGGTGGTGATGGTGTCCCGGTCCAACCGGTACAGGGTGTGGATCTGTTCAGGGGTTAGATTGAATGGACTGGGTCTGATGCGAGGGATTGGTGGCTGCCTACGAGGTACTACTGGCTGCACTGGTGGTAATTGCTGGCCCTGTCTCAACCTCCTTCTCCTCCTGCATCTCCTCTGTGCTGCCTGTTGCTGTGGCTGTAGTTGTAGTTGCTGTTGTTGCTGTAGTTGTAGCATAGGCATGTCCTCCAGCCCCATGATTGCAACAGCTAGTGGTATCATTTTGGTGTAGGAAGGGGTGTGGTGTGTGGGTGTACTCCTTTTATACTGGGACAGGCTCCATTGACTCCACCTGTGGTGATTGGGTGCACATGTGGCAGTTGCTTTGATTGCAGATTGCTGTTTATGGGTGGTCCGCGATGCCTGTATGGCCGCCATCGTGCAGGCCCCTATTACTGCCTTCGGGATGCCGGTAATTGCATGCCCGCATGAGTTGTGATGTCCTCCTATTACCAGCATCCCAGTATTTACTCCACGAATGGGCACGTGTACGCACGCAAGCCAGTATGAAGGGGCACGGTACGGGCGGTGGCGGTATTGGCGGGTTGTCGGGTCGTAATGCCCCGGACCCGTTAACGATGCTGGTATTACCATTCCGCCTTCCTTTTTTCATTACCTCCATTCTCGTAATGAGGACCCATGTTTCTGCGGGGGAGCTTGGGACATATAATTTATTTTGTGTTTTTTTTATTTTAAACTTTGTGTTTATCAAACTCATTGCATGAGGAACAGTTACACTAGTAAGCACATTGTCAGTAGCATTTTGTTCCCATAACCTCCCTTTCCCTTCCCCCACCCTCTCCCTTATAAACCAACTCACATAACACTGGGTTACAACATATGCTTCTTTAAGTTTACATTTGTTACAGCATTAAAGCAGGAATTCAGGGCACCTTAGTTGTGCAGTCATTTAGGCCCTTTTTAGTTCCCCTTGCGTTCTTGAGGGACGATTCCCCCCGAAGGACCCCAGGCATGTCTCAGTGTTCACAACCTGACTGGTCAGTTGACCCTTGGGAATGGTTATGATGACCCTTTATGGACCGCTAGTACCCCAATGCAGTATGAGCATTCCCCATTCAATGTGAAAGAATTCCATCTTATCGTTTACTGTTGCAGTGAAATTTTCCAAAACGAATGTGTCCTGGAGTTTGAGGGACCAGTCTGCTTTAGAGGGGGTGGTAGAGCTCTTCCACTTTTGCGCTATTGCTACCCGGGCCGCTCTCAGCATCGCCTCACATATTTGTGGAAGCCTGCTTTCGTCTCTGGACCCCAGTAACATTTGCAGTGGGCCAAGGGTGAAGGCTATGCCCGCCACCTCTTTCATCTAACTAAGGACTTCAGTCCGGTACACCTGAATTTTGGGACATGTCCACCACATATGATATGATGTGCCCCCCTTGGTGTCCGGTCAAAGGTTCCACATCAAAAGGATCGAATGACCAAAGGGTCGAGGTAATAGGACTGAAAACCAAAGGGTCGAATTTTAGTTTTTTTAATATATTTTTTGGGGTTTTGTATAGTAAAAAAAATGGGTTTTTTGCACCAAAAACGGGGGTTTGGTGGGGGACCCCCCCAAAAAAAAAAAATGTCCATCCTTTGCATTCGAACATTTGACCTAGAACCGCCCCGCTTCCCACATTCCCTGGGGCAGAAGGGGGAGACTCTGGTGAACATTTTGGACATTTTCTGAGGGGCTAGGTGGCAGCCATGTAACAAGTTATGCTCCATTGTCATGGTGAACGGATTCCCATGGAACATAATTCGATATACCTGGTCCCATGTTTCTGCAGCTATTTCCCTCACGGTCTCCACCTCCCACGATTGCTTGAAATTTGGTCTCCCTTCCAGGTTCACCGAAGCCAATACTCTATATAGTTTGGACACAATCCCCCTCCTAGTGGTAGTCTCACTGATGATTCGTTCAAAGGCTCTTAATGGACGGGAGAGTTTTGGTAGGACCCTAGGGTCTGTAGTAATGCCCTCCAGCCTTAGATAATCGAGCACTGTCATCCCCTCCTCCCCCAACACCTCCCTCAACGTCTCGAGGTTTTTGAAACATCGCTCTTGGAAAAGTTGTCTCGCCCTCTCCAGACCCTTGTCTGACCACATTTGAGCATTTTTAAATCCTCTTTTACCCAACTCTATTGGTGTACCCCTTATTGAGCTCAGAGGGCAAGGCCAGGAGGAAAGGGCCACATTTCATCCATTTTTCTTCCACAATGTCCATATTACCCCTAGCACTGGGTGCTCCCTGAGGTTCATTGGCACTGACTTGATCGGGGCGCACAGCAGGTCTCTAACCTTCCTGTGGGCGCATACATGTCCTCCAGGTAAAACCAGAATGTGCCCATCTCATCCTTTGTTTGTTCTAGGAGAATGCGCAGTTGAGCTGCTTTGTAATATAAGTAGAAGTCTGGCAAGGCAAAGCCTCCAAAATCTCTGGGGAGAGTAAAGGTGGTTCTTTTGATGCTGGGTCTCTTTACTTGCCATATGAAGCGGGAGATCATAGAGTTAAGTCTCTCGAAGAAGGTGTCTGGGAAACGAGTGGGGATTGATTGCCGTGAATAAATATAGTAGTTGCGGGAGGACTGTCCTTTTGATTGAGAAAGAGTCAAGGGGGCCAAGCGAGAAAAGGTCTGCACCTAATTTGGTCAGGGTGGGGGTGAAGTTGACCTCAGTCAGGCAAGTCAGGTCGCAGGGGAGACTATCCCTAGGTATGTTATTTCTTTGTTTTCCAGCCTCATCTCACTTAGTGTTTCCTGGGATATGCCTTGCGTGTGTAGTGGCATGATACTAGACTTTGTATTGTTAATTTTTAGGCCAGAGGATTCCCCAAAGGTGTTAATTTGGTCTAGCAGGTTGGGGAGGGATTTGATGCACATCGGAAGATAGCATAGGATATCGTCCACGAACAGCGACAGTTTAAACTCAGCTACGCCGCACTTTATCCCTCTGATGTCTGGGTTGTTCCTAATCGCTATTGCCAGGGGTTCCATGGAGAGAGCATTTAGGAGTGGGGAGAAGGAACAGCCCTGTCTAGTTCCCCTGGTTAAGAGAAGGGGTTGTGATATTGTACCATTAACTAGAACCCTTGCCGTCGGTTTGGTGTATAGTGCAGCGATCCATTTAATGTAGTTGGGGCCCAGTCCCATTTTCTCGAGAACCTTCCACATATACCCCCACTCCACCCTATCGAAAACTTTATCAGAGTTGATGGAGACCAGGAAACTGTCCACATTCTGCTCTTGAGGTAGGTGCATTAAATTGATTGCTTTACGGATATTGTACCAGGCAGCCTGCGCCTTATGTCAGCATGCTGCAGGTATGTGAAATATTTCTACAAACTACTTGGAAAGCAGCTCAAGCATCTTGGAGCCACGGAACACATTTTATGCCTTTAAATAAAAAAGAATGCAAACAAGAGTAAAATGGTGCGATTACAATCAAACATACTTACAAGACCCGACGGCACCAGGAGCGTGTAAAGCACTCACACGCAACAGAGCACATTAACTATACTTGCAATGAGAGGGGAAAGTTGATTCAGCGCCATTTTGTAAAAAAATACTTTCAGTTTGTAACACGCATTGGCAAAGCCAATAGTTTGGGCGTTTAATGCTGTTCTTTGCATTTTGTATTTATAGACACCAGTGTGCAAGGAGGAGCGGGTGTGCAAGAGAATGAGAAGGAAAGAGAATAGAGCAAGGGAGGAACCGATTGAGAGAGGGTGCCATTGATAACAAGCAAGAGGAAATATGAGCGAGAAAGGTTGCACATGAGCGGGTAAGAAATAAAGCGACAGTCTGATAGGAAGGATGCGAGGGGTACAGAGTGGAGGCAAGGTGGATGGGTGATGGTAGAGAGAGTGGAGGCAGGGTTGGTGGGTTATGGTAGGGTCGATGCAGTGTGGGTGGGAGTAGAGTGGTGGTACTGCACATCTGGAGAGTCAATGTTTGCAGACCCTTCGTCTGCACCATTTATAGAACTGCGGATATGGATCTCTATGTTAAAACCACATGCCAGGTGTGAGATGTGAAGAAGCAATCTACATAATGTTATGTTAATGTTAAAGGATATTTGTACAGCACACTATCACCACTGGAGTGGTCCCCTGGCGCTCTGGCGGCTCTGAAAGAGGGAGGGGGGGTGAGTTAGTGGGAATAAGCAGGAAAAGTGCAAGAGAGCAGTGATGTGCTGATGGCAGCCTCAGCCCGGTGGGTCCGTCGGCTAGGCTTGGGGTGTTTTACGGTCGGTAGTCGTTGTGTGCTGTTGTGCAAGTCTATGTGGGGTTTGTTTTGTTGTTGCAGTGTAGTGAAGTTAGTGCGGATTGCTGCGTTTTAGGCTTGTGGTTGTGTTTGGTTAGAGTTTGAGAAGTGTATGCAGAGGGATGAAATTGTTAGTGGACTGGTTAGTTGGCATTGCTGTCCTTTCAGTTATGTCTATGTCTGATGTTTGCTATCGTGCACTATTCCATCGTTGCTAATTTTCAATATTTTATCTAGATGTGAGGTGAGGCTAGTGATCACGATTCCAATCAAGTGTTGCACTTACCATCATTCACAGTTTCATCCAAGTGTGGCGCATGCTAACATTCACATTTCTATCTAGATGCAAAACAAGCTAAAGTTAAGAATTCCATCTAAGTGTGGCGCATGCTAACATTCACATTTCTATCTAGATGCGACGCAAGCTAAAGTTAAGAATTCCATCTAAGTGTGGCGCATGCTGACATTGATAACCCTGTCTAAAGATGACGCAGGTTAATCTTAACATTTCTGTATAGGTGTGGCACTAGTTAACATTGGCTAGTGTGTTAGTGCGTAATGCAATGCAACCTTTACAGTCAGGCCAAGAATGGAATTAGGCTTGTGGTCACAAATCTCTCTATGAATGCATGGCGTAATTCTATAGGAAGGGACACATACATAATCACTAACAAGACATGTTACCATCAGAACTCAGAAACATTAATACAGCCACTTAGCAAATATGGGCTGTGGGTGATATGATTAATAATGTGTACACATTAATTGCTAAAATGTCATCTTTTTAATTCATTTACTTATTCATTGCACAAGTATATATTGGGTGCAGATTTTCAGACTGGATGAACACTGTGGGCACGCTGTCCCCAAGAGTTAGAGGGAGGTGTTGGAATCCTACTTACCCAGTTAAGGTGAAAGTAACCCTGTGACATTGAACGTGACCTGAAGTTGTGGGATACCTAAGGACCCGCTAGAAATATACAGACAGCCTGTATGAAGCCATGCATGGAGCAAAATTTAACAAATGACCCGCATTGGCCATGGTACATGGTAGGATTTTAAGTAAGAAACAACAATCCTCCTCAAGAGTGAGAATACCAGTCTCTGTGACCGAGTTATAGGAACTGGAACCGTAGAGGAAAGAATAGAGAAGACTACAGAAAGCACAAGACAAATTTCTGCCCCTGAAGAATGTCCAGTTATTGAGAACACCAAGGACAGAAACTTATACAAGTTGGGCTTTTTTGTCCGAAGTAGGAAGCAAGAGTAATTAAGTTGCTAATGCGGAGTGTATCAAGCATCTGGAAACTTGATTCTGTGTGGTGGAAACACTACTTTTAACATTGTATACTTTTATGTGGTGTATATGTGTTTTTTAATGCTTTTTTGATACTTGTGCAATGAATAAGTAAATGAATTAAAAAGATGACATTTTAGCAATTAATGTGTACACGTTATTAATCATATCACACACAGCCCATATTTGCTAAGTGACTGTATTAATGTTTCTGAGTTCTGAGGGTAACATGTCTTGTTAGTGATTGTGTATGTGTCCCTTCTTTTGGTTAAAGAGATATATTTAATCCTCACTCGGTAGCAGGGATTATCACCATAGTGTGGGGCAACCACTGAATGAAATAACGTAATTCTATAGGAAACATAAGGAAACAATATACCAAACGTTGGGTTTCACAATAAGCTTGCTCACATAATCCTCTTTGCCCGATTTAGAACAGCATGTACCATGCTTTCAGCCCCCATTACGTCTGTGGGGACTATCTGTAGCACCGAGGAATGGGAACAACAAGCACAAATAAACAAGAGACAGCAGAAGTTAGATGCAGCAGCAAACTAAAGATGGGAAAACACATCACCCACTTCCCGCCAATAGGTGTAGTGGCCCTTTGGGTGTGCTGACAGTAACCTTTGTGCACATTTGTAAAGGCGGAATGCTAAGGACGAGTAGATATTTGTTTTTAAGATGTGTTACACAGGTTAATTATAACCTTTGGGGTGTGAATTTTGAAATAGACCATTAGGGGGAAAACGCTGTATGCAGCAGAAACGTTTTTGATACCACAGTTTGTATTTAAGCGGTGCAGATTTAACTTTTTACGTGATACCAATACACAGTATATTCACTGAATGCTGATTTTGCATGCACGAGGTGCAGACTTCGTACATATGGTTAGGGAAGAATGTCAACTTGTTTACACCCATTACTGTCATGTATTTATAACGGTGCATCATTCCTCACACCCCTCCCAGGGGTCGCTTATCTTATTGTGTAACACCAGCAACCTGAGTGTCTCAATTCCCAAGCCACCTCCCATTCTGACACGTGCCCAACTCACCGCACTTCCCTGGACTCTTCTCTGAAGACCCACGGGCCGCTGCTGCCTCAGCCCCTTCATTAACGGTAGCACCTGGTTGCCGGTGTGTCTGAAAAGTGTAGTAAAAGATCTAGCAACAGGTGTCAGCACAGGGCATGTCACCTCAGCTGAAGAGTGAGACCAGCCGGCCCCTCACACATACTGTGAATGGATAGATCAGCTGTGGCCCGGTGACGATCCCTGCCAGGGGCTTGATTGGTCACGGGATCCAGGGTACCCCAAATGTAGACGGCAACCTGACAAACAGCTACTGTTCGCAGGAACTATAAAATATTCTTCCTACTCCCCGGTTCAGCACTGCCCTCGCACACTCAGCTCTTAAAGAAGTTGTAAAGGTGGAGACAAGAACCCCCACCCAAAGCTCCTTCCCCATGCTGCCTATATGTTGGAAGCCAAAATGTGAGACGTGCAGTACCAGTGAAAATACTATACCGAAAAGAATCTTGGAAGTAAGGTTGCCATTGAGGAAGCCATACATGCATTCACGACAATATGATGGCCATTTGAATGAAATCACAGAGGAAGTGTGAAAACTGAGCAAAAGAGAAGATTGGTGACATCAGGGCCCCTTCCCTCTGCCGTCTCCTACGGTGAGAAACCTGGGTGTTAAGTTCTCTTCTTTAATGATGACTGAACAAGTGAGCGCCATCTGCAAAGCTGGCCATTTTAAATTGCGGCCATTAAGAAAAGTCCTTCCTTTCATCCCCGGCCAGTTTCATGCCCCAGTGGTTGGAGCACTGGTCCTTAGTACAGTGGATTACTGGAACTCCCTGTACCTCGGGCCAACCACACTTCCTGCTCAATCAGATCCAAATGCTCCAGAACGCTGCTGCTCACGCAATATTGCGCCCGCCAGCACGCTCGCATATGGCCCCCCTCCTTCGTCAGCTACATTGGCTCCCCATTGAACAACGGATCCAGTTCAAATCTATGTGTCTTGTTCACCGGGTCTTCTACAAGGTGGGAGCTGTATACTTGCAGGAGAAGTTTACTCATTATGTGCCAAACCGTCCTCTGCACTCCCAATCCGCACTACTCCTTCTGGTTCCCTGTGTTAAACGCACTCGAATGGGAGGCTGCGCCTTTTCGGTGGCTGCAGCTAAAGCATGGAACTTATTTCCTTGGGCTCTCCATGCCTCCGCCAATCATCTGGCCTTCAGACGTGCACTGAAGACTCTTCTCTTCTAGCTCTACTGTAATCTCTTCTCACCTTCTACTCCCTATCGCCAAGATGCTGTGCTCTACAAATTCACATAACATAAAATGCAGAGCAGAGCTGATGCACCTAGAAAAGAGACAAGAAGCTGAAGACCTTGACATTCTATAAGGCTCTAAAGAGAAGGTGTTTAAGATGAGCAACAGTTCGGGCTTGAGAAGAAGATGCTCATGCTACAGAAATAATGAAGATGATATCAAGTCATTTTACAATTGTACAGATGCAGTAACGTAAGTAGGAAAAGTATTCTTAAAGGCTGGCTACGTACTGAATAGATTGCAGCGATGCACCAATGTATATACATAGGAATGTATGAACTATGGATGATTCCACAATGCACTTTAGCAGAGCTGGATCCCGTGCGCAGAAAGGTTTTTCAGTGTATCGCTGTTAGACATTGAAAACTTACCCATTGAGGTGAATTAAAGAAAGGCTTGGCTGGCCCAGCAGCAGGAAGTCAATGCCACAGTGAGCCTGAATGTTCAAGCAGTAGTTACAGAACGTGTGAAAAGAACAAAACACCTGTCTTTGGTGAGGAGCGAGAACATTGAAGACGTCAGAGGTTCATCATTCAATTGTATTTTAAATGCAGAAAGACTCTAAAGCATGGTCTGCAGTCACGTCGATGGATGAAAATAGATACTGGGATGAACTGTATAGAAACCAAGAGACAGAGTATGCCTATACTCCCTTTTATTCTCTAGAGCAGAAAACATTTCCAAGGCATCTGTTCAAAGGGCTAATTAACTGGCAAGAGGTAAGAGTTATGATAGATGACAGGCTAATTGGTGGGAAGCTATAGTTATTACCAGCCCACCAGCACCTGGATGCCAGCCTGCGTGCTGCTTGCGTATGGAATATTACAGAGGGGTACAAGGGTGCCAACCAATTATAGAGGGCCAGGTAATAGAGAGCCCTATAGTTTGTACAACCAATCTGACGTTGTGTATTTGATGACGTTGATAGAAACTTGTGCTAGAGGAGGGCTTAGTTGCCCCACCTGACAGTAGAAACCCAATCACCTTCCCAGACAAGTATGGAACGTATACGTAGATGTTCCCTGTGAGCCAATCACTTTTCCAAGTAGGTTTTTTGTAGTTTGCCACGTAGATTGATGTAAATGATGACGAGTTTCTAGTATATAAGCTACATTTTCTTATGAAATGCGTTGAGTGAGAAGATCATGTGAGTTTGTTGATGTTCGTTCTAACTCCTTGTTTTGGATAATCGATATTAAAACGGACGTATTTTGCCAACTTCCTGAGTCAGTTTGATGATTGATGTTTGAGTATTGTGCATCCCCATCTATCTCAAAGTATTGTTACCTCGTCTTAAAGGGCTTGTGTTGGATGCACAAGTTCACGTGGTAGCAGAGAGATGATGGTTGAAAATCCATCGACATAGTAAGCTTTGGGGTCCCGGAAATATCGGACGTCCTCTGCCATTTAGCTGGAGGAACGTGAAGCTCCCTGTGAATAGCGGCCACTAGTTTAAATAAAACGTGCAAGTACAGGCGGGACGGGTCCCTCGTTTTCAAGTGGAATCTCCTTCCGACTTCTACGGGAAGCTGAGCGAACCCAAGTCTGAAGCGCCTGGTTGAGGAGGAGATGATCTCGAGGGTCGGAAAACAAAAACGCGGATGGTGAGTAGACTGAGTGAGGTGGCAAACTGAATGAGCACTAAGTGGGGAAGAGTAGTAACAGGGAAAGAGTAATGGAGGGTTGGTTGGGGTATTTTATTTTTTCGGTCTAAGATGAAGAGCGTCATAGTTTAAGGTATATAGATGAGGAGTGATCTATATGATAAGCCCAGAATCCTACGTCAAGGATGTTTAGAAGGAACTTGTCCTAAAGTCCAGGTGGACGTATCTAGGCTATGAAGGATCAAGGACCGTTAAAGAGGACATCTCATACAACCATCAGAGTCATTATTAGGGGCAGGAATGGTCACGAGGAGTGTTGACGGAAGTATATGTGGACCGGCCAGTCTGTCAGTTTGTCTGTCTGTTTGTATATTGTATATGGTGCATGTGGTAAAGAAATTAAATATTGAGAACACGGGGAAGAAATAGACTGGTGGAAACATTGAGATCTGAAATTTAATTATTTATTTATATAGTTGACTGATAAAGATCACTGGATAAGTAGATTGAAGTAAATGTGACATAGAGGTTTGGCGCTGCGACAATTGGTGCACGCTCATATTGTATTATTTTTCTGAAAAGCATTCATTTGTGTAAAATAACAGTGAGTAGTGACAGTCAATTGTGACTGAGTCATGATGGAGGATATTACCCCGCTTATACACTTGTGCAGACTGCTGCCAAAACATGCACCCAAGCTTAAACAGTACAATGCAGAATGGGTTAAGGGTACGGCAGATAAAATGTTCATGCCAAGGCCACAAGGGGGATTACTGTCCAAAGTAGTTTTGCAACATATGATGACATATTTGCACACAGCATATACAGGAAAGAAGCTAGAAACGAGGTGAGCTAGCATAGAGCTTTAGAAGATGTACCAGGAGGAACAGGAAGAGCCACCTCCTGAAAATTGGATGCTTAATCAGTGTAAAGAGTGTGGTGTTGAGCCTTCTGCTCCCCCTACCGTGTCTGAAGTAAATGGCGATAGTACGAAAGACAAAGGATTATATCCTTTAAGAGAGCTTAAGGAAGCGACAGGGTATAGCAACCCAATGTATAAGTCACCTGCATGTAGCAGTGACAAGAGTCCCTAAAAGACTCCAGAAAGAGATGTGATACCTAAAGTCCCACTGGACAAGGAGCGAAGTGATCAACCAGGTATGCCTCTAGACACAGAGAGAGAAATAAAAAGATGGAAAGGAGAGAAAGATAAAGCTGACGAGATAGCGCTCATACAGAATGAATGGATGGACGGTCAGATATTGCTCATCTTGATGGAAATTGCATCGAGGAAGTAAGACAAAAAGAAGATCAGGATGAACAGGATAAAAAAGATAAAGAAAGAGAGAAACAATTGAAAGAAGACGAGACCAAAAGAAAGAGTAGACAAAGGCGGGAACAACTGTATCAAGATGAACAGTTGAAAAAACAGGAAAGAGCAGAGGATCAAAGAAAGTATGACAACGGGCACCTTTAGTAAGCAGGCTAAGGTCATTACAGGGAAGAAGACGGTGTGGAACCATTGTCCCTGCTATGGACAGGCAGACGATGAATGGTGGAAGAATGCGATTTTGGGTTTTTGCAGTTCCAGTTGTTAGAAAAAGGAGGGGTCAGACTACAGTATATACCATGGCCCCAAATTTATAAGGATAATTTAAGGTGCAAGGCATAAATTAGTTTACAAAAATTGATTAGCAGAGTTTGCTAATTATGTTATTTTTGATTAGCAAACAGGCTCATTTGATTAGCAATTTTGTACTAATATTGTTAGTCTTCAGAAGTTATTTGTACCCAAGACATGAAATGAGCAACAATACAGCTGTTTTGCGTATCGCTGAAATAAGACATTAGTGAGAGGTGTCGGGCCATGCAAATTCTTTTAACTTCAACTAGACCTGCAGGTCAGGTAACTTAATTTACCTATTCAACCTAAGAGAAATACACTCTACCCATAGCAATGGAGGACAACACATTTAAAATGTGTTATCTTTAAAATGTTCCTACAAACCCACTATGTTTGGCACACTGCTGCCACCCAGAGGCCAGCCATGCACAGTGAAACTTTTGACATTTTTCTGCAAAGTAAATGTTAAATAAAAGTTTCAAACATCTCTTGCAAATTCTACTTGCCCTTTTATAAAATCTGCTTAACTATGCAGTAGGCGAAAAAACTTTGCGAGCCACAGATACTGTCTCTAAAATCTAAAAGGTTACCTGCATGAATGGACACAAATAAATAGATATGACAAAAGGCTCTGAAAACAGTTTGGCCAGCTGTCTCCTGCAGGTGGTAATATATAATACACTTATAAAGCAAGGCGTACTATGGCAGCCAACTACAGTGTTTGGTATTGCAGTACATCTGTAGATGTACAGACTGGATGGAACTATTGATCAATACTTTGCGTAAGCATCTAGTTTGCTTTATTCATTATGTAAGAGGTAAGAAAGATAAAGCAGAGTGGATTGCGTAGCAGGCCAAGAACTGGGCAAACTCAGTGGAATATTGTAGTTTGTGGTCATCTCACTTTCAGGGTACCTGGTATAAAGCAACAGAGTGATAACAGAATTTCAAGGAGTATGGGCTTGCTCACGAGTTGAGCACCAGTTGCAAGATGTATGCAACCTGCAGGTTACAGAACCAGGTTTGCCATCAAAAGAATTTGACCATGTACATTTTCAAACATGTTCACTTGTCGATATGTTGCATCTTCCCCAACACAATGAAATACACTGGACATTATGACATTTTGATACACTAACCTAAACATTACTGTAACGCACAGAGATGATGCAGTGTTACAGTATCAATACTGTAATTATGCATTATGTAACTTATGTTTTAGGAATGGAATTGCATGACTTTATAAAAATATAAAGTTGAGACATACTGGTCTTTGCCAGACTGGATATAGAAAGCTTAATGAAAGTATCACCCTGATTACTTCTGGTTTGCAATTATTTGAAAAATAAATTCTTGCCTAGTACTCCCACACATGCCTTTTTCACTTAAGAGTGGAGGAGATGATTACTGCTGCCATTTATCTCCATTAGCACTTGAAGTGAACAGAGAAGAGAGGGTGAGGAGAGCACCATGGGCAAGAGGAATGTAGGGCAAGCTGTGCGTTCATTGAAGGGGGCAACTTAATTAGCTAACTTTGCTACACAAGTGTCCATTTGATTAGCAAACCTACAGAATTGCATAGCAAATTGCTATGCAACACTGCTTATTTTTTACCTTGAGGTGTAAACTCCTGAGTTTAATGTTGGGTGCCGAAAAATGGATCCATGAATTAGAGAAAATGACAGGAGGAAATACGCTAGCAATAGGGGACATTAAGGGTCTTCTAGCAGCTATACTTGGGGAGGGAGCTGATGACCGTCGGTCGAGAGCAGGATACGCAGGTATCACTGCCCAGAACACTGCTCATGATGGAGCACCGTTTAATAATTTTAGAGCGACAGTCTGGAAAGCGCTTAGAGTACAATATCCTGATACATCGGATATGGGAGCTATAATGGCACGTAAGATGCAGGAAGGGGAGTATCCGCTTATTTGCATTCAGAATTTCCAAGAGCAGTGGAGCTTGGAAATGCGCAAGCCGTGGGGAAAATCTATACCTGTATTCTATCATATATTATGTCAGGGTCTGCCAGATAATGTGCAGAGACAATTTAAGAAGCTGGTGGGTATGGAGGCAAAACCATGGCCAGAAATACAGCTGACCAGAGCGCATCATTGCTGATTGTTGCAGGAGAAAAATCAAAAGACAGAAGATGGTAGGAAGATTGAGGATGCTAAGTTAGTAAAGAAAAAGCTATCGAAGTATGCTTTAGAAGGGGCAATGTTAACTAGTGGAGAAGGGCCAGGATCACAGCAAGCAGCAGGTATGCCGCAGGTGAATAACCAACGGCATTTCTATGAAGGTGGGAATGGATGTATATCACGAGGTATGGGAAACTTCAGCGGAATAGGAGGCTTTCAGTTTAATTACAGGAATTTCCAAAGTAACCAAGGTGGGCTTCAGCCTATGCAGAATGATAATCAAGGCATGCAGGGAGGGCAAATTAGAAGACTCCCTCCTGTATGTTGGACACGTGGAATGACAGGGCACATAGCATGAATATGTGGGAGCCAAGGGCATGTGCAGAATGGACAGTTCTCAAGAGGGGGGGACCGCTTATCCGCCTGCATATAGCTCACAAAATGGGGATGGGTCTGCCCAAGATCAAACAGTGTATCAAGCACAAGCGCAGAGAATGCAACATGCTTTGCAATCACAGCAAGCACCATTGAATCTGCCACAAGGACAGTCACAACACGCACACATGCAGATACAGCAGAGCACAAACACAGGACAGTTATTGACTCCTAGGAGAGGTGCTGTCACCATCGAGGGTGGAAATCCTTTTACGGGAACAGGAGTAAGCATGTTCCCACAATAGGACAGCTCACTGGGTGAGTTGATGTGTTCAGTACTATCAGTAACACCAAATCCTCAAGTGGAACTGAGGGTTGACGTCACGATAGGAGGCAAACCTTTTTCTTTTTTAGTAGACACGGGTGCAACTCGCTCATGTATACGGGAGGGAAAATGTTTACTATCAGGTAATGCCATGAATGCTCAAGGTTTCACAGGAGCTACAAGTAGAGTTCCTTTTACTGAAAAATGGCCAGTCTCTATAGGAGAATGTGATATGTCTGTTCCATTGTTGTATTCAATACAGACACCTGTTAATATACTGGGTCAAGATCTAATGACGAAGCTGGACATGATGATTTCTTTTACTGATGGCGGCATAGTGTGTTGAACACCAGGAATACATTATTTAAATGTGAGCAAATTCATCATGGCATTTACAGGACAAATAGCCATACGAGGGGGACCGTTAGAACCAGTATTTCATTATGGGGTACGCATTTTGTTAACATGGCTGCCTGGTTTAGTAGATAATACCATGAGAATACCTGATGAATTTGTCTTTAGACATGAGATTCCCATGGATGAAGAAGAGGGACATATTTTCCACTAGAGTTACAAGCAGCTGTAGTACGAGGGCCCTTGGCCATGATCATAAGATTTGATGATACTGGCAGATCATGGAGCACAGTAATGCTATTGGAGAGGGTTACAGATTAACTGACATCACTGATGAGGACATATTTAAAGATGACCCATCTGATGACGAAGTAGTGTTCGAAATGAGCATTACATATTGGGTTAGGGCAGAAAGACGCGAGGTTCCACAGAGAATGATGCGACAGCATCATGCATCTTTTGATGAAGACACGGTGAAAGGGCCAGTTTCATTATGGACTACGGACCCTTATGACGTAGGTCTATTAAAAGGGGTTGGAGAAGTTGAGATTAAACTGAAGCCAGGAGCAATTTTATCTCGAGCACAACAGTATCCCTTGTCTCGAGAGGCAGACAAGGGTATTTTTAAGACAATATCCGCCATGATGGATCAAGACATTTTAGTGACGTCAGTCACCATGCAATACCGCAGTGTATCCGGTCAAGAAATCGAAGGGGGGGTCATGGCGTTTAGTGCAAGACATGCGCCCAATTAATCAGATTGTAGAGGCCGAGTTTCCTTTAGTTCCTAATCCGGTGACGATCTTATGTAGTATCCCTGTTGAGGCGCAATATTTCACTGAGATTGAAAATGTGTTTTTCTCAATCCTGTTGCATAATGATTCCCAAGATCTGATGTTGTTTACTTTCAGACAGACTAAGTTAAAAAGCACAAGATTACCCCAATGGTACTGTGAGTCTCCATCGATTTTCAATAGAGTCCGGCAGATGGATTTATGCAATATTGATTTGCCAAGTGTCATGCTGCAATACGTAGATGATATTTTGGTCTGCAGTGCATCAGAGGAAGAATGCAGACGTGATTCAGTTCAGCTAATGATTATTTTAGCCGAGAAAGGATACAAAGTGGACAAAGAAAAAGTGCAGCATTGCCAAACAGAGGTGTTATACATAGATCAGTTAATTGTGCATGAAGAAAGCAAAGGCACACCTAAAAGGACTGAGGCAATTTTGAAAACAGTGAACCCACACACGATAAAGCACATGCAACAGTTTTTAGGACTATGTAATTATGTAAGAGCATGGGTATTTGATTATAGTTCGTACACCAGGCCATTGTTGCAGGACCTCAAAAAGGCTCAAGCAAATCAGGAAAAGATTGTATGGACTGAGGAAATGGAGGAAGGGTTTGATGAGCTAAAAAAGGCAATTTGTACAGCTCCAGTTTTAGGTATTCACAATTTTTCTGAGGAATTCTTTTTATTTTCGCACACGAAGGGAACAGTCTTGACGGCGGTACTCACACAGAGAACTAGGTTGGGGTACAAGCCCATAGCATATTACAGTGGGATTTTGGACCCAGTAATGAGGGGTCACTTCCCTTGCGAACAATCTTTGGCAGCCGCTGCGTTCGCCATTGAGAGGTCTGCTAGTTTAGTAATGGGGTGTTCCATGACGTTGTTTGTTGAGCATTCATTATTTGCTATTTTGGAAAAACTTAAAGGTACACTGACATCTGTGAGGTGGAAGCAGTGGCGGCCACCCTGGATCCAGGGAGAAAAGAAGGGGTTGCAGAAGGGGCCAGCCGAGTGTCAATACTGACCTTTAATGAAGAGGAAAACAGGATAAAAACAGATCCCAGAATGCCCCATGGAATACCACATAAGGGAGGAGGCACACCAATGCAAAAAGAACAAAAAATAAGGAAAGGGAAAACTGGGTTTCCTTATCGTATAACCCAAACAGAAACGAAGTACAAGGTTTTGCCACAGCGGGTGGAGCAGGGAGGAGGTGGGGAATCAGGGTCAGGTGTGGGAAAACCGTTGCTGGGAACTCCAGGAGCTGATTACGGGGGAGGGGCAGTGCAAGGGTTAAATGCAACTCCAAGAGACTCAGAAGGGGTCTTCCCTTGCAGGAACAGCGTGTGGCGGTGGGCGCCGGATCCGAATGGAGTGAGACCAGCGGAGAGTACAAGTGGGCTTACTAGGAAGAAGCAGAAAACACACAGATTGACGCTGTAATGATCCGAGGCTCAAGACAGCATTCCAGTGGGGAAAAGCGGCAACTGGAGGAAAAGTATTCCGGGGGTTGAAGTGTGGACAATTGCTATTTTTCATTTCATCCGGCGGACAGGTTTGAAGGGTGAAAGCCTGCGCACGCCGCGGTGTTGTAAAAGACTATTTTGGGAACTATAAGTCTGACAGCTTAATGTGCGAGTAAAGCCAGTCACAGCACCAGTGCATGCGAGGTGAAAGGAACCGTCCGTTTGCTGAATTTAATGACCTGTGACAAGTGTTAGTTGTGAAAATAAACAACTGTGAAATAAAAACTTTTGTCTCCAGCTGACTACTTAACAGTGGTGGCAGCGGTGGGATTTAAGAGGAATGCAAATCCCAACAGCGTGGAAGCCGTGTTAAAAGCACTGGCTGAAGGCCAACAGCAGCTCCAGCAGTTAGTGCAAGTACAAGGACATCAAGCGCAAGCGGATCGGCAGGCCCTACAACAGGCTCTGCAAGTGCAAACAGCAGCTCAAGAACAGGGCAGAGAAGCATTGAGGATTCTGGGTGAATCAGTGGCAACACAATGGGCACATCCGGCCATTCCACCTACCGTACTTCAAAAATACCAGGCGGGGGATGACCCCAGTTATTTCTTTGTAAACTTTGAAAGCATAGCCCGAGCAGCACAATGGCGACAGGACAGATGGGCTTTCTTTCTGGTGCCCCTGCTTACTGGAGTAATGCAGGGCGAATATCAGGCTGCCAATCCCACAGGGGACACCCCATATGTGGACATCAAGAAATCCGTATTGGAAAGACTGGGGATGGATGAGGAGACCTATAGGCTCCAGTTTCGAGAAACTAGACTAAAACCTGGCGAGAGCCCCAGGCAACTGTTCTACCGCGTCCAAGATTTAGCAGAGAAATGGCTACAACCCAACACAGCCACGATTGGACAGATTAAAGAAAAGGTAATGTTGGAACAATTCATTGACGCCCTGCCAAGTCCATCCAAAGGTGGTTAAGGCAACATCACCACCTTACTCTGTCTGAAGCCATAGATGTGGCCACCGCCTATCAAAAAGCCGGAACACCCCGCACCTTCACGGCCCCACCAGCGAGGCCCCACAATGAAACTCCTGTCATGCACAGCAATTACCGGGGAGAAACCCAGGAACCACGGAATAGACCAGACCCTAAGCCCACCAACGGAACCAATTTCCCAAAGGGACAGGCACCCCAGTGTTTTGAATGTGGGGAATAGGGTCATATAGCCTGGTTCTGTGCCAGGAAAACCAAGGCAGAACCAATCGACATTGGAACGTTACAAGCCCCAGGATTTCGGAAGAAGCTGCCCTATGTGATAGAGGTGACGGTGGATGGACATCCCCAACCAGCCATGATGGACTTCGGTAGCAGACAGACGGCCATACAACTGCATGTGAGTAAGCAAGACCCAGAAAAGGTGAGAACCATTGTCATAAAATGTGTGCATGGGGATGTGAAAGGGTATCCTACGAAAGACATTGGGCCTCATTACACATTGTGCGGTAAAAACCGTAAATTAGCGGCATGGCGCTATTAACGTGTCCGCCCTCGCAAGAGGGTGCTAATAGCGCACGATCACGAGTACGCGGACACGAGCATAGCGCCATGCTGTTAATGACCCTACCGCCATGCCGGTAAAGTCCCCTAAAAGTCCCTTACCGGCATCCACGATAGTGCAGATAGCACCTCTGCCCTCGCGCTACATGCAAATAGCGGTCACCGCTATTAGCGGTGACCGCTAAAATGCGGAACCGGAAATAGCATCATCGCACAGGAACGGGAAAGAGCACGGCGGCCATCTTTAAAAACACAATCCATTGCCATCCTCTGCCCCCAGGACCTGTTTCGAGTTGTGAGCAGTGCAAAATCATCTTGGACACCTGCATCATGCCCAAGGCACTAAGAAAAACCTCCGACAGGCAGCGCAAAGAGAAATATACGCGAGAGGAACTAAACATGCTAACACAGACCCTGGCTGAGAATGCCGACGTAGTGTTTGCTAATGACATGCGCCGGCCAACCTTATTGAAAAAAAAAGCCATCTGGGAGGAGGTAGCTGTCAAAGTCAGTGCTGTGGGCACCAGCACGCGCACTGTGCGCGAATGCAGGAAGAGGTGGGACGACCTCAGACTGCGGGTGAGGGGCATCCTGGCTGAAAACCATCGCATTGCCAGTGCCGGTGGAGATGGTTCACCTATCCAAATGAAGGAATGGGAGGAGACATGTTCCAACCTGATTGCCGTCGAATCCATTGAAGGAGTGGGCAGCATGGAGTTCGGCGTGGATACCACTTCAGATGGAGGTGAGCGTACACATGACAGGATGCGATGTGAATGTACTGTCCCCCCCATATGTGAGCACAGACTCCTCTCATGCATGGACACACATCCACACATGCATCCATCCCTCACCAAGTCAGTGTCAGACCCAAACACACACACATGCACACATCACCAGAGACAAGTTCCAAACACAACCATGCATGGATGAGGCACTGAACTGGCACATCACCAGCATCCACAACTACTAAGTCCCAATGGCCACAACTGCATCATTTACGTAATCTGCATTAAGTATATTGAAACGCAACCAATGCCATCCCTCTTCTCGTCCCTGACAGGCTCACATACAGATGGTGAGGATGCCACTGATGCATCCCAGGCACCAGCTATGTGCAAGAGGCCAAGGGCACAGGAGCCGGAGGACACCCCAACAACATCCAGGGGCAAGGGTGGAAGGCCACACCCGACGAGCAGAAAACATCGCCACAGTGCCACTGCCAGGGCAGTAGTAGCTGCACCAGAAACTGCAGCCCCACCACCGGTGGAGAACCCACTTGTACCAATGCCTGCCATCGAGGGCCCACCATCAGCTGCGGCTAGCTCCGCTGGTGAGGCAGCTGCCACTGCCCCCCTATCCGATCCGGAGGACACCCTAGTGGAGCCTATGGTGATGCACACCCCAAGCCCCCCTAGAACCTCAGAGCCAGCCCCAACCCAGACCCCTGGGTCTGATTTGACTGTTGAGGACAACTACCCAGCAATTATGTCCCCCATGTTACCTTCACCTGCTGCAGTGGGTGCATCAGAGGGCACAGCATCCAGTGCACGGTCACCCAGCACTGCCCCACAACTGACCACCATCCTGGAGCGACAACATGAGCTGACTGTGCTGGTTGGCCAGCATGTCGAGGAGGCTGCCCGACTCAGGGAGAACATTGTGGAGACGGTGAGGCACTCCACTTAGAGAATGGATGCTAACACCGACAGGCTATGCAATGAGATAGCGATGCTCAGGGAGGTCCTTGTTCGCATGGCCGACACCATGGACCGCCACTTTTCACAGCCAGCCCAGTCTGCCCCATCATCATCTTCGGGGTCGAGACAGACAAGCCCCCTCAGGCGTTCTGCACGCACCACCAGGCGCACGACTGACCGTCCCCAAGATGCTGCCAAAGACAATGGCAAATAGGGTGCCTACACATGAGGGACTGTTGGTGGGGGGTTGGGGGGTAGGGTGTTATGGGTCTGTTGTGGGGGTTGGGGGGTAGACTGTTATGGGTCTGTTGTGGGGGGTGAGGGGTAGGGTGTTATGGGTCTGTTGTGGGGGGTGGGGGGTAGGGTGTTATGGGTCTGTTGTGGGGGTGGGGGGTAGGGTGGTCGGATGTTTTGTTACTTGCACTTCTACACCTTTCTGTTTCTCAATACACTGGTTTATGATCAAGACACAGGCTTGGACATCTTCATTGTGTATGTGTACTTTATTGGCGACAGGGTCCATTGCGTGCTCCCAAACATACACCAGTGCATTGATACCCATATCCATGTGACAGTACGTCAACATGTTCCTCAGAATATTTGGTTGATCAGATGCTGTCTCACAGCACGTCCCTCCTGCCCATCCCCTCTTGCAAGACCTGCATCCCCTTCACCTCCGTCCTCATCACCATCATCATCCTCATCAGGTGCTTCCATATCAACCTCAGGGGGCAGTGGCACATTCTGTCTGATACACATATTGTGCAGCATGACACATACCGTGGTGATCTTGCCCACCTTCTCATGTCCATACAGGAGGGCACCGCCAGACCTGCTAATGCACCTAAACCGTGACTTCAAAAGGCCAAAAGTCTGCTCGATCACGATGCGGGTACGGGTATGTGCACGATTGTATTCCTCCTCGTGCCTGTTCTGTGGGTTCCGTACAGGTGTGAGGAGCCAGGTCTTCAGGGGATAGCCCGCATTACCTGTGTGGGGGAAGGAACGGGGTCCTGTTACTGTTCACCTCAAGAGCGGCCTGTTCATAACACACAAATTGATATTGCATTGTGATTCAAGTACACAATTGACAGCATACATGCAGATGGTCTGGGTGACAGCAACGTGCAAGGGGGAGGTTGAGCCTGCAAGTAGACATGCCACATTGATGCCTCAAACAGTAATTGACATGTCCTGGGTGATGCGAGGTCTTCGGTGTCCCTGGGCCCAGGCAGATATGTTTCCACACTGCTGGTGTACTGCCATTCCAACATTGATGTTGCCATGCAGAGAGGCATCTCTTCAGTGGTGGAATAGGTGCGTGGGGAAATGCTATGGCTAGTGGTGATCCCTTTGCATGCATTATAGGGCACATTGCATTATTGATGTTGTGCTGGACTAATTCATGATGCAATCTTGATGGCATGTGTGGAATTTTTGTATTTTGTGGCGTGGAATGTTGTGCAATATGTATCTGGATGGATGTTTAATGTTACTAGACCTGGAATGTCATCTGTGTTGTGTAGCCTATACTTGCATGTCGGTTCATCTCAAGTACGTTGCCGCCTTCCCAGATGGACATTGCTGTACATCTGTATGTGCATTTTGCCCACACACGACAGGCTACACCCAGTTGGAGTACGTATCTCTCCCTCCCTTCACACCCAGTTGGAGTACGTATCTCTCTCCCCCCTTCACACCCAGTTGGAGTACGTATCTCCCCCCCCTTCACACCCAGTTGGAGTACGTATCTCTCTCCCCCCCTTCACACCCAGTTGGAGTACGTATCTCTCCCCCCCCTTCACACCCAGTTGCAGTACGTATCTCTCTCTCCCCCCATTCACACCCAGTTGGAGTACGTATCTCTCCCCCCTTCACACCTAGTTGGAGTACGTATCTCTCTCCCCCCCCTTCACACCCAGTTGGAGTACGTATCTCTCTCCCCCCCTTCACACCCAGTTGGAGTACGTATCTCTCTCCCCCCTTCACACTCAGTTGGAGTACGTATCTCTCCCCCCCTTCACACCCAGTTGGAGTACGTATCTCTCTACCCCCCTTCACACCCAGTTGGAGTACGTATCTCTCTCCCCCCTTCACACCCAGTTGGAGTACGTATCTCTCCCCCCCTTCACACCCAGTTGGAGCGTATCTCTCTCCCCCCCTTCACACCCAGTTGGAGTACGTATCTCCCCCCCCCTTCACACCCAGTTGGAGTACGTATCTTCCCCCCCCAGTCACATTGCCATGTACTTGCCCTGCTACTCACCAAGTAGCAACGAACGTTGTCCGGTGTGTTGCTCCATGTAGCGTGGGATAGTTGAGTTCCGCAGGACCATGGAATCATGGGTTGATCCGGGAAATCGTGCACAGCAATGTGTGATTATCTTGTTGGCGTCACATACCATTTGGACATTGATAGAGTGAATTTGCTTCCTGTTTCGGTAGACTACTTCATTGTGATGTGGAACCACCAATTCCACATGGGTACAGTCGATGGCCCCGATGCAACTTGGGATGCCTGCCAGTGAATAGAAGCCAACTTTTGTGTTTGCAATCTCCTGGGCAGTCCGTGGCATGGATATGTGTTCAGGTGCATGCTTCAGGAGGGCATCGAGTACCTGGTTCAGCGTGCGGGAGAATACTGGTTGTGAGATGCCATGCATCTGTCCCACTGTATGCTGGTAGGTGCCTGTGGCCAGGATGTGCAGCACACTCACCACCTTCAGTAGCGGGGGGATGGTAGTTCTGATGTCTATGAGGCTCACAATGTCATCGTGGATCATGTCCACGATGCTGGAGATGGTAGCCCTGTCCAGACGGTACAGGGTGTGTATCTGCTCAGGGGTTAGGTTAAATGGACTGCCTCTGGTCCTGGGGATTGGTGGGTGCCTCTGTGGTATGATTGGGTGCCATGGTGGTGCTTGCTGTGCCTGTCTTGCCCTCCTCCTCCTCCTCCTGCGTCTCCTTTGTGCTGCCTGTTGTTGTTGCAGCTGCACTGCAATGAGGTCCTCCAGGCCATGTAATGCTGCCAATATTGGAACCATCTTGGTGTGGGAAGGGGTGTGGGAAGGGGTGTGGTGTGCTCCTTTTGAGCTGCCACAGTCTCCATTGCCTCCACCTGTGCTGATTTTCTCCACCTGTGGCAGGTGGGAACACTGCTCAGTTCTCTTAACGGGTGGTTCGCGATGGCGGTATTAGCGCCATGGCGGTAAGGGGTTTTAGGTGCTTTACCATGCCGCTATTAGCATGGCCGCTTGACTCGTGATAGTGTGCTATTGGCGGCATGGCGCTATTTACGGGATGGTGGGTCGCGCGCACGCGGACTGCCCGCTATTAGTGGCAGCCTACTTAGCGGTGCCGCTAATAGCGGTGAGCCGGGTCGTGATCCGCATGGGGATTTAACGTTACCGGTATTCCATTACCGGTAACGTTAAATCCCTACCGCCTACCGTGTAATGAGGCCCATTGTGTTGGGGCTACAGGGACACGAGATACCAGTGAAAGTAGCCGTTATTCCTACCATCCCAGCCCCGGTACTAATAGGGAGCGATATTCCTGACTTCGACAAATGGTTAAAGGAAGCTCCCTTTGCCAAAACAGAGATCGGGGTACCGGCAAGAAGGGTGAAAACCACAAAGAGCCAGATAAGGAATATGGAAAAGAACAGGCAAAAAGGAATGGACATTACCCTCATAGACTGGAGAGTGGAGGACCATCTTCCCTCGTTCCGGACCGAAACCGGACTGCATGAAACCCTAAAAAGGGCCAGGGAGCAAGCACAAGCAATGCGAGGGACCCCAGTTACCACTCCATACTTCAAGGAAAATAAAGGGCTAATATATAGGGTGACTCGAGGCTCGGACAACCAAGAGAGGGAGCAATTGCTGGTTCCCCAGCCATACCAGAAAACTCTGATTCACCTAGCCCATGATCACACAACGGGGGGCCACTTAGCAGAAAACATGACAGTGAAAAGGGTGTTGCAGAATTTTTACTGGCCTGGGGTGTATGCAGAAATAGCCAGATATTGTCAGGAGTGTGCCATATGTCAAAAAACAAGTCTTCATACACCGGCTAGAGCACCTCTTCAAAGAATGCCCCTGATTAGGGAACCCTTCCAGAGAATAGGAATGGGCATTGTAGGGCGATTGGAGCCCACCAGTAGAGGGTTCCGGTTCCTCTTAGTGGTTGTGGATTATGCCACTCGGTATCCCGAAGCTTTCCCTTTAAGAGGAATCTCAGTAAGACAGATATGCGATGTGCTTATGCCGTTCTTTGCTCGAGTGGGAATTCCCATGGAAATAGTGACAGACCAGGGGAGTAACTTCATGTCAGTGGTTATGAAGGAGGTGTGCAAAACCTTACGAATTCAACACTTGAAAACCTCAGTGTACCATCCCCAAACGGATGGGTTGGTGGAACGATATAATAAAACTATTAAACAGATGATAAGAAGAGCCACCAGTCCTAGAGGGTTGGGATGGGATCGGGTTTTACCTTGGGTGTTGATGGTACTAAGGGATACCCCGCAATCCTCAACCGGATACTCCCCTTTTGAATTGTTATTCGGAAGACAGCCCAGATCCATACTGGGATTACTAAAAGACACTTGGGAACAACAGGAGGAAACCTCACTTACAGACTATGTTAATGAACTAAGAGAACATCTAGGTAAACTGAGAGTCTGCTCAAGAAAACCTGGGGAGGGCCCAAGAAAGACAAGAGAAGTATTATGATCAAGGGAGCCGACCTAGATCTTTTAAGGTAGGGAATAAGGTGCTGGTTCTACTGCCTACCCACACAAACAAAATGTTGGCTCAGTCGAAGGGCCCGCATCAGATAACCAAAAACCTGGGGCCAGTGAACTATGAGGTGTAACAATCCGACTGGAAAAATAGATTTCAGAATTACCACATTAATTTGCTCAAGTTGTGGAAAGAAGGAACACTAGCCATATTATGTGCAACACTCTCAGACATGTCGGTCTCACATCAAATGGTCCCTAATAGCCGTGGTAGCCTTCAAGATGTGGAAATGGGGGAACAGTTGAGTGAGACCCAAAAGACCGAATTATTGGATACTTTGAAACAGGTAGCCTAGATTTTTTCAGGAATACCAGGGCGAACACATCTGGCTACCCATTCAATACCCACGGAAGAAGGGAAAATTGTACATCTCAGGCCGTACAGAATTCTGGAGTCAAAATGTGGGGAAATAGCCAAAGAAATAGATAACATGCTCGAATTGGGGACCATTGTGTCATCCAAAAGCGCGTGGTGTTCGCCCGTGGTCCTTGTCCCTAAATCTGATGTTACTACCTGGTTCTGCATGGATTTTAGGCAGTTGAACGCCATATCCCAATATGAAGCCTACCCAATGCCCAGAATTGATGAACTGATAGAAAAGCTGGGTTCAGCCACATTCCTGAGCCCCCTGGATTTAACCAAGGGGTATTGGCAGTTCCCCCTAAAACAAGCAGACCAAGAGAAAACCGCTTTTTTGACTCCTCAAGGCTTGTTTCAGTTCACTGTCTTACCCTTTGGGTTGCATGGGGCACCTGCTACATTCCAAGCCATAATGGATACATACTGAGACCGCACGAAGAATATGCTGCTGCTTACTTAGACGACATAGTAATCTTCAGCCGTACGTGGAACGAACACCTGGCACATTTGACCCAAGTGATACAAGCATTAAAAGCAGCTGGTCTGCACATTGACCCCAAAAAGTCCAAACTGGCAGCACACACAACCAAATATCTGGGGTATGCAGTAGGAGGGGGTGATAACCCCACTGCTGGACAAGATTCAAGCCCTACAGAAGCTGGGGCCTCCTGAAACTAGAAAAGAAATACAAGCCTTCCTGGGATTTGTGGGGTATTACAGGAGATTCTTACCACACTTCTCTAACATAGCTGCAACCCTTACGGATGCGCTGAAAAAAAACCGTCCCCTGCATATCACAACGGAGGCAGTGCAAGCTTTTCAGAAACTGATCCGGATGATCTCCACAAAACCTGTTCTCCATTGTCCTGACTTCTCGAAAGAATTCTATTTGCAAGAGGATGCCTCGGGATGTGGTTTAGGAGCGGTGCTGTCACAGGGCACGGAGCAAAACCTTTGTCCAATAGCCTTCATCATTAGGAAATTACTTCCACAGGAGATTCCGTACTCAACGCTGGAGAAGGAATGCCTGGCTATAAAGTGGGCTGTGGAGTCTCTCCAGTATTACCTACTGGGAAGATGGTTTACCATTTTTACCGATCATGCACCCCTGAAATGGTTGGCTACACAAAAAGACTCGAACCATAGAGTTCTGCGATGGTTTTTGACGCTACAGCCTTACCAGTTTGCGACTGTTCATAAACCTGGAAAGTATCAGATGGTGGCTGATTACTTGTCACGGGCCATGGCCCTGCCCGAACGGCCTGGGTCCTTGGGGGGAGTATGTGAGGTGGAAGCAGTTGCGGCCGCCCTGGATCCAGTGAGAAAAGAGGGGGTTGCAGAAGGGGCCAGCCGAGTGTCAATGCTGACCTTTAACGAAGAGGTAAACAGGATAAAAACTACAGATCGCAGAATGCCCCACGGAATACTGCATAAGGGAGGAGGCACACCAATGGGAAAAGAACGAAAAATAAGGAAAGGGAAAACTGGGTTTCCTGATCGTATAACCCGAACAGAAACGAAGTACAGGGTTATGCCATAGCGGGCAGAGCAGGGAGGAGGTGGGGAATCAGGGTCAGGTGTGGGAAAACCGTTGATGAGAACACCAGGAGCTGATTACGGGTGAGGGATGGTGCAAGGGTTAAATGCAACTCCAAGAGACTCAGAAGGGGTCTTCTCTTGCTGGAACAGCGTGGGGCGGTGGGCGCTGGATCTGAATGGAGTGAGACCAACAGAGAGTACAAGTGGGCTTACTAGGAAGAAGCAGAAAACACACAGATTGACGCTGTACCTTGTCCGAGGCTCAAGACAGCATTCCAGTGGGGAAAAGCGGCAACCAGAGGAAAAGTATTCCGGGGGTTGAAGTGTGGAAAATTGCTATTTTTCGTTTCATCCGGCGGACAGGTTTGAAGGGTGAAAGCCTGCGCACGCCGGGGTGTTGTAAAAGACTATTTTGGGAAATATAAGCCTAACAGCTTAATGTGCAAGTAAAGCCAGTCACCGCGCCAGTGCATGCGAGGTGAAAGGAACCGTCCGTTTGCTGGATTTAATGACCTGTGCAAGTGTTTGTTGTGAAAATAAACAACTGTGAAATAAAACCTTTTATCTCCAGCTGACTACTTAACAACATCTCAAAGAGCTTCTGCTTATGAGGTGGTCATATTGAATCCAGCGATCAAAATAGTAAGATGTAAACCAGTGAACCCTGCCACGTTTGTAGCTGAACCATTGGCAGAAGACGAGCAGGCACAAGATTGTGCAAACTATGAGGAATTCTACGATGAGATCCAAAGAGTGAAAGAAAATGCTTTGGCAGCTGGGGAGATTCTTTTTATTGATGGTTCTTCAAGGATTGATCAAACTGATGGGCAAAGGCATTCAGGTGCTGCTGTAATAAGGCACAGAGCAGACAGGGAATTTGAAGCAATGATAAGTGCAAGACTTCCGTCTCACTTTTCAGCACAAGCTGCAGAATTAGAGTAGCTGTAGAGTCGCACTTGAGAAAAACACAGACCAGGAAGTAACTGTGTACAGTGTCTCTGCCTATGTGACATCGACAGTGCACGCAGGGTTAGCACGTTGGAAAAGGAGGGGCAACCTCCGAGCGGACGGCACTCCGGTGCAACACGCAACTTCATTGGACAGACTTATTAAAGCACTATAACTCGCAGTAGCCATCGCAATAGTTAAGTGCGCAGCGCACACTAAGGAATCAGACTATTTCACACGGAAACCAAGCCGCAGACGAAGAAGCAAAAAGTGTTGCATATTCAACAGACATAATGAGCTTTGATACGCCTGATGTGAATGAAAGAATGGTGGTGATGATGATGGTAAATTAAATCTTTAATAATTTATCGAAGACACAATTGATGGAAGTTCAAGGTGGAGCACCACAGGATGAGAAAGACCTGTGGACACAGAGGGGGTGTTCTTTATCCCCTTCTGATGCATTGTGGCAACAGGAAAGCACTGGTAAACCAGTGATGCCTGTAGCCTTATTAAGGGTGGCGTTGGAACAGCTACACTACCCTGCGCATGTCACTTTTGAAAGCCTTGCAGCAACTATTGCGGAGGACTGGTTTGTACCGAATTTGTAGAACATGTTACTTTTTATATAGTAATTCGTATGTCAAATGTTTACTGCTGGGCACACACTGGGAACAGTCAGAGGAGTTATACCTTGACCGAATGGTCCTTTTCAACATTTACATATTGACTATGTTGATATGCTGTAGGTCTGTAATGGTTATAGATATCCGATAGTGGTGGTGTGCCCCTTTTCTAGGTGGATCGAGGCTGGTCCATACACACACCCAGACACCACTTGCGCTGCAAAATGTTTAGTTTTAGTTTGAGAAGTATTTCCTAGATGGGCAATATGTGAGGTATTGAGATCAGGTAATGGCCCACATTTTGTGAATGAAGTGTTTGAGCAAATTAGTTTATTGCTCAGTATAAAGCATAAGTTTTCCTCAGCTTATCACCCGCAAGCAAACGGAATATGTGAGAGACTCAATGGTCTGATCAAGGAAAGGATAGGTAGGAAAGGACAGCTAAGCTAAAGCAAACATTGAAAAAAGGATGGCTGCATTGTCTGCCTCTTGCATTATATGCACTGAGGAATCAACCAGGCTTTGACCCTCACCTCACGCCCCATGAACTAGTAACGGGGAGGTGAATGAGAATGCCCAGACAACCGCAGAATTGTTAGGAGATGAGCTACGTGCCTACTTAACATGTATGACTACAAGTATCTCTGTCATTTCAGACCAAGTCAAGCGGACGGGGTGCTGGTCTCAGAACACAGATGAAAACCATACAGCAACCAGACCAAAATAACTATTATTGCCTAAAGTATTTCACGGAGATCAAGTTTTGATCAGGAACTTTACCCGCAAATGGCACCAGCCCAGATTTAACGGTCCTTTTATAGTAGAGGACGTGACTCCATCGGCAGTGAAGGTCCTAGGGAGACATGCTTGACTGCACCTAGCAGACGTGAAGATCTATATCAGCGAGACCACCACACACCCACCCCATTTGGAAGCATGCCACAGAGAAGAAATTCAACATGTGCAGACTAGATCGATGACAAGGAAGAAGGATGCAGAGACTGTCCAGTAGACAGATAGAGAGTATATTGGACTGTGGTTCATCTGAGACACTCTTTGTAGCTGCTAAGCAAGGAGTGAAAAAGCTATTGTTCTTGAGCTTACTAAAGGAGTTTACTAAACATTGGACTGTGAGGCATTGAGGTCCAGAAGAAGAAAAAATGCCAAATCTTGAATTCCTTTTCGATGACTGGAAGAGGGAGCAGTTCCCAGATTCCTTTCTCACTGAGTTTCTCTTTGGAGGCACACATGGTGGTGTCTAATGGCAACATTAATCGGATCATTTTTGCTGTTTTCCCCTTCATTCTTCGTGCATATCCTTCACTGGTTGAGAGAACTGTTGACATACACATGTTTCTGCAAGATCCTAAAAATGGTCCAATTGTGAGGAGACTGCTTGCAGGCATAATTGAGCAAATCCTCCAGTTACCCGAGGACTGTACAGGAAGTACAGATAGTCCTATCTGACAAGGGCGCACACAAACTGCTTGAAATGGTCTTTTATTTCTTGATTGAAGAGCATACTTATCTTGTTGGACGACAAACCAATACTCGTGTATTCCTGAGAGATCCCAGAAATCGACCTACAATAAGTTGGCTGATACATGAAATTCGCAAGCAGATTCATTCATTGCCTAACATATCTCTGCATGGATGGGTCTATCAAGTGAAGACATTCACAATCTACTGGCCTTGGTCTTTTACTGTTTGCTGGAAACACATCCTCATTTGGTTTGGCGAAAAGACGACTCTTTTGTATTCATTCGCAATCCTATCAGCCATCCTGCAATCAGCCAGCTGCTTGTGGAGCATGTGGAGCAGATCCAGCAGTTGCCAGAATATTTTGAGATTGCCTGATTATAAATTGATTTTTCCTTCGACTGCACCCATGTAGAATTGGTGGTCCCTCATGCCATTGAGGTGGTGTACCGCAATCGTAAGCATACCACTCCATCAATGTGCAGATGGTATGTGACTCCAGCAAGATCATCACACATTGTTGTACCCGATATCCCAGATCCACACATGATGCCATGGTGCTGCATAACTCCTCGCTACCCCGCTACATGGAGTGACATGCTGGACGACATGCCTGGCTGCTCGGTAAATTGCCTGGCAGGCCCATGTCAGTGCAGTGGGGGGTGAGTTTGGGGGGATGCATACTCCACCTGGGTGAGATTGGAGGAGGGGATGCATACTCCACCTGGGTGAGATTGGGGGGGATGCATATTCCACATGGGTAAGATTGGGGGGGATGCATACTCTACCTGAGTAAGATTGGGGGGGATGCATACTCCACCTGGGTGAGATGGGGGGGATGCATACTCCACATGGGTGAGATTGGGGGGAATGCATACTCTACCTGGGTAAGATTGGAGGGGATGCATACTCCACCTGGGTGAGATAAGGTAGTGAGTGGACAATGCACATACAGCTAAACACTGTTGCTCTGAACATCCCGACCTGAACATGACACATCAATGCCATACATTAGACCAATGCTGCACTACAATGACAATATGCCAGACGTACAAGCAGGCCATCATGGGAATGTCAAGCGATGGATGACAAAACATGATTACACCTGTGGCAATGCTGCTAGTGGGAATACATACAGAGTAATACACATCACCAATATAGGTGGAAAAACATTGTTCCGCATCCACAGTACATGTGCATCGGCATGCAAGTGAACACCCTGCATCATCTGGACAACACAATCCCCACCAGCAGATCATAGTACAGCACACAGCGTCAAATGAACCTGTGTGCATACATCCAGGGACATATGCATGTCAACACCAAATAGCTGCAGCCATGGCAGTGATTTCAAAAGGTGTCCGGTCAGGTATTGACTCACACACACCTCATTGTGCTCCCATGCAGGTGATGGTGGCTATCCCTTGAAGCCGTGGCTACTTACCCCTGTACGGAACCCACAGAACAGGCAAAAAGAGGAGTACAATCGGATTCATACCCGTACTCGTGTTGTGATTGAGCAGACCTTTAGCCTGTTGAAGGCACGGTTCCACTGCCTCAGCAGGTCTGGTGGAGCACTCCTTTACGGGCCTGAGAAGGTGGGAAAGATCGCCATGGTCTGTGCCATGCTGCACAACATGTGCATCCGGAGAAACGTACCACTGCCACCTGACATTGACCTGCATGCACCGGGTGAGGAGGAGGATGATGATGATGATGGAGGAGATGCAGCACCCCTGCCAGTTCGTGATGCACAAGATGGCCATGCTGTGCGCCAATCACTGATTGACAATTTCTTCTGAACCACAGGGATGCTGATGGTTCTGTGTCAGTACTACAGTGGGCACTGGGATCGTGTGCATATGGATACAGGGTGTGTGGGGAGTTGGGCACTGTGTGCTGTCATGAATTGAATAAACACACACAAAATGAACAATGTCCAGTCATGATATGATTTTGAACACGAGTGTATTGGATATTGAACATTATTGTGTTTGAACCCTCCACCTCACACACACCCTGTCCTGCCTCCCCCGAACACCCCCAACACCACCTCCCCCTCCCCACAACGCCCCCAACACCCCCAACACCTCCTCCCCCCTCACCCATTGTCAACCCACACATGATGTGCCAATCATGTTTTTCCCCGGGTGGCAGTTAGCACATGCAGGGTGGACCTGCTAGTTGCAGCCTCTCTTTGGGTCTGGGGGAAGCATGTCCGTGTGGCGTGCGCTGCGCCTGGTCATGCGCACAGGGCTTGCGGGCGTCGAGCTGGCAGGTGTGGTGGATGGGATAGAGGTGGATGCCTGTGGGACCGTCGGTGCCGGTTGTTGCTGCTGCAAATGTTCAACAATCCTGCCAATGACCTAGGTTGCAGCAGCTAAACTGTCGCGGATGACCATGGTGTTGGTGTTCATGGCTACGATGTTAGCCGCATTAGCTTCGCGTATCTCATGGCGGGTCATTTCCCCCTCCGCCACATACTGCCGGACCTGCTCGATCATACTATCCTGCCGGGCCTCAACCCTCATCAAGTGGGCCTCCATATTGGTAGTGGCTATGGAGGTGGATGGTGGAGTGGCAGGGCGAGCCAATGCTGGACTGCCCTCTGATGGGGATAACAGATGGGAACTCCCCAGTACTAAGGCATGTACTGGCACGGGGCTGACTGGTGTGCCATGTGCGAAGTGCAGGGGGGTGGGCTGGGGGCTCGCGGTATGAGGACATACCACATGGAGGTTGTTGTCCATGTCTAAAAACTCCTCGGCGTGGCCCTCCACATAGGTGAGGGGGGCTGAGGCAGCTACCTCCCCAATCGAACTGGTGGCAGATGACTGCGTGCCATCACCCTCTGCCTCTGCAACAGTTGGCGACTCCTTTGTGGCTGTGGAGTTGGATGGTGTCCGACATGTTGTTTCCTTATCTGCTGGCCTGCCCTCCACTGCTGGTGCTGGCCTGTGTTGCAGTCTGAGCGTCGGTTTTGCCCTGGAGGTTGAAGGTCCTGTGTCTTCTTGACTGGCCCTGGATCCCTTGGAGGATCTGGTGGTCTTTGGGGCAGGCTCCTGGCCTTCACTTTCTGCATCTGTGCCTGTAGGGGAACAAGAGATGCAGGGCATTAGTGATGGTGGTACGTGCAAGATGCATGATTTGGTGCTGTTCAGTAGTTCACGTTTCATACATTGCATTCTTGTAGGTGTGACGCACAGGGTACGTGCAATGGCGGGTGGCCATATTGGCAAACGTCGTGGACTCTCCTTTCTGGACTGATGTGTACTATGTGGCATACTGTTGTATTGCGGTTTGCATGATGTGTGACATGTGATTTCTTCCTGTGTGTTTGGTGGCTGTTGGTAATGGGATTGGCACGCAGCATGCATTTCATTGTGCCAGGGTTTGGCCCACCATCTGGACATGGATCTGTATATGTGTGTATGATGGCCCATGCATTGACTTGGTTCACTTTCACATCTGTTGTGCTACGTCATGCTTTGGTTCTCTGGGGTTTGTGGGGACACTCGCCTCCATCTGCCGATGACGGCACACCCGTCTCCATGTCTCCGAAGCCCTCGATCAATTCCTTCTTGATTGAGGTGCTGCATGTCTCCTCCCATCTAGACAATTTGGTGGGTGAGTGGTCCCCGCCGCCTGTTGCCATGGCCTCCCTGCGGTTGGCTGAAAGTATGTTGTGCACCCGGAGACGTAGATCATCCAACCTTTTTTTGCAATCCTTCACCACGCGGGTGGTGGTGTCAACTGCAGTCACCTTCCTTGCCACCTCCTCCCATATTTCTTTTTTGCGCAGTTCGGCTGCGGACTTTAGGTCATTGGCAAAGACCTCATCGGCATGGCCTACCAGCATGTCCGCTAGCATATTCAGCTCCTCATCCGAGAAGAGCTTCTTGCGCATGCAGGGGGGTGGCCTTCCGAGTAGCCTTGGACATTATAGCTTGATTGGGCCTGCTCTCCGCTCTGTAACAGTGCTGTGTTTGGAGGATTGCAATGGATTGTGTTTTTAAAGATGGCCGCTGGCGCATTTCCCGTTCCGGCGCGATGACATTACTTCCGGGTCCGGTATTATGAACCCGGTATTTACATGATGGTATTGCCGGGTCTGTTATTAAAGGGTTGCTCCTGGACGGAGGAGGTATCGGCGGATTCCGTGATGGCGCTATCAGGGGGTTGGAGGGTCTTTAGCGGCATGACGGTGCAGCCATTACCGGCATGGGTGCTCGCGCATAGTCGCGCTCTCGTAATCAGCCGCTATTTGCGGTGTCAAGGGAACACGGACGCGCTAATAACACCATGCCGGTAATGACTGTGTTTTTACCGCGATTCTCGTAATGAGACCCACTGATTTCACTGACAAGTGTCCCTATGATTTCCCCTGTAGGAAGGATGGCCACTGATGTTTTTCATAAGTTGCTTGCACATACTGTTCTTGCAAGAAAGAGACCTAAGAGAAGTACAAGGGAGGATGATCATGAGCTCAATGATTATCTAGACAGCACAACACCTTTGGGGAATATCATGTGGTGTTATCAGCACATGAAAGAGGTGGGAAAGAGGACATCAAAAGAGAGTTGCTACGTTTGTTTTCTCATACCTTATGCCATGACTGCAGCCCGAACTTTCATTGTTAGAGAAATCCCAGAGAAAGATGACAGATGTCTTATTCACCTTGCAGCATGCATGACAAGAGGCCAGTTCCAAGGGAGTCGGGCTTCTCTGCGATGGGGAGCAAAATGGTTGTTTCAATTCCAGGATGATTATATCAAGACTACACAGATGGAAAAAGAGTCTAAATGGAAAAACGAAATGCTTGTGTATCCTGCTGCAGGACAGGATGAGGTAATCATTGAAGAAATGAAGAGATTGAACTGTTCTAAGAAGGAGGAAATAGCTTGGATGCCTGGATGCTGGGAACGAGCTCAGCTGTTAATATATGGAAGAGTAAAATCTAGAAAAGGATGGGAAGAAGGGCTGGTGTCATGCACAGCTCACCTGTTAAAAAATGAATATATACGAGAAGTATAGAAAATAGACAATGAGTGTTCTAAACCATGGGCCAAGTATGCCAAATGACTAACGTGGGTTGAAGATGAATCAGGTCCAATGACAGTGATCCCATTGATAAATGCGACAGTGTGCTTCCAGAGAAAAGGGAAAAGGCACATGGGAGCTAATGTAGGGTGCAAGACTACAGTTGATGTCTCCAAAATGGGGGCAGGAATAGCAGTGATAATGGATCACTACTGGGCTTGTGGAGATCCAGAGTTTATATGAAGCTGCGCAAAATTGGGGAAGACTATGCTCTATAGCGAATGTTCATGTTCCAGCATTGGTGAGTCCTAAAGTGACTTGAACATTGGTGACTTTGCTAAAGCATGCGCTCACCTGTGGAAGGAGAGATCTGCTGAACTCCTGAAGTGAATGAAGAGAACTATTTCTCAGCCAAGTCAAGCCAAGTCAATAGAAGAAGCCTTTGATTCCATTCCATATGAACACAGATTGTTTAGTAAGACTTCATTTATATTCACAATAATCTTCATGCCGAGGATCCAGACAGATGCAAACACCAAGTGGTTACAGATAACCAGATGGGAATTGTTACAGACGATTAACACTACCATAAAGGGATTCAATGCTATCAAGGAAGAGCTGAGAGCCATACGACTGATGACTCCTCAGAACAGATACCTCCTGCACATGATTACAGCCATGGATGGGGGTGTTTGTGCCAAAATTGGAGAATCATGTTGCACATTCATAACTTCTCATGATGACAAGAATGCCACCTTGACAGAGGCCATAACGATGCTGACGAAGCTACATGTCCAGAAGATAGACGAAGTGGAAGACATTGCTGATGACAGTTGGTTTGGATCAATATTCTCATGGGTTCCACAGTGGATGGCAGATATGTTCAAGTTCCTTGGAGCCCTGATAGTGATGGCATTGCTTGGATTTTGTGTGATCAGGATAATAATCTCACAATGCAAGAAGACTGCAAAGAAAGCTGTAGGAATGAAGATCATGAATGATGTTGAATCAGGATGGAAAACTAAAGAGCTGACAGATGAAGAAATCATGGACTACTTGAAGGCCAGCACACATGCACCTTAGGGAACGAAGTTCCTGTACCCCAAGAACCACAAGAAGTATGTGGGGGAAATGGATCTACTGCAGTCCAAGTGGACAATGCATGCGTATGTCCTGGAGTACTGATGAGCATGTGACATCAGCAGGATGCCTGAAAGGAGTCATAAAGATATTAGTCCCAAAGAAGCATTTCTTCAGATGAGGATGTCTAGATGTGAAGGTTGATGAGAGAGTGGCAGATGAATCGCCCAGAGAGGGGAGTGTAGAGGTGGAGCGAAGTATCCCCACCCAAAGCTCCTCCCCCATGCTGCCTAGATGTTGGAAGCCAGAGTGTGAGAGACGTGCAGTACCAGTGAAAATACCTATACCGAAAAGAATCTTGGAACTAAGGTTCCCATTGAGGAAGCCATGCATGCATTCACGACAATATGATGGCCATTTGAATGAAATCCTGGAGAAAGTGTGAAAACTGAGCAAAAGAGAAGATTGTTGACATCCTGCAGAGCAGAGCTGATGCGCCTAGAAAAGAGACAAGAAGCTGAAGACCATAGACATTCTATAAGGCTCTAAAGAGAAGGTGTTAAAGGTGAGCAACATTTCGGGCTCGAGATAAAGATGCTCATCTTACAGAAATAATGAAGAAGATATCAAGTCATTTTACAATTGTACAGATGCAGTAACGCAAGTAGACAAAGTATTCTTAAAGGCTGGTTACGTAGTCAATATATTGCGACAATGCACCAACGTATATACATAGGAATATATAGGCTATGGATGATTGCACAACGCACTTTAGTAGAGCTGGATCCCGTGAGCAGAAAGGCTTTTCAGTGTGTCGCAGTTAGAAATCGAAAACCTAACCATGGAGGTGAATTAAAGAAAGGCTTGGCTGGCCCAGCACCAGGAAGTCAAGGCCACTGTGAGCCTGAATGTTCAAGCAGTAGTTACAGAACGTGTGAAAAGAATAAAACTTCTGTCTTAGGTGAGGAGCGAGTACATTGACGACGTCACAGGTTTATCATTTAATAGTATTTTAAATGCAGAAAGACTCTAAACTATGGTCTGCAGTCACATGGATGGATGAAAATAGATACTGGCACAAGCTGTATCGAAACCAAGAGGATGCCTATAGTCCCTCTTATTCTCTAGAGCAGAGAACATTTCCAAGGCCACTGTTCAAAGGGCTAATTGACTGGCAAGAGGCAAGATTGATGATGACAGGCTAATTGGTGGGAAGCTATGGTTATGACCAGCCCACCAGCACCTTGATGCCAGCCTGCGTGCTGCTTGCGTGTGTGGAATATTACAGAGGGGTACGAGGGTGCCAACCAATTATAGAGGGCCACGTAATAGAGAGCCCTATAGTTTGTATAACCAATGGGACGTGGTGTATTTAATGACGTTCATAGAAACCTGCACCAGAGGAGGGTTTAGTTGCCCCACCTGACAGTAGAGACCCAATCACCTTCCCTGACAAGTATGGAACGTATACCTAGATGGTCCCTGTATGCTAATCACTTTTCCAAGTAGGTTTTTGTAGTTTACCACGTAAATTGACATCAGTAATGATGAGTTTTTAGTATATAACCTGCATTTTTTATGAAATGCATTGGCTGAGAAGATAGAGCGAGTTCGTTGATGTTCGTTGTAACTCCCAGTTTTAGATAGTTCATATTAAAACAGATGTATTTTTCCAACTTCCTGAGTCAGTTTGATTATTGATGTTTGAGTATATTCTGCATCCCCATCTATCTCAAAGTATTGTTACCTCGTCTTAAAGGGCTTGTGTTGGATGCACGAGTTCAAAGCACAGGCCAGCCCAAAGCCACAGGAAGACTGAGCGTATACCGGTAAACGCTGCAATCTGCAGGGCATGCCACCACATTGGTACTCATACTTGTCACATCACAATGAATGTTGAGCTTTTTTTAATGCGCAATGCTGAAATATAAGAGTCTCATTGCATCTCGTAAAGTTCTCGCTTCAGTCTTGAGTTTCAGAAATTTGGATCCAGCATCAGGGACACAAGCCCTACCTCCCAACCACACCAGACAATTGTTGCATTTTTAACATTTTCATAGTGGCAAAACTCTATAAAATATTGTTACATGGGAGCTATAAATATGAAAATCGGGTTTGGCCTTACGAACGCCCGCCTGCATCTCTCCCTATGCCTGCGCTACAGCTGCTGCTGGTGTGCAGGAAGCAGGCATGGTCCGCTCGCTTGGTTTTATCCTGGGTGAAACTAGCAGGTCTAAAGGGAAGTACATCGGAAATCTTTCTCTACCACCTGAAATAAAATGGCTGCTTGGGGGAAACAAACACAGACTGGAGATCCAATCACATCACGAATTGCATATCCAATCAGGTACTACTTACAGCAGAAAACACTAGACACCCACACCCACAAGCAAGTAGATGGGCATTTTGAGAGACAACATAACTATAACAGTAACTTGTTTATTTTAAGTACAAAATACATTTAAATATGTAGCATAACTTAAAAGCTGCAGTGAATATTTTGTTAAAGCATCAATCAAGTCAAATAACCTTTGATTAACATTAACACATGGATACCATCATTTCGGAAGTACAAATTGCAGACAAATTCAGCACACAATACAAATGCAGGTAAAAGAGTGCAAAAGGGGTGTGGTTTGAGGGAAGATGGGTGTGAAAGAGAGGAAAATCATATAGACTTGATTTAGAGATGGGTGTTAAATGGGTGGGACAAATAGCCTAACAACAACAATCCATCCTCATATGTCAGCTGCATTGAAAAGCATTACAGACCCTCATTCAAAGCCCCTATTTCAAGCTCTTACGTTAAAGCTCTTATTTTAATGACAATAGTTTCAGCTTAAAGATAGTGCTTTCAGCCCCACATAATAGCCAAAACTAAAAACGGGCACCACGTATTTAAACAAGTAGCAAAAAGCCAGTAACTACAGAGAAACCAAACTGCCTTGCCTCTCTCTTATTAAACAAGAACAAACTTCAGAGCCAATGAAATCACACTGACATCACTAGCAAACTGCACATCCAATTGAATACTGCCTACATCACATAAAAACATTAGATCAACACCCATAAGTAATTACATGGTCCAGCCTTAGCACCTCCTGCATCACCATTTACTGGTAAAGGAAATATCCTGCTTTCTTGATGATCAAATATTCTCTGTATAAGTTCAGCCTTGTTTCCAGAGGATGGCAGTCCTCTGTCCACACCCTATTTCTTTAAGTTTTCAACTTTTAAAGCATGACGAGAGGACATATAGTGACTGTTTCCATACTTTAAATAAGAGTAGATGACTGTTATGTTACTAGCAGCTTCAATTCACAGTGTTCTGTGTAAGTATAATCAGGGTACTACACCAGTGGCTTCATCAAGGATCTACGCAGATACAACAACATCACCCTAACCCTCATCGACTTTACTGGCTCCCACTGCACTCACAAATCAACTTCAAGTCTTGTTGCATCATCTATAAGGCGGTTGCTCTCAACTCACCAAGCTACCTCGCCTAGAAACTCAGCATCTCCGCAGACAGTTTACCACCAGAAGCCAGGACACGTGCAGGCTTGAAATCCGCTGCTGCAAAAAGGAAAGGACCAGAAAACACGCCTTCTCTGCCTATGCCCCAAGACTATGGCACCTCCTGCCCGTCAGCATCGGACTTGCCTCCACACTCCTGCAATTCAGAAAAGAACTCAAAACCCACCTCTTCAAGGAGTCTTTCCTCCTCAACACCTAGGCCATCACATTGCTCCCCACGCCACCTGTGTCACTAGACGCCATCTGCCCCTCTCCTCCCAGCCATCCTGTACAGCTGTACCCCTCCTATGTGCCACTCTGCATCCCACCCCTGATGTGTAACTGTTCTGTTGTTACCTCTGAAAAGCACTCTGTTATGCAGCTGTACTGTTGTATACCTCTGTAAAGTGCTCCGTTGTGTACCTGCATCATTGTATACCTCTGTAAAGTGCTCCGGCTCCTTGCTTCTCCAAGGCTCGCACTTAATAGATCCCATAATATTAATAATATTAATAATAATGTTAAATCCTCACCGCTGTACACCAATTTGTTAATATGGGTTTCTATACTCTGGCCTGGTGGACAGAGTTTAAGAGTCCACCCTAGTTAAATGAACAGGGGAAACTTTGGGAGTTTAGCTAAACCAATCAAGGTAGCATGGAGAGTGGTCAAGGTGAAGTCTCGGGACAGGTGAGTGGGGTCAGTCCACACAGTGGAGTACACAATGATTATGCTTACAGAGTAAGTATAAAAAATACTCTATTAAAGGCCCAAAACACCCAAGAAAAATGAATCAAACAAGTAATGTTATCACACAGTACTAAAAGTATAAAACATATATACAGTCACAGATTAGCGAATGCAATGCATACAAATTACCCCAATACCTGAAAGGACAGGTAAATAGTTAGGCAACTGCATCAACAGTCCACAGGAATGAGAGACCTAGCTTTAAAAGACCAACCTTAAGTTGAATGGGGCCTTATGCCCAAAAGTTCACAAGTACTTTATAAAGTTGGGAAAACGTTAAGAAGTGTTCCTGTGGATGTGAAGATTGGTTTCAAAAGTCAGCAAAAAGTACTTTTATTCGCTTCTAGAGTGGCTTTTTCAACAGTTGTTTAAAAAGCAATGGATGGTAAAATAAATAAAAGACCTTCACAAACTTTATAATGAAGGAGATAGGGGCGCCGGTAAGTATTGCGACTACTCACTGACCTTACTCCGATTTTAACCAAAGACTTGGTAAGTTGGACGGGGGTCGCAGGAGATAGGGTTATCCACCATTGGATCCAGTTACAGATTCCTAGGAGCTGCGGGTGCAAGCAATGTTACAGTCGGGTCCAGGAGCTGAGTGCAACCCTTTCCAGTGGAAAAATGCAGCAGGCACCAATGCAGAACTCTTCAAGGCACCCTACCAGACGGGGGGATGGCCGGTTCCAGAGACAGTCACCACACACGGGTGACAGCAAACATCTCAGTAGTCGTGGTCAAGGTAAGCCTTCAAGCAAACAGGACACGTCGAAGCTGGGACGCCAAAACTTTGCTGGAAGTCGACTTGTAGGACTATCTGGAGACCACCGAAGTTCTGGGCCAAAGTGTGGAACTGCGATGCTTCTAGCATGGCAGTCCTAAACGGAGCTCGTCAGTCCATTGGGTGGTCCAGGGATGCTTCCAAAAGCTCCAAGTCACAGGATCGTGAGAAGACGTTGAGACTGGTTGGCCCCACCAGTCCAACAGGTTGAAGCTCCAGCAAGGGTCTTCTGGGATCAGTAGCCAGTCAGGGCTCCACCGGGACAGCAGCAAGAAATGGTTGCCAGGCCTCTTAACAATTCGACTTCGGGTCTTCCATTGTCTGCAAAGTTACACAGGATACTTCGCTCCTCTTCAGAATTGGTGGAATGGCTACAGGCAGGACTCCTCTTATTATTCCACATTCAGGCGAGTGATCAGACTCAGCGCTCCAATAGAAAGATCTGCCCCACACATGCACACCAGCAGTGGTCCAATCAGGGACCACTGTGTGGCTGACTCATGCATGCACACCAGACATACTGGCACCAGTATGTGGGTTGGGACCAGACAGTCCCGACCCACTTCCTGGGTCCCAACAAACATGGCATGCACTAGCCCTCGAAATCCACTGTTTTTCTGGGAAAACGCATGACCATAAAAGGAAAGAAGACCGAAGAAGAAAATGGCCCTATCTTCTGAGATAGGCTTCTATCGGTGAAAGGCACTTTGTGAATGTCCGGGGTGCTGATCTGAGCCCAAAGCGAAGCACCCGGAACTGGTAATGCTTGTTTCACACTACAAAACGTAAATATTTTCTGTGCTTCTGGTGCACTGGGATATGGAAATATGCGTCTCACAGGTCAAGAGATGCAAGGACATCCTGAGGCTGCACCGCTCTGACCTCTTGCAGTGTAATCATTTTGTACCTCTGTTCAGGGTCAGACTGGGGCATAAAATTGTCTCAGGTACCAATGAAAAAGTGGCCTCCAGTTGCAAATGGTAATTCATTCCTTTTGTGTCAGACTGAATAGTAGTCAAGGAGAGTTATTTGATAAAATGTGATGCAAATTGTGCATTTTTAAAGATATTTATTCAGCAACACTGGTCAAAACTACTAGCAACATAGTGAAGTAACTCATCAAACTGGCCCACATTGGCCCAAAAACTGGCCCAATTTGACCAAAATAACTGGCCGACATCAGCATTTAACGTTCGAGCCTGCCTCTGTTTCTTTATGAATTTGTTCAATTTTCTTGGGTCAAGAATGGGGTGCCATTTGCCAGCTGGCTTTTTTACCACCACATATGTGGGGTAGACGCCCGTACCTTGGAGATGTGGAGGCACGTTTTCTATGGTGTGTTTTTGTAGCATTTCTTGTATCACCTGTTGGAGCACTTTAAGGTGTGGAAGCGCCTGCCATTTTGGAGGCATGTCAGTGGAGCGGGGGGTCTTGGCAATCTCTAGGAGGTGACCCTGTTTGATGACATCCAGGACCCACCTGTCTGTTATCTTGCTCCAATCGGCCACATAGTTTGTGACGTTTCACCTTATTTGTGCTGCTTTTTTTGTACTGTGACAAGTCATGCCTGCGTTTTTCCTTGCCATCCCCTTTGAGAGGAGCCCCCCCCCCGCTTCATCATTGTGTCTGCCTGTAGTCCTTATACCTCTGGTACCCTTGGAAACTCCTTTTGTAACCTTGGGAGTAGCAGGTACTTTTATTATAAGATTGTCCTCCTTTTGTGGAGGGTGAGGACGTGGTTCTGCCGGATGATTCGCTGAAGAGACGAAAATTGATTCTGCCCTCTAGCATAGTGAGGGATTTGACTGTGTTGGTGTCCGCTTTCATTGCTTTTAAGATGTTCTCTATTTTGGTACCAAACAGGTTGTCCTATTCAAAAGGCATATCTATGACCTTATACGGTACATCTGATCTGAAGTCTGTTAGGCGGAGCCATCATATTCGTCGGAGTACCACTCCTTTGCCTATTTGCTTGAAGCCGGTTTCAGCTATATCCACAACAATATTTATGAGGCCTCTTCTCCCTCTTTAAGTATGGCAAGTGCGTCTGTTCTGTTTTTCTCTGGTATGTCCTCCAGTAATGCCATCCTGTGCCACATTTTCCTGTCATATCTTGACTTGATCGCCAGGGAATTTGCCACCTTTACTGTGGTGCCTCCAATGGTCAACACTTTTTTACCGCATCTATTTTTTGCCCTTCATTCTCTGGAGGGACTGATCGTTTCTGTGCCTGTGAGTGAACTTTTCTTCCCACTGCCACCAAGACTACTGACTCGGGGTTGGGTTGAGAGGTAAGGCATTTTGGTGTAGATTCATGGGCCTTACATTATTTCTCTAGCCTGTCTTTCACAGCTGGGCCAGTGAACGGGTGTTTCATTGTTCGCAGACCTTCTTCCCAAACATGGTTGAGGATGGGAATGGAGACTTTTGCCCTCCTCTATTTATTCATGTGGTCAAACAGGAAGCAATCTTCCATTGACCAGAAGGTGGAGCCCTGCAACAAAACCCTTCCCGCAATGCGGAGCATTCACAGAGTTTTGTCGAGTTGCAGTCTCAAGCAGTCTGTGGCAGGAGGAGGCCAGCAGCAACGAAAATGGCTGTAATAGCATCGCAAATGGAAGAAGTAGTTTACTCCCCAGAGCGACTTGCCCAGGCGGAGGAAGACTCTCCGACAGTACACCACGCGAGGCCCTTAAAGCAAGTCTCCTCTCTAAGGACCATTAACGTGAGTGCTGGCGGTGAGGTCTTCGCTGACACGAACATTGACACCGACATCACCAACACAGCTGTTAGCTCCGTCCTTCAGGAGCATCTAAATGCTTTAACACTCGTGACCGAGGGGGGGGGGGGGACCTAATTTGCAGCCAAACCCCTGCCCCTTCAATATTGAGGTGGAGGTCACCACCAGCACCGTGCTCTACATTGACAACCTGAAGGAGCACTCTCTGAGGCAGGCAGCCCGGGAGCCGGAGCGGAGGGAAGGGTGAGCAGAAATCGGCTAACCAGTGACTCTCTCAGCTCCCACAAAGCTTTCCCCATTGCATCCCCCAGCGTCGATCGTGAGGCCTCCTTGCAACTTTCCGAGCGTAATAAAAGAGTGGTGACAGAGGCTCCTCTTTTGAACACCTTTAATACGGCAATCAAAAATAGACCTTGCTCTTATTCAGGGGTCCTGATTCCACCTGTACCACTCCGGAGAATATAGCGAATCCTATGAAACCCTACCCGCTCCTAGCTTCCGCGCCACTGCACCCGGAGGTCTTGACTCCCAGCGATCGTGTACCATCGCTGCCTCGGTCTGCCGTTCAACCGCCAGCCACAGGACTGAGTGGCCCCTTCTCTGTAACACAGGGCAGGCTGAATGGCTATACTCAGCCCTTGCAGTCCCCAGTAGGGGAGGATAATCCTTTTTGGAAGAACCAATTACCAACTGCAACAGGACTCACTGGTGCAGACCTTTACATGTCGCTTCACAACATCCAAAACACAATATCCAAAACAAACCAGCGGCCACTACGGAACAATTGAATTTTAGTACTCCCTGTGCTGGCCAGCTTCCTACGTTGTCCTTACCACCTGACTGACCAAGAACACCCAATGAAGATGCACACCAACGTAACTGGGGAATCTTTTGACAAGCTGGCCTTATTGAACAACTTCGGCCCAATAAAAGGACACAGCCTGTCTCACTCAAATAACCTCACACAGACTGTTGGCTAATCAAAGATTCTTTTAAGGAAACCCAACCTTTAACCCGGTTTGAGCAGGACCAAAACCTACTCCATGTTATCAACACAGCAAAACTCTCAAACGGACCGGAGGGGTGAGGTGCCCGATTGCATGTTGTTAGAAAATCTGAGAAAATTAGAAGCTGCAGTCTTGACCAAAGACTCTTACCAGTGCAGGTAGTGTCCTTGCTGGAAAACTGATCCTGACTGCAACGACATAAACCGATTCAGATCCCCCTGATTTCTATCGGTTTCGAACTGCAACCGCCTTCCAGAGCAATTCAAAATGGAAAAGCTTTGCAGGATACAAGACCATGCAGTCTGGACAACATAAATCGACTACAGAGGCAGTAGCAATAGGTCTTCCAATAAAGGACCTTGGTTATCCTCAAATCTTGGGAGTGAATCATGTGACTCGGCTCAGGACGAAGAGCTAACCAGGTCCAATAAGTCAACGTCAATAGCACCAAACTTGAACAAACTCCAAGATAATGCTGGTGAAAGTGCCAACAAAAGGTCCTTTAAGGCTCAGACACCAATATGATTGCAGCGTTAACACTCACCATGGCTCCATTTATGAAGCTCTATGAAGCCCTGAATGAGCAATTAAAAGACAACACTAAAGTCTTGGCAATGCTGCAGAAGAACTTAGATACCAACGCAATGCAGACCATAAAAATCTTACACAGCATTCTTGATCCTATTATTGAAGAAAAGGATAAACGTTGAATGGAAAGATCTCTACTTAACACCGAACCCCAGCAGGAAACCAATAGATTTACCAACCTAGAACCACCAGCTATGCCGAGAACAGCATCAGGTAGGCGCCCCAAACGATTTCCTGATCTGGAGACTACAACTACTCAAAACACCCCGACAGCCGACACCATACCTCAGAGAGTTAATGACACCAGCCGGGTAAAGAGTTTGAATTGGCCTGCAACACCACACGATAAGGAAAACCTCGAGAGTACTGATGGAACAGAGGGGACAACAGCTGAAGACAAAATGAATAGTGTCATAGTGTCATAGTGTAGAACATGAAGAACATGAAGATCCTAGCCTACTGTCCGTCGACTCAGAGCCACCGAGCGCCACCTCTACATCACTTGTCCAAGATGGCACAGGTACCTCAATTGGAGAGGCTACTGCACCCTCTAAAGACTATGATATATTCATTAAGAAAGCTGACCTAAAGACAGTCAACCCAGTAAAATCCACCCTAACATCCATCAAAGCCACATAAAGGAAAAGGGTTGCACAGGGTAGGAAAACCCAACTGAAAGATGCACCAACAAAAAAAAACAAAAACACTAAAGTCCCCCCTAAATCAAGATCTAATGAAAGTAAATAATTTGTCAGAAATGTAACTACCGGCTGACATAGGCCACTCAGAGCATCTGACAAGGATTCTTCTAAAAAGCGCAGTGGATACCAAACCTTTTCGGCAGGCTACTACTTGCTTGTTGCCTTCACCCTCAAGTTTAGAAGTAATAGAGGAGTTGATGGATCTATACACCTACACCATGTCGGACAACGAAGACATTGCAGTGGGTGACAGTTCTACAATCCTTCAGACTCATGATGAGGACGAGCAAGTTATAAACACTGGTCTCTACCTGGTGGAAGTACACAACGAGGACATGAATAGTGGCCAACAACCAGAGATTGAAAGTATTTCAGTGCCCCGCACATTGTATAATCATGGGTCAGGAGCCCCCCGCAGAGCGTGGTCTGTTGGGGTATGACCTCTGTAAACCAAGAATCTCACAAAGAGATGATCCGGGAAAATCTCCCGGGGGAACTGGCCAGTCTTTTCTAACCATGGAACAAAAACAAAAACTGCCTCAGTTGATCGATCGAAGCACTAAATCAACCGCTATTATCATGCATTCAAGGAAGTCTCCAGGTCTGATGACCGTGGTCACAGACCTAGAAACAATTACTGAGAAAGAGAAATTAGATTTTATGTCATTCCTTGGGGAAAAAAACATAATCTCAGCCTAGTTTGAAGTCGGCTGGGAAACTAGTAAGCAGGACAGTTACCAGTTGTAGGCAATCACCAGAAAGGCTGAAAGAGAAAAGTTGATTGGACTCTCAAGCAATGACTCAAGAGTCTTCAAAACACTGGAGGAAAAAATAAATCACCACTGTCAAGATGACAAACCCACCAAATTAGTCACTCCTGACAAAATAAAGCCTCTGGGCTACCAGAAATCAATTGACAAACCTTAAGATGGACATACAGAAGGGTCCAGCCTTTTCCTCAAACGTATCCTCCATATCAAGGATGGAGCTAATGTGCTGAGACAGCTGCACCATGTTCCATCGCTCAAGCTGATGACAACTAGTGACTTAAAAATCATCGGCTTTTGATGATCATGCATCTACCCTCTGTCTTTATAAAAAACCAACTACTAGACGAGGCCCGCACCTACTAAGGATGGGCTTTGATCTAACCGAATTAACCATCACTGAAGAAAAGTGGAAAGATGGAGGAAACTGGAGAAGGGGAGACCAAATCTCAGCCGCAGCTGGCAGAAGATCAGATTTGGGGGAACAGGAAAGGCAGCTGGAGCTGCAAGCCCTCAAAATCACACAGCCAGGGATACACTCGAACAAAGGTGAACTGTCTGTCACTTTTACAGTCAATAAATTGTTGAAAAGCCCCGGAGGACAAAGGGAACTTCATTGATGAAGAGATAGTTGGAGTTGGCTGGCTGAGGATCTGGCATCGGATTCAAATAGATCATAACAGCCTAGGGAAACTGGCTCAAAAAGTGTCGCCATCGGAAGCTGGAATACACAAGATTTTAGTCATCTGTTCACTCAGGGGAACCTAGCACAAGGATCCCACAATATGATCTGTTTGCAGGAAACATGGCTGAGAAGCGCACCGATCCTACCTGGTCGACCGATGTCTGGCCTATTAACAGCATTTAAGCACTCGGAGAACTGGCAAGTTGTGAGCGTGGAGAACCCCACCCCGTACATCCAGGTTCTTACGATCGAGGTGGGCAGGCCAGCGCTAACCAAGTCCAAAACTGTGATAGTATTTAATCTCTACTGGAACATATCATCAGAGGCAGCTTGTTTGCCTCAACAATCATGGATATTCTGGACAGATCCAGAGAAAGATGGTTTGACCCTCACATAATCATCTGTGGTGACCTAAACATCCACTGTTTTGACTAGAACAAGTGTCTCATAAAGTACAGCAACCGAGCGGCGACTGAAGCCGAATCTAGAGGCCTGAGATGGCGACAAGATCTGCTACTTAGAAATATTGATATTCTGAACGGAAACACTAAGAGGCTAATCCAGCTAAAACAACATGGAAAAACGCTACAGGAGGCAAAATCCTAGACTTCATTTTTGTTTCGCGTAACATGCAGAAACACGTGAAAGATCTTGAAGTTTTGGAAACCTGGTAAAGTGACCATAACATCTTGAAATGTACATGTTCAGCTTTGAGTGAAAGACTGACGGAGACTGACTCAGTCAGACTGGGGGCCGGCCTTAGAAGAAATTGACTAATCATGTATCCAGCGAGAATTGACACCCTGATCGATAGGATTAAAGCCCAGCTGAATCAACCTAAAACAGTTCCAACCGAAAACCCCTTGGACTATCCCAAATTGATGGTTGACTTTGTGGAACACAGGATCAATAGCCAGAAACCCTCTTTTCTACCTATACACACATACAACAAACTATTGGCAAGGAGGGAAAAGATTCTCTATTCCAACTTGAGATGCCTCAAAAAGCTGTAATCTTACAAAGCTGCTGAAACCAGCAAGAAACTTAAACAAAACTATTGCAATTGGATGAGATCATGGAAACAAGAGCTGCTGCAATAGGATTCTGAGAAAATGCTGAGGAGTATTACATCCAAAAACATGAGTGAAATCTGGCAGATGATTAAGGGACTGAAGGCTCCCCAGGATGCCCTTCTGACCAACACAGTATCGGCTAGTGACTGGGCTGGATACTTCACCTCCTTGTTCCAAACTACAGAGCAGGTATAGCAAGTAAGCCAATCACCTAGCCACACTGGATGGACCTTTGAGACTACAAGCTATGACATTCTCACCTATATCCACAAAGCAAGCCATTCAAGGGCCCCGCGGCCCGACGGGATGTTGAACGCAATGCTCAAGAAAAATCCAGAGCTGTGGGCATCATTCTTGTGGACCCTATTTGACCATATTAAAAAGGTGAGGAAAGTCCCTTCTTCGTGGAAAACCTCAGTTATAGTCCCATTCTTTAAAAAGGGGTACAGGTCAGATCCTGCAAATTACAGGCCAATAGCATTGTTGGACGTGGCCGGAAAGATCTTTGCAGCACTTTTACTGTGGGAACTTGCAAAGTGGAGCACAATTTTCGAGATTAATGACACAAGACAAACCGGATTTGTCAAAGGAGTGGGCACTGCCATGAACGTCTTCCTGATTAACATTCTAAAGAGACGTGTTTGTGAGAAGAAAGCCCCCAAATTCTACCTGGCCTTTATAGATCTGGCCCAAGCGTTTAACACTGCAGATCGAACAAAACTATGGTCAAAGCTTGAAGAATGGAAATGCCCTGGTGAACTTTTGGAAGCCATGCAAGATCTCTACACAGGGATCTCCTTAAGAGTCAGATTGGACGGCATAGGCACTCTTTCCGAACCCATTGTGACTTCGAAGGGCCTGAAGCAAGGTTGTTCGTTAGCACCAGTATTATTTAATCTTTTTATATCAGATGTTCGTAACACCTTGAACACAGCAAGGATCTTTGCACCGAAAATTGCCGGAGAGTCACTTGATAGACTTCTGTATGCTGACGATCTTGTCCTGGTGGACCAAACACTGATTGGTCTACAGAGACAACTGAACGCCCTACAAACCTACGTGAGGGAAAATGGCCTCAAAATGAACGCAAAAAATCACGAATATTGATAATAGAATCACCAGCAAGAGGACGTAGAAGCAAAGGCTCATGGTTACTAAACGGAGAGAAGCTTGTAAAGGTAAGCTCCTAGAGAGCTTATCTTTCGTAGTAAAGCACAGATGAGGATTATTCGAAAAAAGTACTGCAAATGTTCAATTGGCACAATCTTGTCATTCTATCATATGAAGGTGGTCCTGATTCTCACATATGGAGCAGAAGCATTCTTTGCCCTCCCGCCTGCCGTATGGCCACTATTGGAGGACCTTTTTTGGAAGAAGGTTCTTCGCTTACCGAGAGGTACTCTAATCCAGGCTATTAGAATGGAGTCAGGTTTAACTTCCATCTATGCAACGGCGGTCTGGAAATCATTGAGCTTGTATTGGAAATGTGTTTTTCGTTCTTCATACGCCACCCTTGGGTTTTAAACTGTTACAAGCAGCGCTCCGGGAAGGATCCAAAGCTACACTGAGAAAATGGAAAACCATCTGCACAGAAATCTTGAAGCACCTAAATACCTCTGAAGATACCTTAATAACCAACCATACTAGAGTGAAGTGCAAGTTATTGGACCAAGATTGGATAAGGACACAGCAGAAAAGATTGGAATTCAAATGTTACAGGGAAAACCCTTTTTGAAAGCCGTCCACTAAATTCACCTCCAAAGTACTTGTTACAATTTCCAAGCCCACATTATCATGAACAGTTCCTGCACTTTAGACTCAATCTGTTTCCAACTCGAGAGATCCTGGGTGCTAGGTCAGCATGTAATCTAACTGACTTTAGTTGTCGACTGTGCATACAAAAGGATTTGAAGGAAACCTTGAAGCATGTAGTGCTATTTTGCGCAGCAATCACTGAACTGAGGACAAAATGGTTGGGAAAGTTAATTAACGGCCAACCGTTGTTATCAGCTGACCAGTGGTGGACCCTATTGATGCAGGGGGAAAGAATATCTTTGACATTGGCTTTGATATATTTTCTAAAGCCTTTTTTGATTCAAATCAATAGTTTACAAAAATAACGGTTTGTAATGGTTTTTTAATATTCTTATTGACAACAGTATGAGAAGACCTAAGTGTGTTAGGAATAACATGTGTAACTTGTAAAAGTTTTTTTTTAAAGCCAAATTCCATTAAATTAAATCAAAAATAAATAAATAGAATAACATTTTCCTATCTCATCTGGCAGTGATTGCTTTGGGGTGTCTTCTGGTATGTCCTTTACGGGGCAGTCATCAGTATCCCAGTCATCACCCCTGAATGGAGATGCACATGTGGTAGTGGATGCTGTGTCCCAAGGGTCATCCTCGGTATCTGTGTGTCATAGCTTCCCTTCCTTTTGGTCATCTGCTCTGAGCGGAGAGCGAGGTGGGACTGGGTTGAGCACGATGCCGACCTATGGGACATCAGTAGTGAACGTTTAGTCAACGCCCTCTGTTGCTCCAGTTGTGGAGATCTTGACCTTCTTAATGGTGACCCTGCTTCCCTTTAGTGGCGAGCGCAATCTATGCCTCTGCGGAAGGAACCCCTTGTATTGGAGCTGCTTCTTGTTGTGCTGACACATAGGGAGTTGGAAGCCATAGTCTTGTATTTAACTGCGACAGAAGGTTCTGTAGAGATGACAGAACTTGAATGGGCAAGAACATTTGTGGGTTTTGGAACGGTTGTCCTGGCGTTAGAATGTGCAGAGGCAGTGCTGTGCCAGTGGTATTAGCAGTGGGGCTGGTCTCTGCAGAGCCTAGGGCTGCAGTGTTGGAGGTATGGGGTCCTCTGCTCTATTGGGTAGGCCTTCCACCAGAATGGCTGAGTCGTCCGAGCGTGAGAAGGTTGGAGAGTCTCCCGGCTGAGCTTCAAAAAGTCGATCTTGTGTTGTAAGTGTTACGCTCACCTGGTCTCCACAGGGGCGCCGAACGGGACTGGCAGGTCTGCTGTTAGATGGCTCACGTGTCTTCTGTGTATCTGTGCCCCCACGATGGTGCGCCTAAAGGGTTAAATGAAGCGTTACCCAACTGTGAGGCAGAAGACCCACACCCGCCTCCCGTGGTCTTCTGAAAGCCCCTCTTCTATGTCTCACCTTTGCTTTAAGGATGGCAGGCTCTCCGTCCTGCAGCTGTATGCAGGGGCGCATAGAGTTCTAGGATCCAGTTACTTCACTGATCCTGTCGAGTCTCAGACAACGTTGACTCAATGAGTAAGTCTTTACCATTAAAATGGTTAGCCCAAGAGTTCAAATTGTTCAGGTTTTCCCTTTGTTGTCTTTCCTTTGTAGGTTTCTTACTGATGCGAAAGTTCGTAGAACGTAAAGTTGTTTTTCCAAGAAAAGGTAAGTTCGCACCAGAGTTCTGTGATAAGTCTGTATATGTGCTATGTGCGACTGACTGCTGCTCTCTTATTTTGCAGGTGCTGTATGACCGTGTGACGAAGATCAGCGAATCGCTAGTAGGAGCGGCCTTCAGGTGAGTATGTCGCTGAGTTAACCGTTTTTTCGAATGGTGTTGTTCCCAATTTGCGCTAACCTGATGTTTCTTATTTTCGTCCGACAGGTGCAGCGACTCCAGCGTGATGGGCGAACGATGGAGCGGTCGCGGGATGGAGGTTCGTAGGTCGCCAGGAAGAGCACCTCTCAGGTAGGTACGAACGAGGCGCTGGGTAGGGATGTGGATCCTTGGTCAGCACGGCTAATCTGATGCCTTTTCTTCCTTTGCAGGTTGCTCAAGAAGGAACTGGACTGGTGTTGTAGCTGAAGGTAACAGACACGGTGAGCGTTACGCTGCAGGAGTGCAGAATAAACCAAAGCGTGTTCTGTACTAAAGGCGTGGTTTATATAGCTTCAGAAAAGTAGTCCCCAAGTAAAGTAGTCCCAGCAACCACACCCAGTAAATAGTTCCCTAGGCAAGTAGTCCCTTCAGCCTGCCTCAGATCAGCCCACACATGCTTTACCTTGTTTGAAACTTGCCATGTTGGTAATGGCAGCATGAGCCTAGCTCCAACAGCACCAGGACCAAGTCCAGGAGGCCCCTGAGAGAGTCTTTGGGGCCTTCAAGGCCCTCATGGAAGTCGAAGTCCTGGGAGGTTGGTCTGCACCTGATGTGTGGGGAAATGGACAGTGACAGTAATATCCTCGGACACTGTTTATGAGTAAGTGATCGGTGAGACAGCTGACGCAAAAGGGTGTATGTCTTTTTGTTTTTGTTCTTCTTCCCCTATGGTATAAGGGGGGGTCTACCGGTGGATGTTGGGATGTGGATTTTTCTAGACGTGGTGACTGTATTTTCTCAGTTTCTGCTGCCGCTGTGGGACAGTTTTGCGATGTTGTGGGCTTTTTCCCAGATTATTTCCTGGTCTTCTATAGATCTATCCCTTGTGGCCGCTGACTTTTTTCAATGATGAGCATCGTTACGACCAGGAAGGATGTTGGAATTTTGTTGCCAATGAACGAGTCGTCAAAGGTGCTTTTGTCAATGGTACTTGCAATGGTTTAGTAGTAGATGAGTGAGTTGACAACGGTGCTTTCATCGTCGATGTAAGTGCTTTTTTTTCGTCGACAGGGTCTTCGACGATGATTAAATTAACGAAGCTTTGGATGTTGACAGTATTGAGGACGGTTTTGATTGCCGTACCGCTGTGCCTTCCGTTGATGAGCCCACCAACTTTGAAGGCCTTTGAGTGGTCTGGCATTTGCTCATAGACGGCATGTGATGACCCTAATAGAAGATTTTTTCCTCATTGTGTAGCTTTTCCTTATGCATCCTAGGTGGTCTCTCCTCTGATCTTGCCCTTTTCCGTGCTGGAATTTTAACAGACAGTTTTGCTACAGCCATACGCCTGGAGGACTCAGCTTCTGAGAGTGGGTAATTTCCCACATTAAGCCAGCACACCAGTCTCCTACGCCTGTCTTTCAGTGTCTTGGAACTGAAGCCCTCACACATATCACACTCCTCAATGGAGTGGTTAGGGTAGAGAGTAAATGCATTCCTCGTGTTTGTGCCCCTCATTTTGCAGGCCAAAGGCAGAGCAAGCCCTAAGAGGGACTTTTTAGAGCTGCTCTCCATTGTCACTTTTCAGTAATAGCCAAAATTAAGACTTATCTGATTCAATTAGTGGAGTTAGCTTTTCTCCTGGGAGAAAGGTGAGAGGACTCCTTTCAGCACGAAGTGTGGTTAGAATCTGAACATGGCCTCCCGGGGAGGGGCTTGCTACTCGACGTCCCATTGGTTGGGATCAAAAGTACCCATAAGTGCGGCGATAGACTACAGAACACACCAGTTTTTCCTTTTAGTAAAACTAGGAAGTTTTACTAAAAGGAAACAAGGATTCCTAGCATGACAACAGGGAATATTCAAAGCATGTGAATCTATGAAAGATCCAATGCTGGAGAATTGTATTGCGCTTCTTTTCTTCCATGTGCACATTTCAAAACATTTTGTAGGTTATTTGATTACACGTCAGTCACCAATCCATATCCCATAATGCTTTCCTTACACTTATTAGGCTGTCTCTGGTCATGTTAGTAACATCCAATATAGAATCACAAGACATTGCCCAATCTAAAAGGATCTGGGAGGCACCTAGCATAATTGAATTTTGCAATAATGGAAAAAGCGGTTTTCAGGACAATCCCAGATTTTTCAATAGATTAGAAGGTTTTGCCATTTGATCCTGGATGTCAAGGACGTAGGCCCTAATTCAAAATTAATAACAAGAAGTGTAGAATTCAGAAGGGCCAAAAGCTTCCTCCACATCACCACCTCTATGCGATCCTAAAATGAAGGTCTCAGAGAGAGAGAGAGAAAGAGAGAGAGAGAGAGAGAGAGGGGAACTCACCACCATAAAGCAGGAATGGTGTCACTTTTAGTTTGCAAAAATGTATTAGTGGCAAGATGGTAAAACTTACATATTTGCGATCAAATCTATTCATTTGGCCAATAAAGACCATTGGGTTTTGTCTCAAATATTTGTATATCTCAGTCATGTTTGGCTTACCAAAAACGCGCAATCCGAGGTAGACAAATTCCATAACAGTTTCCAGCCTAAATGAGCCAATTTTCCAGACAAAGGATAATCATTTTCTGACTGAGGTTATTTTAAGATTTTTTGTTTTTTGCTTCTTAATAACCAGATCGTTGCAGCCACAATACTCCTCAAATACATTTAACTTTCTTCGAAGGCCTATGGTGGTCTTATTGAGGAGTATAAGGTCGCCTGCATGTGCCAGGAAGTTTAGTGTTCTTGAGTCAATTTTAGGTGGAAAGTATTTGATCTTTAGCAGAAAAGAATGTTATAAATATACACATTAAAAAGAAATGGTGCTAACACACACCCCTGTCGTAGCCCGTCAAATGTGGGTATTTCTCTAGTTATGGACCCATTTTTATACAGATGCACGCTAAGAGTTAGCATGTCAAGCAGAGATTTTGGCATACCCCAAGGGATTCCCCATAGTTTTTCTCTGTTGACCATCTCAAATGCATGGCAAGTCTACGAACGCTGTGTAGAGTGGTGTATGCTTTTTCAGAGCGTGTCGCATCAAAAGAGTTAGCAGTAGGTCATTTAGCAAACTGATTGCTAGATATGCATTTTATCAATGCTTATGGCCATGCCAAAATTTGATCTAATAAGATCGATTAAATGATTTAGCAACTGGCATCTAGGAGAGTAATGGGGCGTGTCATAGGCAGGATCCGATCCCCTTTTTTAAATATTGGAATACAAAGGCAGTCTGCCAGGATAGCTGAATCTTCTTCCCTGTGATAATCACGGGGCAGAGCATATGAAGAATAATATTATTATTAATACTTAATATTTGTAAGGTGCAACACACCCGTAGGCCTCAGTGCCCACAAAAAGAAAGAACGGGGGTTGAGGGAGCGGAAGGATCAAACCGGATATCAGTCAGGTAAGCAAAAAGTCTTAATCATTAGAGTTAAAAGGGTGTGTTTTCAGTGCTTTCTTAAAGACGATGAGACTGGGAATATCACTGATGGAAGAGAGGAGGGAGTTCCACAATCGGGGGGGAGGGCATAAACCTGAAAACAAGTTCCTCTGAAATATCTTAACTTGTGCCTGCGTGTAGCTAATATGCTAGATCTCAGCTTTATATCGCATAGAGATTTTGGAGAGTTTTTCCTTGTTCAGTGCTGTAGGGTTATTTTTCCATAGGGATTCAGCATTTCTTTTTTCGTTGCGTAAGGCTTTGAGATTACGGGTGAACCAGGAGTATAAGTGTGCTCGAGGTTTTGCTTTGCGCATTTTTAGCGGCGATATTTTGACAATAGCTTGCTGTATAGTATGGTTATATAATTCCACTAATGCTGAGGGATCTGTATTGGTGTGGGTGGGATTGGTAATGGGGTGGAGCAAAGGTAATAGATTCTCCACCGTTATATTAGTGGGTGCCAGAGGGGCTGGTGAATTCTTCAGATTAGTTTGTATGTTGTCTTGTAGGCTGAAGGAAATGATGTGATGGTCTGTCCAGGCACAAGGTTCATTAGATAGGATCTTGATGCCACAGTTGAGATCTGCTAACCAGTCTAAGGTTCTTCCTTTGTTATGCATGGGCATGTTGATATGATGGGAGGAGGCTAATTGTGATGGTATTGGCAAGTGCTGAGGCATTGTCGTTTGTGTCGTGAAGGTCCAGGTTGGGGTCTCCAAGTAGTATGATTTGTGACCCTGGTTTAGTGTTTGTGGTGAGTAGTGAGGTGATGTCTTCCTCAAAGGTTGATATTGGGCCTGGTGGTCTATATATGAGGTGCATAGTTATTGTGCGTGATGCTGTGAGTGGTAACTTGACTGTGAGGAGTTCTCCTGAGGGGAAAGGTAGATGTGGCGGGACCCTCAGTCCCAGCGTGGTTTTGGTGATGAAGGCGATGCCGCCGCACTGGAGGTTTCTCTGTCTAGCCTGAGTATGGTGTAGTCTTCAGGTATGGCTAGTGACAGAGTTGGTCCTGCTGCAGCATGAAGGCAACTCTCTGTTATAGCTAGGAAATCTAGTTGATTACAAACTATAAGATCTCCGATATCTAAGGCCTGAGCTGACAATGATCTGGCATTAACCAGCGCAGCCTTGATGGGGATATGTCGTTATTGGACTTGTTTGGAGGAGGGATCACAGTAGCCGTCGAGTAGTTATTGTCAAACAAAGGCATACTTGAAGGGGGACTATAAATGATTGCAATACTGAAGGCCCCAATTTTTTTATTTGCTCCACACCTTTCCTCTATTAACTGTTTCAAATGCTTTAGATAGGTCTATCCAAGCTTCATAAACCGGTGGCAAACACGTGCTGTCCTTCACGATATTCATAATTAAGCCATTTAAAGTAGTAGCTAACCCTTAACATAACCGGATCTGATGTTTACTAAGAATACCCGTAGTCTCCACCCAATTCTCCAAATCCCTCAAAACTAACCCAGAGAAGATTTTGTTATCTGTGTCTAAGAGGGCTATGGGGCAGTAGTTGATAACATTGGCCCGGTCACCTTTTTTATAAATAGGTATAATGATAGCTCGTTTCCAAGATTCAGGGACCCATTTGGTTCTTAAGATACTATTGAACAATAGCAGTAAGAGCTGTGCCCACGCCATTACATTATTTTTTAGAATCTTATTCGTTAGTCCATTAGGGCCGGGCGCCCTTGAATTAGAAGAATGGGAGATAAGATCTTGAATGGTCTCTAAATCAACCGTAAGATGGGGGGGCGCTGTGGCGCCAAAACAAGATGGCCGCCTGCTAGTGGAGCTCCGGACGGGGAGAGCACTATAAACTTGTTAAATTTCAGCTAACGGCATCTACTCTGCTCCATACCGGCGGTGCCCATCCATAAGCCTCTCCGCTGCAACCCTGAGAGGTTCTACCTCCCACCGCCCTCCGTGGACTGCGCGGCGGCCCTGCGGCCGGGACGGGGCTGCTGAGGCTCACCTTGGGCCGTGTCGCGGCTCCGGCGCCTGCGGCCATCCCTCCACCTGAGTGTGCGGCGCTGCGGCCTGCTGTGGGGGAGGGGCGCTGCAGCCCTCCTCGGCGGCCTAGCACTCCTGGCCTGGGGGCCGCCCTACGTTGCTTTGGCGGGCGTCTGTGCCCTTCCAAGAGGACCCCGCGGATCCTGCTGCACCCTACGTGTGCCCCTTTCCACAAGCGTCGGCGGCGCTGAGCCCGGATCCCTCCCACTGCCTGTCTCGCGCCACGGAGGGCGGAGACGCTCCCGGGGACCTGGGCGACGCCACACCACATCCTGCCGCCCTCTGTTGCCCCCTCTTACGGACCACTGATCATAGCCCACAACAAGGTAGGGGGGCACGCGGCGGTGGAGGACGGCCCGACTTGCCTGGCTCCTGGGGCTCTGCGCGCTCACCGCCGGCTGCCCTTTGCATCCCTGCATCCTGATCTGGCATCCGACATGGACTGTCGGTCCCGCGCCGCCGGCACCACTCGCTGAATTGGGGCCGACGGCGGGCCTGAGGGGTGGCCCTTCTCTGCGCTGCCGGATCCCCGCGCATTGGGTCTGCCTCCCCGCCTCCTCTGTCACCTACCACTGATTGGGACTCGGCTACACGCGGCTGCTTCGCACTTGGCAGTGCACCACGGATGGTGCACTAAACACTGCCTCCCATCCTTCATATCTACAGTCAACAGGCCTGCTCGCCTACTCTGAGTTCCATCAACCCCCCCCCGCTGACGGCACCATCTGTGAACCGAGGTACGGCCTACCAACCTCTCTCCCGCTACTGCCGCGGTCGCTCTACTGCTTTGGGGAGCGGTGGCCGGCGTGGCTGGGGAGCTTGCGCCGGTGCTGCTCCCCCACTAGAGGCCCTTGGCGCATCTCTCCGGATCCTCTTACCCACACAGTGCCATTGTTCCCTCCTGCAGGCGCCCATTTCTCCTGGATCCCTGGCTGCGGGTCCTAACTGCAACAACTGCTGAACCCTAATCCCTGCTGGGCGACCTACCGCAGGACACCCTGTCCCCAGCTCCACTCCTTTGCCATGGACAATTGGCTCTCCCCACCCCTCTTGTCTATGCTGCGACGCGCCTGGGCTGGTGTGGGGGGCCTCACCGACCACAGTGACATTTGCCGCCTCTGTGCGCTTCCCGGTGCACTCGGACCCGCACGTGCTGCCTACCAGTAATCACTGCTGAACACCTTCCCGCCTGCCACAGGAACATTGGCTTCTCGCCTTCTCGCAGCGAAACAGCTACACTAAGCCTCCTACGGTTGTGCCCCTATTGTTGCCAAATATAGGACACCTTGACTTGCAGCTCTGCTCCCATGGCCTCCTGCCACCTCAACTATACTGGCCTATACCCGTGAGCCCACTCGCCACCCCACTCCTGCGCTAACCGCACGTACACTCCACGCCCCATGACCTAGGGGTGGGTACCTGCGTTGGCACCTGGTTTACCTTCCTCAGCCTCCCCGCAGAGACTGGAGTGCCTCATCTTGGGCCCCGCTGTACCTTGTACGGCCCACCCTTGTGCCAGGGCCACGTCCTCTTCCCTCACATCACCGATCCAACGATCCAGTGGCAACATCACGTCTGGTCTACCCCTCCGGTCCCCGTGGCCTCGCCGTCTGGCTCTGTGTGCTCTGGTGGGGACCCCTGGTGTTCCCCCCAGCCTCATCAACCGCTCTCCACACCTTGCTTCCTCCCCCCCAGGCACTCGGTGGGGCGGCGATCGGAGGGCCTCCCGCTATATCTAGACTGGGCCTTGGGAACCAGACGCGGCCTATGACCATGACTAAGGGAGCCGGGTCTAGCAAGAAGCAAAGTTCGCTAAAGCCGCTAATTGACCCTCCGGAGGAGTCACCGACCACCACAGCACCCTCAACCTCTGATGACTCGCAGAAAATGCTGGAGTATATGCGAGAGGGCTCCACCACGCTCCACACTAATTTAGATGATATGAATGGGACCATCTCGTCCATAAAGGCCCATATCGAAAGAACAGACAGTAGGGTTGCCGAGATCGAGACAAGGGTTGGCACCACGGAGGACGACCTAGTTTCCTTACGCGCCGCTGTGACCACCTTGACCAGCCGGGTCTCTATGGTCGAAAAGAAAAATGACGACCTTGAATCCCGCTCCAGGCAGAATAACCTCCGCATTGTTGGCATACCAGAGGACAACATCAGGGAGTCCATGCAGGATTACGTGGAACATACCCTTTTAACATTCCTGGATAACCCCAAGCGTTCGGCACAATTTGCAGTGGAGAGAGCTCACCGCTCCATGACCGCGAGGCCCAGGCCCGGTGCCCCACCCCGCCCCATCATAGCCAGAATCCTCAATTTCCGTGACAGTGATGCCCTGCTCCGGGCGGCCAGGGCCAAAGGGGAGCTGCATCTTGGGGCGGCGAGGATACGCTTGTACCTGGATTACTCTGTGGCTGTGCAACAGGAGCGTAAAACCTTCCTTGCAGTGAAAAAGAGACTTCGAGACTTAGGAGTCAAGTACTCCATGCTCTTCCCCGCCAAACTGAGGATCGAACACTCCAAACAAACATACTTCTTCACCATCCCAGAAGAGGCTTTGAAATTTATAGACGAACACATTCCTGGTTGATCTAAACAGTGTTAATATAAGTTTCATGTTTTTCAATATTTGTTATCATACCTGGGCCACAGGTCGGGACCGCCACAGCGCTTCCTCCCCCATGATGGCCACTATTCATCGTAGTTTATTGCTGTTCATGTTGCCAATGTTGCTCCATTACCTCTCTGTGTAGGTATGTTTCGCGCCATGCTGATGCATCGTAGACTGTAATGACCGTTTCTTTTTGGGTCCCTGTCTCGGAGCTGCCCGGCGCTTCAACCCAGCCACTTCTGTGATTATGCCCCGGGACCCTGGCCCCCCCCCGGACTAGGACCACGCCCAACTCTTTTGATGCCGTGTCAGGGCACGTGGCCGCACCCCATTCTCCTATGGGTCCTTTGCTTATGGAACTGGTCCCGATGTAACCCGCACCCACTCTTAACGCCCTGCTTTATCCTACTACATAGCATAACTCTCCTTATGCTCTTCCCAGTCCGGCGCGCCATAGCCCGGCTGCTAACAGACCCCCAGGCGTTGATGCCTAAAAGTTTATGGTTGTTTTGGTTTTGTTCAGGTTTCGTCCCTCTGATTGGGAGGGGGTTGGAAGGGAACATTATGGTTTAAAAAAGTCTTGACAGCCACCAGAGGTGCCGCAGGCACCGCGCCCAATCAATTCATATATGTAGTCAGGCGACCGCGTACACCTAAGGCCTTTCCTTTCACTGGAATCCACTTTTACTTATTCCACCATCACCCCTTCAAATATGGCTGACACTACTCTGACCTTTATGAGCTGGAACATCAGGGGATTAGGCAACCATAAAAAGATGCAACAGATTCAGCTCCACGCTGAACGCCACGGAGTGAAGATCCTATGTTTACAGGAAACCCATGCTCGCTCGGAGCAATGTGAACGATTCGCCAAGCAATGGGGCCCCAGAGGTATTACACTAATTATTCCACTCAGAGCCGAGGCACCCTCACCCTAATACATAAAAGCCTGAAGTTTACATGTCAGCACTCCCACATAGATCCACTTGGAAGGTTTGTGCTCATCACTGGTATATTACAGCATCAGGAGATAGTCATCCTAAACATATATGGTCCCAACGTCGATGACCCTGACTTCTACCTTCACCTGGCCACTCTACTTGAGAGCTACCCCCTGATTCCTAATTTATGGGGCAGGGACTTCAATACGATACTAGATGTCACCCTGGATAGATCGGGTTCTCGTCCTCGTCAACTGTCTAGGGCAGCATATTCTATCCTGACCTCGCTCCCCCGCCTGGCACTGGTGGACGCTTGGCGCCTGATGTATCCTGAGGACCGTACATACTCCTTTTACTCCTCAGTGCATGATTCCCACTCTAGAATAGATAGATGGCTTGTCACAGACATACTGATTAAATGCGTAACTCACTTAGCCATTCTCCCCAGGACACTATCTTGACCAGGTTTTTGCCTCCGAGCTCGAATCCTCCATCGAGAAAAATTTTGAGATTAATATAAATTCTGTCTCAACACAAGCTGTGCTCTGGGAAGCCTTCAAAACAAACACACGAGAGGGATCGTCATTTCCAAGAGCAGTGGCATCCTGAAGGGCATCCGTGCCGACATCACCACCAGCGAATCAGCCCTATCCGTCTATGGATCCCAATACGCTGTGGATCACTCCCCGGCTACTCTAGCGATGCTGGGTTCTGAGCTGGACAGGTTCCGTGGCCTTGCCGAGCGTGAGGTTAAGTTCCTGGACTCCCCTCGATCGGCGAGGAAATACGGCGAGGGTGAGTGGCCCGGCAGAGTGCTAGCTAGATTGCTATGCCACGAATTCAGTGCTCCCAACATACCGGCCATTTCTAGACCGGATGGCACACTCGCCACCTCCCCCCAAGACATCAATTCTGAGTTCCTCGCGGTCTACACCTCCCTATACTCGGAGGTTGACAGATCCCAGATTTCTGAAATCGATTCCTATTTAGAGAACCTCCCTTTATCAGTCCTGTCAACCGACGCTAGCGCCTCCCTCGAGAGGCCCTTCACCCTAGAGGAAATTGTGGAGGCCATCGAGTCACTGGCATCGGGGAGGGCTCCCGGCCCAGATGGGCTCCCGATGGACTTCTACAAACTATACAAGGCCCAACTAGCGCCGCACCTACTGACCCTGTGGGAGGAGTCGTGCGACAGGGGCATACTTCCACCGTCCCTCCGGGAGGCGTTGATTACAGTGCTCCTTAAACCAGGTAAAACCCCTACGCAGTGCAGCTCATACCGTCCCCTCTCACTGATTAATAGTGATATTAAAATATTTGCCAAACTCCTGCCAACCGCTTAGCCCCGTACATGTCCCACATTATTTACCCAGACCAGGCCGGCTTCGTCCCCGGTAGGATCACTCCCCTAAATTTAAGGAGACTCTTCAATGTAATCAGCCGAATCGACCCGGCCACACAAGCAGTGGCAGCTACATTGGACATGTAAAAGGCATTTGATTCAGTCTCATGGAAATACCTGTGGTGTGTTCTTGAGAAATGCAAATTCGGCCCTAACTTCCGCACCTGGATAAAGCTCCTTTACACCGCCCCGTCAGCCAAGGTCCGCATGGAAGACAGGTGCTCTTCCCCCTTCCAGATATTTAGAGGTACACGCCAGGGATGCCCCTTCTCTCCACTCATTTTTGCTATAGCCATGGAGCCCTTCGCCGACATGATTCGGCAATCACACTCGCACAGGGGGTTGCGCACATCTGGCCAGACCAACATAGTCTCCCTCTACGCTGACGATACCCTGCTGTATGTTCGATCCCCTGAAATCAATCTTTTGCCTATACTGATAGACGTGGCTCGATTTGGGGACATATCCGGTTTGAAGGTTAACTGCTCCAAATCTACATTATTTCCACTCACAGACTCGACACAGCCCCCCCCCCCCCGATCTACATGGGTTCAACTGGGCTCATACCAGTTTCACCTACTTGGGGTGGTGGTCTCCCAGCACACGTCACAGTTGCGTGACGACAACTACCAAACTTACCTAACTAACCTGGAGGCTAAAACCTCCGGCTGGACTAAACTTCCCCTCTCGCTAGCAGGCAGAATTGGAATACTCAAAATGATTGCATTACCTCAATTACTGTACCGATTTACCAATCTGCCTCTGTGGCCTGGGGATACTTTTTTCCAAACACTGCGCACCATATGTAACACCTTCCTCTGGCACTCTGGGGCCGTCCGCCTCAAATTATCCACACTAACCGCCCCTAAGGCGTTGGGCGGTTTCAGTGCACCCGATTTTATCAGTTACTGGATGGTGGCCCAATCACAGTTTGCTGCATACTGGTTCAATACCATTGATCCCCCCCCCCACATGTTCGCCTCGAGAAGCTAACTGTCTGTGACCGAGTGATCGGTTCCCTGGTCCTCCAACCTATCCCCCCTAACTCAAACTCTGCGAATCCTGTAGCCAGCACATCCTTGGCTATGACCAAATTCTGGTCCATGGTCGACACACCCCACCCGTTCCACGGGGATTTGCTACTGTGGAACTTCCTACCCGATGTTCCACAAATTCCACTTTCAGTGGTCACTCGCTGGGCCGCTGCTCGCTTCCTGACGCTGCGCGATGCCTTTGAACAGGAAAACTTTATAGAATGGTCTGACCTTCCTCCTTCACTCAGGCGCCGACCCTCGGTGTGGCTACAGTACTCTTCACTCTGCGGACATCTCAAGTCCAGATATTCAGACTTCCCCGCCTTGCCCCCTGATGAACCCATAGTGGAGGAGCTCTGCTCCTATCTCTCCTTCAGAGGCAAGATGTCGAGGCTCTACTCCTTATTACAGACTAGAGCGGCCCCCCACTTCACCGAGCTGAGACACAGATGGGAAGAAGACCTTGGCTCTGAGATCACCGACGAGAGGTGGTCTCGGATATGCGCTCGTACCCACGATGTCTCCTACAACACTAAATTTAAACTCATCCAGTTCGAAATCTTACACAGGTATCATCATACACCTATGAGACTCCATCGTATGTTTAACGCCAACCCCCCCTCCTGTCCCAGGTGTGACGCAGATCAAGCCTCCTATATACACATGTTGTGGCTCTGTCCCCGGCTGTCCCAATTTTGGCTGGACATTTGCTCTACACTGTCTGACATTCTGGAACACCCGATCACCCTTACCCCACTGCACTGCTTATTCTATGACTTCCCTCAGTTACCCCGTGACTCTATGAAACTGGCAGGTCTCTGCATGCTACTGGCAGTTCGCTGTATAATACTTTGTTGGCTCCGCCCTTGAGTGCCTACCTATACACAATGGCTCAGATCGGTCACATGGGCTCACGACACTCAGCAGTCCTGGAATGCGATGCAGTATCCACACTCCAGGCCGAGGGATATCTGGCCGAGATTCCGAGACTATATTTCTGCCAGGGCCTCACCATCTACTTCTCCCTCTACTTCCGCAGGTGGTTCCCCTTAGATGGTGACCTGTTATGGTGTATGTATCAATACTTGTATATGGCCTTTTCTCAATATGCTACATTTTACTCAATATGTATTGTTTATCATTCGTATTGCTTGCTCTTAGCGCTGGTGCCATGTGGCTCCCTCTGTTTCTTTGTTGTGCTGTCAAGTCAATAAAAAAGAATAAAACAAAAAAAATCAACCTTAAGATTCCAAGAGGTTTCATATGGTAAATCAATACTCACTGGAATGTGTTCTTTAAATATATTACTGTAATGAACCAGCCAATCACTTTCTGACACTGTGTTAGTTTGTAGGTCAGTTTGAGAAGATTGCTGCTGGTTCAATAATTCCCAGAAATTCCTGGAGTTCCCTAGATTAAGCGCTTCTAACATAAATTGACCACCCTGCCGATTATGATTAAACCTGTGGGCCCTAGACCAATTTCTATATTCATTAAGCAGGACTCTTTTATCCTTCATAAAGCTTACTAGAGGAATATTCTGGCGCTCCAAGTTCCAAATCGATCTCCTTAAGATTTCTTTTCACAGGCCAGTTTCCTCATCAAAGGTATGTTTATGCCTATAATTTCCCACCTTGTTCTTAATTCCAGGCTCATCCAGGTCCCACAGAAATTTGACAAGTGAAGTCAAAGTACAGAGTTTTCCTAAATCGTCTTTAGTAGTATTTCCTAGGGCCTCCGTTAATCTCCTATTTAAGTCCTGACCCCTTTTCTTAAAGGAGGCTATTCTTTTTTTTGGTTAGATTAGCTTTAACAGTAGGGCAGAATCCTCTTTCTGGTTCATGTGTTTTAATCAGAAAGGAAGCTGATAGCAGGTTATGATTGCTCAAGCCTACATCCTTTATTTTAAATTCTTCACACAGACAAAATAGATCAGTCAACAGGACCAAATAGTCAATAATAGAAGAGGACTTTCCACTCTTCCAGGTATTCTGAGGAATCAAGTCTCCTGCAAATTTCCGTTAGCTACAACTCAATTCCAGTCCAAAAGGAATTTTTGCCATATTTTACCATTATACCTTCCTGGAGAATTCTCCATGTCCTTATCCACACTAGAGCAACAATATTAATTCAAATCCCCTGCCAATAGGATTGAATCATCTTATCTGAATTTGATATCTATAAATAAGGAAGAATGATCCTCTAGAAACATGGCAAATACAGAACAGGCGGGGTTCCAGTAGAGATTAATAATAATCATGTTTATAATCGAGTTACCCCTCTGAGTAACTCTCAGAGCCAAGATTCCGTATGCATATTTTTAATGAGTTCCATTTTATGGAAACATACATTATGAGCACCTATTAAGAGTCCACCCAAAGCTCTGCCGCCCCTAATACGAGTAGCAAGCTGGCCCATAATTTAGAACCCATCTAGTCTAATACTTTCCTGAAACCAGGTTTCCTGAAATAAGATGAAGTCAAATCCATCGAATATAAGATCTTTCATATTCTTTTCTTTAAAACAGCTGGAGCCCTGCATGTTCCAACTTACCACATACAAACAATCCATAACTAAACTGCATTTATATCTTCACATAGTTTCTGTAAAACTTGAGTCAGAATGTCAGGGAGAAGAGATACAAATGTTAGTTTGTTTTCAGCAGGATTGCTACAGTTGTAAGATTCCTGTACTCCATCACTATTAACAATCGATCTTCGTGAGGTATTTATATCTCTGTTAGATGTTACAATCTTTCTATCATTATCAGACTCAGCACTAAGTCTGGACACCGTGTATTCCGGTAGCGATGCATACATCTCTAACCCTAACTTCTGTAAGTCTAACCAGGCATTCAAAACTGCATTTGCACCCATCTGGGTTTTTAACTCTACTTTCACCATATTTGTAATTTATTCATAAGGTAAACAAACATATTCAATATCATAAGATGGAAACAAACAAATCTGCAATTTACCTTATAATCAATAGTATGTCACTACAATTTAATACTTTATACCCATTAGACAGATTAACTTGCTTGACCCAGATTCTGGGAATTGCAAATGGTTTAAGATTCTGATTGCTACTTCCATGAGCCGCCTCTTCCTGTGCTATGCCTATAGATGTCATGATCCGCAGAACACGCCCCTTTTGGACCTCATGGTCCTTGTTACAACGGGGCTTGCACTCCTTGATACTCCCAACATGGCCGTCTAACGTGCAACACCTTCCTTGTCCTTATGTCAGACGTAGCGTATTTACAAATAGGCTGCGCCCCCGCGGGTCCGCGCATCTCAATGCTAGTGCAAGCCGCGACTAGACGTGTGCTCCGTAGTTCGCTACACTGTTGCCCTTGTTCCTGGACCTCCTAATTCCATTCCCATTACCCTCTTCCTTCCTCCTTGTTTCCCGGACTCGTGTGCTGTGTGCTTACCCTCTTGGTTCCTGGATCCCGGAGTGTCTGAATCCTGGAGCTCTGAACGCACGCTGGAGCCAGAAGTGGCTCACGCGGGCTTATACAAGACCAGGTCCATACGTAAGGAGACACCGCCCACGAAATCCTACAAGGATCGCTCCCAGGTGAGAAAGGGGGAATTCCGTGACAATAGATTGATTTCGAAAAGTAACTTCATATCTATCAGCGTTCCTGAGAGTCTGATCGATAGAGAGGTTCTCAGGGATATCACTCTGTTCGTTCACAACAGATGTATTCACAACAGAAGAGTCCGGAGGTATAACAACAATAGAATGATTAGTAGATGATGTCTCAGGCAAATTCCGGACTGCAGTATTAGCGTTCAAGTTTTTGTTTCCTTTGCAGAACATTGAAGCCCAATGGTTTCACCAATAAGGGCTCAGTTTTTCTTCCTCTACAGAAAATTGGAGCTATGCAGATAGGCAGTTTCACCACAGGGAGTTCTGTTAGAATACCCATACTTTTCTTGCGTGTACTCAGAGGTAACTCTAGTTGATCTAAGCTCTGAGGTAGCAAATTTAAATCAGATTCCCGTGCTCCAACTTGCTTATCTGGCATATCTACCTGAAGGCCGAGTGTCTTAGTTTGGGTTTTCTTTAATGTTCCAATCTGCTGCGAGTCATCCATTATATTAGTTAGTGCTTTAAAAAAATCAATATTTCCAGATCTTTTCCTTCTCTTCTTTTGCTTTATATTTTTCCACTCTATGCATAATATACCCAAATCAACTACTGGTGGAATCTGCAGCCATTTGTATGCCATCTTTTTAGATTTGGTCTGCTTCTTTGTTTTCCCTTGTATAGGGGAAGAAGCTTTCGCCATATTACTTACATTAGGTCAATCACTGTTAAAGGTGAAGTATCTAACTATGTAACAACGTCTCTTAAATTGCTCACTTGTGCCCGGCTAATCTGATAAATTCCTCTAAAACAGATTGTGAGAGTAGTGTGTCATCAAAGCTCAGATCATTATGCTGTGCTTTAAATTGACTCTTTTTTCTTATTTTGTTCTCTTTGCAAGGGATTAGGCATCTCCTCTATCAAAATGTCAATCCTCAACGTGTTTAGCTGATTATCTAGTTTACAAATGTTCTCAGACATTGACCCCATAGTTGCCGTTTGCTCAATTTGTGATGTTTTAAGGTCTTTCAGAGTGCCCATCACCATTGTATTAATCACCCCTCTGAGTCCTACTAATGAGTCACAGCAACTCAATTCTTTAGTAAGTTCAAGGAGCAGAACCAAATGATTTTATACTTCACCTCTCAACATTTCAAATACACTGACTAATGAGCTCAGTACAAAGTTCAATGCTGATAGTGTAAGATCCGAAGCACTTTATCTTCAATAGGGGCTGAAATTGTTCCTACCAGCCCATCATAGTCTCTGTTATTATTGTAACTTCCTTGAAGTACAGCATCTCTAGTTGATGCATTGACAGATGTAGAGAGATTATATGCAGGTGAGTCAGAGTTTCTTTCCAGTTCTCATTCATAGTGGGGTCCCTTGTTGAAGCTTCTTGCAATGGAGACACAGTCAGTTCAGATAATAAAGGTCTTAGATTTGAATGTTCCATTTCATCAGCATCACCCAAACTTCGGGACCTACTATTTAAGAAGACATCAGTCATTTTCCTTTTTATCAAAGTCATTGATAGCGTGTATTCCAAGTTGTTACCAAACATCTCTCTCGATGAGCCACCTCTCAAAGGCGAAACAGAGATAGAGGTTTCCAAGGAAGTTACAGAAGCTGAAATAGCCAAATTAATCATCTGTGTGTTATCTAATTCTGCAAGCCCAAGAGGACAAGCATGAATCATAGCTTGTTCAGTTGAAATGATTGGCTGAGGACGATGCTGGACGAACAGCATTCTGATTCAAAATTAGCACTTGATCCAATTCAGGCGCCCGCAGATTGTCTCTTAAAGACCCACTTCTCAGATTGTAGGTAGAGGGCATATGTAGCAAGTAACCAAAACATGTTTATTTTGTAAAAAATAATTATAAAATAAATAAGCCAACGCAATGGTCACATGAAAAGTGTTCCAAATATCAGATCATTCGCCGCAAGTCAAGGATTAGGGGGGTTCACAAGGAGTTTGGCGGTGGAGGAATTGCAGTTTTACCAAAAAAAGACAGTCATGTGAGGTCTAAAAGAGAAACCAGCTCAACCAGACACTAAGACGGGAATGATACTCTCGATGTGATAAGTCATTTAGAACGCGCCTGTACACAAGAGTTTCTAGGTGTGACAAGACAAGGGAGGGAAGACAAAGGGAGTACAAGACAAACAATCTTACTAGGCCTTGTGTCATTCAGATCGTGTAAGTGCGAGAACGAGAAGTGCAATGGGAAAGGGAGGAGGGATGTGCCAGGGAGAGAGGAGGTGAAAACAGAACAGCAATGCTCTGAGTAAGTGCAGCCAAGGCAGCGTGGCTCTGGGTAGTGCAAGGAGAACAAGGGACTGTAGGGTTACAGTTACAGCCCCTAGGTGCGTGATAGGCCCAGAGGGAGCGCAAGGGTGAGTGATCAAGAAAGAGCCTGGTACCCAGTGAGACTCTGAAGGTAGCCAAGCAACCAGTCGGTTCAGCAGACAGGTAGGTCAGGTAGGTGTTACGCTTGTGGAGTCCTTCAGGCAGCTCACGTAAGCCAGTACATGTTACTTTATTTAGTTACATCAATTAGGCGTATGATGACAGGACAAAGACAGGAGTAGGGAGGAAGCCCACTGGCTACCACCACCCAGGCTACATGGTTTCAACTGCCTAAGGTAGAACACTCACACAAGATAACATTCCAACTCCTACAATATTCCACACATGACATCACTCAGCCACTGACATCATTCAAACTCTGCACACACTCAGGTCCAGTCATAAAATAATCAAGACCAGTCAGAACAGTAGGTCAGCATGGGAGGGACAGAGAGAAGGCAGAGACGAAGAAGGTCTTGAGCTGCTTCCAGAACTTCAGGTGGTGTGGCTCATGTTTGAGAGGGGCAAGGGGGCCATTCCAGAGTGAGACACCTGCAGAGGAGAGAGATCTAACCCCCACTCTCTGCCTGGAGAAGCATCTAACCCTTAAAGAGTTGGAGGTAGCTGAGCGAAGGGCTCGAGAGGAGGGTATTTTGGAAGAGAGCGTTGGATGTAGTGTGGGCCTCGGCCTCAGAAAGCCTTGGGACAATGCAAAGGGTCTTGAACTTGATCCTTGCAGCCACCGGGAGCCAGTGGAGAGATTTCAGGGCTGGAGAGATACGGTCCCTGGGCTTGTGTCATGATGCCCGCTCCCGGGGAGCCGGTTCAAGCCCTGCGTCCCCGAAAGCGGACATCCAGTCCCCAAGGAAGGACCCAGCATCCCCATATAGGGGCCCTTTGGACAGTGTCCTGGCGCCTATGGCGCCAGGCTCATAAAAGACATCAGTGCTGGCGCCATAGGTGCCAGGCTCATTATGGGAGTGCTTGGGTGCACTTACCTGATGCAGACCATGCTGCAGGATCCCGGCCTCCTTGAGGCCTGAAAGGAACTACTTTACCTGTGGGACTAATTTACCATCCGGGCATGGTCGGGGAAGGATACATACCTGATTGGAGGAAGGATACATACCTGGAACTTCTTCCAAGGCTATTTAAACCCCACCCGAACAGCCACACGTGCTTCGCGTTGTTCTGCATCTAGCAGCTGGACACTCACCGTGTCTGCTCCTGCATCCTGACTTCTGCCACGCCTGCCAGCATCCTGGATCACCTGCAAAGGAAGAGAAGAAGAGAACAGAAGAAGGAAAAGTCCTTACCTGCTAAATCCGCATCCCGGAGACATCTCGCCGACAATCCTGAAAAGGAAGACTTTTATTTAAAAGCTCATCGCGTCGATCGCTGCAGCGCCGCATTCCACTCACCTTTACAGGGCGCCTCCATGTTCAGCAGCGATCATCCGGATTCGCAGTCACGCCCCAGCGCCTAGGGAGAAAAAGACCAGAACAAAAGGTGAGAGAGAGAAGGGAATAAGGAAAGCTAAATCTCCATGTTAAGACTTACCTGTTGGTTCATTCCCTCTTCATTTCGGGTCCGCGCCGCATCCTGGCATTTCCGGACCCCGGCCCCTAAGGGGAAAAAGAAACATCAGCGTTAATGAGCGAATGAAAAGACATTACCAAAAAAACGCTCATTAAAGACTTACCTGATTTCTACAAGGATTTCACCTCTCATCTCGGGTCGGTGCCTGTTCCCCGGCATTCCGTACCCCGGCCCCTATGGGGAAAAAGACACTAGCATTAGTACATTAATGCATGGACACAAGGGGAACCTCTTATCAAAAAAACTTACCTGGAAGCCAAACAAGTTTGGTTCTCACCAATCCGAAAATCCAGTGAAGTAACTGGATACCAACGCGCCCCTGCATCGGAAGCAGGATGGAGAGCTCGTCCTTCCAGACCCTAAGGTGAGACGCTACGAGGAATCACAGAAGGGTTTCGAGGAGGGTGAGAGGGGAAAGTGGGAGGCCGATTGCATTACCCCGCAGACAGTTAATCCCCTATTTTCGCCTGCAGAAGGATACTTCTGCGAGCCAGACAAGCCAGATTTGGGGGCCCGGTCAGTCCGTCTTCCGAACCAGGCCAGCGCCTCCCTGGGAGTGAGGTGAGCGTTCCAGCTTGAGGCCAAGGATAACTCTTGCAGTCCTGTTCTGATAAGTTGCAGAGGGCGAAGAGTAGAGGAGGGCCGTTTGAGAGAGAGGCTGTTGCAGTAGTCCATCCTAGAGAGAACCAGTGCTCTGGTGACAGTGAGCTTCTAGGAGAAAGTGAAAAGTCCCTTTGAGGAGGCGCAGCTGGTAGTGGGAATTCTTGGTGACATCCGAGATGTGAGGAGAGATCGAAGATGACACAAGGGTTTTTGTCTCGCAGGAAGGAGAAGGAAGAGGACTCGAGGCTGGCAGCCAAAGTGAGAGCGGGAAAGCCGGGGCAGGGGTCCCAATGAGAAAGATCTCTGTCTCACTGGCATTCAGGCAGAGATCTTTGGAGGCGCACCAATCCTGAATAGCGGATAGACAGTCAGGAATGAGCTAGAGAGGAGAGGAGGTTAGGGGGAGCCTGAAGGAAAGCGGAGTGTCATCCGCAAAACACTGAACGTTAGAGAAGTTAGAGATCAGGTGGCCCAAAGGGCCCAAATGGAGGTTGAAAAACCAGGGTGAAAGGATAGGGGAACGACACAGATAGAGAGAAAGGTGGCAGAGACAAAGGGACAAAGTTGGACCTGGGACAGGCGGTCCAAGAAGAAGAAGGGCAGCCACTCCAGGGCCTGGTCCGTGATGCCCAGGTTCTCCCCAGGTTCTCATGGAGTCGATTGATCAGGATTGCATGGTTGACCGTGTCGAAAGCAGAGGAAAGATCAAGGAGGATGAGGATAGAAGCAATACTGGAATCAAGGTTAGAGAGCAGATCTTCACGGGTGTTCAGGAGAGCAGTTTCCGTGCCCCAGACAGCTCTGAAGCCAGACTGATGGTCATGGAGACAACCAACAGATTCAGTGTGGAGAGTAAATTGGGAGATGGTCAGCTTTTCCAAGAGTTTGCCCAGGATAGACGGTGATCGAGATTGGGTGATAGTTTGCCGGGCAGGTAGGATCCGCCGACGGCTTCTTGAGGAGGGGGTGCACAAGGGAGTCCTTAAGGGGAGAGGCGAAAGTTCCAGTGGTGAAAGAGGGATTACAGAAATCAGCCAAGCCTGCAGCGAGGGTGTCAATATGGTCCTTGTTGTTTCTGGAGGAGCAGGGGACACTTTCATAGATCGGACTTGTCTAGAAACCTTGTCAGGTGTTGTCAGAAAGAAAGAGGAGAAAGAAGGAAGAGAGGGAGGGATGGCCAAAGGGGGGCCGAGAGAGTTAGAGGGAGAGGAAGAGGAGATAGAGGACAGGATGGCCTCAGTTTTAGCAGAGAAATGAGAGGCAAGAGCCATACAGAGAGCCTTTGAGGGAACAGGAGAGGTAGAGACTGCAACAGGGTTGGCCAGTTCCTAGCAGATTTTAAAGAGTTTGGCCATGTTGTTAGATGCCGCAGAGACGCGTGCTTGAATGTGTGCTCTCTTCTTGGACAGGACATAGAGTCTGGGTATTGCCTTTTGGAGCCGGCGGCAGGCCAGTTTGTCAGAGGATTCCTCTCAGCCAACCAGCACTTGCGTTTTAGGATGGGGAGGTTAGAATCATACCAAGAGTTGCACTTGAAGGTAGGCTACAGACGTATTCTCATGACAGGGACAAGGATGTCCAGGGTGTTGGAAATAGAAAGATACAAATTAGAAATGGCTGGGTCAGGGTGTGAGTCACCTGCAGGAGTAGGAAGAGCAGAGAAAGTAGTGGCAAAGGCATCCACTGACACATGCGTCATGTGCCGAATGACCGTGAAGGTAGGTGGCAGTGCTTGGGTGCGGGAGGGGGAAGCTTTGCCTGAGGGATAGAGGGTTTCAGATGAGAGGGGAGTAGAAAGTGGTCAGTCCAAGAGAGAGGCGTGGTGAGAGGCTTAGAGAGGGGGATGTCTGTGCTGATGAGAACATCCAAAGTATGTCCGGCAGAGTGTGTTGGGCCAGACGGCAGAATGGAAAGAGAGAGAGTGTCGCAGAGGTTGTGGAAATGCCCAGAGGAGGGATTAGAAGCATCCAGGTGGATGTTGAGATCTCCAAGGAGGAGTCGTTGAGAAGTAGAGGCAAGGAGAGGACAGCCCATTCAAAGAGGAAGAGAGTGACCTGGCTAGGTGGCCTGTAGATGGTGGTCACAGTTAGTGAGAGACTAGGAGAGATAGAGAGCCTGCAGACCAGGCATTCAGAGGAGGAGAAGGCCTGCATAGGGACGACAGAGGCTGGGACCCACTCCGTAAAGATCAAGGGCTACTCCACCTCCAGGACGGTTGGTTCTGGGGTCGGAGCGGATCTTGTAGCACACAGGCAGGAGAGTGTCAAAACGTTTGACAGAACTGGCCGTAAACCATGCGTCAGTGAGAGCAAGTACATCTTGGTTGAGTTCTTCGAGGAGGTGACAGATATCAGAGGAGTGTTTGACAGCAGAACGAGAGTTGAGGAGCGACGGGGAGCAGGTTGCCACATTTGAAAGACTTCAGTGGAGAGGTACAGGCTTGAGGTAAACCCAGCGGAGGTGGTAGAGGGGCCCGAGGGTAGCCAGAGGAGGAAGATGATGGTGCCAGAGAGGTGGTGGAAGGAGTAGCAGGAGAAGGGAGGAAGTTGATAAGACATAGGAAACACCTCTCAAAAAGGAGGTGATTGGGCTGAGGGCCCTGAACCAAGATGGTGCCGTTCAGATTGACATTAATGAAGGTCTTGGAGGAGTGGAAGAGGGCCAAGAGGACCTCCCACCTAGTGCCACTGTTAATGGGAAAGGAGGAAAAAGAAAAAAAGAGCAGAGACCATATGAAGGATCCATAGGTCTGCAGAGGGGACGACAAAGAGGATGTCAGAGAGAGAGTCTGTCTGGAGGAAGCACTGGTGTTGGTATCAACGATAGGAAGGCCTGTGTTGGAGACCAGGATGTCCCTCTTGAACTTCTTCCCTCCAGACTTAGTGAGAGGGATATGGTAAGAGATAAAGCAGCAGTTAGAGAAGAATGGGACAAAGAGCACCATAGGGGGTGCAAAGGAGGTAGGTGGAGAAGAGAGAGAGAGAGATGCACAGCCCTGTGGCACACAACTCAGAATGCGCAGGGGGAGGAGGTGGGCCGGAGTCATAACAAAGGAAGACACAGGCGGGGAACAAGTAACTCACAACAATGCACAGCACATCTTGTGGGTGGGGGGGTGGTCTAGGTGGGAGCCTGGAGAGAACCAACAGCAATGCCAGTTACCGGAATGCGAAAAACAACCAGATTCAAATTTTGCCTAAGGGGGAAAAGGCTATGTTTCTGAGCACAGCACAATACAACACACTCAGATACGATTTACCTGATCAGTCACTGCAGGTTGATGGCTGCAGGCTACGTGCTAACACGGCGGACACCGGAAGACACCACTGGAGTCGTCCTTAGCCTCTGGTCCTTGGCCGAGGAGGATGCCATATAGATACGTATATAGTTCAGGACAGTTTAATTACTCACCACACTGCACCACTCAGTTCACTTGTGTGTTGAATTTTGAAAAGAGGCAGGCGGAAGCTAATCCCCTTGCAGCCCAGAGCGCGGTCACACTGGAACACCGAAACACACTCCACCTTACTCCGCAGTGCTCTGTCTGGATCCAGGGTTAATGTAACTGGTAACTGGAAACCGTCAGTAACAGGGACCGCCTCCTTGAATGAAAACGAACAACAGACTGTAGAGCACCACACAGAAACACACTCCACCGAACACGTATATATGTGTGCGGCATGTTTCTCAGTTGTAGGTGAGGTTAGACTTGAAGGACCCTTTTACTAGCAGGGGCTTCTTGCTCCCATATGTGAACAGTCTTATGTTTTTCTGTTGTAGTCAGGGCACGTGGTGAGCCTCTCGAACTTGGATGATGGCATGACGTTAACCGTGGCTTCAGTGTCTATGACCATGCATGTAGGTGCTCCATCTGCCAGGATCATGCATGTCAGATGTACCAGGTATCTTATGTTCTTCTTTCTCTTCTTTTGGATTAATGTAGAGATCATGTGTACCATCTCAGTTCTCCTGCAATGGTGACTTGTTGGCTGTTCTGGTGAGGATTCTCCTTCTGACTGCTCTTCTCTTTCATTTTCACCGTTGCTTTGTTCATCTGCTTCTGCTCAAGCTTTCCCATTGTTTCATTTGTACTGGCCTTTTGTCGCTTGTTGTTTTGGTTTTCCTTGGTGTGGTGCTCAGGCATAATGTGGCAGAATGGTTGAGTCGGCCGCATTTCCGGAATGTCACTCCTTAAGCTGGGAATGTTTCCCATTTGTGCTAGGCACTGCTGCACCACTTGCATGTGTCTGGTCGTTTCAGCGTCAAATTTCCCTAGCCTGGACTGCAGCCACCACTGCTTCTGGTTCTGTTGCATTCTCTGGAAGGCGACTCATTGGGGCCTCCATCACCACTACTTGTGCCTCTGTTCTTTCTCTATGGCGACCCATCTCCAGGGTGCGGTCTAGTGATAGGTTCTTCTCTCGAGTATAGCTCAGCCGAGTTTCTCTGAGGGCAGTCCATGTATTACCTGCTGTCTGACTGAGAATTCTTCAACCCGGAACTCGCACCTGACTGCCATTTCTCTGAGTCTGGCATGGAAGTCATCAATTCTTTCTTTTGATCTTTGTCGAGCTAGGCTCATCTGAAACTGTTTATAGTCTGGGTTGAGCTGGGGTTTTAATTTGGTGTTCAATGCAGCCTTTGCAAGGTTTAACATGAGGAACACTTTCTTGTCTCCTTCTGCTGTTATTTTCCTCGATCTTAGATGCAGTTCAAATTGCTGCAGCCACCGCTCCCATTTCAGGGCTGCCCCTGGTGCATAGGTTTTGAATGATCTCATACACGAAACGTGCCTTTGGAAGGGTCCATCCATGTGGCAGTGTCTGGGGCTAGCACCTCATCCCCAGGCTTTCCCCCTGCTGGCCTGTGAGCTGTGTCTCTTGCTGGGGAGGCATGTGTGAGGAAATGAGGAGTGGGAGCTGGTCATGGTGCTGCAGGAACGTGGCAACTCCATTAACGGGCTTCTAATGCCAGGAGACTACATTTGCCATGAAAATCATGGTCGGTTGAAGCGCACGGGTGCGCACAAGGTAATTGCTATAAAGCCCCTCCCTGGCGCATACTGCTTGTTGGTGATTTTGGCGTTTGCAGGCACTGGACAGAGGACAGCAGGGCGAGGGGCTTGAAGGCGAACTTGCAGTAGGTTGGAATGTGGAGACGCTGCGAGGAATGAGGGACAGGAGGAGGCACCGGCTAATCTTCCTCGCGGTTTGAGGGACGAGCGCAGTTCAGACCGCGGGTTCACCAGCTTCACCACATGTTCAACAGTGACTGGGGAGGAGCCATCTGGCCCCCCAGGGCTCAGTTAAGTTCCCCTTTTGTTTTTACAGAGCACAAGTGAACAAGGAGGGGCGGTAGGAGGTGAAGTGCTGGGTGCATGAACGCTGCTGATAATGAACGTTTCTCCTGGCATATGAAACATGTCTAGGAATACCCAGTTAAAGGCGCATGAACGCTACTGGAGGAGTTGTGTTAGAGGACATGTGTCATGAGGCACACAATGTTTGTTTGTTGCTACTTGCTAAGGCATGCATACGTGCAACAGCCAGGTAGTTTGCTGTGTTGTCAGAGGAGTATTGAATACAGTAAATAACTTCCCTGGCAAATGCATTTACGAGGTAATGTGTTCATGTTGTGCAGCAAGCACACACATGCTACACTCATGTGTCTTGTATCTGTTTTGCATTATTGCTTGTCCAGGTTTCCCTGGGTGCTATGTGCTTCTGTTAGTCACTTACAAGCTAAGATATGATTTACTGAATGTGTGCATTCCATGACAGCATATTCCTAATTAAGAAGGAGTGTGCCCTGTTGAATAGGAGAGAGTGTCTAGGAGCTAGGAAACCAGGGAAGCAGGAGGCTATTGTGGTTTTCTCATGATTAATGTTGTATGTGTCTTTTATTTACCCCCCAGTACCCATCTATTACACAAACCCTAAACCTCTATCCGGTTACCTTAAGACCCCCTTCCCTATCCACAACTTCTCCCTAACCCTCTTGCCCCCATTGGCTGCCTCAAGGTTACCTGTTAACTAGAACCAGGAGCCCGTTCCAAACAAGGTGGGAAGGGTCCACTACATTTGGCGTCCGTGGTCAGGAAGGAGTTGTGAGATACTCCAGGAGTGTGACAGCTTGCTGTTCATCAGCCATCCTGCCGTCGGTTGTGTGTGCCTGATGGTCTTTGGTCTGGCACTTCAGTGCTCTTCCTTGTTTTTTGTCACTCCTTTAGCCACCAGTCCAGTAGACGATTTACTTCTGGATTGTCCATCCAGTGCAGGCTAGGCTGCTCAGTTGCCGGCCCACACAGCCTTGAATCTCTTGGGGCTCGGGTGTGGCCCCCCAGCTGGTCTGAGCGGGTGAAATTCAGATGGGCCCGTCAGATGAGCCATTGCGTCCTCAGAGCTGCAGAACTGGTCTGTGGTCTCTGGATGTGTGTGGGAAGGCCTGCGGTTGCTTACTGGTTTTGGTGTATGGGGTGTTCTTGGGAGGCAGGGGGACGCCTATTGGCTCTGGTATACCGGAGGGTGGAAGCACCCACGTGGTATGCGGGTAGCCAGTGGCTGCGTTGATATCCTCCGCTTGGACCCGGCTTGTTGCTGCCAGAGTCCGATTGCTGCCTGCCACAGTGAGGAAGCTCTGCAAGGCCTGCGCGGTGTCGGCCCTTCTCGTCGTCACTGTGATGCTGGGTTAGTTGTGTGTGCACTCCGTGTCACTGCTCCTCTGTTGGGCCCGCTACGGGCTGGGAGCCATGTGGGGGTAATATGCGTGCAGACCGCACACACTAGCAACGAGGCAGGCGGACTCACAAGCTCGATCGCAATCCTGGTTTGGTGATGTGAAGGTTGGGCGCACACAGCGCTGTGTCACTGCCCGGTGAGGAGAGTGGCCCACGATTCTGCAGGCCATTCATTTTCAGGAACACCAGCATTGGCCAGGAGGACACGCTGCAAGACCGGGAGAATGGTCTGCTCCACATGAGATGTTAAATCAGAGGGTGAGGGCACTGCCCATGCCTCCCTGCAAATTGCTGTTCAAGACAGACCGCTTGCAGCTCCACCACGTGCCCAGGACCGTGTGGAGAACATAATTCAGGATACTCCAACGCATCCAGTGCTAGTCCACGCTGCGCCCACGCTGCCAGGCTGACAAGGACCTTGTGGGTGACCATCCCCATGCGGCACGTGTCACATTAGTAGTGAAGAACACAGTACAACCCCAACATGTTGTGGGATGAGGAAAAACTCACCATACCCATCACACCACTTGCAGTTCTACCAGCTAGGCTACAGGACAGCCTGGTAACCACTGTGCACGCACCTCGATCTCTCTGAAACCAGCAGTCTGGGCCTGAGGTGGAAACGTAGGTGACGGATTTTGAAGTATACATAAGGGCCATAGGAGCCCTGGGAGAAGAAAAAAAGCACAGCCTGCTCACCCTCTCCATTGGCCCCAATGTCAGAGACATTGTAGATGAACTGCCTAGTGGGTCCACTGACACCTTCAACAACCTAAAGACAGCGCTCACTGACTAATTCACGCCCTACACAATTGTGGATTACGAACGCCACATATTCCACACGACAAAGCAGATCAAGGGCAAATCCATGGATACCTACGTGATGCGCCTGCACATCAGGATAATACACTGCGGCTTCAACAATTATTCTTTGACGAAGCCTTGTACTCTCAGATCATCTCAGGATGTGAGTGTGCAGATTTTAGAAGACGACTTCTCCAGAAACCGCGATCACTGGAAGAGATCCTTCGCCTAGCAAGATCTGATGCGGCTTTAGCACTCCAAGTTGACAGCCTAAATGACATCAAAATCACTGATGGCAAATCAGAAACTGTCCACAAAATGGACGCGACGCCAACGCTCAAGGGCAATGGGGAGTCATTCTACTACCGCTGTGGTTACAAATTTCCCCAATAAGGCATCTGCCCTGCCATTGGCCAACAATGCTCAGCCTGCAGAGGGGACAACCGTTTCAAGGCCGTATGCCACTTGTACCGCAGTCAAGCATGTGGTGAAGTGGGCAGCGGCAAACCGACGCTGAGCAAAGAGACCACCACAAAGTCCTCTGAGGGCTACAAGCCAATACTACGAGCCACCTCACCGGTGACACAGAGAAGGGGGAAGAAAGCCGAGCACCAGAAAGAATGCCAGCAGAATGGTGTTCAAGGAGGAAGACAAGCTCCATGCCCAAAGGGCGACCCAGACTGTACATCCGTTATCTGGTAGAACAATCACAGGCAGCCGATCCAGTGCGTCATCGGAAGAAGACACGAGAAGGAGAGAACTCTGTCGGGAAGAATCCAAACGCAAAGAAAACCTGTATGCACTTGGGAGCCCCACCGCAACTGAACAAAGCCCAATCCTGCTCCTCCAGGTAAATGACTAGGCCGCTGAAATTCCTAGTGGACACCGCAGCCACGGTAAACGTCATCAGCGAGGAGGTATACAACAGCCTCCCAAAGGCCCCAAGGTTCTGACCCGCAGAAGTGAACATTTACCCCTATGGATCAAAGACTGCTACCGTGCAAAGGGTACTTCATGGCACAGTGCAAATGCAAAACTCAGGAAAAAAGAATAGCCATGCATGTCCTGGAAGCCGCAACAGACAGTGGATGCATACTGAGTTTCAAGGCGGCAATAGACATGGGTCTTATAGATGTACTTTACTGGCTCATGGCCCACAAATACATAGACCCGTCGGCCAAAATTTAACAACTGTTCCGCACCCTATTCAAAGGAGTCTTCAAACTAAAAAAAAAAAAAAAAAGAATCGACAAATCAAACTACACATAGACACACAGATACCTCCCGTAGCCCAACACTACTGGGGCATCCCGGTGAACAGTGGAGAAAGAACTGCACAAATTGTTAGCCGCAGACATCATCGAACCGGCGAAGGGCCAACTCCATGAGTCTCCCCAATCTTCCCCTTCCCCAAAAGAGACTCACAAGACATCAGACTATGCTTGGACATGCGACGACCAAATGAAGCCATTCTAAGAGATAGTCACCAGGCACCACGAATAACGGACATGGTCCATCTACTAAATGGCACCACCGTATTTTCAAAACTTGACCTGAATAAAGGCTACCATCAGTTGGAACTGAGTGAGGAGTCCAGATATATAACGACATTTGTCACGCATCTAGGGCTTTACCGTTACAAGCGATTCCGTTTCAGAGTCTCCTCAGCTGCTGAGATTTTCCAGACTGAAATAGATAACATCATCAAACATAACCCCAACTGCTTAAACTATAGCAACAACATGCTGGTGTTCGGGAAAGATCAGGAGCACCATGATAACACCTTGACAAGAGTATGCAGGGCCCTGGAAGAAGCACACCCCTCCTCAACAGGGACAAGTGTGAGTTCAGAAAGCACACACTGATTCTTTGGCCATGTATTCTCGGCTCAAGGCATGACACCAGACCCTGAGAAGGTGTAACGCTCACCCGATTATCGCAGAGGCGCCGGTCTTGACTGGGCGACTACCGTATCTTCAAAGGTGATGTGTAGCACCCGGTTGGCTCTTTGGGCTGGACCTCGGTGCACTGTATGCCTGACGTGTAGAGTAAGATGTCTGCAGATAGAAAATATGGGGTTAATGAACTGGGGTTATTGGGGTGTCCCTATCTCTTTCCTCTTCTCCTCTCCTGTAGACCCCCAAAGGTTAACGCTCTCACCTTAGGTAAGTGAATGCCGAGCTCTCCATCTGCCTCGGGGCAGGGTGCTGTAACCAGTTTCTTCACTGGATAGGTAGCGCAGGCCTCTTGACTTCAGAGGACTGCTGTCCGTCGTTTACTGCACGAACGGTAAGTTTCGAGTCATTCAAATGTCTTTAAAGTCTTTAGTAATGATGTCTCTTGTTTTGCAGGGTTCCGGCGATGGCGGATGACGGGCTGAAGTGAGTTGAAGATGGAGCCCGTGTGATGAATAGAAGCGCCTGGAAGCACGTAAGTAAGCGCTTGTTGCCTGCTTCACGATGCGCTCTAACTGTCTTTTTATTTTGCAGGTACGAGTTCGGAGCGGCTGCAGGGTGCCGGAATACCCACTGGATTAGATGTGGAAAGGAGTAATGGCACGTGAGTATTAAAGTTCCCCAATGTCTTTAAACGCACCTTGTTTTGTCTTTCAGATGCGGGATGCAGCGCCGAAGGCCTCCGGAGCGTGCGAAGAGTTGGTAAGCTTTTGTCTTTCAGATGCCGGAATGCAGTGTGAAGACCTCCGGAGCGCACGAAGCGTAGGTAAGCCTTTGCCTTTCAGATGCCGGAATGCTAACCTGTTCTTTCTTGTCTTTATAGGTGTTGCTGAAGACTGGATTCAGAATGGTAAGCCTTTGCCTTTCAGATGCCGGAATGCTAACCTGTTCTTTCTTGTCTTTATAGGTGTTGCTGAAGACTGGATTCAGGATGGTAAGCCTTTTTCCTTAGGCCCAGGACCGGATGCAGAAGACACGATGAGCGTCCTGCTGCAGAGGTTGCAGAATAACGCAAAGCAAGATTCATCCACCGGGTGTGGTTTAAATAGCCTCCTGTAGTGCTTAGGTGTCTCCTTCCACAGCCACGCCTAGGTAAGAAAAGAGTTCCTGGTAAGAAAAGAGTTCCTGCCTTCCAGAAGAGTTCCAGTGTTCTGAATCTAGGGAGTGGCTCCAGCCCCACCCAACAGGAAAAGTAGTTCCAAACAGAAGAGGATCAGAGGCTCAACTGGCAGGCAAGTAAGCAGCATGGTCTGCTGCAGGTAAGTCCACCCAAGCATTATGAGCCCGGCGCTTCCAGCGCTGGGACTGGGCATATTTATGAGTCTGGTGCCACTGGCGCCAGGACTGGGTCCAAAAGGTCCCAATTGGGACTGGTTGGCACTCGTAACCTGGGTTATGGATCTGCTTCCAAGGGAGTTGGGAAAACCCTGACCTTTTGGAAGCAGAGATCATGACAGTACCCCCCCTCAAGGCCCCTCCCAAACCGGGCTTCTCCGGGGGTTTTGGCTTGTCAGGAAATGTTCGGTGAAATCTTTTGATTAGGCGAGGAGCGTGGACATATTCAGCAGGTTCCCAGGATCTCTCTTGGGGGCCGTAGCCTTTCCAGTCAATTAGGTAGAATAGTTTAGATTTGGAGATCTTGGAGTCCAGAATGCTTTTGACTTCAAACTCGAGTTCTCCATCAACTAGGATAGGTTTTGGAGATTTGGTTAGTCGGGTTTGAGGTTGCACGGGTTTTAATAGAGAGACGTGGAAGACCGGATGTATCTTCATGTGCGGGGGCAAGTCCAACTTGACCGCTACTGGGTTTACTATGGTAGTGATGGAATAGGGACCAAGGTATCTTGGGTTGAATGTGTGTGGCCCTTTTAGAGATAGATATTTGGTGGATAACCAGACTTGATCCCCTACTTGATAGTGAGGGGCTTCCTTCCGATGTTGATCTGCTCCTTTCTTGTATTGTTCTTTAGCCCTTTGAAGGTGAGAAACAGCTTCTTTAAAGGCTTGGGTGATTGTAGAATGCAGGTAGTCTACTGCTGGTGTTTCAAGATCTTGGAGGGGATCCAACTCCGAGGTTCGAGGGTGACTGCCATACAAAAGAAAAAAAGGGGTTTTCCCAGTTCCCGAATGGACAGAGTTATTGTAGGCATATTCGGCTATCCAAAGGATATCTTTCCAAGTTTTTTCAGTTTGTTGCAGCATGCAGCGTAAATACTGTTCCAGAGTTTGATTGGTCCTCTCGGTTTGTCCGTCGGTCTGAGGGTGGTGACTGGTCGATAGTCTCACATCAATTTGAGCCGACCGACAGCAACTTCGCCAAAAATGAGAAATAAATTGACTACCTCGATCCGAAATTAGAACCGAAGGAAAACCGTGCAGTCGGACGATGTTTTCGAGAAATTCTCGGGCCAGAGTTGCTGCTGTTGGCAAGCCTTTGAGCGGAATGAAATGCGCCATCTTGGAGAATAAGTCCACGATTACTAGAATCGTATTGTATCCGGAGCATGGAGGTAGATCGGTGATGAAGTCCATAGAAAGCGTATGCCAAGGGCGAGGTGGGATGTCAATAGGGCGTAAGAGGCCTGCTGGTCTTTCCTTTTGACTCTTGTTTTGGGCGCATACTCCACAGGACATTATAAAGTCTCTGATATCTTTCTTCCAAGACGGCCACCAGAAGTAGCGCTTGATCTTTTCTGAGGTCTTGGCCATACCGGGATGACCTTCCATTAAAGAGTCGTGATAACAAGCGATTACTTTTTTCTGTAAATCTGTGCTGGGTAGGTATAATCGTTCTTGGAAATACAATAAGTTGTCCTTTACTGCAAAGTCCTTTCCCTGCAGATGCCAATTCTGTATGTCTGCTGGAGTTACAAGTTGCCTGGCTTTATCCTTAACTTCCTCTATGGATTCGGTGGCGATTACACCCAGAATTCTTTGTTCGGGAATGATTGGTACAGGTTTAGGGTTGATCAAGTGTTCTTCCACTCCCATCCGAGAAAGGGCATCAGCTTTACCGTTCTTTGTACCAGGTCGATAGGTAATTATGAAGTCAAACTCGGCAAAGAATAATGCCCAACGGAGTTGTCTAGAGGATTGGGCTTTTGCGGTTTTCAAATATTGCAGGTTTCGGTGATCCGTAATCACAGTAACGGTGTGTCGGGCCCCCAGCAGATAATGCCGCCAAGCCTTAAAGGCAGACTTGATAGCCAGAAGTTCCTTGTCAGTAATCGTGTAATTGATTTCAGGAGGCGAGAATTTGCGGGACCAAAATGCCACGGGATGCAACTGATTGGTTACCGGGTCCTTTTGTGATAGAACTGCCCCCATGGCAAGGCTTGAAGCATCAGTTTCCACGATGTAGGGGAGTTCGGGGCGAGGGTGTTTTAAGATTGGTGCAGAGATAAATTTAGTCTTCAAATCCTGGAAAGCTTGTTCCGCCTCGGTAGACCATTCAAAACGTTTGTTTTTCTTTAACAAGGCAGTGATGGGCTGGACTATTCGAGAGAATTCGGGGATAAACCTGCGGTAAAAGTTAGCGAAGCCTAACATGCTTTGCACACCTTTTACGGAGGATGGTGATGGCCATTTGAGAACTGCATCGACCTTCTTTGAATCCATACGCACTCCGCCAGGTGATAATATGAATCCCAAGAATTCAACTTCAGTCACGTTGAAAACACATTTTTCCAACTTAGCGAAAAGTTTGTGTTGACGCAATCTTTCGAGGACCATTTTCACGTGTTTCCGATGTTCAGATTCCGATGAAGAATAAACGAGGATGTCGTCAATGTAAACAACAACACATACATCTATGAGCTCTCTGAGGACATCGTTCATAAAATATTGAAAGGCGGCCGGGGCATTGCAAAGTCCGAAGGGCATGACCTGATATTCAAATAGCCCATACTTGGTGCGGAAGGCCGTCTTCCATTCATCGCCCTCTTTTACTCGTACCAAGTGGTAAGCTCCTCTAAGATCCAGCTTTGTATATATGCATGCTTTTCTGACTTGGTCCAGGAGTTCAGGGATCAAAGGTAACGGATATCTATTCTTAACGGTGATCTGGTTCAGGGAGCGATAATCGATACAAGTTCTAAGGTCTCCTTCCTTTTTTGGGACGAAGAACAAAGCTGAAGAAGCAGGGGACTTGGAAGGACGAATAAACCCATTTGCCAGGTATTGATCCAGGTATTGTCGAAGGTGAAGGCTCTCAGGCTCGGTGAGGGCATAAATTCTACTACAAGGAGGAGTAGATCCAGGTATCAGGTCTATCTGGCAGTCATAAGACCTATGAGGAGGTAGAGAGTTAGCCTGATCCTTCCGGAAAACATCTTGGTATTCTAGGTATTCGGGAGGTAACTGGGGAGTCTCTGAAGAAATTGCGGCCAGTGCAACACCAGGTGGAGGGTGACAAGTAGAGACACATTCTGGAAACTGGACCGTTCTTGCTCGCCAATCGATCAGAGGATTGTGTTTCTCTAACCAAGGTATTCCTAGAATAATCTGAAACTGAGGGGCCTTGATCACATCGAACACGATCTTCTCATGGTGTCCATCTTGACTTACTAGCGTCACCTCTTGAGTGGTATGCGTTACTGGCCCGGAGGCTATCTCCGTACCATCCACCGTAGTAATGATGTCCTTTACAGCCTTGGGACAAAGAGTTAGATTCATCCTCAAAACCATTTCATGATCCACATAATTGCCGATGGCACCGCTGTCGACGTAAGCTTCAATTGCATGTAATCGATCCGGATTATCAGGGCTAATGAGGACCATAGGTATCACGAAATGCGAGGTCACGGAACTGGTTTTCACGCTCGGCAAGAGGACCTCTATTCTTGTCGGGCGAGGTCGTTTCCCTGCTCAGAGTTTGTAACTTTGGTAACTGCAGCTCCTACTGCCTTCTTGGCAGGTTTCACCGGACAGTCTCGAAGAAAGTGCCCTGAGTTTCCGCAATATAGGCATAATTGCAACTGTTTCCTCCTTTCCCGCTCCCTTTGTGTTAGAGGACCTTTCAGACCCCCTATTTGCATGGGTTCCCCGGAGTCTACTCCTTTGGAAGGAGTTGGCGGTTTGGAAATTACTCGAGCATCAAACTTGGAACGATCAGCCTTCCTGTTCTGCAGCCTGTGATCTATTTGAACGACCAAGTCTATATAATCCGAACAGTCTTGTGGGGGATTCACTACTTGGGCTAAAACGTCTTTGAGCTCTCCACGTAGACCTCTATAAAACAGCGTAATCCTTTTGTCCTCAGGCCATTGAGTTTCCACTATTAGTCTATTGAAAGATGCAATATAAGCCAAAAGGTCTTGATTACCCTGTCGCAACGAAAGAAGCTCATTGTCCAAGGCCTGCCCCTGTGAATGTCTTGCGAACAGTTTTTTCATACTAAGCTGAAAGGCTTGAAAATCATGGAGAACCGGATCATCTTGATTAACTAGAGGGATCGACCAGTCTGCCGCATTGCCACTAAGGTACGAAAGTACAAAAGCTACTTTTGCTTGATCAGTTGGAAAGGCTGCTGGCCGGCATAAGAAGTGCAACCGGCACTGATTGATAAATACTGCAAACCTCTTTGGGTCACCAGAAAATCGTTCGGGCGGAGCCAGAGGTACATTCCCAGGTAGGTTGATCTGCACTGGATTCATAGAGGATGTTGAAGGAAGATTTGCCCCTGATGCGGGTAACGGGGTCTGTCCGGCTTGTGACTGTAGCACTTGTCTAGCAAGATTGTCTGTTCTCTCCTTGGAAATAATTAGTTCCCTTCTTAGAGCATTCGTTTCCTGACGAGCTGCATGTACTTCTGCCCTTAGTTTCCCAAGTAACCGGGCTAGGGGGTCAGTATCCGAGGTTTCCATAGCGCCTGGGCGAGAGTTTTGCGGTAGGCTTTGCGTTCTGTAACGCTCACCTGATTCTCGCAGAGGCGCCGGTCTTGACTGGGCGACTACCGTATCTTCAAAGGTGATGTGTAGCACCCGGTTGGCTCTTTGGGCTGGACCTCGGTGCACTGTATGCCTGACGTGTAGAGTAAGATGTCTGCAGATAGAAAATATGGGGTTAATGAACTGGGGTTATTGGGGTGTCCCTATCTCTTTCCTCTTCTCCTCTCCTGTAGACCCCCAAAGGTTAACGCTCTCACCTTAGGTAAGTGAATGCCGAGCTCTCCATCTGCCTCGGGGCAGGGTGCTGTAACCAGTTTCTTCACTGGATAGGTAGCGCAGGCCTCTTGACTTCAGAGGACTGCTGTCCGTCGTTTACTGCACGAACGGTAAGTTTCGAGTCATTCAAATGTCTTTAAAGTCTTTAGTAATGATGTCTCTTGTTTTGCAGGGTTCCGGCGATGGCGGATGACGGGCTGAAGTGAGTTGAAGATGGAGCCCGTGTGATGAATAGAAGCGCCTGGAAGCACGTAAGCAAGCGCTTGTTGCCTGCTTCACGATGCGCTCTAACTGTCTTTTTATTTTGCAGGTACGAGTTCGGAGCGGCTGCAGGGTGCCGGAATACCCACTGGATTAGATGTGGAAAGGAGTAATGGCACGTGAGTATTAAAGTTCCCCAATGTCTTTAAACACACCTTGTTTTGTCTTTCAGATGCGGGATGCAGCGCCGAAGGCCTCCGGAGCGTGCGAAGAGTTGGTAAGCTTTTGTCTTTCAGATGCCGGAATGCAGTGTGAAGACCTCCGGAGCGCACGAAGCGTAGGTAAGCCTTTGCCTTTCAGATGCCGGAATGCTAACCTGTTCTTTCTTGTCTTTATAGGTGTTGCTGAAGACTGGATTCAGAATGGTAAGCCTTTGCCTTTCAGATGCCGGAATGCTAACCTGTTCTTTCTTGTCTTTATAGGTGTTGCTGAAGACTGGATTCAGGATGGTAAGCCTTTTTCCTTAGGCCCAGGACCGGATGCAGAAGACACGATGAGCGTCCTGCTGCAGAGGTTGCAGAATAACGCAAAGCAAGATTCATCCACCGGGTGTGGTTTAAATAGCCTCCTGTAGTGCTTAGGTGTCTCCTTCCACAGCCACGCCTAGGTAAGAAAAGAGTTCCTGGTAAGAAAAGAGTTCCTGCCTTCCAGAAGAGTTCCAGTGTTCTGAATCTAGGGAGTGGCTCCAGCCCCACCCAACAGGAAAAGTAGTTCCAAACAGAAGAGGATCAGAGGCTCAACTGGCAGGCAAGTAAGCAGCATGGTCTGCTGCAGGTAAGTCCACCCAAGCATTATGAGCCCGGCGCTTCCAGCGCTGGGACTGGGCATATTTATGAGCCTGGTGCCACTGGCGCCAGGACTGGGTCCAAAAGGTCCCAATTGGGACTGGTTGCCACTCGTAACCTGGGTTATGGATCTGCTTCCAAGGGAGTTGGGAAAACCCTGACCTTTTGGAAGCAGAGATCATGACAGAAGGTAGCCGCTCTCACTGAGGCAGACCCACCCAAAATTGTGTGAGACCTACGGTCATTCTTAGGACTCACCAGCTATTGCACCCGTTATATAAAATACTTTGTATTTGTATTTGTATTTATTGTGTTATATAGCGCTTTATGCCAAAGCGCTTTACATGATAACAAAAAGAATACATTGAAGATGAAAACAGTAGAAGCAAATTACAAAACATGAATCAAACCAGTAAAAACACTAAGAAGAACAATTTGCCTATGAAGATAAAGGAGAAAGTAGGGGGTGAAGAAGGGAAAGGAAGAGGGAGACAGGATAAGGAATAGAAAGAAGATACAAGAGGAAGGGAGGAAACATAAGAGGAAAGGAGCAGATAGAGAAGAAGGGGAGAGGGAAGAGAGAGGAAGGTGGAAGGAGGGGATAGGAGTGTCAGGGTGGGAAGTGGAGAAGAAGAGATTTCAAAGAAGCGCAGAAGGCCATTGTTGAAAGAAACTGACTGATGCTTTTTAGAAAAACGATTCTTCCGGAACAACCGACTATCTTCAACATCATCCACGATGAACTGTATGATCCAAATTCAAAAGTATTAAAAGTATAGCTACAGAGAATCAACAACACCATAGACGAGATAGGATCATCAGAAGAACTTATAAATAATCTTACAAAAGTGATAACCAAATTGGAATCGCTGGACTAGATGAAAACTCAAGACACAGCAGCCACGTACAAGTCAACGGCCCACATTTCATCAGTAAATAGAAAATTGAATGACACAAGACTGTACTTGAGGAAATTCCCGAACAAGCAATCATGACAAACTTTCATGAGAGCCCGTTTGAACATCATCGTAACAAATGAAATAAGAGCTATTAGAGGCACATCAAATACAAAACTGTGTCGCTTTTGTGAGATGACGTCCAAAAGGAAACCATTAGACATCTTTTACTGAACTGTAAAGGTTTGGAGAGAGAGTTAACAATTCATATGATCCAACTCTTCAAAGATCTATACCATTATGATGAAAAGATTTGGTGGAATCGCCTAATGGAGGGAGAAAGGACAAGTGAGACTATTGCAGTGAGACAATTCCTACAGAAAATTGACCTCACAAGATCCTAGAAAGAATTTAAGACTCTCTCCATTGGCAGTCCTATAATTGATGTCAATCAGAAGACTTGCAAAACTTTTCTTATCATTGTGACCCAACATGAGATGAATAACATGATGTGATGTAAGAAATTTTGTTAAAAAATGTGCAAACATTTTTAATCAATAACATTTTTTTTTTTTAAAGAAGCGCAGCAGGAGGAATAGGTGGGGATGGAGCAGATAGAGAGAGGGAGGGAGTCCCAGTGCAGGGGGCAAGGAGCTAAAAGGAGCGGAAACGAGAAGAGGCACATGGGGCGTAGGAACATAGAGTAGGAAGAGATCGGCAGATCAGAGGGAGCGGGCGGGAGTGTAGAATGAAAGGAGAGAGGAGAGATATGGGGGAGCAAGATCGTGAAGAGATTTAAAGACAAGACGGAGGAAGTGAAATTTAAGTGACCGAACCTTTGAGAGCCCTTACGAAGCAACATGTGACACTCGAGTGGACAGACACACGTCAACAGGCATTTGAAATCATCCGGCAAAGCATAGCTGACACCAAAAATATGGCCTATTTCAACACAGCGGGAGAAACTGACTTGGTTGTGGGCGCCAGCCCTGTAGGTCTGGGCGCAATACACAAATTGACCCAAGCGAAAATGGGAAGCGGCACGTCGTCTCATATGCCAGTAGGAGCCTCTGAAGGACAGCGCAAGCCTACTCCTAAGTGAAAAAAGAGGAACTCGCAGTGGTGTGGGCATGCAAACACTTCCATTTATTCCTCTACAGGAAACCATTCACAGTAGCCACAGACCATCAAGCCTTACTGTTCCTATATGGTAACCCTCAAGCGAAATTGCCACCCATAATCACAAGGTGGGGCCTAAGACATCATTCACCTGCCAGGAAAGGAGGATAATCCTGCAGACTTCTCATCTCAACACCCACGCAAGAACTCCACAACACCACCTGCGATAGCAGACCAATACATACATTATGTCATACAAGCCGCAGCACCTACAGGGGTAGACTTGACTCTCATCGCACAAGAGACTGAAAATGATCAGGCTATCCAGACTACTTTTAGATGCATTGAATCAGGCCAATGGAAACAAGCCAAACAAACGGGGGTAGAGCATGAGCATGGACACACAACAGGACATTGAGAGTCTGATGGCAGTAAGGGAGGAGATGGCCAGATCAGAAGAAGGGCTTCTACTCAAAGGTGCCAAGCTCGTCATCCCCAGGGCGCTACAAAGAAAGGTGCTCGAACTTATACACAAGAGAGATAGGGGGATTGTGTCTACGAAGAGGATGCTAAGGCAGAAGGTCTGGTTCCCGCAACTGGACACACAAGTGGAAATGCTTCTCAAACAATGTGCCACATGCGCAGTCATTGGGTCCAGGACACTTCCAGAACCGCTGCACATGACAGACTTACCATTAAAAGGCATGGGAGGAGATAGCAATTGACTTCTTCAGACCTACTGAAGGGGGGAATACATCCTGGTAGCAATGAATAAGTACTCCAGATTCCCGGATGTGCCCGTCAGATGAGCCGTCCACAGCCGCATACAACACTATACCAGCACTCGACCGAATGTTCGCTGCTTGCGGGCTACCATGAGTGGTCAAGTCAGACAATGGGCCCCCATTCACTGGGCAAGATTTCAAAGCCTTCACAGAACACATGGGATTCACCCACAGACGAATCACTCTGCTGTGGCCTCAGGCAAATGGGACTGTAGAAAGATTTATGAGCAACATCAAACTGAATGTTCAGATTGCACGCCTGACGGGGGAACCGGTGGAAAAGATACTATACCAACTCTTACGAGATTACAGAAATATCCCTCACAGCACCACTGGAACGGCACCATCAGAGGTGATGTTTGGGAGGAGAATTTGTGCACGAATACCCCAGGTCGCAGCCCCAGAGGACGAATACAAGAAGGACTCTGAGATTCGGAGACATGACAGGGAGGCCAAGAACAACATGAAGGAACAAGCTGACTGGGCTAGGAAGGCCCGAAGAAACAACTTTGAAGTAGGGAATGTGGTAATAGTGCGCCAACCCCAGACCCACAAACACACAGACGCTTTTGACAGTGTGCCGTTGACGGTTACCCAGGTGAAGGGATCCCTCATCACGGCAGAAGGCGAAAGGAGGAAAATAGCTTGCAACTCATCACATTTCAAGAGGATGCCAGGAGTCATCGTGACACACACGCACAAGAGGAGGACTCGGATCCCAGGGAATAGGATGCTCCATATGACAGAGATGGAGAGGATTCCAGTGGAGAACAAGTGATGGCGCCTTTAACCAGAAGTCCAAGGCACTCTCAGGTGAGCGAGACTAGAGGACCTGAAAGGGCACATATGCGACCACAGAGACTCATAGAAGAGATGGACTAGAATATTAGAATAACGCTTATTATGATAGGGGGCAGTGGTGACAATGTTGGCCTCGGCTAAGTCACGTGTTCTGGGGAAGTGACGACGAGGAAGGGTGGGGGACAGAAGGGGAGGAGGATGCAGGGGAAGTCAGTTTTGGGGAGTAACTTTGTAGAATAAAGACGTTGGGGTTGCCCTCCATGTCTCTGCTCCTCTGTTGGGCCCGATCCGGGCTGGGGAGCTGTGTGGGGGTAATCCGCCTGCAGTGCGCGCACACTGCAGTCCCTGGCGGGACAGCAAACATGTAATGACTCCAAAAATCTCCCTCACAGTGGAACCAAAATGTTGGAATGTATGCAAGTGAACCTGTATAGGCCTTTTTCTCCTTATACAGGACTCTCAGATGTAGGTGTGTGTTTCTCCAGTATCTAAACAACATTGTGAAAGTAGTGCCATTCTGTGGTTTTGACCAAATCATTAATCGAGCAAACTTTCTACCATTGTCCGAGTGCCTGTCGTCTTGTCCAGTTGTCTACTACTGTCTCGTCTTTCTGTCTCTTCTGCTTGCGCCCCTCCGTGCGTCCTTCCCTATTGTTCTCCCCGCCCCTACCCTCTCCACCTCCCCTCCCCTTCCTCTTCTTTCCACACCTATTTTATGGTGTTCTCTGTCTCTCCTATCTTTTCTAACTGCTTCGCTATCGACGATCCTGCTCTCCTCACTAAATCTGGTAGGAATACGTTTAAAAAGGACATCCTGGTCTCCAACCCAGGTCTCCCTATCGCTGACACCTATGCCAGTGCCTCCTCTAGGCAAACCCTCACCGACATCCTCTTTGTCGTTCCCTCGCCAGACCAATAGACTCTTCATATGGTCTCTGTGCTTTCTCCTCTCTCTTCTTCTCCCATTAATGGTGGCACCCGGTGGGAGGCCCTACTGGCCTCCTTCAGCTCCTCTAAGATCTTAAATGTTTACCTGAATGGTACTGTCTTGGTCCAAGACCCTCAGGCCAATCTTCTCCTCTTTGAGAGAAGCTTCCTGCGCCTCATATTTCCTTCCTTCTCCTGCTATCCCCTCTCTTACCTCCATGGCTTCCTTGCCTCCCCCTGATGTCTCCTCCTTGGCTACCTTGCCCTCTCCTCCTTCCTCTTCTGCCCACCCTCAGGCTTCTTCGACACCTCGGCAGGGCGTACCTCTGATTTGCACCGCTCCCCGGAAGTCTTTCAGGGATGGCAACCTTCTGCATATTGCCACCCTTAACTCTCGCTCAGCTGTAAAACACCCCTCTGACATCTGCTGCCTCCTGGAAGAACTGACTTGATGTCCTCAGTCTCACTGAGACATGGTTCACGGCCAGCTCTGTCACCAGCTTTGACACTCTTCTCCCTGACAGCTACAAGATCCTCTCCGCACCCAGGTCCAACCGTTCCGGAGGGGGTGTAGCCCTGATCTTCCCCGAGTGGATTCCTGCCTCTGTCATTCCCACGCAGGCCTACTCCTCTTTCGAATGCCTAGTCTGCAGGCTCTCTCTTTCCTAGCCATTCCCTTAATGTGGTTACCATCTATCAGCCACCTGGTCAGATCTCCTCCTTCCTCTCTGAGTGGGTGGATCTCTCCTCTTCCGTCCTGGTCGCGACCACTAAACTCCTCCTCCTTGGAGACGTTAACATCCACCTGGATGCTTCCTGTCCTTCCTCTGGACTCTTTCGCGACCTCTGTGACTCTCTCTTACTCTCTATCCTCCCCAAAGGCCTGACTCACTCTGCAGGGGACCTTCTTGATGTTCGGATCTCTACCGACCTTCCCCTCTCCATCCCTCTCACCACTACTCTCTCCTTGGGTGATCACTTTCTCCTTTCCTCCCAGCTCTCTCTCTCCACCCCTCAGGCCAAGCCTACTCCAGCACTGCCACCTACCTTCTCAGTTATCCGACCCATGAAGCGTGCGGCAGTTGAGGCTTTCGTCAGCCACTTTCTGACCCCCCCCCTTTGGCTGACTCACACCCTGACACAGCCCTTTCTATGCTCCACTCTGCTATATCTGACACTCTTGATGTTCTTGCCCCTGTCATGAGGATTCGCTTGAAGCCCAAAGATAAAGTGCAACTCCTGGTATGACTCAGACCTCAAACACACGTATTGGACTAATGGGGAATAACACCTGTCGATAACCCCTAGGTTACATATCACACAGAAAAATAACAGGTTTATAAATTAACAGTTATTTCACACATTCCTACCATATATGTAGCCTCAATCTAGCTTGCCCAACATGTCTGTCTAAGCCCTATTGATTTCCTATCCCTAGCGAACGCTGGTGGACCGCTTATCTAGGGTGAGGGGATAGGAGTAAAGAAACTTGCCCTATCTCAATCTAGTCACCAGGACATTAGCATATATTTTAGCTTTTTCAGTTTTTCAAAAACACTTAACATTGGTGTGTGTACTTTGTTTTACAAATTAAACTCCTAATTTTTAATTGTATTTCTTTTGTTCCGCAAACGTCACATTTTAAAAGTAATTACAGGACCATATTTGCTCCCATTGTAATACATTAAAAAAGATCACCATTTGTCGGTTGCCGTGAAAGCAGGAGTCAGGGCCACCATTTCCTCAAGTTTCGCGACTTGAGGATTTGGGGGCATAAACAGGCGCCTCTGACTGCTCGCCACCTCTGGCATCCAGAAGTATTGACGACAGCACGGAAGCGAGAAAGAAGCCTACCTTCCAGATCTATGAAAGTCTCCTCAAAACAGGGTCACCCCTGTTCCGCCAAAACCATCAAGGACCACATTGACACCTTGGCCCCTGCTCTGGCTGACTTACCTTGTGCACCCACTTCTTAAGAAACCCACAGCCGACCCCTCCTGCCCGGCTAACCATCGCCCAATCACCATCACTCCTTTCCTGGGCAAACTCCTGGAAAAACTGGCCATTTCCCAGCTTAATGTTCACACTGAATCTGTTGGTTATCTCCATGACCATCAGTCTGGCTTCAGAGCTGCCAGTAGCATGGAAACTGCTCTCCTGAACATCGTGAAGACCTGCTCTCCAACCTCGATTCCAACACCCCCTGTCTCCTCATCTTACTTGATCTCTCTTCTGCCTTTGACACGGTCAAACATGGCATCCTGCCCAATCGTCTCCGTGATAACCTGGGTATCACCGATCATGCCCTGGCTTGGCTGACCTCTTTCCTGTCCGATCGACCCTCCCAGATCCAACGTTGGTCCTTGCTCTATCTCTACCTGTGGTGTTCCCCAGGGGTCTAACCTCTCTCCCTGGTTGTTCAACCAATACCTGGCACTTCTTGCCCATCGTATTGCCGCTCTCTGCCCCAGGTTTCAGTGCTATGTGGATGACACATCTCATTTTCAGGCTCCCTTCTGCCACTTGTTCTCCTTCTCTCATCTCTGACTGTCTGCTATCCAGGAGTGGTGTGCCGCCAATGATCTTCGCCTTAATGCCGGTAAGACTGAGATTAACCTCATGGGCACACCTGCTGTCTCCTTTTCTGTCACTCTCTGGGCCCTCTTCCTGCTCCCATCTGTGAGGTTAAAGCCCTCGGGGTCATCATCGACTCCTGTAACGCTCACCTGGTATCCACAGGGACGTCACTCAGCCTGTCTGACCTCTTACGACCTTGAACCCTTCCCTGGAGTCTACTCGACTGGAGACTGGGCCTGAAACACAGGATTGATAGAGTTTAACTCCCTATTGTCTCTATGTGCTTGAACCCCTTCTTCCCCGGGGTCCAACCCTTCCCTTTGATCCACAGCTCACCTTGTTTTCTTGGAAAGTGTGCTCTCCGTCCTGATTTCAGCACAGGGGCGCGTTAATTGATGCAGGCTCGTTGCTGCCTAGTTACTTCACTGGCAAGAGTCCGACAGGTAAGTATAATGAGTCTTTTGAACAGTTCTCTAACTTCGTTCCTTTCCTTCCTTAGATGATGGCCGGCGTCCGGGGATGGCGACGTGCTGCTGAGATGTGTAGCGCTGAAGGTGAGTGAGAGCACGATGCGCAATGCGACCCTTCGTATTTGTATTGAACTGAGTTCTTTTTCTGTGTCTTTTAGGTGCCGCGATGTTTTCGGCGTGGATGCCGGTTATGAAGAAGAAATGCGGTGAGTAAGCACGGTATGCGGCACCTCTAGATGTTTCCATGCTAACTTGGAGTGTCTTTTCCCTCTTGCAGATGGATGATAAGTCCCAGAGACAGTGTTCCCCCAGAGCGGCTGGAATTCAGGTAAGCGTTTGAAGCTCGTACAGTCTTTAAAAATAAGCAAAGATTTGCTGAATGCTTACTAATGGCTTTTTTTCTGTTCTTTTCCCTTTTCCTTAGGAAGCGGCGTGCCGGGATGGGAATGACACCGCCGAAGATGCCTGCAGAACAGAAGGAGCGATGAATGATGGGCAGAAGCGCCGCAAGGTAAGGCTGTTCCTAACGGTGTTCTTGTTCTTGCAGGAGCTGAGCGCAGAAGAAAGATGCAGGCCTACTGGAGACCGATCCAAACACGGTGAGTGTCACGTTGCGGGTGCAGAAAACACAAAACATGTTTCTCAGCCTGGGCATGGTTTAAATAGTCTCTGGGTATCCCAGGTGTTTCTGGGCTGAACCACACCCAAAAGACTAGACTGCACATGCAGTTCTGGGAACCGAAATATTTGGAGTCATCCATCTTGTCCCCATCAATGCACTACAAGTCCAATCCCCAATGTTATCCTATGGGAGTGAGTGAGTCTGGTGCCACAAGCGCCAAGTCTGACTACAAGTGGGTCTTTGGAGGGATGGAGAGGCCCTTGAGGGCCATGTAGGTGATTGTGGCCTGGCTACAGCCTGACATCTTGGAGGGCTGGGGACATGAGGGGCAGGAATCATGACAGCACTCCCCCCAAGGCCCCTCTCAAGGTGGCTCTTCTGTCTGGTCCTGGTTTGTTTGGTTTTGATGAAATCGTCTAAGCAAGCGAGGTGCATGGATGTACTCACAAGGCTCCCATGTCCTGTCTTGTGGACCATACCCCTTCCAGTCTACTAAGTGTTATAATTTGGATCTGACGTACTTTGAATCCAGGATGTCCTTGACTTCGTATTCTGGCTCCCCGGCGACTACTACTGGCTGTGGTGGCGTTGCTACCCGGGTCCCAGGTTGAACAGGTTTAAGGAGAGACACGTGGAACACAGGATGAATCTGCATGTTTGACGGCAAAGCTAGTCTGACCGCCACAGGATTTATCACGGAGGTGACGGTGAATGGACCCAGGTATCTTGGAAGGAAAGTTCGGGTTCCTTTAATGGACAGGTGTTTAGACGCCAGCCAGACTTTGTCTCCCACTTGGTAATTGGGGGCCTTTGCTCAGTGTTGATCAGCAAACCTTTTTTGGTGATTCTTAGCTTGAAGTAGGTGTTCAGCTGCCCTTTTAAAGGTTTGAGAAATGGTTGTGTGCAAGGTTTTGACTGCTGGCATTTCCAGGGTTGTAGGAACGTCCAACTCACAAGTACGTGGGTGCCTGCCATACATGGTATAAAAGGGTGTCTGCCCAGTGCTGGTGTGTAGGGAATTATTATAAGCATATTCAGCTATCCATAATAGGTCGAACCAGCTTCCTTCAGCTTGGTGTAACATGCAACGCAGATACTGCTCGAGCGTCTGATTTGTCCTCTCAGTTTGACGATCCATTTGGGGATGGTGACTGGTGGATAGCCGGATGTCGATCTGGGGATAGAGCAGCATTTTCTCCAGAAGTTAGATACGAATTGAGTACTTCGGTCTGAGACTAAAACTGAAGGAAACCCATGGAGCCGTACGATGCCTTCACGAAACACCTTTGCCAGAGCGGAAGCATTTGGGAGCCCCTTAAGAGGAATGAAATGTGCCATTTTTGAAAATAGGTCCACGACCCCAAGAACAGTGTTAAACCCTTGACTGGGTGGTAAGTCAGTAATAAAATCGAGGGACAACGTGTGCCAGGGTGCTGGTGGGATTTCCAATGGTTGTAATAGCCCAGCCGGTTTCTGCTTGGATAACTTGTTTTGAGCACACACTCCACAAGATAGGATGAATTGGATAATGTCTTTACGCCACTTGGGCCACCAATAATTTTGTTTTACCTTGGCTAAGGTTTTAGCGATTACGGGGTGACCCTCGATCAAGGAATCATGATAACCGGACATGACTTGTTCTCATAGTTCTTGGTTTGGTAAGAATAAACAATTCCTGAAGTAGGGCAACTGATCTTTTATCATGTAATGTTCTCCTTGTGCACTCTACGCTTGTAATTGCTCCGGACTCATCAGGTTTTGGATTTCTTCATGTAATTCTTTCTGAGTTATGGTTGCTGTGATTCCTAGGAGCTTGTCACTCGGATTGATTGCTATTGGGTCAGGGGTCTGATACCCTTGCTCTTCCACCCCCATACGGGAAAGGGCATCGGCCTTCCCGTTTTTCACCCCTGGTCGAAATGTAATAACAAAGTCATACTAAGCAAAAAAAAAAGAGCCCAACGTAGTTGTCGTGAGGATTGGGCCTTTGCCGTTTTTAGGTACTGAAGGTTCCGGTGATCAGTTATTACGGTGATTGTGTGTCTGGCGCCCAAGAGGTAGTGCCTCCATGCCTTAAAGGCAGACTTAATGGCCAGGAGTTCTTTGTCTGTGATAGCGAAATTGAGTTCAGGGGGTGTGAATTTACGCGACCAGAAGGCAACATGGTGTAACTGGCCCGTTTCGGGGTCCTTTTGTGAGAGGACGCTCCCATAGCCATGCTTGAGGCGTCCGTTTCCACCAGGTATGGAAGATCAGGGCGAGGGTGGCGTAAGATTGGGGCGTTGTGAATCTTGCTTTGAGTTCCTGGAAAGCTTCCTCGGCTTCTGTTGTCCACTGGAACTTTTTGTTGCTTTTCCTTAGCAATGATGTGATGGGATGCACGATTTGCGAAAATCCTAGGATGAACCGGCAGTAGAAGTTTGCAAAACCCAGCATACTTTGAACCCCCTTGAATGAATTTTGGGATGGCCAGTTCAGGATAGCAGCTACCTTGTGTACATCCATTCGGATTCCATTCGGGCTGAGAATAAAGCCCAGGAATTCCACCTCACAGACATGGAATGAGCACTTTTCGAGCTTGGCGTAGAGCTGGTGTTGACGGAGTTTCACCAATACGGATCGGACGTGTTTAACGTGGTCCTGCTTTGATGCAGAATATACTAGAATATCGTCGATGTACACTAGAGCACAGACATCAATCAATTCCCGTAGGACATTGTTCATGAAGTATTGAAATGCTGCAGGCGCCTTGCAAAGGCCAAAGGGCATTACTTGATATTCGTACAAGCCGTATTTGGTGCGAAAAGCGGTTTTGCATTCGTCCCCCTGTTTTACACGAACAAGGTCCCCCTCAGGTCTAGTTTTGTGTAGATTTGGGCATCTTCGACTTGATCAAGCAATTCAGGGATCAGTGGCAGGGGGTAGCAGTTTTTACGGTAATCTGGTTCAGTGCACGATAGTCGATGCATGTTCTCAAGTCCCCCTCCTTTTTCGGTACGAAGAATAGAGGACTGGCTGCTGGAGACTTCAAGGGACGGATGAACCCGTTGGCCAGGTATTGGTCAAGATAGGCCTTCAGGTGCTGGTTTTCTGGTTCCGTGAGTGCGTACATTCGCCCACAAGGGATTTGTGCGCCGGGTATCAGGTCGATTTGGCAATCGTATGGTCTATGCGGTGGCAGGGTATTAGCCTGTTCTTTCTGAAAGACGTCTTGAAAGTCCTGGTATTCACTTGGTAGGGTGCCGATTGCCACAGTCGCAAGCGTGGAGGTTCTGGTGTCTATTGGTTGTTTCTCTTGGCGATAACATGTGTGGACGCAAGTCCCGGGAAAGGCCAATTCTTTTGCTCGACAATCGATTCGAGGATTGTGAGCTACCAACCATGGCATTCCCAAAATCAACCGGAACTGTGGTGCCTTAATGAGATCGAAAACGATAGATTCTTGGTGTCCATCCTGGCACAGAAAGGTTAAAGCTGCAGTGCATTGGGATACTGGAACAGAAGCTATTTCCATGCCGTCGACAGTGGTAACAGTTTCGGTGGCTGATTTAGGGCGTAACGGAAGCCCCCATCTTTGCCGCAAGATCCTGGTCGATGTAATTCCCAACGGCTCCACTGTCAATGTACGCTCTTACTGCGTGCATCCGAGATGGTTGTTGGTGATTGATCAAGACCACATTTAGTTCAAAATGGGAGGTCTGTAGTTCACTTTCTTTGCTCGACAAGTGAACCCCTACACTTGCCGGGCTGGGGAGTTTTCCGATTCCTTGTCCGTGGCCCCTACCGTCCTCCTCGGTGGCTTCACAGGGCACTCTTTAAGGGAAGTACCTGACCTTCCACAGTACAGACATAACTGCTGGTGTCTCCTTTTATCCCTTTCCGCTTTAGTCAAGGGGGATCTGACCCCCCCGATTTGCATTGGTTCTCCTGAACCTTCCGTTGTGCGGGCAATATTGTCCTTTGAACGCACATACATAGGGCGAGGGTCCGGTCTGGTTCGATCTGCTCTTCGGTCCTGCAACCTATGATCCAGTTGAACAACAATGTCAATGAATTCTGAGCAGTCTTTCGGCGGGTTCACTACTTGTGCGAGAACATCTTTGAGCTCCCCGCAAGCCCTGATGAAATAACGTGGTTCTCTTCTCCACTGGCCATTCTGCTTCAACTACGAGTCTATTGAACATGGCTATGTATGTTAATAGGTCTTGATTCCCTTGGCGGAGGGACAGAAGTTCGTTGTCTAATGCCTGCCCATGAGTACGACGGGCGAACAGCTTTTCCATCTCCTGCTGAAAGCCCCTGAAGTCATGCAGCAAAGGATCGTCTTGGGCCACAAAGGGTACAGACCAGTCTGCGGCGCTACCACTCAGGTAGGATAGCGCAAAAGTGACCCGTGATTGGTCATTTGGAAAGGCCCCTGGTCTACAAAGGAAGTGCAGGCGGCACTGGTTCATGAACGTTGCAAACCTCTTGGGATCCCCCGTAAATCGTTCAGGTGGGGCCAAGGGAACTGCCCCAGGAAGGGTTATCTGAACGGGATTGGCTGATGGTGCTGGCATCGAGGGCACGCTTCCCGGCAATGGTGCATGCCCTGCTTGTGACTGGAGAAGTTGCCGGCTTAGATCATCAGTGCGTTCTTTGGCTACTATCAACTCTCTCCTCAGGGTGTTGGTCTCCTGCCTGGCTGCATGTACTTCGGAACGTAGCTGCCCCAACATGTGGGCTAACTGGCCGGTTTCTGACGTTTCCATGACGCCCAGGTGGATTTTGATGTGAGGCTTTGTGTTCTGTAATGCTCACCTGGTATCCACGGGGACATCACTCAGCCTGTTCTGACCTCTTACGACCTCGAACCCTTCCCTGGAGTCTACTCGACTGGAGACTGGGCCTGAAACACAGGATTGGTAGAGTTTAACTCCCTATTGTCTCTGTGTGCTTGAACCCCTTCTTCCCTTGGGTCCAACCCTTCCCTTTGATCCACAGCTCACCTTGTTTTCTTGGAAAGTGTGCTCTCTGTCCTGCTTTCAGCACAGCGGCGCGTTGATTGATGCGGGCTCGCTCGTTGCTGCCTAGTTACTTCACTGGCAAGAGTCCGACAGGTAAGTATAATGAGTCTTTTGAACAGTTCTCTAACTTCGTTCCTTTCCTTCCTTAGATGATGGCCGGCGTCCGGGGATGGCGACGTGCTGCTGAGATGAGTAGCGCTGAAGGTGAGTGCGAGCGCAATGCGCAATGCGACCCTTTCGTATTTGTATTGAACTGAGTTATTTTTCTGTGTCTTTTAGGTGCTGCGACGTTTTCAGCGTGGATGCCGGTTATGTAGAAGAAATGCGGTGAGTAAGCACGGTATGCGGCGCCTCTAGATGTTTCCACACTAACCTGGAGTGTCTTTTCCCTCTTGCAGATGGATGAGAAGTCCCGGAGACAGAGTTCCCCCAGAGCGGCTGGGATTCAGGTAAGCGTTTGAAGCTCGTACAGTCTTTAAAAATAAGCGAAGATTTGCTGAATGCTTACTAATGCCTTTTTTCTGTTCTTTTCCCTTTTCCTTAGGAAGCCGCGTGCCGGGATGGGAATGACACCGCCGAAGATGCCCGCAGAACAGAAGGAGCAATGAATGATGGGCAGAAGCGCTGCAAGGTAAGGCTGTTCCTAACGGTGTTCTTGTTCTTGCAGGAGCTGAGCGCAGAAGAAAGATGCAGGCCTACTGGAGACCTATCTGAACACGGTGAGTGTCACGCTGCAGGTGCAGAAAACACAAAGCATGTTTCTCAGCCTGGGCGTGGCTTAAATAGTCTCTGGGTACCCCAGGTGTCTCTGGGATGAACCACACCCAAAAGACTAGACTGCACATGCAGTTCTGGGAACCAAAATATGTGGGGGCATCCATCTTGTCCCCATCAGTGCACTACAAGTCCAATCTCCAATATTATCCTATGGGAGTGAGTGAGTCTGGTGCCACAAGCGCCAAGTCTGACTCCAAGTGGGTCTTTGGAGGGAAGGAGAGGCCCTTGAGGGACACGTAGGTGATCGTGGCCTGGCTCCAGCCTGACATCTTGGAGGGATGGGGACAAGAGGGGCAGGAATCATGACAACTCCACACTCTCCTCACATCTCTGACGTCTCTAAGAAGTCACACTACCAGCTACACCTCCTCAGAGGTATTCTTCCTTTCCTCTCCTTCCCCCAGAAGCTCACTGTCTCCAGAGCACTGGTTCTCTCCAGGCTGGACTACTGCAACAGCCTCTTTCTAAATCTGCCTCCTTCTGCTCTCCGCCCTCTGCAACTCATCCAGAACAGGACTTTGAGACTTGTCCTTGGCCTTAAGCCAAGGGATCGTATCTCTCCAGGACTGAAATCTCTGCACTGGCTCCCAGTGGCAGCGAGTATTAAGTTCAAAGCCCTCTGCATTGTCTACAAGGCCTTCTGGGGCCTAGGTCCTCAATACCTTCAACTCTCTCTTCCTAATTATCTTCCTTCTTGAGCTCATTGCTCATCCGCCTCCAACTACCTCAGGGTCAGTTACTTATTCATGCAATGAGTTGGTGGTAGATCTATTATTGTTAAACATAACCATCTCAGGTTCCGAAAGCACCTCAAAAACCTTCCTCTTTGCTTCTGATTTCTCTCCTCATCTCCCCTGCTGAACTCCTGGCTGAAACTGCACTGGTCACCTGGCTACCCTCTGATCTCGGGCCCAGGTCCACTCCCCCACCAGTTGTACCCCTGCATTGCCTCCCTGACACCCCCCACACTTGGGGACTGTTTTCTGTATCCCTACAGTCCTTTACCAGCACTTGACACCTGATGTCTGCACTTACCCTTGCACTTGCCACCAGCTGGCCGCACTTTTACTTATTGCTTTTATTTATTCTATTTGTTTTTACTGTCGTTCCCATGTACTGCACTGCCGCCTCCCCTCTCCCCCGCACTTTTCCAGTTCCCCCGCTCCTACACTTGCGCAATCTCAATGTCACCTGGCCTAGTAATATCATTGTCTCTGTCTTCCCCCTCCCTTAGCTCGTCGCGCCTCCAAACACTTGTGTAGAGTGGCGTTATAAATGCCATATCATATCGTATCTATTTTTTTTTTTTATTGAACTTTACTCAGTTACAACTAAGTTTTGTCAAAAAAGCTTTTACGTCTTCATGCGATTCTCAAGAAAGACGAGGCGACGGAAAAAACCTCCCGCACAACCTGGCCCATGCAGTTTAAAGTAGTCTCTTTGATGATCCCTGGATCTCTCCTTTTTCTTTAGGCTGCGACCGAGTCCGGTGGCGAGCAGCCATCGATACACAGATAGTTGATCTGGTCAAACACAAGTTCGATAGGTTTGGCTAACGCTTGGGACCATTTTGTGTTCTCACCGGAGATTAGTCTATCCCACAGCTCATCCGTTTGGAATATCCATAGATTATCGGCCAGCGGGGGGAGGTAAAGATTTCTGTTTTCGTTCGTGCTTGCACATTCCAACACCAGGTGTTTCAAAGTTTCGATGGATAGTTCCTTTTTGCACAGTCGACATCGTTTCTAGGCACCAATTCCTCTGATAGATATCATCTCTCTGGTTGGTAACAGATTGAGTCTAGCTCTCATAATCACAATTCTCAGTTTCTTTTCTGGGAACTTGGCACAGTACTTCAATGGTTTTTTTACCTTATTGAATGTAGGGGGCAGGTGATTTAGCAATTTATTCCCTACCGCTTTCTCTGTTGTGATAATCCAGTCCAAATCTACCGTTTTTCTTTTAATTCAATCCAGATTTTCTTTCAGGTCTTTGTCTGAACATTTAATCTTAGCCAGCTCGTCTCTTCTTGTTTTTACCCACTTTTTCAGGGCCACACAATTGCCAGTTTGTGTTTCTTCACGAATGATGTTAAAGATGGGTAGCGCGTCAGCCATGATGATTCTTCTGTAAAGACGCATGGCGCTTTGGTCTACCATTGAAGCTAAAGACACCAGCTCTAACTCTCTCCTGATAGCCGGAATGGCGGTAGATTTTGGTAGACCTAACACTGTTTTCCACACATGACCTTCCAGCTTACTCAAGATGTTACGAGGGAAGTAGAGCGAGGCCTCCATTCCATAGGTTAGGGCCGGCACCACCTTGGCCTTATAGAATGTTATCGCCGGTATCAAGGAAAATTTGCCTAACTTGCGATCTATCGCTCTTGTTTGGGCGGTCAGGTATTTCACTTTTTCCCAAAGTTGGTTTTGGAGACTCTTTTCAATTTTGGAACTGTCCAATTGGATCCCCAGATATTTAAAGCTGTTTACAATTTCGATTTTTGTGTTGTCAAGGCACAGGTTTAATTTCTTCGTTACTTTGCTGGGGGCTTTCTCCATCACCATGATCTTAGTCTTTGTTTTGTTTATCTCCAACTGGTTTTTGGCAATGTAGATTTCCAGATTGCATAGTTTTCTTTGCAGGCCCACTTTTGTCTGATCAATAGGAATGACATCGTCTGCATACAATAGGCGAGGGATCTCCGTTTTCCCGATTTTTGGGGGGAAAGATCGGATTTTGGTTTCTGAATGTTGATAGTCGCCTAAAAAGGCTATAAACAGGGCTGGCGCCAAGGGACAGCCCTGCTTAACTCCTCGTCTCACCAGGATTTCTTCTGAAAGAGCGCCCTGGTGGTTTAGTTTGACTCTCATTTTTGTATGCATGTGGAGTGCCATTGTGGGCTCCAGTATATTAGTAGGACAATTCCAACCTTGCAACTTCGCCCACAGACTAGGCCGGTCGATCTTATCAAAAGCCTTGGAAATACACACGAAGGCCAAGTACACCTTTGGCGCTCCTTCTTTGACTTTAGCTTTCAGAATATTCAGAACCATTAGATTGATTGCGGTGGATCCGTTTATTTTTTGTAACTTTAGTTTTTATTAGCATTTTTAGATATAACAAACACATTCAAGAAACCAAGAAGAACCCCCCCTGACCCCCCACCCCAACCCCCTGCCCACCCCCTTACCCTGTGTCCAAAAACCTATATTTGCCTTGGGAGAATGTCAATGTTCAGTCCTTCGTCTGAACCGTGGAGATGATGAGATTTGTGGCCTTTCATCTGATGGTCAGATGCCGCTTTTCCCCAGGTCGTGGGTTCCCTGGCGTGTTGTCTCACCTTTCGGGGTCTGTTCAGTTTGTGAGGAACGTGTTGCTTTCTTTATTCACCATCGCAGTTAGTTTGTCCATCAAGAACATATTTTTCACTTTTTGCAGCCAGTCCTCTTTGGAGGGGGGCTCGGGGCTTTTCCACTTCTTGGCAAGGGCCACTCTTCCCGCCCTCAGCATGGTTTCCCACATCCTAGGGTATCGATATAGCTCTGTTTCCTCCGGGGGGAGACCCAACAACATTGTTAAGGGATTCAGAGGCAAACGTTCTTCTATTACCTCTGCCATCCAATCCCGCACTGAACCCCAGTAATCCTGAACTTTCGGGCAGAGCCACCACATGTGTCCTCTGGTGCCAGGCTGTCCACATCCTCTTGGACACCTAGGCGAGACCCCCGTGAACATCCACGACAACTTCGCGGGGTCCCTGTGACACCCCTGTAACACCTTAAAGTTATGCTCCATGTCCGAGGTGAACAAATTTCTGTGAAATGCTATCTTGAAGATTCTGGCCCAGGAGTCCTCGGAGATCTCTTCCCCTGCTAGGTTGCTCCAAAACATACGAAAGATTCTTCTGCCTTGAAGGCCGTAGGTGTTTAAGAGTTTATACAGCCCCTTTCCTTGAGGTCGCCAGATCGAGGAGTTTTTCGAAGAGGGTCAGCTGTCTCCTCAAGTTCGGGCCCCATGACGGGTTGCAGAGGATGCCCTTCAGGCAGAGGTATTCGAAGATGGACAGTGAATCTCTCCCGAGGGCGTCCCTGAGGTCCTCGTATGTTAGGAATTCCCCTTCTCTGAACAACTGCCCCGCTCATTCCATTCCCTTATCCGACCATTCCTGAGAGTGCCGGAACCCCTTGCTTCCCAGTCTAAGGGGGTCGCCCCAGAGAGAGGTCATCGGGGAAAGCCAGGTGGTGAGGTGGGCGGTCCGGGGGCCCTCTCTCCAGATGTCCCAGAGGACTCCCAGGGTCGGGTGGGACCTTAAGTGTTGAGGGATCGACCCGCGAGGGGCCCACAAGAGGTCTTGTACCTTCAGGGGATGGGCGTCCATGTCTTCCAGGTATGTCCAATACGTCCCCATTCCCTCTTTCATATGCTCCAAAAGGACGCGCAGTTGGGCAGCACAGAAGTAGAGGTAAAAGTCCGGGAGCCCAAATCCCCCATCCTCCTTAGGCAGAGACAAGGTGGTCCTTCTTATTCTCTGGGTTTTCCCCTGCCACACAAAGTCTCGGACCCCCTTTTGTAGCTCTCTAAAAGTCTGAGCGGAGATATTGGTTGGGAGAGCCGTGAAAAGATAGAGAAGCCGTGGTAATATATTCATTTTTACTGCAGTCATTCGGCCATACCACGATAGGATCATCTTGTCCCATCTCCTCAAATCTGATTTGATCTCTGCCATCATGGGGTCATAGTTAGCGGCGCTCAATTTCGATATATCTCTGGTGAGGAGTACCCCCAGGTACCGTACAGCGGCCTTCTCCACTTTAATCCCGTGAAACCAGTCTAGAGGGTCGAGCCCCGTGTCTATTGTCCTCATAGGGTGCAGGACAGATTTAGCAGCGTTTATCTTCAGGCCTGAGAAGCGACCAAACTCGGCTACCAGTGCCAGGAAGGGGGGAAGTGATGCGCTAGGGTCCACCCGATATGCCAGGATGTCATCTGCAAACAAGGAAAGTTTAAATTCAACGTTCTCCCTTCTGATCCCCCTGATGTCCGGGTGAGCTCTAATTGCTATTGCCAATGCCTCCATCGTGAGGACGTATATCAGGGGGGAGAGAGGGCAGCCCTCCTCGTCCCTCGGGAGAGGGGAAATGGTTCGGACAGGCTCCCGTTCACCTGTACCCTTGCCGTGGGTGCCCTGTAGAGGGCGGTCACCCAGCTCATGATGTGGGGCCCGAAGCCCATCCTCTGGAGGAGGAGCCCCATGTATCGCCACTCGACCCCGTGAAAGGCCTTCTCCGAGTCCAGAGAGAGGACACATGCGTTTAGCCCCGACCTCTGGGCAAAGTGGAGGAGGTCTATTGTCTTGCGTATATTATCCGACCCTTGCCTTCCCGTGATAAAGCCCACTTGGTCACCATGGATTAGCTTAGGCATAATTCCCTCCATCCGCCTCCCCACCACCTTGGCCAAAATCTTGACGTCAATATTTAACAGAGATATGGGGCGGTATGAGGAGCATTCCATGGGGTCCCTCCCCTCCTTGGGCAGAACTGCTATTATGGCCCCCATCATGGACTCTGGGAGGATGCCGTCCACCAGGACAGCATTGAAGACTCTCGCCAAGAACGGGGCCAGGGTGGAGCGGAATCTTTTATAGAAATAGACAGTGAAGCCGTCATCCCCAGGGGAGGTTCCCACCTTCATCCCGCCTATCACCTTATCAATCTCATCCTCTGTCACCGGGCCCTCTAACCCCTCTGCCATCTCCCGCGAGAGGGATGGGATTTGTATGGAGTTTAGGAAATCCTCTATCTGGGAATCATCCCCCTCGTATTCCGAGGAGTAGAGGGTCCTGTAGTATTGGCGAAAGGCCTCTCCTATGTGGTAGGTGTCGCGGCCGAGATGTCCCTGGGTATCCCTCACCTACCTCACCCTTCTACTTCTCTGGACCTCCTTTAGCTTCCAGGATAGGATTTTATCGGCTTTGTCCCCTTTCTCATAGTATTTTTGCTTTACCATTAAGAGGCTCCTCTCGGTTTTGTGTAGGAGCAGATCTTTCAGTTGAAGCCTGTAGTCCTCCAGTGCAGCCACACGGTCATACTCTACAGCTTGGTCCGGGGAGACCCCTGGCTGGAGACAGGCTATTTTGCCCCGCAGGGCTTTCTCCTGGGCTTCCCTCTCCTTCTTCTTCATGGAGCCTATTTTTATGAGGACTCCCCGTAGGGTTGACTTAAAGGCGTCCCAGAGTGTGTGCATGGCCACCTCTCCATTATCGTTAAACTCAAAAAATTCTGTTATGGAGTCGAGGATTTCCTGGGCCAGTACCTCATCTCTTAGTAGGGCATCATTGTATTTCCAGCGCCCTCTACGTTCTTCACCCCAACCCAGCGCTAAGGTGATTCGGACTATATTGTGGTCCGACCAGGGGACTGGGTCTATCCCGTAGCCCGCGACATATGGAGTGAGGACCTTGTCTACCAAGATGTGGTCTATTCTCGAGAACGAGTTATGAATAGTTGAGTAATAGGAGAAGGAGGGGGTCCCTACCCTGGGAGATGGGATCGTATCCGACAGTCCCAGGTCCCTGTTAACCCTCTGGAAGTGCTGCGCCATGGCCTCATCCGTGTGTCTGAGGTACTGGGGCCAACCCGTCTTCTGTCAATAGTTTGGTCTAGGACCATGTTGAAATCTCCCCCCACCACCAATGGGCCCTGTACGAACAGCCTCAATTTGTCCACTACCTCCTCCCAGAATTGGGCCTGGCCTTCGTTAGGACAATACACTACTGCTAGCGTCAAGGGGGACCCCTGCAAGGAACCCCGCACCATCAAGTACCGACCCTCGGGGTCTCTCTGGATGGCCTCCTTTTCGAAGACCGTATCCCTCGCCACCAATATGGCCACCCCTCTTTTTTTGGTCTTGTGGGAGGCATGAAAGACCTCTCCGATTCTTCCCCCTCGCATTCTGGGCTCTTTTCCCTTTGCCCAGTGAGTCTCCTGCAGAAAGAGCAGGTCAAGATTCGCCCTCCTAAACTCCCTATGGACCAGGGACCTCTTTGTGGGGGTGTTCAGCCCCTGCACGTTGAGGGTGCCCACACCCAGGGCCGGCCAGGCATCAGCCGTGGTCTGTGTTTTCCTCTCTGTTAGCCACTGTCATCGCATCATTACTCCCTTCTTGCTCCCCTTGTTTCATCTTTTGGACACTTTCGGAACCTTCCCCCAACTGCCCCCCAGACCCTTTCCCCAGCAAACAAACCCCAACTGATTCGTACTCCCCCTCCCCCCACCCCGGCGTCCAGCCAGATAGTTCCGCCATTTCTGGCATGTTGGCCAGACCACCAGCCTGCCTTCTTCGGCCAGGCAATCTTTCCAAAAACACTTATTTTCTTGAGACCCCCCCCGCCCCTCGTCCCCCCGGTTGGCCCCGCCATACTTGCATTGCTAGGGTTTCAGGGAACTACTTAGACTGCAGTTTCTAATTTCCAGACCAACAGGTTGTCATGCCCCATTGCACGTCCCCATGGTCCGAGCTCCCGTGCCGAACTCGGCTGGGATACCAGGCGTTCACCCCTCGGAGTCATTCCGTTCTCCCTTCTTTGTCGGGGAGGGAGTGTTCATCTTCCTGAATTTCCCTGGGCCAAATTTCTTCCTTCTTTCGCTCGACGGGCCCTGGCCTTTCGCTCCACCCAAGACAGGTCCAGTTGGCCCCCTCCGAGGGGCCGTGTCCGTCACGTAGTCCTGGATGGCCCCCTTGATATCCTCTTCGGTGGTCAACGTCGTCCACTGACCAAGGTATTCGAAGGTTAGAGAGAAGGTGTATCCCCACCTGTATCGTACTCCCTTCTCTTTTAACAAATGTGTGAGGGGCGGCACATCCTGCGCTTGGCCAACATATATGCGCAGAGGTCCTGAAAGATAGAGACCTGGGAGTTATTATACGTGACTTCTTGAGCTTTTCTGGCGGCCTCCAGCACCCGTGTCTTGTCGGTATAATAGTGGAACCGGACCAGAATCGATCGAGGTCCACACGTCCGTCCTCCCGCCCTGGGCACCCAGTCAAATATGAGTTCGGTGGTCATCTCATCTCCGAAGAGGAGGGCAATAATGTCTCGCCCCACTCGGGTGACCTCTCTCTCCGTCTCCCCCTCTGCCTCAGGGACCCCAAAGAATCTGAGGTTGTTTCTCCGTTCCCTATTTTCAAAATCGTCCATTTGTCTCGACCTCTCCTCCTCCCGTTTTTCAAGGGCAGATAGCCTCATGTCCTTCTCCACCTCCAGGGTCGCTGAGGATGACTGGTCTGATTCCACCTGAAGGAGCCTATCCTCCACCTTATCTATTCTTTGGCCCATTTTGTCGAACTTTTGGGCGAAGTCGGAGCGCATGTCTCTTATCTCCTGTAAAATGGAGGCAAAGCCCCTCTCCATTGCCTCCGCCGAGGGCGCCAACGCTTCAGACTGGGCCATTGCACTGTTGTGGGGCGGGCTGAAAGTGCGGGGCCTGGATTCTTGGTAACGGTATTTTTGTAGCTTCCTCTGCCAGCCTATCCGATTGCCAGGCTTACCGTTAAGTGTGCCTCGCTCCTGCGGGGGCTACAGATTCACCTGGCGGGTCTATTGGTAACTCGCTCTCCCTTCTTCCGGGCCTCCCAGGTGCCCGAGTGAGCGCTGTCGGGCGGGCACACGCCCCGCCAGCCTCCAGCGGGGGCCTCACACCCAGAGCAGGGGTCTTTGGGGTCCTCTGCGCACTCCAGGGGGGGGGCGCTTTGTTCCCTCCGGGGTGGGGAGCCGATGCTCTGACCCACCTGTGGTAATGGTGGTCATCGGGCCCGGGGAAAGGCGGGAGGGGCCCCTCGTCCTCGCGGGTCCCCAGCGGTTCACCCCGCCCGATCGGGAGCCGCAGGAGAGGGTCGTCTCCGCGCCCACAGGTGTTGGACTCGGTCCGCGGAGGGAGATGGCTTTGCTGCTCTTCAGGCCTCTCACGTGGGGCTCCGGGCACGGCGCGGGAGCAGGCCTCTGGATTAGGCGGCCTACGGCTCCTCCCCCGCTCAGCTCTCCGGAGGCGGTTTTGCCGCCGAGCCCACGGCTCCGGATCTCAGCCTTCCGGTGGGCTACCGATGCCGCTGTTTTTCTCGGTGGGGGCCCCGGGGGTTAACTGCCCGTGTCGGCTCCTTCATTCTCAGTGGGGGGGGTTTCGGGGGGGGGGGCTCAATCCCCAGTTCGACCTGGCCGTTGGCGGAGCACGGGTTTCAGGCTGCCATTGCCTGTGCGCCCCCTGGTGGCCTCTCCGGATCCGTTTTTTTGAAAGCCTGTTTGCAGTAGATCTTTAGACTGGCTCTCTTTCTCCCATACTCGGAAATGGTCTAGGAGATGGGTTGCGTATATTTTGCTCAAAATATCCAAAAGGGCAATCGGTCTATAGCTCGCTGGTTCTTGTCTCGGGCCCTTTTTGTAAATAGGGACTATCACTGCCTTTTGCCAGGATTCAGGAACCATCTTCGTTCTGCCGCATGCCTCAAATATCTTGCTGATCATTTCAGCCCATTTTGTTGGAGACATTTTTAAATCCATGTTGGTTAAACCATCCGGGCCCGGGGCTCTAGATGTTTTCAGTTTACGTATTGCTGTCGACCCAAGGGGTTTCCGGGAGATGTTTACTTGTTTTAGTGGCTCCAATAGGACCCTCAAATTCGGTCGTGAAATATTGGATCCACCTTTCTTCGGCTACCGCGTTAGACAGAGTGGCGCTCTGGGTGGGATTCATGTCTTTTATCAGGGCCCAGAATTCACTAGATTTTTTAGATTGTAGTTCATACATCATCTCTTCTGCGTCCCTTTGATATTGAATGGCTCTGTGTTGTTTGAGCCAGTTCTTATAGCTTTTAGCTTCCAGACGCCAGTTTTTCCAATCATCCGTCTCATTAGATTTCTTTGCTGTTCTTAGCAATCTGCGGACCACTTTTCTTTTTTTCCCCACTTCTTTGCCATATGTATGGGTCGTATGCACCAATTCCTTTACTCTCTTCGATCCCTTAACTTGAAAGGCAAGTAAAAGGGGCAGGTAGTTCGGTTTGTCTTTAGTGTCTGTCCTGGCCTGGATGCTACCTTTCATCTCCCAGCTCCGCTTAATTTTAGCAATGTCTCGTTCCGTAAGCCGGAGACGAGTCTGTTGAACATTTGACTCAATTGCCCAGTCATAAGGTCTTACTTTCGTGTTCGTAGTGTGCCAAGAGCATCTCAGTAAGTTATGGGCACTGTTGATGGTTTTTTGGACATTAAAGCTGATCAGATCATGCGTCAGATCATTGGACACGAAAATATAGTCCAGCGTTGCTTTGGAGCCATTTCGTTCCCATGTCGGTATATTCGTTTGGTTGGTAAAAAGGGAAGCAACGTTTTGAATGCTTCTCGAGTTAATAGCCTCATTCCAGGCCTTTCCTCTCTTAAAGGTGGAATCCACTGTTCCCTGGTGGTGTTTGGGACGTTGGTGGTCCACCACGGCCTCCGTACATTTGGCATTAAAATCGCCACAGATGATCAGTTCGATTTTATCAAATTCCACGTACAGCTGGTCAATCATAGCACTCATATTGTCACAGAAGGTTTTTATTGATGTTCGCTGTGGATTCCAGTAACAATTCACGATGGCCACAGTATTTTGGAAGGCATTTTCCGTCTTGGCCTTCCCCTGAATTTGAGAGGTCAAAATGACCAGCGTTTCATATGACTGTTTCCACGTTCTGGGTTCACTTAGACCTGTACCAGATTTTATAGCGGTTAGCAGGCCCGATGACGGTCTGCCAAGCAGGCCTTTGACTGCCGGCGAAATCGCCACTGAGAACCCGTCCAGTGATGGTTGTTTTAACAACCAAGTTTCTTGTAGGCATATGATGTCAAATTGACTTAGGTTGACGTCTCCCGGTGTCGTAAGGTGGATGTGACCTCTCGTATTCCAAGAACCTAGAGAGTATTATTCCTTTGTGGGTCACTCGCTTCTTTTTTCATCGATGTTGTCGGAGGTGCGAGCTAACCCAGGTCGTTGCTAGTTGGCATATTTTTTATTCCAGCTTGACGTTAGCCACTTCCATGGTCCCATCGGTTGTTTTTCATATTCCCTTCTCTCTTGGGGACTTGCGTGGTTGTTCGTCCTGACCTCTAGCTGTTCTCGCCCTGGATTACCAGCAAGGACGATTTGTCTGTGTTCCTCTCTGTGCGTTCTTGTGGGATACCGGGTCCGATCAGGCTGGTCCTTTGTGGTTCGATACTGTCTCGAGTTTGTGTCACCTCTCTCCATCGGATCAGTGGGCTTTTTTGCACCCCTCTCTTGATGATATGACCGTCGGCATGGCTCTTGCCTCTCTTGTGGATTATATCCTCGGATTCGACGATATTGGTCTTCCGTTTTTGATCTATAGTGGTACTGCAATTTTGTCTTCTCTACCTTTTCCTCTTCAAAATCTTGACTACACCTCCTCCTTTTTAATTCCGTCAAACGAAGCCCCATTTGTTCTAGTTCAAGATATGCTGATTCATTAATGTGTTTAATGGCGGCTGCTTTCAGATGCAGAAAAACCTTCGCCTTCTTTTCCCTATGATAGGGTTCCACCAGCACCAGATCCTCCGTTCTAATCCTTTTCAGGATTTTCACTTTCTTTGTCATTTGTAGTACAGTCGATCTATTTAGGATTAAGGAGTTATTGTCTGCTTCCATTTGTTCCAGCTTAAAATCTCGTATCTCTTCTTTTGATTTTTTTTGTTTTCTGGATCACCTTTTTGTGGGCGACAACTCCGTGGACTTCTTCGCTTATCCGTCTCTTCTTGGACCAATCGAGCTTTGGAAGGGGTTCTTCTTGATCTAGATGTCAGGCTGGGGGTCCTCTCGTCATCGGCCCTCAAATCAAATCTCGGGCTTGCTGCTCTGTTATCCAACCTGATCGGTCCATCCTTATGTTTTTTGGACTCGGCTGTAAAATGTTTGTCTCTTACTATGGAGCCCTTTTTTACATCAGCTTCTGTACGGGGCTCCATTGACACGTTTAACGCCTTGTCGGAATGAGTGGAGATGTTCATTAAGTCTGTACATTCTAGGGAATCGTCTACTATTTTCGGCGATCTTGGGGGGCTGGTCGTCGCTTGCCGTATCTTAGCCTCTTGTCGGTTTTCTTTTAGTGTCGAGTCACCCCCGTCCGACTCCCTCGCTGCAGATTTAGCCGCCATTTTTGGATCCTTCTTTAGGTTTGATTTCCTTTCCGTCTGGTTATTTATGGATGGTTGCGGGTTCAACAAATTAGCCAGTTGGGTCCCTTCCGTTTTTTCTTGATTCAAGACCAGCACGGTTTTCTCTTTTCCCTTCGGTTGGGCCGCAGCCTCATCCTTTGCGGATTCAGTGGCCGATGTCTTTATTAAAGCGATTCTGTTCAGATTTTCTATCTTCTCGATCTTTTTCTCCAGCGCTTCAATTTTCCTTTCCAACTGTGTTTTCTGGTTCGATGGATTCTGCGAACCCCCTGGACATAAGGCTCTTACTAGTGGTCTTCCGGCCTGAGTGTCCATGTTCTCCATCTTTTTCTCCACTGCTTCGATTTTCCTTTCCCACTGATTCTTCTGGTTAAGCATTTTTTCTACAGTTGCTGGCAGGAGAGTTTCCATCTGGGCCAATTTCTCCACCATATTCGATAGGATTGCTGTATTGTCTTGTACGTTCTCCTCGATTGCTTCATACAATTTACAAAACGGTGCTAGCACGATGGTCATCGCCGACATGATAGCAATCATGTCCGGTTTCTTGTTCGGGGATTCGTTTTGTAGTGCCACTGCAATTTCGCTGAGTCGTCTCTTTTTTGGTGAGGCTGGGATTTTCTCCGATCTTCTCGATGTCGCTAGCGGTTCCAGAACAGGGCATTCTCCTGTTAATCTTAAATTTCTGTCGATGTTTACCACAGTTCTTGGGGATCCGCATTTCCTAGCAGGGTTTTCTTTATCCAATTTTGGCTGGCCCCCTTTAGGTGTAGGCGTAGCACAGAATTGCCCCTTAGACAGATGGGGCTTAGTCCAGGCCCAGCGGTCTTCTCTGTTCTGGTGTGGCTGCGGCGTTTGATTGGGGTCCCAATCCGAAGGTGTCCCCTTTCCCGTCTCTTCCTCTTGATCGTCCTCCAGGATAAGAATCTCCTCTATTGTTGGCGAGACCCCTTTAGTGGGACTATGGGTCCGAGCACTATCGAGTCTCCTCATGGGGAGGCCCTTTAGGTCCCTTTGTTGACTCATTGGACTCTCCCCTACTGTAGGATTTTCGGTATCCTTACATAGGTCATTTGTGGGTATCGTAGCGATTTGCTGCAGGGTACGATCCAACCGCCCTAGTTTGTCTCTTGGTACTGTAGGTGGCTCAGTTCTCCTCTGTTTTTGGGCGGGCTGTGGATCGGTTACTATTTCCAGCATCTCTGCATCTGATATTTCTGTCTCGATGCTCTGTTTTCTTTTATGTTGCTGTGTAAAAAAAGTTTTAGAGGGCAAGACAGCAGGGGATTAGGGAGCCCTTTTGGCATTTGTCCACCTCTTCTGGGACCTTTTCTAGGTTTTTGTTCCGCTGACATATTATTCTTTAGGGATCTCATATTTACCGTCTTCTTTGAACCTTGAGGTCTGGGTTTAGCTGGGGTATTGGCTTTATTTCTCTTTTTCCTTATAGCGCCAGCTCCCATTATCAGTTGCTCTCCGTCTGTGTCCTTGTTTGAGTCCTCTGGCTCTCCCTCTGTTTGGTTGTCGCTCTCCAAACCCTCTTCATCTGATTCCGACTCTTTCTCGGTGTCAGTGCCTATCCCTCTGTCTCCGGGATCTCTCAAAGGGTTGGGAACCCTGGTCAGGGTTTTACCCCCACCTTGACGGGTTTTGTCACGGTCGTGAGCTGTGTCATGCAGCATTACTTGAATGCGTATCGAGTTAGGCACCTGTTCACCTTTTTCTGTAGTGGCTGAGGGTTTTGTCGCCTCTGCCCCTTCCACCCAGGGGGTATTTTTCCCAGCCTCGCTGGTTGGTCGGCGCGGGGATATTTAACTTATTTCGGTTATTTCGTTTAACTTTGCTGCTTCCGCTGTAGCTTTCACCCCTCCTCGGCCTCTATTGCATGTGTTGCGATTGGGTACGTCGCTCCACAGGCCTTCGCCATTAACATCTGATTTCAGTGGGGGAAAGAGGGTCAGTCCGATACCTGATTCCTTCTTGTTCAGGGTTTTTTTCATTCACATCGCTCAACCGCCGATCAGGGTCTGTCGCCCACCGTCCTCCAGCCGTTCCCAGCAGCATTTTGCCTCGGTCCGACGGATCTGTTCCTTGGCCCTGAGGGGCAGGGGGCAGCGTGCGCGGCCCCGAGGGACCTACCATTGTCGGGACTACGGGGACGCTTGCTCCTGCTGCATATCCGGTTGTTCCTCCATTGACGGCTCGGGCATGGGCTGGGGCGCCTTCAACGCTGCAGAGCCTCCTGTCTGGTCTCGCGGTTTGGGTAAGATCGTACTTACTACTTAATTTTTGTCATTTTTGTCCACCGCAACGTGTAACGGCATTTTGGGATGCAACAGTTCCGTGGCTTTGGAGTTTATCTATAGAAAGTCCAAAATCGAAGAGGTCACGGACGGTCTTGGTGCTGAGTCCGACTTACCTCTCCTTCTCCCCGGGCTCATTTCACCCCCTCAACCTCGACTTCGCTGTGTTCACCGTGCGTCAGTCCTTTGGGAAAGTTTTCAAGCTCTTCTCAACTGTCAAGGGGCGAACCTCTGGTTCCATTCGGCTTCGGCTACGTGTCTGCAGCGGACTGCTGCAGACGGGCTCACACCTCAGGCTCACAGCTCCGCCCCACCGCTCCGCGGTGTCAGAGGGTAAAAATAGGAACTTCCTGCTGCTTCAGGCACAACGATGCGGACTGCTGCAGACTGGCTCACACCTCAGGCTCACAGCTCTGCTTCCCTTCTATCATATCTATTTTGAGATACTGGTCCTCAGACACTCCAGCCAACCAGGTACACATCGTTTTCACTCAATCCAGTTGGTGGCATGTGGGTTTTTGGCATCTTTTGCACTACCATGGAGACACAAATAGCTAAATTCTGTTCCACTAGGAACTGGAAATGAGTGTTTAGTGGTGTTAATTGATGGCGTTTCTATGACTCTAGTAGCCTGTCCCTTAATTGCTGGCTTGAAGAGTGCTTTGTGTTCTTTTAATTGTAGTCATTATAACAAACCAAAATAAAATTCAGGCTCATCTTTGTCCATAAACGCAAAGAAGAGTTTTTGCCGGGGGTTGTGCGTCTCCTTTTGGTATTTTAGCAGTGCCAGGGCAATACAACAAAAAAAAATGAAGGGACCCCACCATATTTGAGGACCCATGTCTCGTCAGTGCGGTTGGTAGTACGCAGGGTTCGTAATCCCTAGACTTAAGGATTCTTCCTGAGCCCTTCTTAGCCGCGGGACTCCATTTTGATGTGCACGCCCCACTGCTTCCTCCTCGTAGTTAAGGCTGTGGTGGTTACAGTGTGAGCCAGCTGCTCGCGTGTCTTCCGAACTTCCGGCAGCAGAGTGGAGAGGCTGAGCTGACACACTGAATCTGCTCTTCAAAGCGGTGTGAGCGGTGTACCTGCATTCACTGTGCCCAAACACCGGCTTCTTCACGTCAAGCTCCCTAGCGGAAGGTGGTCGAAACCGGATTTCAGAGCATAGGCGCGGCCCACGGGGAAGCCGCTGCAGGTAAATCCGTTTCATACTGAGCACAAGGTGGTTTTAGAGAACATTCCACAAGTGCGTATTTGCCGTGTGGGCTACTTTATCTGCATAGTTTAATAGGGCATGCAAATTGAGTTTCCACTGCGCCGGTAACACCCTCCAAACGAAAGTGAGTTGGCAGTCATGCTGAATGCAGTTCTTGATAGCTTCGTTGTCTACAGGGCTGATTACAATCATTGATAGAAGTGTCCCTAAAAAGTAGTGGAACTGTGACTCCAGCGGGGGACAACAGAGTAGGAAGGGTGCAAAGTGCAACACGTTTTTCAAGGGTTGCAGTCATGCTGGTTGACAGCCAATTGAGTTGAGACATATTTCGGTTTAGTTGTAACCGATAGCCAAAATGGAGAAGTGTGCTTCATCTACACAAAGAACAGTTCCATCCGGAATAGTAAAATGTTTGCAACAAGTAGTGGAGCTGTTAACAGTAAAAAATTAAAGTGGTGGAACTCCGCTCCGGATCCTTCCTGCTCACTAATTAAAATCGAAGTAACAATATACCCTAGTAGAGGCACAGAAATATCAACTCCTGGTGAAATGTTCATGGACTCTTTAGGGTGCCCTTCTTAATGTTTTACACTCTACAGTCACTAAAGTCATACAAGAAAAGGGGCATAACTTTTGTAAACAGGTTACAACTTTTGGATCCTGCGTTATTAATTATTATTTGTCCTAAAGGTAAATCTATAAATTGGAATAGTGAAAATGAAATATCATTCCAAGTTTATTTCCTTCTTGTATTTTTTTGTCATTCATTTAAGCTTGGTGTTTTCATCTGATTTAACTTTTTATTCCACTGATATAGTGACATAAGCATGTAGCAAAGTGACATGTTTCAAAATGTATTTACTCCATGTTTTATTCATCAGCCATCATAACATGGTATTTCCATCTAATCAGCTTTTGTCTGCTCTATCAGTATAGTAATATATACAAAATAAGTTAGAACACAGACGTTCTTAGAAATTCCAGGGTATATATACGCAAACGTCGGAAGTCTTGACAAGGGGTTGAGAGAATGAACTATGTGTCAGCTTTGCCATATATGTGTATGATACTATATTGATGGAACCAGGAACAAAAGCTAATTAGATATCCATACCCGTTAGACTGTTTGCAAATGTAATAAAAAGGACGCAGCACCAGAGGATTAAGATAACGTGCGTCTTTATTCAAACTGAACTGCGTACTAACTTCCCTTTACTCCTCCCCTTCCTTTCTCCTTCCCACTACGGATGATGTCTCTCTCTTAAAGAGGCAGAGACCAGTAACATCACCTTTGACAAATGTTCAAACGTCCAGATTAACATTGTTCAACAATTTGGCCTCTTGATCATGCGCTGGGGTCGTGTGCTCCGTTCGCCGAGTCCTGCCAGTCCTGGCACTTCGACTGTCTCCAGCGCCGGGTGGCGGGCTTCTTCCGAGGGAATCCACGAATCATCCCGCGGCTCCATTGGTTCGGGATCTGGTTGAGGAGGGTGTGTTTTGATGAGGTGTTTGAACTGCAAACTGTTTCTCGTGACTTCACGATCTGCGTTTTGGGCTGTCACCATGGCTCCTTTAATGGCAATGACGTTCAATGGCTTCTGTGCATCAGTTTTCCTGGTCATGGCCTGTTGTACGAGGACCTCGTCTCCCACTTGGAAGTCTTTGGGCACTGCTCTTCTTCTCATGTCTAAATCCGCCTTGGCCCGTTCTTTCCTTTCGGTGTCCCTTTTTATGATTTCTGCATCCCCTTCTTCATGTGCGATGGAATGTCTCACAATGCAGGTGTGTACCTAGTATCCTATCATTATTTCTGCTGGCGCCCTGTTGGTGGCTTCATGTGGCGTGTTACAATAGTCTTATATTAGCCTGCATACTGCTTGATGTGTCTTGGTGCCTTCTTTGCAGGCTCTGTGGACTGTCTTTTTGATGGACGCCATGAATCATTCGGCCATTTCATTGGCTTGTGGCCATCTGGGGGTAATCTTTTGGTGAGTAAACCCCATGTGTTTAGATAATGATGCAAACTCATGGCTGTTGAATGGGGGCCCATTGTCTGATTTGATGGACGTAGAGATCCCCCACTCACTGAGTACCTCATTGAACTTTGCTGCCACTTGGGGATATGCTGTGGTTGTTACTTTCTTGACAATGGGGAACCTCAAGTATTCATCAATGAACAACAGAAGATATTCGCCCGACTCCATTGGCCCATAGAAATCGACAGCTACTCTGTCCGTTGGCCGATCTGGGATGTGAGTCGGCAGTAGTGAGACGGGGGCTTCCGCTCTTGCTGTACACTGACATGCCCAACAATTCTTGACCCAGCTGTCTACCAGCGAGTCCATGAAGGGGAACCATATGTGGCACTGCAGCTGCCCTTTCGTGTTGTCTGCTCCCTGGTGCCCTTCATGCGCTGTTTTAATTACTTCAGCTCTGAGCATCGTAGGGATGACTAACCGACACCCTCTCAGTAGAATGACGTGGTCTTTGCAAGTTCTGTGTGTACTCTCGCCAGTCTGTCTAGCTCCTCTCTGCAAACCCCCGGGTAATTCAGAACTGCACGCTGGTAATCCTTCCACTTGTTATTGCACGTCATACTGATGGCTAGTGCCATAGACGGGTTGGCTGCGGATGCGGCTGCGACCATCTCGAGTGAGATCGCTGGTGGAAGTGCATTGGCGGCCATCTAGTTGATGTATTCTGCATCACCCTCGCGGGTGACCGCCATACCTGCTGGATGGCAAGATAGATGGCAGCCAGCAAGAATTTGATCCCCAACTGCCCTGTGAATGTTGTCGTAGTCTTACTCCTGTAATCTGATGCCCCATCTTTCTATCCTGGGCAGCATCTTCGTGTGCGGTTTCCCAAACAGGGACAGTAGTGCCTGGTGGTCTGTGATGAGTGTGAATCTCTTCCCTATGATGAAATTGTGGAAGTGTTCACAGGCACAAACAGCCGCCAGGCTCTCCTTTTTCGGCTTGTGAGTATGCACATTCAGGGGCCGACAATGTGTCTGGAGTGTGTATTGGGGCCGTTCGTCTGTGCCAGGATGGCCCCTAGTCCTACAGGGCTCGCTTCCACAATGATTTCTGTGTGCCAGTTGGGGTCAAAGTATGCCAGGCGTCGTGCCTCTGCCAGAGCCTTCTTGATGGACTTGAACGCCACTTGGCACTCTGCTGACCAAGTGAACAAAGCATCTTTTTGTAACAATCTTCGTATTGGTTCAATGAGGGACGCATAATGGGGAATGTAGCGTGCACAGTAGCCGGCCATCCCCAGAAATGATCGGACGTCTGTCACGTGTGTTGTTTCTCGTAAGTTGGCGATGGTGCTGACCTTGTCAGAGTCTGGTGTCATGCCATCGGCAGAGAAGATATGTCCAAAAAATTTTAGTTTCTTCTTGCTGAAACAACACTTTTCAATGTTGAGGGTCAACCCGGCCTCCTGTATCGATGTGCCTGTCGCTAGCAGGGCTGCGTCGTGGTCCTCCCGTGATGTAACAAATACGAGTATATCATCTCTGTAGTTCAGCGCCCCTTTCATTGGTTTGATCACCTGTCTTAATGCCTCCTGAAAAATCTCTACCGCAGAGGAGATGCCGAAATTGAGGCGTCTATAACGAAATAGACCTTCATGGGTGGCAAATGTGGTGATGCCCCTCGATTCAGGGTGCAGTTCCCATTGGTGATACCCTTGATTTAGGTCCAGCTTAGAGAACATCACAGAACTGTTGAGCTGGACAATCATATGTTCTATACACGGACCAATGTGGCGCTCTCTTTGTATGGCAGTGTTAGCCATCCTCATGTCTACACACAACCGCAATCGTCCATCTTCCTTGGACGCGATAACCAAAAGGGATACCCATGGGGTGGGGCCCGTTACGGTCTCAATGATGCCATCGCTAAGTAATTGAGTTCTCTTGAGACAGCTACTTGCAGATGTAATCCCACCCTTCTGTAGTGTTGTGGAACAGGTTGGATGGATTCATCTATGTGTAATTTGATGGGAGCCCCTTTGAGTTCCCCCAGTCCTGTGCATAAGTGTGGGAATTCCGCCAAGATCGTCTCCTTTGTGATGAGGTTTGGCCCTGCGGAGGCGGTGTTTATCGTGTACACTCCTTCTCGTGTGTCGCTTGACAATGCTGCTGATTGGATCACTTCGCCGTCCCGAAAATGGATATCAATGAGGCCTTGGCAGCATGCAGAATGGTAACTTAGGAGGCAACGATCTTTTGTCAGGCTCCGGATGACATATATGGTGATGGCCACTGTCAGACTCTTGTGTATGAACTGCCGCTTGAAGTGTCCAATGGAGTGAAGGGGCAGTGTGGCCCCCCGCATTGGAAAATCCTCATTAGTTTTAGCAAGCGTCGGCTTCTCAGGAATCTGCAGAAACTCCTGCTCCCCCATGATTTTGACTGTAGCGCCAGAGTCGACCAGAAAGCAGAACTGCCTGTTTCCAATATTGACTGCTATCCCGGGTGCCTCTCTTGATTTCCGGTCATCCAGGATGAGGTTGACGTATTTGTCCTGGTACTCTTGATCATAATCATCGCTTCTGTAGGAGGGTGAGAAATGATGATGTTCATTGTAGTCCTGATATGTTTGGCGGGGTCCGTCATATTCGTCCTCGAATTGGGGAGGCTGATCATAGTATCCATAGTGTTGGGCATAGTCTGATGTGTGGTATTCTTCCACAGCTCTGACGTATCGCAGTTGTCCTGGATGGTAGAACCTGTTTTGGTAAGTTGGGGCATTGTGGAGGTCGACCTTGTTTTGTGCTGGGGTGCCCGTCATGGAGGCTGCTTGTGCATCTACTCTCTCAATAATTCTCGCCAACTCGCTCACTTCGTCGATTGAGAGGGGCTTCTTCAGCGATTGTTCCTTAAGGGCTGGGGACAGGCATCCCTCTATCACACGTAGCCGTATTGCTTCATCCACTGAGAATGCATGGAATGGACAGTGTGCACTCTTCACTCGAAGGCGGGTGATAAACTCATCGACAGTCTCTTACACCCTCTGCGTACACTGGTTGAACATGTACCTTTCATAGTGAAGATTTGGTTCAATTACGAGTTTCCTGTTTGGTGCATTGATTAGCGAGGTGAAATCTGGTTGATCTTCTGGGGGACCAGTCTTAACAATTCACTGCCAACTAGATTGAAAAACATTGTTTATTTGTAAATCAACACACAGGAGAAATTATACAAACGCATTACATGTAGCTCCTCAAATTGTGCAAACCCTGAGTCCCCTTCTCCCATCCCATGCGTTCCCCGGCGAGCATAGTTCTCAGGCCTTAATCGGACTGGACTGGTGGCGGTAGCGGGTCGTCCATAGCGTGAAGGGCTCTTGCAATCAGGCGCGGTTTGTGGGTCAGGGCCGGGTAGTTCAGGTCATAGTCCAGTACTGGCGCTTTGGCCGCAGTGACCTTCTCGGCTATCAAAATATCCCAGAGTTTAACCCAGCAAAGAGCCATCAAGGGTCCATCCGCAGACTTCCAGTTGCGGGCACTGTGATCTTAGCCGCTAACAAGAACTGGGACACCAGGGCAGCTCTTCTCCCCGACCGCGGGTATGAGCTTGGCAGTGGAATCCCTAGGAGGACCTGTTCGGGCATGAGCGGAATGGTCAACTGGGTGACATCCTTTATGGTAGCTAAGCAGAGAGTCCAGAACTCCTTCACTCGGGGGCAGGTCCACCACATGTGGAAGTAGGATCCTGGAAGGCCGCAAAGTCGCCAACAGTGGGGGTCTAGTGCCGGTTGGAAGTGGTGAAGGCGTAGAGGGGGGTAGTACCAGCGCAGGAGTAGCTTATGGGCACACTCCCGGTTGGTAATGCAGCGGGATGTCGTCCGCGTTCTTGTCCAGATGTCCACCCACGTGTGATCCTCAATGGTGTGTCCGAGGTCCGTTTCCCATTGAGATATGTAGGAAGGCCTTAACTGGAGGGGGTCCTCCTGCAGCAGTCTATATAGGGCAGAGATCTTTCCCCTGGCCAGTAGGTCGTTCACCGTCAGCTCTAGTGAGGTGAGGGGTCTCGTGGCAGCCACGCGGGTCTGTGGGTGGGAGCACCAGTGCCTAAGCTGGGCGTAGGAATACCTATCCGTTTCCGCTAACTGGAAAGTCATCTTGCAGCGTTCAAAGGTTAGGGGGGAGTTCCCCTCGAAGAGTTGTCCCAGAGTGGTGAGGCCCCCTGCGACCCGGTTTCTAAAGTTTTTGGGATGGGCCCCGGGGGAAAAGGCTGGGTTGAGGAAGAATGGGGAGAGCGCACTCAGGTATCCTGGGACACCCCGGTGTCTGCAAGCCCACTCCCAGGCCTTTACCGTTTGTTTTGTGGCTGTTAGAGTGCCCGGCCAACTTCGACGTAAGGCTGTAGGTAGGACCAGGAGGAAGCGAAGGGGGAGAGAGAGGCAGAATTGTTCGATTTCCACCCATTTCGGCCGACCTGTATCAAGCCCCCATGCTTGGAGGTGGGCTAGTTGCGCCGCCATTTGGTATTTACGGAGGTCGGGTACCCCCAGGCCTCCCATTCTCGTGCTGGCCATCATTGTTCTCCGCGGGATGCGCGTTTTCTTCCCCCTCCAGATGAAGTCCACCATCTTTCTCTGGAGCAGCTGTGGGGGGGGGCGTAATGGTGATCGGGAGGGCGGCACAGGCATAGAGGAAGTAAGTTCATTTTGCATGCCGGGATGCGGCCTAGGAGGGAGATCTCTTGTGATTGCCAGCGGGTCAGATCCTTTTCCAGTTCCTCGAAGAGTGACGGGAAGTTAGCCCTATAGACTTTCGTTGGATGTGTGGGGATCTGGACCCCCAGGTAGGGTACTATTTGATGCTCCACTGGAAAGGACCTCTCTCCTCCAAGGACTCTCATTCAGCCGGAGTCAAACCCACTCCCAGCGCCGCTGAATTTTGGAAGTTAATCACAAATCCTGAGACCATCCCAAAGTTGTGGAATTTCAGTTAAGGCCTCCCCCGTGGATCCCTCAATGTTTGTAATGGTGAGCAGTACATCATCCGCATAGAGGGCCACTTTATGTTGCGCCGAGCCAGTACTCAGGCCACTGATTCGGGGGGTTTTCCGGACTCGTTGAGCCAACGGCTCCATGGCCAAAGCAAAGAGCAAGGGGGACAGAGGACATCCCTGTCTCGTTCCGCACGTGAGGGAGATAGAGTCCGATAAGCGGCTGTTGATTCTCAGCCTAGTCCTAGGGGCCTGGTAGTTCGCAAAGATCATTTTCTGGAAGGTCGGGCCGAAGCTAAAGGCCTCTAGAGTGAGGCGCAGGTAAGACCAGTCCACCTTATCGAACGCTTTGGTTGCAACCAGCGCCAGTAAACCTAGTTGTTGGGAGTCCCGAGTGGCGATCTCAATTAGGTCCGGAGCCCTGCGGATGTTGGGCCTCATTACGACCCAGGCGGTAAATTACCGCCTGGGTCGTACCCTTACCACCATGGTGTAAACTACGTTTACACCATGGTGGATGGCGGATTTACCGCCCCATTCCAAGGTGAGTGGGGCGGTAAATCCCCATTTCCCATTTTACCCTTCCCCATTCCCATTTTTGCCCCATAGGGCATAATGGGAGTGGGGAAGGCGCTAATTACGCCACCGTAAATTACGGTGGCATAATTAGCACCATGGTCCCTTAGCGCCATGGATTTTAACGCCTGCAAAAAGCAGGCGTTAATATCACCATGGCGCTAAGGGACCTTGTAATCAGGCGTTAAGGGTCGGCACCGTTTACGGCGCCGTTAACCCCTTAACGCCTGATTCGTAATGAGGCCCGTTGTCTTTCGTCGACCTATGGTGTATAAAGTCTGTTTGATCCGGGTCTATGATGTTCGGGAGGATAGGTGCTAGACGATTGGCCAGGATCTTGGAGTATATATTGGCATCCAGATTCAGCAAGGCAATGGGTCTATACGAGCTAATGTCGTGGGGGTCCTTCCCAGGCTTGGGGATAAGGACTGTGATCGATTTTTGCTTGCCGGGGTGACTGTTCCAGTGGCCATGAATGAGTTGTAGAGGCGGGCCACTAATTGGGGCTGGAAGATTTTGTAGAAGCGGGTGGAGAATGTAACGCTCACCTGATTCCCACGGAGGCGCGGCTTCGGGTGCTGATGCTTCCTTAAGGTGAGGCGCCGGACTCCCAAGATGAACAGGATGGGCCCCTCAACTCTAGCTTCTCAGGCTCGCAGGAATATCCTCCTTGGAATCTGGAAGGAAGAGCTCTCCATCCTGCTTCTGATGCAGGGGCGCGTTGAAACCCAGTTACTTCACTGGATTGAGGATTGGTGTTCAGGTAAGCTTGACTGTTCAGGTAAGACGTAGTTCTGTTCAAAAGTTCAAGCCGTAATAATGTTCGTATTCTTCTTGCAGCAAGCGTTAATTCTCATGTCTTTTTCCCCATAGGGGCCGGGGTTCGGTATGCCGGAGATATGGCGCCGACCCGAAGTGAAACGTGCAGACAGGTAAGTTCGAGATGAGCGCTCGGGTAATGTCTTTGTATACGCTCATTTAATGTCTTAGCCTTTTTTCCCCTTAGGGGCCGGGGTCCGGCAGCGGCAGGACCCGAAATGAAGTGGAAAACCCAACGGGTAAGTTTTCTGGAAATAGCGCTTTCCTTATTCCTTTTCTCCCTCTCACCTCTGTTCTTATCTTTTTTCTCCTAGGCGCCGGAACGTGGCGAAATCCGGATGGTCGCCGCTGAAGCTGGAGGCGCCTGGAAAAGGTGAGTAAAATGCAGCGCTGCAGCGATCGTAGTGAAATGCCTTTTAAAATGATGTCTTCCTTTCAGGATTGTAGGTGAAATGATTCCGGGATGCAGATTTATCAGGTAAGGTCTTTTCTTCACCAATTCTCCTCCTTTCTCCCTTTGCAGATGATCCAGGGTGTTGACAGGCGTGGAAGAAGTCAGGATGCAGGAGCAGACACGGTGAGCGTCCAGCTGCTAGGTGCAGAACAACGCGAAGCACGTGTGGCTGTTCGGGTGGGGTTTAAATAGTCTTGGAAGAAGTTCCTGGTATGTATCCTTCCACCAATCTGGTATGTATCCTTCCCCGACCACACCCGGGTGGAAAGTAGTCCCACAGGTAAAGTAGTCCCATCCAGGCCTCAAGAGGGCCCGGATGAAGCAGCAAGGTCTGCACCAGGTAAGTGTGCACCCAAGCACTTACACATAAATCCTCCTTTATGAGCCTGGCGCCTGGGGTCCACTATGAGCCTGGCGCCTACGGCGCCAGGACTGAGTCCAAAGGGCCCCGACTTGGGCCCGCTGAGACTTCCCAGGAGTGAATGATGTCTGCCTCTGGGGTTGCTGGGCCCGGCCTGGCTCCTTAGAGGTAGGCATCATGACAGAGAATCCATCCGGGCCCGGGGCTCTAGATTTTAGGCTCTTAATGGCTGCCTCCACCTCCTCGATCGTAATCGGTGCTTCAAGGTCTTCCCTGGCCGCCTCCACCTCCTCGGTCGTAATCGGCGCTTCAAGGTCTTCCCTGGCCGCCAAGGTCAGGTGCGGGAAGGCCGCCTCTCGAATGTATGAATGTTGCTTGGTCGGATCCTTCGGGGCCGCCGTCATTATTTCCAGGTGGTGGGCAGTTGCCAAGCGTACTTTCTCGTGGTCCGCGTAGTGGATCACCCCCTGCGGATCACGGAGGCCCAGGATGGCATTCCTACTCTTCACCTTTGCCAGTTTGTTAACCAGGAGTTTGTTGGCCTTATTGTTGTGGGCGTAGTACCATTGCTTGGTTTTTGGTTAGCAGATTCGCCGTAGCCTTAGCGTAGTGAGCTTCCAGCTTTTTCCTAGCCATTTGTAGGATCCTGTAAGATTTGGGGGCCCAGCCCTTCCTTTTGTGAGTTGCCTCAGCTTCGCGGACCTCAGCCTCCAGGACGGCTCGAGTCGCCTGCTTTCTTTTGTGGAATGCAGCACCTTGGGCGATCAGCTCTCCTCTAAGGACCACTTTCATGGCATCCCAGGTGTTGGCCGGGGAAGTGTCCTCGTCCCGGTTTTCAGCGAAAAAACTCTTGATGGAGCTGGCGATTGAGTCTCTCAAAGCCATGTCCCCCAGAATAGGGTCATATAAGCACTACCGGCGGCGTGGAGGGGGCTCCGGGTCATGGGACCGCAAGGTCAATGTAACTGGGGCATGATCCGAGAGGATCCGGGGGCCAATTACTACATCATCAGTGAAAGTCAGGATCTGTGGGGAGGTCAAGATCAGGTCAATTCTAGAGAAAGTACGATGCACATATGAGTAGAAGGTGAAGTCCCTTTCATCTGGGACAGTACCCTCCAAGAGTCTACAATGTTCAGCACGTTCAGCGTGTGAAATAGGTGGAGCAGGCCAGTGACCAACTTCAGGTCTCTGGGTGTCGGGGGGTGGGATCTGTCCTTGAGGGGGTCCGGGGCCCCGTTAAAGTCTCCTCCCATGACGACATGCCCCTCAATGAATGGGAGGAGGGAGTCCTCTAGGTCCTGGTAGAAGCCCTCCTGGTATTCTTTCGGAGCGTACACGGAGATGAGGGTATAGAGCTGGCCATGTATGGTGCGTTTGATTGCAATGAAGCGACCCTTTTGGCATCGTTGTGAGTCAAGGATCTGGGGCTTCAGGTCTTTCGCGAATAAAATAGCGGTGCCACCCTTCTTAGTTCCGTTAGAAGCGAGGAATTGCAGCGGAAGGAATCTGCTTCGTAAGCGAGGAAAGTCCACCGGAATCAAATATGTCTCTTGCAAGAAGGCAATCGAGGTCCCGTCATCCTGTAGCTTCTGTAGAATTGACTTCCTCTTCGCGGGGGGAGTTCAGGCCCCTAACGTTCAAGGTGGTGAACTTAAGTTTCAGATGCGAAAGTTGGTCCGGAAGATCCCCTTGCTGGGGGAGGGGTGTCGTGGGTGAGTTAGGTCAGCCATGGACGTGAGAGCGTAGTTGTTTCGGGGTCTCCTGTGGTTGAGGGTTTTTTAACTGGTCTCCAAAGGGAGGAATTCACATTCACGAATGACCTCCAACGGGAGGTCCAAATTTGCGGTCAGGGGGGTTGATTTAGAACTATCGACATGGCCCCTACGCGCCAAGGCTGTCATCTGACAGCGCCAACATGGTTGAAGGTTTCTCGAAGGGTAGAGTGATGGCATCCACCTTGGAGGGGGTTATGGACCGCATGGGGTCCGCAGCGAGATGTAAAAGCTTCAGGCGTTTCCAGTACCATGTGTTTGATGCAGGCACTATTGCGCTTTATTTAGGTTTGCAGTTCCTCCGCACCCTTGACCATGGGGTCCGTTTCGGGTTTGGGGAGGTTGTGTCTAAAGCCGGGCTTGTTCGGCTCGGAGCGGAGGGGTCTGAGGACCCAGGGGAGTCCGGATGAAGGATTGACGCTGCATTGTCATGGTGGCTGATGGTGCGCGGGGTGCCCTTGTACAAGAACTGTAGAGCCGTAGGAAAAAGCCATCGATAATGGATCTGCTGATCCCGGAGAAAAAGTGATAAAGGTCGGAGCATCCTGCTCTCCCTGCTCTTCTGAAGAGTCAGCGGGGAGAGGTCTTGAAAGATCTGTATCGGGATTCCCTGGAATGAGAGCTCGTCCTTTGAGCGGCCAATAGCTGCTATGGCCTCCTTGGTGGTGTAGAAGTGGACCCTAGTGATCACATCCGGGGGGGGGGTCCGTGTCGATACCCCGGCGAGGGCGCAGCCTGTGGGTCCGATCCAGCAGGAGTTTGGTCTCATCCAAGTCTGGCAGGAGAGACTGAAAGAAGGTGCTGACATATTCAGGGAGCTCCCGATCGGAGATTGAAACGGGCACCCCGCAGAGGTGCAGGTTGTTGCGGCGAGAGCGGTTTTCCATGTCCTCCTGCTTATGTTCAAGGATTTCGGTTCTCGCCACTAGCGACTGAACGGCGCGTTGAATTTCCGTTAGCGAGGTGGAGTGGTCCGTGGTTAGGTCCTCGCCCTCCCCAACCCTCTGTTCTATGCCGGAGACTCTTTGTTCTGCCTGTTCCAATTTGGTGGTGAGTTCCGTCATGCAGGGTCTAAATTCCGATTTAATATCGCTCATGAAGGCTTGGAGATCCTCCTTGGTCGCAAGCGTCCCCCCGCCATCGGCTGGCTTCTGGGGAGTAAGCTTGGGGGGCTCTGTTTTCTTACCCTTCTCCGAGGCTTGTAGCATGGTAGAGATGTCGGTCGATTTAGGGAGCTTTAGTGCTTTGGTCATAGCTCCGAGGCGAGGGGACGTCGCCCAACGGCGAGTCTCGTGTCCACGTTCCACGGAGGCAGAAGAAGTTGGCCAAATAGAGGTGTGGGATGGGTAGGGCCAGGGTGTCCCAAGCGGTGGAGCAGACAGGTTAAGCTTCCAAATTCTCACAAAGCGGCACAGTTCATTGTGGTTAAGCAGTCCAGCAAGATGGGTGGCCGCCTAGGAAGATGGCGGCAGATACCGCCACCCCCAGCCGGTGGCAAGGAGACGTGGGCAGGGGCGCCCCAGGAAGTCGAAGGGGGTGACACATTCCGTATGGGGTCAGGGCTAGTGGGCTCGAGGGTCCTCTGACCAAGTAGGGTCTGGGAGGAACAGTAGACTCCCAAAGGGGGGTGTAGCAGTGGGCCCCAGAGCGACCCCGGGAGAGGCTGGGAGCAGGTTTGCTGAGGGTCCGCCAATCTCGCCTGGGTGATGTGCGTGGCCCCCACACGAGCCGAGGTTACGCTGTAGCTGGAGGGCCTCTGATAGTAGCCGGGGGAGGCAGGGCCTCTCCCCCGGGAGCAGCAGGCAGAAGGTGGGCAGGGGCGCCCCAGGAATCGAAGAGGGCGCTGGAGTAGGGCGGGGGAAGCCACCGCAAGGGTCCCGTAGAGATAACAGGGACACCAGCGGGCGGTGAGTAAGCCTCCGGCTCCAAGATTAGTCCAAGGCCCACGGGGCCGCAGCCACTGGTGGTCCAGTAACTGGCAGGAAGTCGCTGGAGCTCTGGGTCGCCGCGGGGGGGGGTGATGGAATGCGTGCCCCTGCCTCCCAGGCATGGCCGACCCTCAGCGCGGTCACAGATTCGGGCGGGTGCCCCCCAGCAGGCCCGGAGGGCAAGATGTCAAGGCCCAACAGGATGGTGTTGTGGGCCCGGGGCTCCAGCAGCGGGCCTCGCAGCGTCAAAGATCCAGCACAGGGGTGTGCGTCCCGCTGCAGGATGTCGGGTGGTGCAGGCCTCATACGTGGGCCCCCGCTATCAGATGCGGCTCACGGGCTGATAATGAGTCCCAGCCGCCAGCTTGGGATGAGTCGCGGAGATGCGGCCGCCATTTTGGGCCGTAGTACGGGTGTGGGCGTCCAAGCTCCCTGTCGCTTTTTCACCGTTGGCAGGAGCGTTATGCACTCAAAACGCTGTCATCTGTAGCCCGGGACCTCAGCAGCTGAAGGCTCGCCATCTCGTATCACGAACCCGGCTGGAGACGGGCAGAATTAGGGCTTAGCCGCAGAACCATGCAGAGGCCATCAAAGGAGCTGCCTCATCGCTGGCGCTCCAGGCCATGCCTCCTCCCCTGCCGCTTTTACAAAATGGTTAAAGTCCTCCATTCATTCGATCCACCTCGGGCCTTTGTCTCCTTGAGGGGTCATGGTGAATGGGAGCGGCATGTGTAACAAAGTTGCTTTGGACGTGGGTGTAGGGGGCAGTGTCCCCGGGTTTCTCATGGTGGCAGGTGTGGTAGTTGAGGTATGGGCACCCTTGTGCTGACTTTCTCTGGTGTGGCTGTCGTTTTGTGCACGTGCGTGTTTTGTGCTGGTCCCAATGCAAGGACCTTCTGTGGGCCAGTGTGGCCTGAATGCTCTTCCTCACTTTCTCTCCCTTTTGTCTTTTAGATGTAGTCATGCACAGGACCCTTCGTGGGTAAATATGATGGAAATTTGTTTTATTATAATATTGATTTTCTTGGTTAAGCGTGTGTCGCACTTCAGTTTTCACCCCTTGTGTAAAATTATAATTTTTTCTTTCACTTTCAATTAATGGGGTGTAACACGTTTTCTCAGCGTTGTAGTCTTTTATGGAAATTAGCATTGGAGTGGAAGCAGTGAGGAGGAGACCGGCCATTATAGCAGCGGGATCGCTGTTTGTTGTGCAAATGAACGCAGCTCCTAGGTTACTAACCTGTCTGTGCTGCGTATCAGCACGTGCACCGCCACGTAGAGCTGGAAGGACCGCTGGCGGATTGCCGCGCGGTGGACACGGCGGACAGCCGTGTTCTTATTCTACTTCTGGAGAGGCACTACATGGAGGACGCCTCGTTCTCTGCTCCTCTTCTGCCTGGGATCAAGTACAGCGCCGTGCCACGGGATCGTGGGCACTCTGGAATGTATGCAGGCAATGTAGACAGCTGTTGCTCCCATTGCTCCTCTGCTCCCTGCCATAAATCTCCACTCCTGCGCAGAAATACTGGCCCGGGCTTCTCTCATCCATGAAAACCATGGTAAAGACATGGGACTGGGTGTTTAAAAGGGCGGGAATTCCGAGGGGGGCTAGGCGACGCACCCCAATCTTTCACAGCCCAGACATTTTGCCTCAGGCCTTCGACCCGCTGAGTTCAGCAGATGGTCACAGGGGGGCCTACACTGCCTCTCCCAGCTCGTGGGCCACCGTTGACATTTGTAGACTGCAAGGAAAGGTTTGAACTGATAGAAGCAGATAGATATAGTTATGCCCAAATCAGACACTGGATAGTCCATCCACTGGTTCGACAAGGATCAATCCGAAATGTGGGGACCATTGAGCTTACCCTACTAGACGGCACACGAGGAGGAAATATATTGAGGTTATACAGACTTCTGCAGGTGGACATGTGGACTCTCCGGCCCCGGTATATGACCCAATGGGCGGTGGATCTGGGCCACCCCATCGAGGATCAGACATGGGTGGACATCTGGTCATGGAATTACTCCTCCTCCAAATGTGTGTCACAGTTCTTGCATAGCCATGGATGACTATGGGAGTTGGCCAGACCAGGCGGGGAAGGGGTGGAGGGAGGAACACAATGAAAGAAACACTTGTTTACAGGTACGTTATAAATGACTCATCATCATCATCAAGGGAGGAATCGAATTGAGGTGTCAAGGTGTTTCACGTCTGTCTGGTATTCTAAAGTCAGTTGTACATTATGTCTGTGCAACTGAACTTAAAAAAAGTTGCTAAAAAAAGAGGAAATGAAATATGCGTGTTCATAATTCACTGTTAATGGATATGGAAATGTTGCTCGGGTTGATGGTTTATACAGAACTAGAAACACTTAAAAGCGGACAACACAGGGATGCCACAGATCTGAAATCGGATTTCTAACTAACTTGATCTAGCACATTAGGGATCCTTTAGAGCAACTGATTCCAGTTGGGTGTGTGGTGTCCTTCTCCTGCCATACAGTGTGCTTTTTGTCATGTGTGTTTGGACAGAGATTTTCCAGACACTTGGATAGAAGACTAGGCTTTTTAAACTTTGCATCTGCAGTCAGAACTGCAGTTTATGTAATTTACCAAGTTTATTTTGTGGGCATTACCATAGTGTTGTGAAAGTTGCATGGGGTCTGTTGGTACGTTAGTGATGCAGGTTGTGGATTTGAGTGAGGAGGAGAGCATGCAGATGATTCTGCCTTCTGGCCGAGGGCCAAGGGGTCACATAAAGGATTGTTCACTTTCTTGTTGGTTGCTATGCATTTACAGCACTTTGCTATTCCACTACTACTACCAGGGATTGTGAGGGCTTCCGGATATGGAACTGTGTACCCATGTCTGTGCATTTACTTTGGATTGCTCACTTGTTGCTTACTATTTTACTTCTTTGAGGATGTTTGAACTTGCTCACACTAAACAGATAGTTGCAACAAAATATTGAACTCCTGTAGCCAGGCACCTACGTTCCCCTCCATAAGCACTTAGAGCGACAATGTCACATGGCAGGTGGGGCTAACCCAGACCTTTTTCTGTACCAGCATGAACCTAGTTCATGAGGCTGGACCAATGGGATTCTGTGATCACCATATCCTTCCAAACCTGTTAGTGCCAGGCTTGCAAAATATTCTGTATGTGTCAGCCTGCTCTACACTCTTGGTCTCCAATTTCATTCACCATTCATACTGTCTACTCTTGTCCAGGCCACACCTGCCCTCTGGGTTTAACAGTCCCTGAATTTGACACTCCTACACGCTATCATTCAAACAAAGTAGAGTATCTGAGACAGAGTTTCAAAATTGCAAGGTAAGATTTATTTGGCGCATATCATACACTCAGGCAGACTTCAGGTTCAACCACGACCAGTATTTCATGGAGAAGTGAAGTGCCCGAATAGTACACAGTGGACGTCATTACATTACGAGTTTGGTGGTAGCCATGGTGCTATTAGCACCATGGCTGCCTCCAAAATAGTTTCCCGGTCCGGGGTCTGTGAATGAGGAATTACCGGGTCATTCCAACCTTGGAGGACCTGGTAATTCCTCATTCACAAAACCATTCCCCATTCAAGCCCCCATAGGGCTCAATGGGAATGGGGATGGAGCTATGAACGGCCCGTTATTAGCTACTTGGTGCCCTTGTGGGGCACCATGGCTGCCTCCAAAATAGTTTCCCGGTCCGGGGTCTGTGAATGAGGAATTACCGGGTCATTCCAACCTTGGAGGACCTGGTAATTCCTCATTCACAAAACCATTCCCCATTCAAGCCCTGATAGGGCTCAATGGGAATGGGGGTGGAGCTATGAACGGCCCGTTATTAGCTCCTGGGTCCCCTTGCGGGACCTGGAAAGGATGTCTGGTTTTACCTGACATCTGTTCCTGGTCCCGCAAGGGAACCTCGTAATAGGGCGGAATGGGTTTACCGGCACCAACACCATTGCCGGTAAACCCATTCTGCCAACCTCTTAATGAGTCCAAGTGTCTCAATTTTATACAAAAAATGAAGCCTGCATCAGCATATGTCATTTGTTATGCATTTGCAAAAGATAACAGAAATATGTTCAGACTACATACACAATGTTACTCTGATCCTCAGAAGGCAGAACAAATTACATATTCAGCAGATGTTATTGTTATGTCAAGAATCACCACTTTGCTTATGGCTTTAATTACAAGCTCTTTCCACCAGTTCACCGACAGTGACTTATGTTTGAGACATTAAACCCAGAATCCACTTGCCCTCCGTTCCAACAATGGTCACTGTATTTGCACAACCTTTTAAAGATACCTTTAGTGAGTTTAACAAAGTGGAAGGAGTGAACACTATGACTCATTGTGTAACTATCCTCTGCTTAGTGCAGCCAGTCTTTACATAACATTTAGTTGAGAGAATAGAGCCATATTGGAACAGGCTTTCTTGCTTCTCGGAATAGGAGGACCTGTCCTTAATTTTATTTAACCTAAGTGTATCAGTGAAGGCCAGGCGGCTGATACATGCCCTCTGCACAGACCCAGCGCTTTCTTGTAATGACTGACAGAGGAAGCCATGAACACATTTTTGTTTTTACTCAATGACTGACCAATGCGACCCCATTTTGAATATTACTAAAACAACATTATCTTGATCGCAAAAAGGGATTAGCTTAGGGCTAAGAATGGTGCATATTATTATATTATAACAAACCCTCCTTTTAGCCTAAGCTAAGTTCTTTTTGCGCAAATCGGTTAAACTTTCAATATCTATGTCCATTAAATTCTGAATTTGCATTTCTTCCATCATCATAGTGTTAATCTCTTAACTGGCAAGGGTTTTCCCCCCTACTGCCAAGACCTTTTTTGGTGATTTTGGTATGTCACCATTCAATCCCTTGTAACATTTTTGCTACATGAGATATCTCAGCCAAATTCGGCTTTTCCTTGTAAGAGCTAGGAACAAATGGTTTGCTGTGCTGAATTCACAATTTTCCTGGCTTTCAAGAACCGATTGAGTGGAAACCAAAGAAACATGTTTATATGGTTACCATCCGTTTTGTGAGAGATAGGCAATTTTGCCCTTTTTTTCCAATAGGACATGCTTGGACGGAATGGAAGAGGAGGGTAAGAAAGCTGAATGGGAAGGCGGAAAGGCATACATTTCTGAAAAGTAGACACGATTCCAAGTTTAGGAAAGGGTGACTTGCTCAGGTCAGGCAACAACCATGCAGGCAATATTTCCATAGTTGCGGGAAAAATTGGAAAAATTACAGAAAAGAAAGTTTTGTGGTGGACATGGTTGGCCCGGTAAGGCAATTGCTTCTGTGAATTTTGAGAAAAGCAATGCTCCGCTACATTCCCCCTGACTCTTCCAGTTAGGAAATAACACATTTTTCATGTTTCACAAAACAAGCAATACCACAAGCCAAAAACTGAGCCAACGTACACAGGATCTTTATGCTTACGGCCTAAACAGACGAATTTAGCATGTGTAAATAAGGAAAACAAATGTGGTGAGGAATGGCAAGCATACATTTTTTTGAAAGAGCACAGGCAGACCTTTTGATGGGTAGGTGATTTGTCCAGGTTACAAAACCGTATAGTTCCTAAAGCAGCAACTAAATGTAGGTCACATTTTGGAAATTAAATGGTTGTGTGACAAAGTGCAGCAACAAACGTTATGAAAACCAAGCGAACACAACAAATGTCCTATGTTCCCACAGGTGCCCCGACGACAACGGTAACCGTTAATGTGTGGGTGCACCTACCTGGACGCAAGGGGAAAAGACTTAACCACTGGTAGCACCAAGTGTTTCGGCAGAGCAGATTTTGTGGGGATTTGCTCTTGTGGACAACCTACAGATTTGGGCCTTGAGTGTCTCAGCAACCAAGGAAAACAGGGAACCCCATGCATTTCCGAAAGGAAGACACCCGTCGGAATCGTTCTCACTTGCACGAATCGCAACAGAATTCATTACCCACAATCCCTGGCAAAGTCCAACATTTAATGAAAAATAAAAACACAATTTCAGATATTTCCCACTGCCAACGCACCGAAATACGCCAGCAACAAAACATGTCCTACTTTCACGCATTCCCACCGGTGTCCGACGAAAACGGTACCTCACATGTGTGAGTGCACCTACCTGGCAGAAAAGGGAAAAGGCTAAACCACTGGTAACCCCAAGTGTTTCAGCAGAGCAGATTTTGGTCTTGTTGACAACCTACAGATCCGAAAATAGGACATCCATGGGAATCCACAGAGGTCTGACATGCGCAAATCGCCCCAGAATTTATTACCCACAATCTCTCGCAAAGTCCGAAATTTGTCAAAAAACACAATTTTCAGACATTTCCCCCTGCCAACCCACCGAAAACACGCTGCCAATAACACACGTCCTACCTGCCCGCGTTACCACAGGTGTCCCGATGAAAACGGTACCTCACATTTGTGGGTGCACCTATCTGGGTGCAAAGGGAAAAGGTTAAACCACTGGTAACCCCAAGTGTTTCGGCAGAGCAGATTTTGTGGGATTTTGCTCTTGTTGACAACATACAGATTTGGGCCTAGGGTGTCGAAACAACCAAGGAAAACAGGGAACCCCATGCATTTCCGAAATGAAGACACCTGTAGGAATCCACAGAGGTCTGACATGCGCAAACCCCCGCCCCAGAATGTATTATCCACAATCCCTGGCAAAGTCCAAATTTGACAAAAACCCCACAATTTGTAGACATTTCCCCCTGCCAACCACCCGAAACATGCCGCCAACAACACGTTCTACCTTCCCACATTCCCACAGGTGTCCCGAAGAAAACGGTACCTCAAAATCTCAATTTATAAAAATATTCTGTTACCCCTTCAGTTTTATTCTGGACACATGCGGCCAGCTTATCCCAATTAATAGTTTTCTCGGGTAGCACCCGTTTGAGTTGTGCAGCTATCATGGTGGGAAGATTAAGTACTGCTGTAGCGGGCCTTTCGCCAGCCCTCGTTAGTGTCAAGCTGAAAAAGTATGTCCCATGTTCTCCCCAAAGTCGCAGGGTCAGTGATATTTCTAATTGGTGTCCAAATATCTGATGGTAAAATTACTGAGAATAGAGTTTTCAAATTCCTACTTGTGAAGACAGAGATATTTAAAACAGCCGTAGGATTTTTCATAAGGTCCAGGAATCGTTTTTTTAATGCATTCAATTCTTGCCATGAAAAGGGTACATGAATAAATTGGGTATCATATTTAGCGGGCTGCATAATTGGTTTCCCTTGATTACCAAGGACAGAGCTTCTTTCCGCATCGAGCGTAGCCTGCTGTGGAATATAAACAGGCGGCACCTCTTGCATAGGGAGCTGGCAACTAGGTTGTTTTTGTTATTTTAATGGGGCCGTTGAGTGGATAAGTTGCTCTGGGATACTCATTGTGGATGCATTATCTATTATAAGTTTCAAGTGTTACAACTCTGCAGAATTCTCTAACTCGCCTTCCTCGTTCTGTTGTATAATTGCATCCAACATTACTTTCATAGTATTGCAAATGACTGAAAAGGGGGTCAAAGTGGTGGCCTGTTTAAGAGCGTTACGTGTTATTAACTGTAATTCTTCACCTGACACACAAGATTCTTTGCATGCTGTAACGATAACAGGTTGTTGGACATATCCAGAAGTATACGTTTCAGTTTCTAATTCCAGTCAGGCTTTCTCTAGTCCCTTCATTTCATCAACTATCTCCCAAAGTCATTTAAGATGTGAATCCTTCTCCGTATAACAAGAGAAGGCAGCTACATTCAAAGCCTGTAATTCCCTAGGAACTGCCGAAGGCAATTTTTGTTCCCACTGGATTTGAATCTCATCACCCAAACATTCTAACAAAATTAGTTGCTTAGGACCTTGGATTTCAAGTACTTCCTGAACCACATTCTGTCTGACTCCCCTCAATACTAACCGAATAGCCTTCTCCCTCAATGTCCTACGTTGGGTAGGCATTAAAGCGGCTTGTGTATTCCTAATAAAAGGTTCTAATTTCCATGCCTTTTCTTTAGTCAACGGGTCATGTATATATTCACTGGGAGGCTCTAGGCTGGCATCTGATACATCATCATCTTCTATTGAGGGGTGCACATTTTGGGGATCAGGAAGAATGGGAGGAGGTTTATGGCCCGAGAGCTCTACTGCTAATGGGGTCTGTGGTTGACCATACAGAGGGGGAGGCACAGAAGAAAGATGTTGGCGAGTGTTATTAAGGGTCTGTTCTATTACGGGATCTTGGGTAGATCTTGGGTAGTAGTAGGTAGAATGGGGTAAATTACTGTTCTTTGTAGCTGACAATCTCTGTCTATTTCTTGATTTTTTTGGGGGGGATTTTTGAAAAAATGTTTTTACCAATTTTATTTATTTTGGTTTTTCAAAGGTATAAGTACAAACATTTGAAATATTCCCTCCCTCTACTCTCCTAACAGTCCCAACATTGGATACGGTGTAGCATATTTCAACAGTTTGAGTCTCTTGGGTCGCACATTCTTCCAGTTTAGAGTGCATGTTTTTTTAATAGTCTCGGCTTAAAGTACATTTGTTCTCTATCATCTGTAAATTTGTGTAGTGGCATCCAGGTGTCCAAATATTTTGTGTAGGAGCCGTGGGATAATGCAGTAGTCTTTTCCATGGCCATTACCCCCCATAATCTTACCCATCACATGGCCACTATCGGTCCTTGTTTGTTCTTCCAGGTATGAGCCAGGGTTATTCTAGCAGCACTTAACATATGGGTAATGAGGTGGGTTTTCGGCCCAGATTTAGCATAGCATCCCTCAACCGCCTCCCCCAGTAGGACCACCATTGGGTCAAATGGCAGTTGTATCCCCGTTATCTCCTTGATGTGACTTAGGATTTCCCTCCAGTCTATTTCAGCCAGCGGGCAAGACCACCACATGTGTATTAGATCACCAGGTTGTCCGCAGCCTCTCCAGCAGGTCATGGGGTAGTCTGGGTTAATGGAATGCATGCGTGCAGGTGTCATGTACCATCTTAAACACATTTTGTATGCTGCTTCTTTAACGGAGGTGCTTTAGAGCTTTTAGCGGCTCTTTGCCATATTTGGCTCCAAGTTTCGCTAGAGATTGGTTTCCCCATATCCTCTTCCCATTGTTGCATATATAGGAGGGATCTACTGCTCCCATTAAGCTGTACAGTTTTGACACCCCTTTCTTGGGTTGGCCATCTTTTATCGTGAGTTCTAGTCCCACTGGATCTCGGGTTGCCTCTTCTCTGACCTATTAGAAATCCAATGCCTTAGTTGGACATAATGGAACCTCTCAGTTTCGGGTATACTGCATTTAGCCTTGCATCTCTCAAAGGTTAGGGGTGTACCATCTTCGTAAAGGTCTCCCATTGTCAATTTCTCATTCCCTCCCCATTGTACCCAGAAGTCAGACCGCTTTCCAGGGGTGAAGTCTGGGTTATGGGCCACTGGTGCCAGGGGTCCCCCACCAATCCTCACCTTTCTACTTCGTAACGCCTTGTCCCAGTACCATAAGGTGGCCTTGGTGGATTCGAGTAACGTGCCTTCTTTGTGTCTGTGCCGTTCAGCAAGGAAGGGGAGGCTATCCAGGGGGGTTCTAGTTGCCTCCCTCTCGAGGGCCGTCCAACCAGTTTGGTTATTTCTGGGTAAACATTGTAATACTGGGGCTATCTGCGCTGCCCATAAATATCTGCGGATTTCGGGAACTCCCAACCCTCCCAACTATTGTGGTCTGAACAGGACCTTTTTCGGGACCCTTGGTTTTTTCTTTTTCCAAATAAATGCCATTATCTCCCTTTGTAATGTTTGGATTGCTGGGGCTGCGATGCGTATTGGTAGGGCTTTTACCACATAGAGGAACCTGGGGAGCAGGGTCATCTTCACGGCCTTTATTCCTGCCAGCCATGGCAGTTCCTGCACCTCCCAACGTTTCAGGTTCCCTGCTAACTCCTTCAGTAGTTCCGGGATGTTGGCCCCATATAGTTTCTCGTATTTGGAGGTTAATTGTATTCCTAAGTATTACACCGCTCTTGGTTCCCACTTCAGCGGGTATCTCTCTCCCCATTCTACCACTTTGCTCTGCTCTCAGTGATATTGAGTGCACAGGATTTACCATAATTAATATGGAATCCAGAAACCTTCGCAAACTCCTTTAATAGATATAATGCTTTTGGTAGTGAGTGTGTTGTATCTTTGATGAACATGAGGATATCATCCGCATAAAGAGCTATTTTTTTAGGCTCTCCAGCGCCTGTCTCTACTCCTTGGATCTCTGGATCATCATGGATCTTTTGTGCTAGCGGCTGCATGGCCATGGCGAATATTAGAGGTGACAACGGTCACCCCTGTCTTGTGCCCTTCTGAATAAGGATATTATCTGTGAACCGTCCATTAACCATTAGTCGTGTGGATGGGTGTTGCGAAATTGGCCATTACCATGCGTGTGAAAATCGGGCTACACCCGAACTTTTCCAGGGTCAGCTGTAGGTACCCCCAATGTAGGCTGTCGAATGATCGGGAGGCATCTAATGCCAAGACTGAGAATCATTGTCCTGTTCTGCGACCCCATTCAATTGTATCTTTGGCTCTGCGGATATTATCACGTGTGTTTCGCCCATGTATGAAACCTGCTTGGTCAGGGTGGATTATCTCGGGCAGTACCTCCGCTAGTCTACGGGCCAGGACTGTTGAGTAGATTTTTGCATCCCCGTTTAATAGCGAAATGGGGCGGTAACTCGCGCATTCACTGGGGTCTCTATCCGGTTTTAGTAGTAATACTGTGGTTGCCTGGCTCATGTCTCCAGAGATCCTACCTGTGTCCCAGATGTAGTTAAACAGTTTCGTTATGGGGCCTATCAGGGTGGTTCTGAACGTTTTATAATATGCGTTACTAAGCCCATCTGGGCCAGGGGCTTTGTTTGCTTTTAGCGTTTTTATCACCTCTCCCACCTCTTCCTCTGTTATGGGGGCTTCTAGCATTTGTCTTTCTAATGTCGTTGGTATTTTTACTCATCATGAACTAAAGCTTTATCAGCCTGTGACATGTGTCTTTGAGCAAATTTCTGTTCACGTTTGATCTTCTGCATGGCTTCCTTGCGCCAATCGCAGTTAACATCAAAGGTGGAGGGTCTAGCCTTATTCTTTAATAATACAGATTCTAAATACTGAATTATGGATACATCAAAAAAGCCATTTTCTGGCCATCGTAAGATATGCATAGCTTTAGTCTGTTTGTGCCATGAACTCTTAAATACAATCACCCCTGGGGGCGCTCTTGAGCGCTAACAATAAGGCTGCTTGAACGAGTGGCTCCGTAACCTACTGGCACACCACAGCAATTTACTATCCTTTGCCGGCATGATTAATCCTGCGAACGGCTGTAGGAGCAGCCAAGAAGATACAGCTCCAGTATGCCCTGTCTCAACCCTTAACGTGGTTCCAGCTCTGAGAGAGCCTGATGCCGATCCTGCGGCTTGAATCTACTCAGCTAACTGAGTTGGATGCGTTTGACTGCTCTAACCAGAGGCCGCCTGTGGCACGCTGATCAGCGGAGCTGTCTGCTACCCACATGAAATTGGGGGAAACGTGGCTGCAGTGGGACTTCCTCCCTCCCTCCTCGACCAGCCTTCCCCACCCACGCCCGGGACGGTTGCCACCTGGAGTCCTGGACTGGACTGCATGTGGCTCCTGAGAAACTCTTGTCTCTGCTCCTTGTACTGGCATTGACCTGCGGCGCCCCTCCTGAGCTTGAATACTGCTGCGACTGCAGGGTCGCCAAACAGCCAGTCCGGAGCATATACAAATATTCTGTGTTTCGAGATGATGAGGGATGTCTCCCGCTGTGTGCTGATTTGCGCCTGAGACGTGGTGGCTGCTGGAATCGCAGAGCACTGAAGGTGAATTGATGCCGAGGATGGCCCGCGGGCATGATCCTGCCCACATTGCCACATAGACTCTTGGTGTCCAGGCGGTACTACGTGGCACTGCGGCCACCTCCCCCAATGGATGCCTCTTGGATGGGGGCTAGCTTGTACGCACTTTACCCTTCAGCCCAGGTGCAGTGGGGGCGATTGTTGTGCACTCAGTACATGGCCCTGCCCTTGCACCTGACACTGCGACCTGCTGCTCTACACACAAGGGCCTGCTGCTCTACATACAGAGTCGCATTCCGGTTGCGGGCGTGACGGCTAGCCATGATGCAGCTGTAGGAGGGAGACCATATCCCTGGCCTGCTTATTGGCATCCCCCTGCAGCGACACAGTCCGGAATACTGTGTCGTTTGACTGCCTGAGCTGATTGTATTTGGTGAGACCTCTTGCCTTCGTGGAGGGGAACTCCTGCAGAACAAGAGGCAGGATATCATACCAAAAGTGCGTAGTGCACTTTATAAATGACAAAACCATGAATAGGGCTCTGAAGTAATTGCGCATGGGGGGCACCGCCCAATCGCCACCGCCCTTGCTACTCTAACAGCAAACATTGGCTTGGCCTTTGGATTGCATCGTCGAGAACAAAGATTAGCATTTGTAACACTGCAGTGTAATTGATATTTGACAGAACTGCTGCTGAAGATGGCTTTGGTAATACTCTTGCTGTTAAAGGATAGGCATGTTCCCCGCCGAGAGGCAACTGTTGTCGGGGTGCGGATGTGGTTGCACCGAGATATATTTCCTTCTTTACTGACATTGTGGATGCACTGTCGGAGGGGTCCTAATCCTGCATGGAATGCTGATGCCTAATCCTTTGTCTTGTTGATGAGTGGGTTGTTCTCCTGAGGCGCTTGCCTGCGGTCAGACATCGGCTGAATCTGGCTGGCAACGGGCTAAATGCAATATCTGCTAGACTGCACAGCAGCCGCGCCAGATACACGATACCTGTGGACACCCAGGACCACGTGCTGAGGGTCTCGTGGCAAGGTGCCGATGACTGGAAGTCAGGCTGGTGACTTGGTGAATTGAGCCCCTAGATTTGCTCTAATATATGCTGGATTGCCTCCATGGTTCCTGCCTGTCCCACATCTCAACTCCTCTGGGCTTTACGCAGCATACTATCTGGGCCTCTGCCCTATACATTGGGATCTACTATATAGCGTTGATCTTCAGGGTGGGCATTGGACTTGCCTCACTCTTGGGTGGTGTTGCAGCATGGCCCACAGCGTTTCCTTTCTTGTTTTCTCAGAACTAACAGCCATTGCAGCAATACTGTTCCTGAAGTCACTGGTCCGCTGGCGCACACTTCTTGTGGTGGTGCAGTGAGGGGCTGCACCCTGGTGCATATATCCCTGCTCTCACCTCCCTCCCCTTCCCTCTTCTGGGGCATGCTTGTTCATTATACTCTTCTCAACACCTCCTCCCCTCCTGGGCCGGGCTAAGGCCATGACTAAAGGAGGTGGCAAGAAACAAAGGTCTACAAATATGTTTGCCAAGACTGCTCCCAGAGAATCTGGAGATCCTGTTGAGGCTGGGGCAGGCCAATCCTCACCTGGCATTAGTGAACCCACAGAGATGCAGAAGATGGACTATATGAGGGAGGGGTTCACCACGCTCAATACCAAGCTGGATGACATGAGTGGCACGATTAGCGCTATCAAAGCCGGAATGAAGAAAACTGATACCCGTGTAACTGAGGTTGAGACCAGAGTCGGTGCAACTGAGGATGAGGTCACTGTGCTCAGGTCCGACCGTACCGTGCTCACCAACCAGGTACAAGAGATTGGGAGGAAGAACAAGGACCTAGAGTCCAGATCCAGATGTAATAATATACGTATCATTGTGTAAAGACTGGAGGGGGTATCTGTACTCCTGCTCTCTGTATGGCAGAGGAGAGGCACAGAGGACCCCAGCCAAGATTCTCTATTTGGGTTCGGTGGACGAGCAATCAAGGCTTAAGCTCTTAGGAACCAGCCTGCATCACCTCCTAAGTACAGTGTCGTCCCCAAGCAACCACAAAGGAATATCCACACACTATGTTAGTGATAACACAGTCTTTATATAAATAAGGTTCACATTATGTACACAATCACAATAACACACTTTGTACTCTGGAAATACTATAATGGCAAATAGATACAGGTCTACGTGGTACCACTCTTAACTATCGATTCCTTTGAAATGCATCAACTGCTAACAGTTCAAAATGGCATACGAATCAGATTATAAAACTAATCGATAGAGCCAGAAAGAATTCAAGTTAAATCAAGCAGTGGCAGAACAGTCTATCCCACTACCATGAGGCAGTTCTGGGCGAAGATCCCCCCACCTGGGAAACCTGTAAATAAAGCGTATTTGACAAGCCCAGTCCAATTATGCTTAATATAGTCTCGAGTCCTTCTAAAAGGTTCCACAACCCCAAAGTACCTGGTTTCGTAGAGTTCTTCGGTGAGTCGTCGACGGACCCTTCTTTTTTTTTAATCAAAAAATGTTTATAAAATTTTTCATACATACATAAACATTACACAACATTGTGCATTGCAGGGGAAGGAAGAGACAGAGGGTAAACCATAAGGGGGGTCAAAACAAAATTGGGGAGGGGCCTCTGCCCCTTGGACCATCTAGTCTTTGATGAGGGAACACAGGACACAGCCCCCGTGCGCCAGGCCCGCCAGTCCTTGGGCACCTTGCCCTTAACGCTCCTATTGCCAGTGACGCTGCTTCGGGGACTTAGCCATCATCTTCCCATCTTTGCCAAATTTTGCTCACTTTTTGCGGGCATCGCCTTGCTGCGTATACCCTGCGTTCCATTGTTACACAAATGTCTACGTCCGTGATCCATTGATCATAGCTAGGTGTTCTTTCTGATCCTGATAGCTGCACAATGTTCTTCTCAGTATCGCTGTAGCGGTTGACCAGAGCAGTTTCTCATACCGGGTCAGGTCACATTCATCGGAAATCCCTAACAGGAGTTGCTTTGGTCCCCTTTGTATTGGCTTGCCCATGACTCTGGACAGTTTGTCACAGCATTTCCGCCATAGTTGCTGTATTTCGTCGCATTCCCATATGATGTGGAAGAAGGTTCCTTCCTCGCATCTGCATCGTATGCATCGCGGGTCCGAGACCCTGCCCCATCAGAAGAGTGCCACTCTTGGATAGTAAATACGATGTAGGCTCTTGAGTTGGACCAGTCGGAGCCTCGATGAGATGGTCGCCTCACGGGGGTACATCAAAGCTTCCGTCCAGTCCTCCGATTGTAGAGGGCCAACGTCTCGCTCCCACCTGGCCCTCAAGCTGGCGGGTTCGGGCGTAGCAAAGGATGTGATTACATTATACATGGTTGAAGTGACTTTTCTTTTTATTTGGTCCTGGACTATGTTACGCTCTAGCGGGGTACATTCTAGCGTATCGCTGATGATCTGTTGGTGGGCGTGCAGTGCGTGTTTCAGTTGCGTATAATGGTATCCTTCCGAGGTTGGGAGGGCGAATTCAGAACGCAGTGCTTCAAAGGGGACCAATTTCTCCTCTTTTATTACGTCTCCCACTTTGGTGATGCCACGTTGGGCCCAGGCGGGCCATTTCGGCAGCTTCTGTAACTCGGGGAGAAGCCTGTTGTTCCACAGTGGTTGGGGCAGCGTCAGTTTCGATTCCCAGCCTACATGCCGCTGTGCTTCCGCCCAGATTCGTGTGATATGCGTTTCCATGGTAGGAGCTGATGTGCGGCCCATGCCAAAGTATAGGAGTTCCAGGGGTGTTGTACTGCTGTTGGTGTTAAACCTTCTGATATGCGGCATGTTCCTTTCCCCATGGAGCATGTCATTTACCACTGCCATCTGGCTGGCCCAGTAGTAAGTTTGGAGCCTCGGCAGCCCGATCCCCCCCTCCGAGACAGATCTCTGAAGGGTGGATAGAGCGATCCGCGGGGGCCCTCCACTCCAAAGCAGTTTCCGGAGGATACGGTCTATTTTGAGGAATTCCTGGAGCGGGATGTGCAGCGGTGCATTTTGCAGGACATACAAGAACCTGGGAAGGGCGATCATTTTGAATAGGGCAGCTCTGCCCATCAGTGTCAGTGGCAGGGAGCTCCAATGGCGAGTGTCCTCAGCGAATCTCACCTCGACTGGTTGTAGATTCAGAACTGTGTAGTCTGTGAGGTGCTTTGTGATTTTCACCCCTAGATATTTGAACTGATCTGTAACAATTTAGTTACTTACAGTCTATGGGGCAAGTGGCTGCTACGCTTCCTATCGGGAATATAATGGATTTTGACCAGTTCACGCGTAGGCCACTGAAGGCTCTGTATCTTTTCAGCATTTGAGTAACATGTTGGCAGGAATTGCGTGGGTCTTTCAAGTAGATGAGCAAGTCATCCGCGTAGAGGGACACTCTATCCTCCCACGTTTCTGGAAGCCCTCCCAGAGTGGGGTATTTCGTAAAAAGATGGCCAATGGTTCGATGGCAATTGCAAAAATCATGGCCGACAGGGGACAACCTTGCTTCGTTTCTCTGCCCAATCTAAAAGGGTCTGATTGCCAGCCGTTGACCTTAGTTCTGGCTATTGGACATTCGTATAGTAGTTGCACCCAGCCGATAAAGTTTGCGCCAAAACCCATATGCCTCATTATGTCCCAGATGGCCTCCCACCTCACCGAATCAAAAGCCTTTTCAAAGTCTATTGCCAACAAAGCCAGCGGACCCTGTATGTTGCTGGCTTTTTCTAGTGCTGAGTGCAACCTGTAGAAATTCATGTGTGTCGATCTCTTGGGCATGAAGCCGCATTGGTCAGGGTGGACCAGGGAGGGGATGACTTGTTGTAGCCGGTTTGCCAGGATCTTCGCAAGTATTTTTGTTTCGCTGTTTATAAGTGAATTGGGCCTGTAAGAGCTGCAGTGTTCAGGGGGTTTGTCCGGTTTGGGTATTACTATTATTGTGGCTTCCCTAAGATCTGGGGAAAGGGTGCCCTGTTCTCTTGCATGTTGGAACGTTTGCAGTAGGCGTGGAGCAATTACGTTGGTTCCCACTTTCCGCCACATCTCGATCGGGAAGCCGTTTGGACCTGGGGACTTGCCAGCTTGGAGGCCAGACATGGCATTCGACACCTCATCCTCCGTTATGTCTCTTTCCAACAATTCTTGTTGTGTTATGCTCAAGGTGGGAAAGTTCATTTCCTCTATGATTGAAGTATTTGCGGGGGTGTTAGATGACTTGTACAGTTCAGCATAATAATTTGCAAAACCCCTCGTGATGTCCTGATCTGCCACTAGTGGGTTTGTGCCCGCTGTCTGTAGCTGCTGGACATGACTGCGTCCCTGCTCCTTGCGTTCCAGCCACGCTTGCATTTTCCCGGCTTTATCGCCCGTTTCATAAACACTTGCATGCATTGTCGAGTGTGCATGTCTGGCATTATCCAGTGCAGTGTTCTGGAGCTGCTTTTGTGCCAGGAGCAGGGCCCGGTTTGTGTCGGGCGTGTTCTGGGTTATGTGTGCTACCTCTGCCTGTTTCACCTGTTCCGCTTTGTGTACCTTGAGTAGGTATTGTTTCCTCTGTGCGGACGTCCATGAGATGAGTTCACCTCTCAGTACTGCTTTGTAGGCCTCCCATAGTGACACTGGGTCTGATGCGGACTCTGTGTTCAGCTCAAAATATGTCTGCGTTGTCTCTTGGAGCTTGACTACCAGGTCTGGATTGCCCAGGTAGTAATTATTCAGGCGCCAGCTGGGCGGGGGAGTCTGCCTGGATGTTATTTGCATCACCAGTGGGGAGTGGTCGGAGATGCCTCTGAAGAGTAGGCATGCTTCATGTGCCCTGTGTAGGTCAGTTGCTGGGAGAAAGAAGTAGTCCAATCTGGAGAGCGAGGCGTGAGCCCCCGAGTGGAAGGAGTATTCCCTGGTATTAGGGTGGAGTTCTCTCCATACGTCACACAGGCCCATGGCGTTCGTGAACGTTGCAAGTTTGGTAGGTGCGCTGGGGTTTCTATTTCGAAGGTGTGAGCGATCCCGGGATGTGTCCATGACTTCGTTGAAGTCCCCTCCTATTATCATGATGTTAGAGGTGTCTGCGGTAATCAGGGGGGAAATGTCGGTGAGTAGCGGCGAAAACAAAGTGGGCGGTGCATAAATCGCTAGTAGTGTGACAGAGTGCTCCCAGATTGTGCCAGCCACATATACGTATCTTCCTCCAGTGTCCTGGGTTACTGTGTTCAGGTGGAAAGGGAGATTCTTGTGCATCAGTAACATGACCCCCCTTGAGCCCATTGTGAAGCCTGCATGAACTGCGAGTCTATAATTTGTGTGTCTGAATAGGGAGCATTCTGTGCCTGCGAGGTGTGTTTCGGACCGGAAAGCGACGTCCGGTGCGTGCCTGTTCAGGTGTTGCCCCATCAATCGCCGTTTGATTGCATTGCCGAGGCCATTGACGTTCCAGGTCATGAGTTTCAGCGTTCTGGTTGTGTTTGTGTTCCGTGATGCCATGTTTATCCGTGGCTAAGGGAGTGTGTGCTGCGGATGACGACGCCAGGTACCCGGCAACCGCGCGCCTCCGTGTTATAACCCTCTTATTTGACTTTAGTGTGTTATGTGCTAGACTGGTCCTTCCCCTAACTAAACTCAACAATCCCAACCCCACCCTGCCTATACTTCTCCCAACTAGAAGCATCGGTCGCTCGGACTTTAACACTACCAGCTGTCAACTGGACAACTTACATAAGACAATGGCAGCCTAAGGCTCAGGTGGTCCCCCTGCAAACTATGACTGGGGGGGTGACACCCTTAGCACTAACGTGAAACTTACTAGCCGAGGGGGGGGGGGCGCTTCAAAGCGCATGTGTGAGACGTTCCCGCAACCACCACAATCAAGTGTGTGTTACCTTAAAATGGGTATTGCGGTATGTTGTATAAGGTGCCATATTACAGATCGAGCTTACTGCTGAGTATCGGGGCACTGGTTGGAGGATTAGGCGTGGGTCATCCACCTATGTCTTCCGGTGGGTCTTGCGCTGGGGGCTGATGGGGCTCGCGCTGTTGGGCAGGCGGAGGCCCGCGGTTCCTTCCCCCTCTGCCACGCGAGGACGACCAGTCACCCTCTATGTGCTGTTCAGCCCAGCGCCATGCTTCTTTGGGGTCATTAAAGTGGACTGTGGTTCCCTTGTGGTAGATCTTTAACTGCACGGTAAAGAGCAGCCCATACTTCGCTCCCATTGATTGTAATTGCTTCTTGAGGTGGTCAAAAGGATTGTCTTGCCCTCTGCACTTCCCTAGTATAGTCAGGGAAAAAGGCGATCCTGGAACCATTAAAGGTGATCGTGCCCATGGCGTGTGCATGTTGCAGTAATGCGTCTCAGTCCTTGAAGTTTAGAAACTTTGCAATTACTGTGCGCGGGGGAGCCCCAAGCTCTGGCCTGCCGGTGGGCACTCTGTGCGCTCGCTCTATAGAGAAGAACTTGGAGAATGAGTCCGGGTCGAACAGGTCAGCAAGCAGCTGCTCCAAAAACAGTTCCATGCAGGCGCCTTCTGCTTTCTCGGGGATACCAAGTATTCGCACATTGTTACGTCTAGATCTCCCCTCTCCATCTTCAATTCTATCCTCCAACACCTTAAGCTTGGACGTGACGCTCTGGAGTTGTTGTCTCATGTTGTGAATCCCATCTTCTGTGTTAGAGATGCGTTGTTCGGCCTCTCCCGTGCGTGCTGTTAGCTTTTGGAGGTCATGTCTGAGGAAGGACACGTCCATGCTTATTCCGTCCATTTTCTGTTCCATGGACGTGCGGGATTCCGCTATGGCGGTCATTATGTCTTTGAGGGAGATCGTATTGTCTGTCTCCACCTCCTCCGAGGATAACGAGTGGAGGTCGGGAGCTTGTGGAGGAGGAATTGTGTATTGATCCATGCTGCTTTGGGTGGGCAGTCTTTTAGATCTGTCTTTCCCCATGTTTCTTACTGCGCCTAGTAGGTCTGGATTTTGTTCGGAAATCGCCGTGCAGCAACTGGACTGCAGACTGAGTTGTTGCCACCATGTTGCGTACTGGCCTGCCCCGGCGTCGGGACTGGTCATGGGTTGCCCGCCCAGTCCGGCCCCAGCGAGTTCCACCACTTCGTTCCTGGAGGCCACGCACCGTTGCTATCTGCGGTTTGGCCCCTTTCCGAGTCTCGTTAGGTGTGGTCGTGGCTTGTTTGGATAGTCGTCTCTGGGTGCACACCGCCGCCTCACAGCCTTGCGAGTCCGCTTTGTGCCTTTACCCCCTTTCCCCAGCGGAGTGTTTGCCAGTTGCCCTGGCCTAAGCAATTGGTGGGGCTGAGGGGTTGCTACGCACGTCTGCTCTCCAGCGCCGCCCGCCTGTTTCTGATGCAGTTGCTGGTCTTGTATAGTGCATCTCTCCTGGAATCCTCGATGCAGGCCTCAGGGCCCCGTGCTCTTGGCGGTGAGTGTGCTGATGTGCTTAGGGCCCTAGCCGCTTCTTGCTGCGGGTGGCCTCCCGCAGTCCAGTGCCACCCTAGCCCAGGGTACCCCCCCACCAGCGGAGGAGCGTCATATTCACAGCTTTCCAGTAGGCTGGCAAGGCGGTGCGGCTGCCGCTTCGGTGCGGCGCACTATTCCTGCCGTCCCCTTTCGGGGGGTGCCGTCGGTGTCCTTTGTGCTCCAACGGTTTCCCGGTGCCGGCCTCCAGACCCCGCTCCACCGCGGGTGTGCGTGCTGCTTTGCTTTGGGTCTCTGCCCCCGCCAGCCTCCGGTGGGCACCTTTATTTCCGCTGACCCTCCTGGCCCGCGGTCAAGTGAGTGCAGCTGGTAGTTCCCGGCCCGCTCACCACGATGCCACCTGGTAGGCGCGCACTCCCCCTCCACCGGCGTGGGCCGTGTATCAAGGCCGCCTCGGCTCGGGGTGTCTTCCCCAGCGGAGGTGCGCAGGATTGTAGTTCTTCCGATAAGCTGGTCAGTTGTTGCACACAGGTCAGAGCTTCGCCTGTCTCAGATGTCGACAGCGGGCAGGCGGCAAGCGACAAGCCGAGTCCCACTGCTGTGCAGCTCCGCTTCTCGGGCACAGAGTCAGCGCTCACCCCCGGCGGCCATCTTGAAATCGGGCCGGTTGGCGCCTGCTCGGATTTCTTCTCGCCCGCAGCTCCGTGAAACGGCCGCAATATCAGCTGCTTTGCAGCTCGCTTAAGCCCGGGGGTGTCCGACACCCGTCCTGAGTGTTGATGCCTCTATAGCATGCAGGAATCAGGCAATTTAAACAGGATGTGTTTGGCGGCCGCGGGAGCCGGAGAGACTCGCGTCTTTCCCATCGCACCGCTGGCCACGCCCCCGACGTTCCCTTCTTGAGTGCACTCCCTTTAATGCAGGGGCCAAGGGTTGTCGTTAACTTATTTATTGCAGACATAGGAAGAGAACTAAATGAAGTAAGAGGGTTTGCACCTAAAATCAATGGGAATAGTTTAAGCTATATGCTGTATGCCGATGATATTGTTTTACTAGATGTCACACCGATCGGCTTACAGCGCAAGCTTGCCGCCCTGAAACTCTATACTGAAAGAAATGGTTTGGTGATAAATGCCGCCAAGACAGAAATATTACAGTTACAAAACTTAATAGGATCCAAAAGAAAAAACTAAAAGAAGTTTTGGATGGTCAATTGGCCAGGATAGAGTAAAGTGCACAAACCAGGTACAATATCTAGGTGTGACAGTCAACTCACAGATAACTGATGAACCTATGGTGCAAAATATCAAAAGGACGTGTAAATCCCTATTGGCACAAGGAGTGAAAATAACTAAAAAACAATAAAAAATAAATCATAAAATTCACCTTGAAACCGACAATTGAATTCTATAAAGACAAGGTGTGATTCCCGCCCTGATATTTGGGGGTGAATCAATGCTGGGCTATCCATATTCAACTTGGTCCTGGTATGAAAACACATACTGGAGCACAATTTTACAACTGCCAAGGGGAACCCCGATTGCATGCACCAGATATGAGCTAGTATTGACCTCAATCAATGCAAGGGTCACGTGGAACATGCTGGCACTCTTTAGGAAGGTTATCGGTGCCGAGGAGCTTACACAATTTAAGATCCTGAATAGTCCATCTAATGAAACTAAGGCTTCCATTCTTAATAACTGGAAACAGGCTTGCGAAGCACTCCTTGAACAACTAAAAACAAAGAGACCTTGATTAAGAATCCGAATGCAGTGAAAAAAAAGCTGTGGGAACAAGATTGGTGCGAGGCATCGGACCAGAGAAGGCAGCATAGCTGTAAGCGTCGGGCCGCTGTAGAATCTAGAGCTCTGAATACGTTGCCCAAGTACCTGGAAATATTTCTGTGTCCTGTGAAGAGGAAAACTTTTATGAAATTGCGACTAAACCTATTTAGAACGAAAGAGGTGCTAACTCAGAGAAGAAAAGGAGTTGATGCAGACTTGAGATGCAGGTTCTGTGAAGCCTCGAATGAAACCTTGAAACATCTTGATTTATACTGTGGCAGACAGAGATCTCCGAACTGTTATCTGGGTGGAGTGATTGCAAAAAGACCACAACTTTTGCGTTAATATTCTTTCTAGAACTAGAAAAAATATTGAGTGCTAATGAAATATAAGTAGAGGGAACTATCTAAAGCGAGGGAATTTGAATCAGAGATCTGGTCCTTTCTTGTTTGCTCTTCTCCTTTCTCCTTCTCTTTTTTTCTTTTTCGTCTTCCTTTTCTTTTGCTTTTTCCATGTCTACCGAGTTATTGAGATTGGAACTGCTAATTTCTCGTTTTGACTGTCAACTGACGAATGAAATATGTTTTGAAGTGTGTCTGCTATATTTAAAAAGTTTGTAATAAACTAAAAAGAAATTTAAAAAGGAGGGTGGCAGGTGCATTTTTCAATCCAAAAGGCATGCCTCTAAACTGGTAGAGCCCCTCAGTTGTTGAGAATGCAGTCTTTTCCTTGGCATGGTCCATCAGAACTATTTGCCAATAGCCTGAGGTAAGGTCAAAGGTGTTCACAAATTTAGCAGCACCTATGGTGTCCACAAGCTCATCAGCCCTGGGCAATGGGTGCCCGCCAGTTTTGGTGACGGCATTGACTCCTCTGTAGTGCACACAGAACCTCCAATCCTTGGTACCTGCCTGGGAACTTGCCTTGGGGACAAGGACCACTGGAATGGACCAGGGCCTGGTTGAGGGTTCAGTAACACCCAGATGCAACATCTTGGCAATCTCAGCCTGGATGTGGTTCTTAACAATGTCTGACATCCTGTAGCATCTGCTTTTGACAGGTACGCTGTCACCAGTGTCAATTTCGTGCTTGCACCATGGAGTGAGGCCTGGTGTCAGCGAGAACAGAGGCGTGTACTGCTGGAGCAAAGCCCTTCAGGCCCGCTGCTGCTCTGGTGACAGATCTGGAGAGAGATGCACTCCATCCACTGAGCCATCCAGAGGGTTGCTATCTAGCAAATCAGGAAGGGGTTCACTCTCATCCTCTTCTTGCTCTGAAGCCAGCAAGAGACATGAGACTCTGCTAGCCTATGGAAAGGCTGAGCCTGTTGACGTGGAATAACTGAGGGGCTGCCCCAGGGACTCCCATGTCAACCAGATAATTGACTTTGCCCATCTTGGAGATGATCCTGAAGGGTCCAGTCCACTTATCTGCCAAAGCTCTAGGCTTGGTAGGCTCAATCACAAGGATCTCCTATCCTGGAGTCCAGCCCATTTGTGATGCTTGAAGGTCATGCCAGTATTTGTTCAATTCCTGGCTTGCCTTAAGGTTCGCTGTCGCCTGGCCTATCATCTGTGTAATCCGCCATCAGAGGCCTAACACATAGTCTGCTTGGCAGGTCCTGTAGGGGTGGCTTCCAAACCTTCTCTGATCAAGGCAAGGGGCCCCCTCATGGGATGTCCAAAGAGGGACTCAAAGGGGCTGAAACCAACACCCTCTTGAGGTACGTCTCTGTAAACGAACAGCATGCATGGCAGGAGGAGGTCCCATTTCCTCCTTAGGGGCTCTTCCAAAGCACCTAGTATGCCCCTGAGAGTTTGTTAAATCTCTCAACAAGACCATTGGCCTAGGGATAGTAAGAAGTGGAGAGCTTGTAGGTTACCCCACTTTCTTTCAACATGGCTTTCATGTAACTCGACGTGAAGTTGGATCCTCTGTCCGAGACAACCTCTTTAGGGAATCCAACTCTGATGAAAATGCCCAGGAATGCCCTGGCAACCACCTTGGCGGTAACCGTCAGAAGGGGTATAGCCTCAGGATACCTGGTGGCATAATCTACCGAGACCAGGATGAACAGATGTCCACCTGAAGTGGGAGGGTCAAGGGGACCGACAATGTTGATGCCAACCCTCCCAAATGGTGTGCCAACCACCGGCAATGGCTGCAGTGGGACAATGGCACTGCCTCCAGTCTTGCCAGACAACTGACAAGTTGGGCAGGTCTTGCAGTGGAACTCTACTTCCGCTCCCATCCGGGGCCAGTAGAAATGTGCAGAGAGCCTCTGCCTCGTCTTCTTGGTCCCAAGAGGACCAGCAAAGGGCACCTCATGCGCCAACTGCAACAGGACGGGCCTATAAACCTGGGGTACCACCAACCTCTTGAGGGCACCAGTTTCAGGCTTAGTGGGCTCACTAACAAGGAGCTCACCCTCCCAATAAATCCGGAATGACCAAGGCACTATGCCTGTGCCTGGACTAGGGCCTGTTTCCTCAGACCCTCAAGAGAGTGGCACTCTCTCTGACCATTACAGAAGTCCGCCTGGGAGGGTCCCCCTTCAGCCAACAGGCATCGAAGGTCGGGGTGGTCCTCCGGGTTGAGCACCTCTCACGTAAGAGGGTCTTCTACCGCGTCTCCCTCAGGAGTTGAGTTTGGGTTTACGACTGGATCCAGCTTGTCCGGAGCATGAATCCCAGTGAGTGCTGCTGAAGCATCAGGAAGAGAAGGGGTCCCTTTCTCAGAGATGGCCTCATTGCTCTTCCTTCTTCGTGCCTTGGGTTTCCCCATCGGCGAGAGTACCAGACTCGCAGCCGGACCTGGTGTGACCTGTGATCGGGTGACCGCCGCAGCGTGATCCGTGATCATCCCCATTTCCACCAAATTATTTCCTAACAAAATGTTAGCAGGTAAATGGTCCTGAACCAGGACAGGAAGCTTCGATGTCTTGTCTCCAATCGTAATGTTGACCAAGGCTACAGGCGATAATTTGGGAGGCCCACCAGCTAACCTGGTGGTTGCCAGAGGAGCACCTACATAGACCTCAGGCTTGAGCAGGGTCCTTTCCACCATTGTCCTGCTCGCTCCGGTGTCTCTCAAGCCAGTAGGCGGCTTACCATTCAAGAGGACACTTCTGGAAACCCTACGGGTTTTCTGTGGGATAGTAGCCAGTACTTCCGCGTACTGGTCCCAGGCCCCAGGGACACTGGGGAAATCTCTACCAGAGCACCAAATGTGATTCCTGTAGAGGAGGGGAGGACAGTAGCCCCCACCTCAGGCTTGGTAAGGGTAGGTCCGGCTGGCAGTCTGGACTCCAAGTACCTTACCTTTACACTTGGGGCCGCCCTTCTTGTGGTCAAGAGCCCCACAGTCCCAACAAGTGCCAGGAATGCGGGGTACGGTACTGGAACCAATGGGAGCCTGCTTTGCAGCAGGAGCACCACTACTCTTGCTCCCTCCCACTTAGGACTTATACCCACTAGACGTTTGGGTCTTAGGAGAGGAAGGTTTTGGTTTACCCGACTGTGATTTCTTCTGGGACTCCTCAGCCTTCTGAGAGGTCCCCTTTTCTGTGTTCTTGTCCTTCCCACTGAAGTCCTTAGGGGACACCCAGTGGGAGACCCACTTATCAGCCAGCTTGGCCGGCTTAAAGGGATCCAAAATGTTTTGGTCAGCAACATACTGACGCAGCTCTGGTAAACAGGCTTCCGAAAAATGCTCAAAAAACAAAAGGTGAGACAATTCAACAAACGTTTTCTATTTGTAACCATCAATCTACCCCATCATGTTCATATGCACAGCACTCACCCAGTCAATCCAAGACACATTCTCTTTTCTTCAATTCCCTGAACCTTTTAAAGGTATTGGGCAGGTGTCTTGCCAAACTTGGCAATCAAAGCAGACTTCATGCACTCATACTGACTCCTTTCTTCCACACTCAGTTTCAGAATACAGTCATATCCAGTCTGAGGCACTCTGCTTTACAAACACTTATCAACATCATGAATTGCACAAGCCATTTCATTTCAAACACTTCAATCCATTGGAGGATATCACAACCCTCCACATACACACCAACCAAATCTTTCATAAAGTTGGTGGCAAGAGACCTGACACTCAACTGGTTTAGCCGAGGTCTCCACTCTAGCTTTCTCTAGCTGGATTTTCTGACATTCAGTGTCCTGGTTTTTAAGTTCAAGGTCCTTATTCTGGAGTATCACTTGCTGTGCCAACTCCTTTTTCTTAAATTCAGCTTCAGTTTGCAACTTTGTATATTCAAAGGCCAATTCCTTAATAATTCAAGTCCCAAGGAATTCCCTGAAGAAACATTGCTGGGATTTGGAATAGAAGCAGCAGGGTTCTGGCACTCTTAGAAACATATTCAGTAACAACCCCAGGGGCAGGGTCCTCATTGGTTGCACCCCCATTCCCCTTCATTAAGAGTTTCACAGTTGGTCTGGTAGACCACCAGGGCAGCTATCAGCTCAGCCCTAAACTTAGCCTCAAAGTCTAACTCCCTAGCTTAGAGGCTCTGGAGAGCCTCTAAGCTCATCCTAGTCAATTTACCATTGGCAATAGATTACATTGCTTGTAATGTAGTTATCTAGTACACAACTAAACCTCAGTTAACAAGTGTGGATATTTTGTAAGTTGCAAGGTTACACACTGATTCTTAAAACCTTTAGCATCCCACCGCTGCCACCAGTGTTAAGACTGGAGGGGGGTGGTATCTGTACTCCTGCTCTCTATATGGCAGAGGAGAGGCACAGGGGACCCCAGCCAAGATGCTCTATTTGGTAAATGTGGACGAGCAATCAAGGCTTAAGCTCTCAGGAGGTGATGCAGGCTGGTTCTTAAGTACAGTGTAGTCCGCAAGTGTTAGGGAGGATTCTCATAAATGGCTAATTTCCCTTACCTAATGAATCCCTCAGCAGCTTTGCTGGATTTCTAGGATTTTATGTTTTTACCTGGTATTTTGGCTGCGGCTGGGTTTATTCGCCATTTCTTTTTGTTAAAGTCTTTCTCGTGTTCTTCTCTGCGCGCCAAACCGGGGTTGATTCCTTTGTTCGCCGTCTTTTTTCGATGGCTTCTGCACAGAAGCCCTCCTTAAGGTGCCTGAAAGTCTGGGTAGGCACGATGTGAGGGAGGGATCTTCGGACCCCTGCCATGGGTTCCCTTGGTAACCCAAGTCCCACTCCTTTTTGATTGGCTAAGGGGACTGTCCTTGCCAGGACAGCCACCCTGCTGCGTTATTGACAGCCAGGCTGTATGAATGGGGGAAAACTGCATAAAAAGCAGGTCTCTGGGACTGGAAAGGCAGAGTCGCCACTAGAACGAAAGTACCAACGAGGAGCTGATGGAAAAGGACCCCTTCAATGACTGAACCGCCCGGTGAATCCCTGCTGCAGGTCTGAATCTACAGAATCCGACGACAGAGAAGATCCTCCAGTAAACTTCTTCCCTTGAGCTGGTGAGACCAACCAGTTTGCACAAACTGCAAGCCAGGACCCCTCATCTGATCAAATTTGCTGTACAGAGCTACAGTGGGTTGGATAGCCAGGAAGGTTGGGACCCTGCTTGGGTTTTAAGGAGTGCTTTTATTTGTTGCTTTGCTCTGCTGCTGGTTTCTTCCCTGGGTAGTGCAGGACCCTCCAGCCTTCCTACTTTGTGTCAGACAGTCGCTTTAGGAACCGTGAGCCTGCAGGAACTACCAAGAACGTCCGCCTCAGCTACAGCTTGTTCTCCGTTTTAAGGTACTGTGCAAACCCAGTTTCGGGCAGGTCTGTTTCGCTCATTGTGTCAAACACCAGATACTAGACACCCATAACATGAAATGCGTTTTCGTCACTCACTCCATTCACTCAGGTCCCACCCCAAGGGCGTACCCACAACATACAGTCATTGGGATGGCTCCAGCCAGTCTGGCCTGGACTTCCCCCACACTACCATATATGGAACTTCCACCCAACAACCAGTCGGGGGGGAGGGATAGAGTCAGGGCTTCCTGGGACTTCCGGAAGACACAGTAATAGGCGATAGAAAGCAAGAGGCCCCAGGGGCCATCTTGTTTCCGATCAGGAATCAACTCATTCCAGTGGCAGGGCATGGGTATCCCAAAATGGAGGATGCTCAGAGCACCTGTCAAATTCAGCATGGAGCTGCCACCTGCCCCTACCCTGCTCTGTGGGCCACACCCAGGTGCCCAAAAACATACACTAGGAGTATAGGGTTGTACCCCTACCCATGGGTGCCGTAAGGGTATCCCAAGGGTCTGTTCACCAATCCAAAAAGGAGGAAGAGCCGCACCACCAGGAATCCCACATGAACTCCTGCGCAGAAAACAAGACAGAACATACATGATAAAGCACTAAAGGACAAGAATACGGAGGCCCTGTCTCTCCAATGCATTTCTAGCATCACACATTGGTATTCCTGAAGAGAACATTTCCGGATCCATGTGAGACTTAGTGGAGCAGACTCTCCTCTCCTTACTGGATGGTCCCAAACTATCTCCTCACTTCGCGATAGAATGAGCGCACCGCTCACTGATGCTGAGACCCAAACCTGGAGCCCCTCCCCGCCAGAGTCTTAAATTACTGAGACCGGGATGCGCTGCTGCGGGCCGCCAGAGCTAAGGGGGAGCTAATGCTTGGTTTGAATAAAATTCATCTGTACCCTGACTTCTCTGTTGCAGTGCAACAGGAGCGTAAATCCTTTCTTGCGATGAAAAAGGGGCTTCGGGATCATGGTGTCAACTATGCAATGATGTTTCCCGCCAAGCTTCAGACTGAACACTCAAGGAAGATATCTTTCTTTACCTTACCAGAAGAAGCGATTACGTTTCTCGATCAACACTTTCCCGGTTGACATTTTCCTGCTGAGCCGCGATATCTCGATTGTTAAAGTGTTCACTACTTTCTTACCAGACACAGTTTAGTATGGCACTTCTTCATGGAACTGACGTGGTCCCCATCCTCTCTTACAGTGTCTGTGTGATTCTTTTGTTTAGGTGTACTTTTTTTGCACTGAATACTGCTGTGGTGTAGGTGTGCTACATGATGCAAACAGCCCCCCACCATGCTGATTTGCTTGGTTTTTGTTAAAGTTGTTGTGGGTGTGTCACCCTCCTGATTGGGGGGGGGGTGACGGGAGATGGGTGGGATGGAGGGTTATTGGGTTACCGAAAATGTTGGACAGGGGCGACAGGGACATCGAACAGTGGCAATATCTTCAGATACTTTACATGGGGGGAACTATACGTGGGGCTGCTGTGGGTCCTGGCTTTTTTATCCGCAGGGACTAGATGACGGCTGAGGTATAAAAATGCATGAGTTGGAACGTCAGATGTCTGGGTAATTGTGCTAAGATGTGCAGGCTGCAGTTATATGTGGAACAGCACAAAGCCTGCATCCTCTTTCTGCAGGAGACGCACTCTCGGGCGGCAGGCTGTGAGAGGTTTGCAAAGAGTTGGGCTCCACAGCACGTTTACACGCAATATTCAACTCAAAGCCGAGGGGTAATGGCTCTAATTCATAGATCACTCCAATACATACCCAAAGACACGCATATAGAACCCTTAGAGCGATACGTACTGTTGCACAGTGGGGTGGCTGGGTTGGAGGTGGTGCTACTTAACATGTATGGTCCCAACGCTGATGAACCAGATTTCTATAAAGATATGACAGATATGCTAGGTAGATATCCCCTGGTCCCGGTCTTGTGGGGGGAGATTTTAACACCATCCTGGACCTCAGCTTGGACAGATGGAAAGAAGGCCAGACTATTGTCCAGTTCTGCCCGTACAGTTCTGGATAAGCAGGTTGGTCTTGGGGTGATAGATGCCTGGAGAACTATGCACCCTCAGTCCCGGGAGTATACCTTTTATTCAACTGTGCATGATTCCCATTCTAGGATTGATCTGTGGTCAATATCTGGCAAACTGATTAAGTGTATGATAGATATACTCCAGAGGACGTATTCAGATCACTCCCCAATCACCCTGTCCCTAGCCTTGGGGGGGAACAGCAGTCTCAGGGACGGTCCTGGAGGCTTAAGCCCTATGCTAATGGATCTGATGTTCAGTATCGAGCTGGGTGAATGTGTGAATGATTATTGTAGCATCAACACTGGTACTGTGGACTCCCTAGCTATTCTTTGGCACACTTTTAAAGCATATATCCGGGCATGGCCATGGCCAAGGAGGCAGGAGTCCTAAAGGCAATACGTAGGAACATCCTGAAGTGTGAGAACTCTCTAAAACAACTTGAAGTGGCATACGCTTTGTATCCGGCCTCTACAACTTTAAGTGCCATTGAGGAGGCTCTTGATAATTTCAGAGAGGCGGCGGAGAGGGAACGCAAGTTTCTGTATAGTCCAACGGCTGCAAGTCAATATGGCGAGGGTGAGCGACCGGGGAGCCTATTAGCTAGATTGATCCGGCAGGAGGATGGGGGTATCATATTGCTTTAATTGAGGATCTTGATGGAATACTGGTCCATGCTGAGAGCAACGTGAACAAAGCATTCCGTTCCTTTTATGAGACATTATTTACTAGTTGAGACAAGGCCCCGCGTACTGCCATTGACACGTTCTTAGATGGGCTAGAGTGACTGACGTCACTATCTGCTGAAACTCGGGATGCCCTTGACTGCCCTATTGGAGCCGAGGAAATTGCTCGGGCCATAGATGCTCTAACCCCCCCCAATAAGGCCCCGGGGCCGGATGGGCTCACTATTGACTTTTATAAATGTTATAAATCCCTTCTTGCCCCCAAATTAGCATATCTGTGGGACGAATCCTGTGTTAGGAAATAACTAACACCTACACTTAGAGAGACAGTGATAACGGTTCTTCTTAAACCCGGGAAACCTGCCACGCAGTGCGGTTCGTATCGCCCTTATCCCTGATAAATTGCAATGTTAAGATATTTGCGAAGGTGCTCTCCCTCCGCCCAACCCCATATATGGTGCACTTGATTCATACCGATCAGTCTGGCTTCGTCCTAGGACGCTTTACAGCCCTTAACCTGCAGCGATTATTTAATGTCCTAGCCCAAATTGACCCCGGGGTCCGCGCTGTTGCTGCTATGTTAGATGTGCAGAAGGCCTTTGACTCAGTCTCCTGTCGCTTCCTTTGGGCTGTGCTCAAGAAGTGCAAATTTGTTCCCCGGTTTGTGTCTTGGATACAACTGCTATATGCCAAACCAGTTGCCAGTGTGCGCACTAACGGCCGTCCCTCACATGCGTTTGGTATTTGCAGGAGAACCAGACAGGAGTGTCCTCTGTCCCCACGTATCTTTGCAAAAGTCATGGAACCCTTTGCCGATCTCCTGCTACTTAAACATGCGCATAGGGGGATACGGCTGGCTGTGCCGCCTGAGATAGTTTCCTTGTATGCAGATGATGCGCTACTAAATATAAGGGATCCACAGCGCAATCTTTAGCCCGTTATGCGTGATGTCTCTCATTTTGGTTCTTTTTTAGGACTTCAGGGTAACCGGGCTAAGTCTGAGCTCTTTCCCCTGACTGAGGTCACTACACCCCTGGCGGACCTCTTGGGATTTGCACGGGCCCCAACAGAAATAAAATACCTAGGGGTTACGGTCACAAGGCGCCAAGACTTATTACATGAGCCCAACTTTGGAACATATTTGCAGCAACTCAGTCTGAAGTTGCGTTCATGGGCCAATGCTGCCCATTACTCTCTCAGGCAAGGTGTCCCTCCTCAAGATGGTGGTATTGCCTCAAATTCTGTATCGCTTCTTAAACATTCCTATATGGCCTGGTATTGTTTCGTTTACCAAACTCAGAACCGTGATAAATAGTTTTCTGTGGCATTCGGTACGGTGAGACTAAAGTGGTCTACTCTGGTGAGACCACACAGTCGGGGAGGTCTAGCGGCTCCTGATTTCGAGGTATAATGGCTTGCGGCGCAAGCCCATTATGCATCATACTGGTCTGCTGAGCGCTCACCGCTCCCACATACGAAAATTGAACGGCTTGCTGTTGGACCCAGGGAGCTTCGCTCTCTGACTCTGCCCCCCCTTGTGGAAGGACCCCCGGTGTATCCAGCCTGGTGGCCTCTACTGCTCTAGCCTGGGACAAAATCCGGAAGCGGACGGGCTGCCCCTGCCCCTTCCACAAAGACTTGCTGTTATGGAACCTTGTTCCTGGGTTCCCAAAGATAAGTAAGGCTGCAGTTGCTAAGTGGTCTGCATATGGTTTCTCCACCCTGGGGGATATGTACGAACAGGGCTCATTTTTGACCTGGTCTGACCTGCATAGGCGTTTGAGTGGGGCCCCCTCCAGGTAGCTACAATACACTGGGCTGCGGCGCGCAGTGCAGATGATGTGGCCTGAGTTTCACCTCGCAGCCCCCAGATGAACCTTTGCTTTAGCTGGTGATGGGTAGGTCTGTTCCTACTGGTGTAGTGTCTCAGCTGTATAGGCAGCTTCAAGAACGGAGCACTAGACTCTGTGAGGCTTGGGGCAAAGATCTGGGAATAGATATAACCGAAGTGAGGTGGGATGCTATGTGCAACCAGAGTGGGGATGCATCCCTAAATGCCAGGTATCGCCCGATCCAATTCAAGGTACTACACAGATTTCATTACACTCCTGCTAGACTTCATGCAATGTCTCAAAACCATTGACCCTCTTTGTCCTAGATGCCATACTGATAATGCGGGGTATCTCCACATGGTGTGAGCCTGCTCCCGAATATCCGAGTACTGGACCAAGGTCTGCACAGACATATCGATGATGGTTGATCAAACTATTGAGCCCTCACCCATGAACTGCTAAGTGGTCTGCATATGGTTTCTCCACCCTGGGGGATATGTACGAACAGGGCTCATTTTTGACCTGGTCTGACCTGCATAGGCGTTTGAGTGGGGCCCCCTCCAGGTAGCTACAATACACTGGGCTGCGGCGCGCAGTGCAGATGATGTGGCCTGAGTTTCACCTCGCAGCCCCCAGATGAACCTTTGCTTTAGCTGGTGATGGGTAGGTCTGTTCCTACTGGTGTAGTGTCTCAGCTGTATAGGCAGCTTCAAGAACGGAGCACTAGACTCTGTGAGGCTTGGGGCAAAGATCTGGGAATAGATATAACCGAAGTGAGGTAGGATGCTATGTGCAACCAGAGTGGGGATGCATCCCTAAATGCCAGGTATCGCCCGATCCAATTCAAGGTACTACACAGATTTCATTACACTCCTGCTAGACTTCATGCAATGTCTCAAAACCATTGACCCTCTTTGTCCTAGATGCCATACTGATAATGCGGGGTATCTCCACATGGTGTGAGCCTGCTCCCGAATATCCGAGTACTGGACCAAGGTCTGCACAGACATATCGATGATGGTTGATCAAACTATTGAGCCCTCACCCATGAACTGCCTGTTTCACGAGTTCTTGTTGCTGCAGGAGGGTGGCCGTAAACTGGCCAGTCTGTGTATCCTTCTGGCAGTACACTGCTTACTATTGTTGTGGCAACGGCCTACTGTACCCACTGTATAACATTGGCTTATTGATGTTACTTGGGCATCGGACACAGAGGAGCGTTGGATATCCCTGCAGGTGCCCGGATGTAAAATGTAAACCACGAGATCTATGGACTCCCTTCAGGGCATACTTGCAGACGCTGTCCACTAGGGCTGTACCGAATAGCATATTTATATATTTGTCAACTCTTCGGCTGAAGCCAAATATGAAGCCGAATAGTTTCTTTATTTAATAAATCATGTTCCAAATAAATAAAAAAAACACTTATTAAAAAAAAATATATAAAGCACCATTTTAAATGCATTCTATACTTTTATCTATCTTCATTGTAATTAATGTAGCATCTTTATTTAAAGTATAAAAGCCAGAAATAAAGCAGATTTAACCAAAATGAAGGGACCAAATATACAGAAGATTGTTGCATATTCAGTGGCATTTAAAGTAGGAGGCTTCACAAATGCAAAAGGTTTGTGAATCAGATGTATTGCATTCTCTAACCAGTTGCAGACTCAATGTGGTCGAGTTTCGAAACTTCTTTGCAGCTGTTACTCACCACACCAAGGTTCGGAAGATTGAAACCGGACCTCGAAGACAGAAGTGGTGGAACTCTCGGAGCAACCAGTCTCGACCTCAGCTACCCTGATTTTAGTAAATCAGGCTTCCTCAAAAAGAGGGGCTCTTTTCTATGATGTATCCCTCTGCTGTGCTCATAAGACAGACAGAGGTATCAATTAAATAAAAGAGTGGGGTAGACACACACCGCTAGACCAACAGCTGAAAAGAAACCACAGAAAGGGTTATAAGCAGTACAGATAAGAATAACAATTGTAAGACAATCAACAATTCATGAATACCTGAATAAAAAGTTGGTTGGATTAGCAGAGTAGATACAGAGCCTAAAAGGACAATGCAAAGGACAAGAAGGAAATAGCTTAACTGAGTTAAGGACACCCCTTGGACCCCTAGGGAATGCACAACTAACGTGGAAGGAGATGGTTGAGGAGTAAAAGGGAAATCCAGTTGGAAAGGACACAACGACAGGAGAAAATAATAAACAGGGAAGTTAGTGAGGGAGGAAACACCCGAACGGCACGAGAGACGCACTAGGTACGGGTTGGTGCAGGTAACTGGAAAGCGTCCTGAACTGCACTTGTAAGATAAGAGTACAAATCCAGCACAATGTCCAAGGAAACAAGTAATTTTCTTCACAGCGAGGGTAGGTAGTGTTTATCAAAGAAGCAACAATTGCAGGAATAAATAACGACAACTTGAAATGAAGACACACTTACTGAAAGTAATTAGTGTCAGGCGATGATTGCTCCGATACAGCCCTTGTGGAAGGAACCAAAGAGCTACAGAGCATAGGAAAATGACTTCTGACAGCCGTCAACAATCCAGGAAACGTTCCGAGTCGTAACAGCGTGTAGACCCAAAGTCAACAGGGCAATCCGTGAACAGTCCGAGTGGAAGGCAAAGTCGAAAACCAGGGAAACTAAATTGGAAGGTTTGAAGAAGGAATTTAGCTCGAGGGCTAAACACGTAAGAGTACGTGTAGACTACAATTAGCAGCACTGAGCCCCGAGAGGAACCGGATTAAGAAGGCAAGGGGTGGGGCATCGGTGTACGCGTTGTACATAATGCGCGTGTCAGCTGACACGGCCGATACTGATGCCGACGTCCATACAGTCTCCATGGAAACCGATAACGCTGCCACAGCGATGTCTTTCCCCGGACTGTGTGAGCCGGTATAACTGCCGAGGGAGACTGGCGAGAGCAGCGCTGTCGAAGCGTAACAGCATCCGCCCCCAAAGACGCCGGCAACCCCCGGGAGGCATGGAACTGTCTAAGAAGATCAGGACAATGCAAGTCCGATCCTCTGGACCAAAACCCTTCCAGTCAACCAAGTAAAAAGATGTACCCCTAGTTATTCGACAATCCAGAATGCTTGACACATCATACTCCTCCTCTCTATCAACCAACACAGGAGGTGGACGAGCCGATAAACGTGTGGAAGAAGGACAGGTTTTGAGTAAGGACACATGGAAGACAGGATGGATACACCATGACTTCGGCAAAGCCAACTTCACAGCGACAGGGTTGATCATAGAGATGAGAAAAGGACCCACAAATCGTGGTAGCAAAGATCTTGTATCTGCTATTCGCAGGTTCCGTGAAGACAACCAAACTCTCATACCGACCCGATAGTCGGGCCAGGCACACGGCGAGCATCCGCAGTCCTCTTGGCATGCTCTTGGGCCCGGAGTAAATGGCAACGGATGTCCCGGTGCAACTGGTCCACATCACGAACACAATCCAAAGCAGCTGGATTTGTTGTAGGCAAGGACGGGTCGAGAGGCAAGGAGCGTGGATGACACCCATGTAGGGCTAAAAAATGGTGACACTCCTGTGGCTGAATGCATCCAATTATTATAAGCAAATTCTGCTTGGGGTAAGACAGTAAACCAAGATTGCTGAAATTGAAGGCACAGACAACGCAAGTATTGCTCTATAGTAGCGTTTGCCCTTTCAGTCTGGCCGTCCGTCTGAGGATGATACGACGAGGAGTATCTGTCGTCGATGCCAAAAGAATCAGTGAGTGCCCTCCGGAAACGGGATGTGAACTGCGTTCCCCGATCAGACACTATGATGGACGGCAATCCGAAATCCCTGAAAACATTAGCCATAAACAACCTGGCCAACTGAGGAGCGGAAGGCAAACCTGCACAGGGCACAAAAATGGCGTATTTGGTAAAGTAGTCAATCAATACCCAAATGGTATCATGTCCACTCACTTCAGTTAGATCGACTATAAAATCCATTCAGACCATGTGCCAAGGTTTGTAAGGGACCGGTAGTGGACGTAATAATCCTACGGGTTTAGATCTGGAAGTTTTGCATTGTGCACATATTGCACAAGAGGAAACATAGTCTATGATGTCCCTAGACATGTTAGGCCACCAGGCCCAGCGACGTAAGGCCTCTACTGTCTTCTTGTGGCCGGGATGTGCCGCGATGACAGAGTCACGAGACCACTGTAAGGCCAAGGTACGGGCATGACCCGGTGGTATGAAGATGCGTCCTTGTATGAATGGGAGACCCTGGACCATGTCTAGGTTTAGATCAACGACTTCCGTAGGATGAGTAGAGACCCAAGTCTCAATGACAGAACGTAGAGTGGGTTGCACAGAACACGCACAGATAACCTTGTTAGGTAGCAGTGGAAGAGGTTCCGTCTTTGACGGCCACTCCCCAGCATGAAGGCGAGATAGGGCATCAGCAGACACCTGAGCCCTGGCAGGACGATAGGTAATAAGAAAATCGTACTGCGAAAGGAACAGATGCCAACGGGCCTGCCTGGCAGTCAGGCATTTCATGGTCTTAAAAGCGAGTAGACTCCTGTGATCAGAAAAAACCGTGACAGGATGGCGAGCCCCTAATAAATGATGCCTCCACTCAGAAAAGGCATCTCGGATGGCCAAGAGTTCATGTTCAGTGATTGAATAGTTCTTTTCATATGACGTAAGTTTACGATAAAAGAAAGCAGTAGGATGTATTTCACCAGTAAGAGGACACTTCTGCGACAGAACCGTGCCAATAGCAAAACCAGAAGCGTCGGCTTCCACATAAAATAGTAACTCCGGATCGGGATGTTTTAGAACAGGAGCTGATGTGAACGCCAATTTTAGTTGTTCAAATGAATCCTGAGCCGCCTTAGACCAGACATATGGAACCTTAGCACTGGTCAAGGAGGTGAGAGGCGCAGAAAGCCCCGAAAACCCATGTATGAAACGCCGATAAAAATTGGCGAATCCCAAAAATGATTGGAGTGATTTCACTGTTTTTGGGGTAGGCCATTCCAAAATAACCCTCACTTTGGATTTGCTAATGCGAACTCCCTGATTGGTCAAATCATATCCCAAGAACTCAACCTCCGGGGTGTGAAAAATACATTTCTCAATTTTTACATACAAGTGATTGTCTCGCAAACGCTGAAGTATGGTTCTGACATGTTGGATATGTTCTGGAAGTGTCCTGGAATAAATCAGAATGTCATCTAAATAGACAACAACATACTGAACCAATATATCATGAAAAAGGTCATTCATAAAAGCCTGAAAGGTGGCTGGAGCATTGCAGAGACCAAACGGCATCACCAGGTATTCATAGAGACCGTATTGTGTCTTAAATTCGGTTTTCCACTCATCTCCTGCTCGCATAGGTACCAAATTGTACGCTCCTCAGAGATCAAGTTTCGTGAATATTTGTGAAGAACTTAATTGGTCGAGAAGGACCGATATTAACGGGAGTGGATATTGATTTTTAATGGTCACAGCATTCAAAGCACGATAGTCTATGCAAGGACGAAAATCTCCTTTTTTCGGGACAAAAAAAATTGAGATTCCGCTGGCAATTTGGATGGACGGATGAAACCCATCACAAGTGCTTTGTCGATGTACTCCTTTAACACTTGTTCTTCTTTGAGCGTTAACGAATACACCCTGCCTTTAGGTGTCTTAGCCCCTGGTATCGGATCTATTGGACAATCATAGATCCGGTGAGGTGGAAGGGTCTCTACCATACCCTTGTCGAAAACATCTGAATAATCTGTATATTCAGCCGGAACTAAGGGTAGCGCAGTGGCAGAGATAGCTCCTATATGCAAAGAGGAGACAAGCGCTTGAGTTGGACTACTCTGATTGATAGTATGCAAGGAAGTGCATGACATATTGCATACAGAGGATGGAAACTGCACCAGTTGGGAGGACCAGTCGATGGCGGGATTGTGGTATTGAAGCCACGGAATGCCCAAAACAACTTTGTAAGCAGGCGCTTTGATAACGTCAAAGGATATCTCCTCGGTATGACCTTCTTTAGTGGACATGAGCAGCGGTATTGTCTGCTGAGTAACCATTCCGGAAACCAAGGTAGATCCGTTGACGGCATTCACAATTTCAGGTTGCTTTTTGGGTATTAACGGAACCCTAGATACAGATGCAAAACACTGGTCAATGTAATTGCCTGTGGCTCCGGAATCAATAATGGCATTTGCCTCAAACGTTTCTTCATGGGCTACCGAAAAGGTAACAGGAAGATGAACCAATTGGAATTGGCCAAGTTTCCAAGAGCCCTTGATTGAATCTCCCGACGTAGGGACCCATTCTACTGTCAGGATTTGGTGTTTCCCGCCTTTCTTTTGGGCTTTTTGGGACATTCAGGTAACAAATGATTAGCTGCCCCACAATACATACACAGATTGTGGGATCAGCGGTGTTCACGTTGAGCCGGAGTTAATGGGCTTCTCACTGCGCCGATCTGCATAGGCTCAGGGATCAGCAGTTGTGCGGGGGTATCGGAGGGTACCGACATGAGTGGAGGCGACCTCTTTTCCCCACGACGTTCGGCCTTTCGAGCGTCTATTTGGAGGACTAAGTCGAGGAGTTCAGTGAAAGCGGTAGGAACCACAGGAACCGTGGATAGTATTTCTTTCAGTTCCTCAGAAAGGCCCTGGTAAAATACTGTGGCTTTTTTCTCTTCTGGCCAGTCTGTCTCCGCTGCCAGTTGATTGAATCTTGCTAAATAAGCCAATAGGGAGGTGTTCCCCTGCCTATGTTTAAGGAGCTCAAGATCTGTGGCTTGGGTGGTATATCTAGTGTCAAACACCTTGCTCATCATTGAAAGAAGAGCGTCACAATTGTATAACACATGGCTGTTGGATTCGAGCAATGGATTAGCCCATGCTGCGGCAGTACCCCTTAAGTGGGATAAGACAAAAGCTGCCTTAGTGGTGGAGGTAGGAAAGGACGTAGGGCGGCATAGAAAATGCAGCTTACACTGATTTATAAATATCCTATACTGTTTTGGATTGCCTAGAAAGTGTTCTGGAGGGGCCAAAGGAAACTGAGTAGTAAGCATCACAGGAGCTGGTTCTGAATTAGGTACAGGAAACCCAGATCCCGAAGCCATAGCTCCAGCTCCTGCTTGGGATGCTGGTGAGGTCACTAGAGACTGAATTGCATCCATGCGTTGACGCAAGGCCTCCTGAGCTGTGGTTAATTCAGAACATAGCTCAGTGACCATTTGCACTATTTGTGATAACGCGTCGGTTGTCTCTGTAGACATCTCTAAGGCTGCTAATTCTGTTACTCACCACACCAAGGTTCGGAAGATTGAAACCGGACCTCCAAGACAGAAGTGGTGGAACTCTCGGAGCAACCAGTCTCGACCTCAGCTACCCTGATTTCAGTAAATCAGGCTTCCTCAAAAAGAGGGGCTCTTTTCTATGATGTATCCCTCTGCTGTGTTGATAAGACAGACAGAGGTATCAATCAAATAAAAGAGCGGGGTAGACACACACCGCTAGACCAACAGCTGAAAAGAAACCACAGAAAGGGTTATAAGCGGTAAAGATAAGAATAACAATTGTAAGAAAATCAACAATTCATGAATACCTGAATAACAAGTTGGTTGAAGTAGCAGAGTAGATACAGAGCCTAAAAGGACAATAAGGAACTAGCTTAACTGAGTTAAGGACTCCCCTTGAGCCCCTAGGGAATGCACAACTAACCTGGAAGGAGATGGTTGAGGAGCAAAAGGGAATTCCAGTTGGAAAGGACACAACGACAGGAGAAAATAATAAACAGGGAAGTTAGTGAGGGAGGAAACACCCGAACGGCACGAGGGACGCACTAGGTACAGGTTGGTGCAGGTAACTGGAAAGCGTCCTGAACTGCACTTGTAAGATAAGAGTACAAATCCAGCACAATGTCCAAGGAAACAAGTAATTTTCTTCACAGCGAGGGTAGGTAGTGTTTATCCAAGAAGCAACAATCACGGGAATAAATGAAGACAACTTGAAATGAAGACACACTTACTGAAAGTAATTAGTGTCAGGCGATGATTGCTCCGATACAGCCCTTGTGGAAGGAACCAAAGAGCTACAGAGCATAGGGAAACGACTTCTGACAGCCGTCAACAATCCAGGAAACGTTCCGAGTCGTAACAGCGTGTAGAACCAAAGTCAACAAGGCAATCCGTGAACAATCCGAGTGGAAGGCAAAGTCGAAAACCAGGGAAACTAAATTGGAAGGTATGAAGAAGGAATTTAGCTCGAGGGCTAAACACGTAAGAGTACGTGTAGACTACAATTAGCAGCACTGAGCCCCGAGAGGAACCGGATTAAGAAGGCAAGGGGTGGGGCATCGGTGTATGCGTTGTGCGTAATGCGCGTGTCAGCTAACACGGCCGATACTGATGCCGACGTCCATACAGTCTCCATGGAAACCAATAACGCTGCCACAGCAATGTCTTTCCCCGGACTGTGTGAGCCGGTATAACTGCCGAGGGAGACTGGCGAGAGCAGCGCTGCCGGAGCGTAACAGCAGCTCACATAAAAATGTATAAAACGGTTCATGTCGCTCATGCAGGACACAAGTCAAGAGGAAATCTAAAATGCGTGAACTCCATCTCACATTTATTCACCCCACCCAAACAAATGCTGCTCACTTTTCACTTATCCTAACCACTCGTTCTCGCCACACACAAACATATGCACCTTATTATTTCCTGATAAAATATCAAATACTGTTAAACTCAGGACTCAAATCCTTAAAAAAAATAAAAGGAGGGGGGGGACTATGACGTATACAATGGTAAGTGACATGACAGGAACTGAAAGTATCTATGCACATTTCTTTCAGTTTGTTTTTCCCAACTGAAAAAAGTGCACATTGCATATAAACATTTGCCAAAAGAAAAGATTTTCCTGTATTGTTACAGGCTAAGTATAAAAGATGAACACCTTTTTGGTCTAAGAATCTGTAACAAAACATGCCCTAAAGAACAGTTTACAATATACAATATTTTTCAGCTAGGTGATAGCAATTTGTCTTGTCCAATTCTATTCAGTTTTGCAAACTGAAGTCTATATTTGCCTTTCTGAGTTCATGTTGCATTGTATTCAAATGAGAATGTCCAAGTATTCGGCAAGAGCCGAATAGCAAGAAACTATTCGGCTCGAGCCGAATAGCTTTTTTTCTGCTGGAATTTGGCCAAATACTTACTCTAAGCCAAAGCTCAGTACACCCGTACTGTCCACTGACGATGGGCGCAGTGCGGTTGTATTTGGGCCTCCAAGCTCCGCTGTCCTTGTAACTGAGATGGGAGCCAACCAAGGCCAGTGCGTTCAAGCCATATCCGACGGATGTATTAAAATGTGATATACCAATGACACTCATGCTGTCTTATGTATCAATGTTCTGATTGTCCTTGCTACCTTGTCAAACAACAATAAATAAAGGTTTAAAAAAAATACAATTGCCCCTAACCCGTATTTGACATGCATGTCATATGCCGGGGTACCTTCTGGGGCTGCAGGCTGACCAAATTCTAAATCGTTCGTAGAGGGAACACAAGTCTGGACCAACATTTATGAAGTTTACTGGGACCAGGCATGCCTAAACCCTTCAGATTTATCCTGGCAAAAGTTGGTATTTGCAAATATCTTCAGTTTAATCTCACCAACCAAGTCTTACCTGCCAAACAGCTATACTTATTGACAAAGTTCTTTCTCAGTTGCTCTGGGTGAATATCGCGTGCAATTCTAAGGGCCTCAGCTGGGAGAGGGCGTCTATGGCGAGAAGTCTACCAATGGAGGCTAGTGTCAGCTGCGAGTAAATATGATGGCAGGGATCCTGAAAGCAAGTAGTCCATTTGGCAGGTTCCTCTCCGTCACGTCTAGTCAAAGTGCCCTCATCCTTGGTGGGACCCGACGTTGGGTGCCATTTTGAGACTTGTAAGCACTATAATTCAAACAAAGTAGAGTATCTGAGAAAGAGTATCAAAATTGCAAGGTAAGATTTATTTTATACTGGAACGGACTTCAGTTTCAACCACGACCAGTATTTCATGGAGAGTGCAGAAGTGAAGTGCCTGAATAGTACACAGTGTCTCAATTTATACATAAAATGAAGCCTGCATCAGCAAAGGTCCTTTGTTATTCATTTGCAAAAGATAACAACACAAACATGCTCAGACTAGATACACAATGTTACTCTAATCCTCAGAAGGCAGAACAATTGCATATTTAACAGATGTTATTGTTATGTCAAGAGTCTCCACTTTGCCTATGGCTTTAATTACAAGCTCTTTCCACCAGCTCACGGACGGTGACTTATGTTTGAGACTTTAAACACAGAATCCACTAGCCCTCCATTCCAACAATGGTCACCCTATTTGCACAACCTTTAAAAGATACCTTTTGTGCGTTTAACAAAGTGGAAGGGCTGAACACTATGGCCCTCATTAAAACCCTGGCGTTAAGGGGTTAACGGCGCCGTTAACCCCTTAACGCCTGATTACGAGGTCCCTTTGCGGGTTGGAGATTTTAACGCCTGCTTTTTGCAGGCGTTAAAAACCAACCTGCAAAGGGACCTTGGTGCTAAGTACGGTGCCGCAATTTGCGGCACCGTACTTAGTGCCTTCCCCATTCCCATTGAGCCCTATGGGGCAAAAATGGGAATGAGGAAGGGCCATGGCGGCATAGGGAATTACCGCCCCGCCAACCTCGGAATGGGCTGGTAATTCCCCATTCCGCCATGGCGGAGTCGTTAAGTTACCGGCATGGACCATGGTGCTATTAGCTATTAGCACCATGGTCCAACGCCAGGGTCATAATGAGGGCCTATGACTCATTGTGTAACTAACCTCTGCTTAGTGCAGCCAGTCTTTACATAACATTTTGTTAAAAGAATAGAGCAATATTGGAAAAGGGTTTCCTGCTTCGCGGAAGAGGAGGACATGTCCTTAATGTTATTTAACCTAGGTTTATCGGTGAAAGCCAGGCGGCTGACACATGTCCTCTGCATGGACCCAGCCTTAGCCATGAACGCATTTTTGTTTTTATGACTGACAAATGCAACCCCATTTTGAATATTACTAAAAGAGTGGGATTTTGATTGCAAAAATGATTAGCTTAGGGCTAAGAAAGGTACATATTATTATTCTAATCTAACAAATTACTATCCCAGAGTTTGGCACTGTGGCAATATTGTAAAGGAAATCCTGTACCAAAAATCCATCATCTCTAGCCCATTACACACCCGGCACTCCTTGTAACTACTGGTTGCTGTTTGAAACTGCTATACATAGACCAATCAACTGCATAAATGTTAGAATATACCTTATTTTTTCAATGACAATCTATGTTCCACTTGGAGTATGAGACTATCACAAACATTCCTTTCCTCCTTATTCATCATGTCTTACTTGCGCCTGCGACATCTGTATTCTCTTTCCCATTCTCTTACCTTCTTCCTATGCCCTTTCCCCCGCAGGCTCGGGTCCAGGGGCGGTGCTAGGATTTTTGCAGCTCTAGGCAAAAGGTCATTTTGCCAACCCACTCATTACCCCGAGTGCTGCATTTCCTACCATTTCACATGAATGCAGTGTGTTGTAGCTGAACAGAATGTGGAATGTAGGCAAGGGAGCCTGGAGAATGGAATGTGGAAGGTAGGGCTGGGGACAGCTGTAAGGCAGTTAATATGAGACATTAAAAGAAGTAAGACCTAATCCATGTCTCAGCAGCGTCATTAACGTTATGGAAGATATGCATGAAATCAGGATCACAACAATTGGCGACAAGGAGATGACTGACCCACGCATTTGATTAAAAAAAAAAAGAAAATATGGCACAAAGAGCTGGACAATAGGGAACTAATAATCAGCCTATGGAGGTGGCTGAAAGGACACTGATGAGCCCATGGAGATGGCTGGAAAAAAAAAGGAAAAAAGGTTGCCCAAGGAAGGGCCAAAGGAAAAAAAGGTTGCCTGAGGAAGGGCCAAAGGAAAAAATGTTCCCAAGGAAGGGCCAAAGGAAAAGGTTGCCCAAGGAAGGACCAAATGAATACAATGTTGCCCAAGGAGAGGGCCAAATGAAAAGAAAGATTGCTCAAGGAAGGGCCAAAGGAAAAGGTTGCCCAAGGAAGGACCAAATGAATACAATGTTGCCCAAGGAGAGGGCCAAATGAAAAGAAAGATTGCCCAAGGAAGGGCCAAAGGAAAAAAGCTTGCCAAAGGAAAAAAGGTTGCCCAAGGAAGAGCCAAGGAAAAGGTTGCCCAAGGAAGGACCAAAGGAATAAAATGTTGCCCAAGGAGAGTGCCAAAGGAAAAGAAAGATTGCCCAAGGAAGGGCCATGGGAAAAAAGGTTGCCCAAGGAAGGGCCAAAGAAGAAAAAAAAAAGGTTGCCCAAGGAAGGGCCAAAGGAAAAAAGGTTGCCAAAGGAAAAAAGGTTGCCCAAGGAAGAGCCAAGAAAAAGGTTGCCCAAGGAAGGACCAAAGGAATAAAATGTTGCCCAAGGAGAGGGCCAAAGGAAAAGAAAGATTGCCCAAGAAGGGGGCCAAAAGAAATATTGCCCAAGGAAGGGGCCAAAGTGACATGAGGAGGAGGTTACACAAATATATATATATATATATATATATATATATATATATATATATATATATATATATATATATATATATATATATATACACAAGCAAACAAAATAAATATAAAAACAAGGAACAAGCAAAATTATTGTGCCAAAGTTGGAAGTGACATCAGTTGGGAAAAGAAAACTGCAGCAGTCATGGAGAAGGTTAGATATGCTGCGCATGTAAGCCAATAGAGTAAACAAACCCAAAGGAGAAATTAACGTTATGCTGCAATGTATTAAGCTGGCTTTTATGACTTTATGCCGATGCAGCGTGTGTATGGTTGTGATTAATAGTAAGCTGGTGTGTGGCCATTGAAACCTGCAATTTATTAAGTAACACAGTGTATGGTGCTGTATATTCATTAATGGAAAGAGCCGCTCCATCAGGAAAGTATTTTTGTTTAAATGAAAATTGAATGTAAACAAACCTCACTGAGTGCGAGAGGCAAGATTGCAGGACCAGTGTTTTGTTTTGCATTTGTTTTGCCGGAAAAGATAATGGTCGTAAGCAAGCATGGCCACATTGAGTGGCATCATAAAGGTTACCATGGCAACCCAGCAAGTGCAAATACAAGCAATTTCCTAACCGTATTATGAAATGAGGTGAATGAAGTTAGAAACAAAATGCTATTGTAATCTGGAGTATACGGCCCAAACAGTCAAATATTACAATATTGTGATGAAAGATAACATTTCATGATAACATTACAAGATTAAAGGAAATTGTAACATTGTATTTACTAACAGTGTTCCTGCGGACTTGAACAGGTTAACATGAAGAAAGGGAAATAATGTTGGAATACATGAGAGTCCACTGCACTCTATCATCTAGCAAATAAACAAAACGTTGAAAACTTGCCATCGTGTTTTGAACAGTAACATGTTTTATTTTCATTTACATTAATGCCAATACATCATTATGAGTTATGTGTTGCCTAACTAAAAATTACAACTTTGACTCAAACCCTTCCATTGGGTGTAATCAGCATTGGGACTACCTGCTATATAAAGAGAGGGTACAAATTGAAAACATAAGATTGCTGCTGTTCAATCTATTAATGCAGTAATCTGAAAAGAAAACATAGCAAAGTAATTAAAGGCAAACGGTCAACTGATTCAAAATACAAATGAAATGAAAGTGTATTCAATGGAAATAATACAAAATAAAGACAATATTGGAGAATGAAATTAGAGGAAATAAATGACAAGGGAAATGACAGGTTGGCGTAGCAATGCAGTGAGATAGAGGATGTAATGATGCACACCACATCAGAGCAGGAAAGAGGGAAGAACGAAGTGCGAAAGAGGATAAAAGAGTGGCACTTGCTCCTGAACAATAAAGAAGTCAATATAGCAGCACTGTTTCAACGCAGGGCCAAACTGGCAATTAAAAATGAGCAATAATGGGAAATGAAAGGAATACAAAGGGTGCAAATGTAAATGCCGTTGTGCAAAGAGAAGAGAATTATATCAAAGAGAGTCTGTCCAGGCAGTAAAGCCAAATAAAAGGTCTAACCACAAAGAATTTTAAAAATTGAGGGGTGGGTCATGGAAAGAAGAGGGCTGCAGGTCAATGTGAAAGGTGTTGTCATAGCAACAGGGGATGCTTCGCTCTTCCATGCAATGTTCCAGGATGAGTTGGAAAGAGAAATATCAAAATAAGGAAGAAACAGTGATGAAATATAACAGATGGCATGCCACAGTCTAGGTCACTTTAATAATCTCAAACAATACTTTAATAGACACATGCTGTGCAAGGACTGCAATATGAGAAGTGCCAGCACTGAGAAGTTGAGCCATTTCATGCCAAAGAACTTCTCTGCTAAAATACTGCACAAACACTGGAGTGCCCCACGTGTGTCCCATCCCCACTCAAAGACGTGGGGAGAGGAGACAAGTTTGAATGCTGCCTTCCCTTCTCTGTGTCAACTTCTTTCTCGAACTTCTATGATAAGTTTCCAAAATGTCAAATGTTGGTGGATGGAAAGCCAAATGACTCAATTTTCTCATCTCTGGAAGATGAACTTGTGTTTTATTGGCAAGTGCTTCTCAAATGGGCGACAGCCATCTATATGCATGTTGTTATGTAATACAAGATGGATGTTAGAATTTTGGAGATTGCTTCGAAGTTACCGCAATGACAGAGTAATTTGAAAGTCGTGGAATACATTACAAAATAAAGCGAAGCAATAATGACAGCCTGCAAGAGCTCAACGAAGAAAGACTAAAAAAAAAAAAGGAAAAAGAGAAGGAAAGGGGAGATATGATGAAGTGAAGGATGAAGTGGAAAGTGTGACAGGTGCAACAGGGAGGCTCCTGAAGTCCTCAGTAATTAGTTTACAGTGACAGTAGCTCTCACAGTACTGTATGGAGAGCAGGATGAGATAAACTGTGACTGAATAACAATGCCAACACAACCCATTACAGATACAATAACCCATACGAATGGAGAACATGGAGGCAGATTAAGGAATAAGTGAAAAGGAGAAATTCAGGCACGGACTGCATATAAAAAAAAATGCAAACGGAACTGGAAATAAGGAGAAACACATTGGTTATGTTGTACCATAAAATGATACCAAGTAAAAGGGATGCCAAGGTAAAAGTGTACAGGGTGGGTATATTGTCAGTGGAAGCACGCTGGTTGACTGTCACAGCATTAACTTTACATCGCAATGTGCCTGGTGAGGAAGGAACCTTCATAAGAGAATAACAGAGGAGATTCAGGGACACAGGAATGTTGAGAGGCCTGGCTCTGATGGAGTATTTTATTTGCAGAGCACAAATTGTGTATTATTGAACGGTCTATTAGTGAACAAAAGTAGACTGTGAATTGTGGACACCTATGACGAATTCAGATGATAAGTAAGGGGGGATGTTGTAGCTGAATAGAATGTGGAATGTAGGCAAGGGAGCCTGGAGAATGGAATGTGGAAGGTAGGGCTGTGGACAGCTGTAAGGCAGTTAATATGAGACATTAAAAGAAGTAAGACCTAATCCATGTCTCAGCGTCATCATTAATGTTATGGAAGATATGCATGAAATCAGGATAACAACACAATGCTGCTCACGTGCAGTATCAATGTCCTCAGATTTCCTGTTCTCCCTAATGTTTAAATATTTCTTTTGGTAACGATTCCTGGTATACTGTGCAGTGTGTTACTTTTTAACAAAAGCAAAAAACAATGCAGGATCTTGCAGAGATGATATTTTATTGGGCAAACTCATATTTCTGCCTGTTGGCTGTGGTCTTGGAAGTTAGAAGACAACAATATGAGCTATCCTAATTAAGGAACCATCACTGCAAGAGCCTGTATTTTATGTGCCTTTTAAAAAACATATATATAATCGTAACTTGCACTCGCAAGATCAGAATTTACAACATCAAATAGAATTAGAAACAAAGAACATCAGTCAAGCTCGAACATCCATGCCCCACATGACCAGACAAAACAGCATGGGTAAGACACTGTAAGCTTCTTTCTCACAAAAAGAACAAGCCGAGAATGGGAAATGGAGTTATGAGCTTCCCTCACTCACAAACATCTACAACACTGGGGAAGTGCTGCAAGCGGAAATACCAAAACATGAACAATATGTTCCACAGCAGAGCAAGTTTTCTTCCCACCTAGATCATCTAGCAAGCACAGCAACTTTGCAAGTCTCCCTCACTGGTAACATGAACAGTACTGGCAGTATCACTTCAACTTCCGTCGTCCACTCACAACACATATCCTCGATCATAAACAGAACAGGCACAGGATGTGCAACCACTATAGGCCCTATCATGAGTTGAGCGGTAGCCCGTCAATCTGGCGGTAACGGTATTGGCGTCGCCAAATCAGCTCTGCCAGTTTGAGTCAACAGCAAATACGGCCGGACCCAAAAGGAACCAGTGCTATTACAGCCGGCACAAATAGCCCCGACAACACAAAGCACAATAAAAGCCGTATCACAAGTGTACATGTACGGCGGTATTGGCGCTGAAAACCGGCGCTAATACAGCCAAGAATTACCCCAGCTTCCAGCTGGAGGTCAATGGACCCAGGTGCCAGGAATCAAGCCACAGGTGTATACAATGCTCACCAGAGGGCTGTATAATACACACCCAGGTCTCAAACACTGATTCCAACACCATGCTGCCATTCATTGCTGTAGGCTGAACAGGCAGCTTCTCATGCTGCGCCTGGAGCTTGAGATACAGATCAACCAGGCCAGGGCACAGGGTGTACAGGGCGTGGAGGGAGGAATGAGGAGGAGGAGGAGGAGGAGGAGAACGCCACCAGCAAGGTGAGCGCCCATACCAAGGCCTCGGCCATCACCCTGGGCCCTCAGCGATACCCAGTTGGTTACTGAGTACAGCCTGAATAGGGAGACCGTCACCAAACTGCTTGCCACAATCCAGGATGACAGTGGGAGCAGGATCAGTATCTGCACAGCTGTGCCCCCACCGCTGAAGCTGGTGGCAGTCCTGCAGTTCCTGGGCGCTGGCACCTTCCAGCACTCTGTGGCCATGATGCATGGCATGGCACAGTAAACATTCAGCATAGTCCTGGGCCAGGTGCTAGATGCCCTGCTGCGCCATGTCAACCAACACATTGCACTGCCCATCACCCAGGCCCAGGTCAATGACATGAAGGCACAGTTTCATGCCACCGCACAACTATCCAATGTGATAGCAGCTATTGACTGCACCCATGCTGCGTTGGTGGCGCCCCACGCCCATGAGGCCGTATACAGGAACCGGAAGCACTACCACTACCTCAACATGCAGGTGACGTTTGGCCCTAACCTCATCATAACCCACTGATACGCCCGATACCCAGGTTCCGCCCATGACCCCATGGTTCTACGCAACAGCACACTGCCAGGCTACAGGGATAGGCACACAGGACAACAGACCTGGATAGTGGGCGAGTACAAACCCTGCCACATATGCACGGGGTAGTACAAGTTGGAAAGGGGGGAATAGCAACACTGAAAGGAAGCATTGCATGTCAAGAGGATGCACTGGCAGTACCCGGGCAGCATCTGCACCACCGACGGGGGCATCCACGGGAGCATGCACACGTTGGACACACCTGGACACACATGCTGATGGACACACACCGCTGCCATCACAATGACACATCAGACCACATGAACCACAATGCATCTTAAATGTGGTACAGTGCAGATCCACACAGCAGCACCTGACAGCATGCCTACCCGTGCCACAGCCGTCTTGTCTGCCCATGTGCAGTCACCTGGGACATGCCACAGAACACGCGCCACAATGACACTGGGTGCATGTACAGGACAGGGAATGCATGACATTAAGGAAGCCTGCACACCCAACACACATACACATTGCATGGGCGGCATGCACACATGAATGCTCACGGCTAATAATGCACAGATACATTGAGACAGCAGACCCATGCAATAAAATGGACTGATGTCTGTATTCCACCCCATGCAGGTGACTCTGGATATCCGCAGCTGGCGTGGCTGATGGCCCCTGTGCGTGACTCACTTACACAGCACAAGACCGCCTACAACCATGCCCCCAGCTGTACCCGCGTATAATAACAATAATAATAAGTATGCATTGAGCACACCTTTGACTCCTCAAGGCACGATTCTGGTGCCCAGATTGCACTGGCGTGGCCTTAACGTATGCCCCTGACAAAGTTGGGAAAACAACATTGGTGTGTGCAATGCTACACATTTGCCTCAGGAGGAATGTGCCACTACCCCCCCCCCCCCGACTCGGACAGGCCACACCCCGAGGAAGATACAGACGATGAGCATGTGGCAGGAGCCAGAGCAGACACTCACGGGGATGATGTTAGGGAAGGGCGACATGCCCGGCAGGCACTAATAGACAATTACTTCTTGTACGATTACCTGACTCAGTCCACTACCAGCACAGTGTGAATAAAGTGCACAAGAATACAAACATGAATGTCCTTACATAATTGAGGTTCAACAAAATGTTATGTAATTTATTTGATCAACAATCTCCCCTTCTCCAACCTCCACCACACCCCAGCACACAATCTGCCCCCCGCCTCCCAGCATGTCCATAGCATGGCCACTCTGGCCAACATTAGTCATACCATCTACGATGGCCTTGACCTCTTCTCCCGACTCCCAACAGCCAGTGACCATGTGCACAGCTGGCGTAGAGACCACCGCCGAGGGGTGCTCTGTTGCGACTACTCAGTTGGCGTGGTTGAGGTGGAAGGTATTGGTGTCGCCCCCTACATCTGTTGCCGTTAGAGGGCATAGCTTTTCTGGATTTGGTTGGCAAGGGCCGAGACACCCTCACACATCTCGCAGACCCTTTGACCGAACCCCGTCAGTGATGCAGTGCATGCAGTGACAACACTCTGTCTCTCAGCATTGTCACGTGTCATCCTCCTTGTGGCACATGGATTGCATCACGGATGGCCTGCATGTGGTCGGAGTGTATGTTGGCGATGTCCTCCATCTGCCTTTGCCTTGCTACCACATCATCCAGCCTCTGCATGACCATGTCCAATGTGGAGTTAGGCTGCAATGGAGAGGGGGTATGTTACCTTGATGCGCTGTTGACAGGGGAGCTATAGGAAGGGTTGTTTGTGTCCGGTTTGGGGGGTGTGGATGCACCAGCAACCTGGTAGGCTCTGGGGACTCTGCCTGCGCTGTCTGACACATGGTGGGCTCTCGGGTGTGGAGGTGGATTGCCAGTGCAGACTCTGGCCTGGGGTTGCAGGCACTGGTGCTTGGTCACCGTCCCTGGTGCTGTCCCCTTGTTCCTCCAGTGACATGGTTGGCGGTGGTGGGTCCTCTCTGGTGGTGTCGACAGTGGCAGAGGTGACGTCTGGGGCAACTGTTGTGCTCCTTGTGGGCTAGGCGGTGGGGTAGGTGTGCCCAGGCTGCGGTGGGCTGTGGTGGGATGGGTACTGCGCCTATAGGTCACATGTCGGTCCCTTTGCGGGGTGGTGGTGGTGGTGATGGTGATGTCGCGGGAGGGTGTACTTCTAGGTGGGCCAGCTGCATCCTCATCCTCCACCTCTGGCGAACCGTGTGCGCCTGTAGGGGATATAGGGATGGTGTTAGGATACATTCTACCACATGTTTTGGAATGCACAACAGTGAATACCTGGTGATGTGTGTTGTAGCACCGGGCAGTTGGACTGAGGCACAGGCCTGGTCTGGTTGTATTTGCTATTAGACTGGCAACAGGAACCTTGCTGGGCTAGCTGTTGCTTGGCTTGCATGCATCTGAACCCCATGCCTCGACGTTGCCAACACATGTGATTGGGGGGTGGCATGGTACTTGTCACTGTCAGGTCCCTATGCGTCACTGCTGTGCTCCTGCCATGGGTGTGGTGCATGGTGGTTGGATGTGTCCCTTGCTTGCCCTCGACACTGCTCTGACTCATTGGGGTGGCCTTGGTGCACTGGCACTTGTGTGCTACTGCAGGTGCCTGAAGTGGCTCCCACACTCTGCCCACGGTCACAATACCCGACTCACGGGTCGTCCCACTGGGGGAATACTGTGCTAGGCTGCTGTTGTTGCATGCACATATTGGGGGCAGGAATGGGGGTTAACTCATTTCTGCCTCCGGGCTGCCGGCACCCAGCTCTGCACCTCCGACACGCTTGATTCCCTCCATATCGAGCACTGAGCTGCACTTTTCTTCCCATGGCTTGAGTGGTAGTTCCGGCAGTGGGCCTCCCCCTGTGGCGATGGTGTCCTGCCTGTGCTGGGACAGCAGTCCCCGGACACGCAGGTCATTCCATCTTTTCCTGCAGTCTTCCCCGTCCTGTGGGGTGGGGTCAACTGCAGAAACCTTCCGGCTCACCACCTTCCAGATTTGGGTGCGCCACTGGGCAGAGGTTTTGCAGTGTCTTGGCTCACCAGTCCCTTTCTCAGTCTCTTTCTATCTTTTGTAGGGCATGTGAAGCAGATGAGTCGCAGGGTGCCGAACCCCAACAAATGCCCCATGTCCGTGACGGAGCCACAGAGACTGAGACAGCCATGAGCGGAAGCAACCCTTCAGGACACTTCGAGTCCAGTTTCCCATGGTAGCAGCGGAAAGAGCCTGGGAGAAAAAAAATCTTTCTTACAGGACCCACCTGAGCAATTAGCTGCTCGCTTTAGCATCTAGGCTGGTGCTCCACCAGAGTCTTGTGTTCAATTCTAGACCGCCAGGGACAGGAGAGATGGACAAGACCCCCTCTAGAGAGTATACTTTCCTCTGAGAATTACCTCCATAGAAACCTTGACACAGACTGGTACACTGAGCTGGTTGACCCGGGATGGCACCACACAGAGAAAGTGGGTGGGACTTTGTCACATTTTGAAGCTTTTTCCTGCACATAGATTCCCTGGGAGAGAAAAGAGGAAAGCAGATTGGCTAGGAAAAACCGGCCAATCGCAGGAAGAGGGGAAGTATAAAGGAGGAGACGGAAACTGGAAGAGGTGGCTTGTTGTGCGTGAGGCCAAAGGAGGAGAAGGTGGTAGACCAAGCGAGGAAGAGGAGAAAGGACGGAGTGATGATGTGTGAAGGCGTTTATTAGAAAAAGATGAGGTACTGACTTAGGGGGTTCAATGGTACTGCAGAGTGAGTGTGTGTGACAGATTATTAGAAATGAGTGTAAGCACAGGATACAAATTGGATGGTAGGAGGGTGTTTATGTAGGGATAGTGGCAGGAGAGTGGTGGTGGTAGTAGTGGGAGGAATACTAGCCATGTGGGAGGAGCAGTTGTGTGGGAGGAGTAGCAGTAAGGTGAGAGGCTGAGTAGTGGGGGAGGAGGAGTGGTAGTAGTATAGTGGAAGGAAAAGGAGAAGAGTTAACATCAAAGGGGGAGGCAGGAGGAAAGCAGAGTGAAACATCGGAGGGACAGAAGGTTGGTGGGAAGGAGTCGAGAAGAGGAGGTAGGTAGAGTAGAAGGGCAAGGTAACTGGATGAGAATGGAACTAGGTGAATCTTACTGGGTAACTGTGAGGCATAATCCCAATTTTCTCATTGGTACAATAAGATCTGCAAAAGTATGAGTTAGATAGCCGGCACTTAGGGAAAGCATCATTGGTTGAATCCAGCTCTTAGATACTAGGGTTTACCATCGGTAGCACTAACCGGTTAAACAAGTCTGGGTTAGGACAAGCTCGGCAACAAATCACAGGTCGTACCAGACTCTGGGCCAGCCTAGACTACCACGCTTGGGCAATACACACGATCATGCTGCTGCAGAGGCACACTGCACCAGAAGAAATATATAAATATGTGTTTTAATGCATTATACAACACACTTTCTGAGAACAATTGGCTAAACAGTCGGAGCATTTGCAATTGTTTTGTAGGATAACACAAATCCAAAAATTCAATACATGCAAATCACCAACAGTGCACAGGAACATGAATGCTTGTTTGTTTTTGTTTTTTTAAATTATTTATATTGTGCACCAGACCCATGGGTGTTCGGGCGCAAAGGCAAAAAGAGGGTTGTTCAACTTAGGTTACAGATTAAACATGGAGGTACAGCTACGATTACAATGATGTAGACATGTATTGTCAAAGAATCACAGATGTATATACAGTAAGTTTACAAGAATGCAAGTGTGACATATAAATAAGCTAAATGTAATCCTTTGCTATTAAAAACACCATATCACAATGAAAACATGTCCAACTGGCTGCACAGTGTAGACACGTAATAAACATATTACCGTAAAACATCACATTAAGACATACCTAGACTTGTTGCACCAAAAGCCAGTCGAAGCAATACAATTTATTATGGTTATTTTATCACAGAATCCCAGAAAAATATACAATGCCACAGTAAGAAATGGCTAGACTGGCTGCACCCAAATGCCAGTCTAGCCAGGTAATTACACTTAGCAGGAATGCTTTATCAGCAATGCCCAGTAAGACAAGGTCAAGCCACAGTACAAAATGACAAGACTGGCTGCACCAAAATGCAAGACTAGCCACTAATAACAATATCATGACAGCTTTGTCTGGACATGAATGACAATTTTGATTTAGTGCGCACCCCCCCCTACACATCCTCACTTCCTCCTACCCCAACCACCAAAATCAGCTCTTTGGCCCCGAATTACCTCCACGTCATCTTCCTCGTCCAACTACTGACCTATGAGGCAAAGTACTGGTACGAGGAAGAGGGACGTGGAGGTAAGAGTGGGACTAGGAGTAATGAAGATTACAGGTAACTAAGCCAGGCATTACCTCCACGTCCCTCTACCTCGTCTCAGTACTTGTGTATGAGGCAAGGTGCCTCATACACAAGTACTGGGAAGAGTAGGGCTAGGAGTTATGTAGATTACCAGTAAGTAATCCAGGTATTAAACACATTCACACACCATTCACAATACACTCGCACACATGCACACCTAGCCACCCATGCATTTACATGTACACACTTTCAGCATAAACTCATAGGCACACTCGTACATCATGCACTCACTCGTTCACATACATTCCATTATATACATACACACTTTTACACAACATACATTTTGTTACCTTTTTGAATCCGTTGGTCCGAGGAAGGCTTGTTCCCGTCATGCGCAGAGTAGCTGGAGGCCTCCATGTCATTGGGTGCGTGGGAGTCCTAAGACTTAAAACATTATTTTCTACGGGACCGAACCGTAATGAAAATCATTTCTTTTTGAAGTCAGAGTGACTTCAAAAAGGAACTATTTCTTTTTTTAAGTGTGCCTACCACACCCCGCCAATGGATTAAGGAGGAAATCCCACGTGAGACCAAGAGAGAAATGGTCGGCCCTAGCACCACTCTGCAAACCCTTCTCCAGCAGGTGCCTTCGATTAAGCTACTGACCTGTCACTGTCCTGAACAAGTGAAGAACAGTCCACATACCTTCTGCTTTGTAATACAACTCTTTACATCTCAGCAAGTTATTAAAGCCATCTGTTGCAAACCTGAAACTGAGGATGAGGAATGTTAAAACACATGTTTAATTTTGATATGTTTAGTTAATAAGATTTTTTACTAACAAATCAATCTATTCTGTTAGTTTCTGTTCTTTTTTCTTATCCAATTTACATATGTTGACTGCTTTTCTTTTCTTTTTGCATTAAGTTGTTTGTTTAACAATGTTCTAAGGTCCTAAGGCAAAGGGCGGCTCCAACAGAGGCAGTGCCAGCTAGTGTCTGCAGGTGTCAGCAGGGGAAGCCAGGGAAGCCAGCAGCGAACAGACACCAACAAAACTATAAGTGTGGATTGGGTGGAGTGTAGAGCAATTACTCTACTCCAGAAAGCCCCTGCCATTCTACCTTACCTTCCCATAACGTAAACTGCCAAAGAACTACACCATGCACACCTAGAGAGATCCGAACACCAACATAATTTAAGGCTGAACTGTAAATGATGTCCTGCATAACATTCTAGCATACTTGCATTACTAACTAGTGCCACTCCCAGAGACAACAGTGAAAATTAGCCAGCCTCACATTGAGACGGGTGTAACCATGTTAGCATGTCCCACTCTTAGCTTGAACTGTGAATAATAGCATGCATCACACTTAGATGGAATTGTGAAAAACAGCATGTGCAACACCTAGGTGGAACTGCAAATGATAGCATGTGCCTCTCCTAGATATAATTATGACTGGTAGCATATCCCTCACGTAGGTGCACTGTGAATAATGGCATGTCCCACTCCCAGTTGGAATTGCGAATGTTAGCATGTGCCACTCTTAGAAGGAATTGTGAATGTTAGCTTGTGCCCCACTCAGACGGTATTGTGAAAAACAGCATGTTCTACATTTAGACGGAATTGTGATAAATAGCATGTGCCCTAATAGCATCGCTGTGTTAAAGTTCAACTTAGAAAGTATGCCCGAATAGCGTCACTGTGTTAATGTTGAATTTAGAGTGTATTCCCAACATCATTGAGTGTGCCCTAATAGGGTCACAGTTGAATTTAGAAGGTATTCCCACCATTCACTGAGTGTGCCTGGTCGCATACACTTTACTGATTACCACAATATCACACTACTACGCTTACTCTCTCCTATACACCACCATTCAACTAGAACACAGCAGTAATATGACACATTCGGTATAGCTGTTCTCATTCTAACATGACCCATCAAACTACACCATCCTAATAAAACACAGCTAGCTAGCACATACCGGCTAGTTTAGGTGTCTCCTCAGGCCTACCGCAGCAAGAACTCAGTCTGGATGTCCACCATCCAGACTGAACACATTCAACTGATCTCCTCAGCACCACACCTACCGCTAAGAAGCAGCTATCATGCAACAACCACACCAGCTGCACACATACCTGGTGCGCCCAAGCACTTTACGACTCTCTCTCTGTCAACTGACTTGAACTGTGGTTCCCAAGGGCGTTCGACCTACCAGCGCTTTAAGATCATACCAATGATACATAAGGCGCTATACAAATGCAAAATAACATAACATAACATGTATATTGAGGTTTTACTTTGTAGCTTGTACTAACTATAACACGTTCTCAAGATTTTATGAAGTTAGACATAAAAGACTTATTGCAGTCCAAACAAATTTTGATAGTTCAGAACAGAGGCAGCAGTTGCCAATTATTTTGTTATAAACTAGGCTCTGATGAAGTGAAATGTGTTGGCATCATGTTATTCTTTGTAAACATGCATTTGTACAATGTTTTGTTTATGTAAAATAATCAAAGGTAGCTTTACATTGGTATAAACGGGTTTTATCGCCATTTCTAAACTTACATTGTGTTCTTTTCTAAGCAGTAAGGGCCAACATGCTTCTATGCTAGAAATTAGTTGGTTTAGTAGACGCATGGGATTATAATAGAAATTCAGTTTTATGCTCTCTTTTTTGGACGATATGCTAATAATACCTCAGGATCAAATTGTGTCCAGTTAGTGTGGGGTCTAGTTCAGTACTAATTAACTGATCACTGTTAATTAAACTTTACGTCAGTTGCCAAAAATCTCCCTCACACACTTTTGCGAACTCTTTGTGATAACACCCTATCCTACACCTTCCTTACTGTAACACCTCAGTGTCAACAGGCTGTACTGCTCTTCCCCGAAAAGTGCACGAAACAACCATAAATCATCAATGCAATTATATAGCAAATACTTTGAACCATAAACAGACAGACACAATAACTCACAGCCACGCACTCTTAGAAGATAATCAGCTCTTTACGGCTATTTATTCAAAGCTTACAAGTACATAGAAATAACTCATAAAAATAATGACATAAATCACAGAAGAAGTAAAGAAGTCAAAAAGAAATACATCACCGTGAGCATAACAGAGTTCCTCATCTCGTCCAGAAGCGGCTGGAAGACCCCGGGAACAGTCAGGCCGAGAGCACCACAGGAAGGCCAAACGTAAGCGTCCTTCTCCGGCTGAAGTCTCACCTGACCCCCCTCCGGGTTTCCGCCTATATACCCACTCCACAAAGGGGAGTAAATTCTCGAACATTCTGGAAATTGCACCTGCGCAGTTGAGGAACAGCCATCGGTTGCCAGCTGGGTCAATCGAGAGCTCCCCCCAAGGAACGCAGTGCCTCCCTTCTCTAAAAACACGCTCCACAGAGAACAGTAGCAAGCCATAACAACGTTAGCTTTCCCAGCAGAAATGGCCTTGACCGCATACCAGGTTTGGAAAAGCATGTTTGTCTCAGCACTGTGAATCGAACACTCAGCAAAATGTGTGCAACCTTTCACTGCGGTATGAAGTAAATATCCAACATGGCTCTGAGAGCTCCCAGAATGCATTGCGCACCCGCGCCATTTTGGATCAAGCATAAATCAAGCATAACACAGGCGTCTGTCACAGTGAAGGCGCAACACTATACCCAGAATGTTCAGCAAGAGCATTGTATTACTTTCTGAAACCAGAACAGATTGGTCTGTCACGCTGTACCTCAAACATGTGTACTGACACATATTCAGAGATGTCATGCTATACCACCAAAAGCATCAGTAGCTCATCCAGTTATGGTCTTTCTTTTAAATGCGCTAAGGGACTTTTAGACCCGGACTTGTAATGAATAAAGTAACACTGCGAGTCTCAGAATGCAATGACCACTGCGAGGACTGCCTGAGCTGCTCCTACCTGACATAAGGACGACTTGAAAGCCCTACCTATCATTACATTATCAGTGGCCCAATTGTTGGGGAATCTATTTGTTGAAAAACCCAGAATTACGTGATGAGATGGATACATTGGATTTGTTCTGTATTAGAACTACACTGAGTTCACAAAGTCCTAGCTGCTACCACGGTCACAAATCATAGCTACTGTGCAACTGATAGTTAGCAAGCACCTACTTTGAATTGCACTTTGTAAACAGTTTGTATTTAATATTATCTTCAGTTTCGACATCAACACTCGAACAGAGCTCTCAAGTTAACCCATGTCAACAGTCCTGACTTTCTTTGCAGTCTGTTTTCCTGGTTTAATTATAACTATAGGAGTATGCGTTCCAGAATGCGATGAATAAAAGCAAAACAGAATGAGCTCCTAGTACAAGACATGGGGGGACCCTGGGAGATCTGCTCATATTTTAATTATTTCAAGGCAAATTTGCTGTGGTTTGCTTTCAAAGTAAAATGTAAAAAATACGACATGCTTCAAATATAGCTGGCCAGTCATCCCAAGACATGCATGATAGTTTAAGCCAGTCCAAGCTTTTTGGGGAACAGTCGTTTGCATAAAGGTCCATCCTTAGGGGAAAAACAGTAGCACAAGTCCCAGAAAGTAAAGGCCCTTTTTACTGAAAAGCCACTATTGGCTATAAATGTGGCAAATGACCTGGGGCATCTTGGCAATATGTTTCAAACCTCTAACAACGCTTTGCCAACTCTGTTTTATTTCACATACAACTAAGGACATGAGTACTAGTAAGCAAAAGGGTAACAAAAATGTTATCTAGGCCTCTGCCCTAGGGTTTGTCATTTGAGATATGCAGTGACCCCTACCTTGGCGTGGCGGTTTTCTGCAAGCGACTAGACTATTCAAAAAGACATTGTCTATGAAAATAAAAGTGTGGTGCCATGGGACGTCCCCCGCAAGCAAGTACCCTCTGTTTGCCGAACAACAAAGGTGCCTTGGGAAGAAATCTGACCTTTCCCCTCTCATCTGGTTAGCTCGAAGAATGGAAATCCTTAGCATCGACAGCCGACACATGCTTCAACTCACTTGATAACCCTCGGGCCCTGAAAGATTAAAGAATATCGAGGCTTAATACCATAAAGGTACCATGTACATTTATTAACATGCAGCTGTCTGGCTCTCAACACCCCACAATGTGTGCAAGCAGACACTGTGAGATGAGAGTGATGGACATTTCAAAAACACAAGTATTTATACAGATTTTCCACAATCCCGGACACATTGTCCAGCCCCTCTTCCTGCAATACATTTACCTAGGGTTCATGACCTATCTAAATACCTACGTCATGCTTAAAATTCTTTGAATAGTTTGTTTTCTTCCATAAAACACTTCATATGTTTTCCAAATATAGGACACAAAGGTAATATTCCTTATTTTACTCACTTATATTTGTCTAGCATTTGTTCTTGAGCCCCGGGCTCCCTGCATGTGATATACCCAACGGCTGCATATAACGTCGGCGGGACGCTGATCCGTGCGCTGCAGTGCAGTGGAAAGCACCGGACAGAAATCACAGCACGGCAGCTCTCCCACACGGGCTGAATCGAGGCAGAGATATCCAGAGGACACAGACTGTCCCCGCCAACCCCACCAGGTAAGTGAAGCGGGACACCAGGGCCCCTGCCACTATACATACGCCTGGCAAAATAGCTACTGGGTGGAGCCCTTGTGGAGAAAAGTTGGGTAATGTGAGGTGGCAAAGGCAGTGAACGGGAAATCACTGCACAAGGCGGTGCCATTATCAGAGCTTATGAAACTTTAACTGAGGCGAGCCAAACAACCATAAACATTGGGAAAACCTCATTGTCAACAGCCACATTTGGACTGCAAGCTGTAACCATATAACATCTGTGCACTCCGGAACTGCTTGTAGGTGCCTTCCCACTCAGAGACCACTGTACCATGGAGCGGAAGGGCGCACAAAGGTGTGCATCTCCAGAACTCTAAACAACAACAACCACATAGACTCAGGGGTGCTATGGAGGGTGAAGAGGCACTGAAAGGAGCAGGGGGAGATCCTGAGAGGGTTGGAGGGGCACATCCTGCGCCAAGGCAATATAGAGGAGACCTGGCCCCTCTCCTGATACGAGTACGTGGGAGAACACAGTCCACTCAGTAAATAATCACGCTATATGGGCCGCCACAAAAAGAAGGGCACATGAGGCAAGAAAACTGGCCCAATGGTATCCTTTGCCAGCTCTCAGCCCCTCGGGCTGACCAACACTGCGCCACATACGTCAGACGGCCAGGTGGAGGACCCTGTAGACCCCAGTCTGGTTAAGAAGGAAAGTACACGCATTACAGAGGCAGAAAACAGGATAAGAACACGAGGATATGATTTCTCAACACAGTCGTGACATAGCCCAACTCATATACCGAACTACACAAAACCCAAAACAAGTGCGAGGATCTTGAATCAAGGTCAAGGAGGAATAATATGTGAATCATCAGAGTCTGAGTCTTTCTGCAAAGGCCCCATGGAGAGACATGTGGAAAACCTTCTGAAAACCCTCCTAGGAGCAGAATCCTTTTCGGACCACTTCCTCGTTGAGAAGCCCACCGAAACCTAGCGCCACGCCGCACTATAATAGCTCGCCTCCTTAACTATAGGGATAGAGATACAATCTGTCGACTATCTAGAGAAAAAGGAACCCTACAACATGAGGAAAACAGAATACAGATATACCCAGACTTTTCAGTTAATATCCAAGGACGGTGGTCAGTCATAATCTCGAATTAACAAATCTCGAAAAAACAATGTCGAAAAAAAAGGCTGAAAAAAAAAAAAAAGTTGAATTTTTTTTTTCCTATATTTTTTTTTGGGCTCCAGTATATATAAATAAATAAAAAAGGTAAAAACAAAAAAAACAAAAAATAAAAAATAAAAAAGTAAAAAAGGAAGAAGGGGGGGGTTGAGGGGAACCCCCCCATTTTGAAAAAAAACGTCATAAAAATCGACATTTTTTTTCTGCCTTTTTTTTTCGACATTTTTTTTCTTCAAGATTTGTAAATTCGAGATTATGACTATAAACCTCCAAGGACAGAGAAGATCCTATGAACCGGTTAAGAAGCAGCTCCGAATGCGCAATGTGCACTATGCCCTGATCTTCCTGGCGAAAATGAGAATCCAGCACGGGGGTAGAGCTCATTTTTTCGAGAATCCTGCTGAGGCCATGGCATATGTGGAGGCCTCCATTCCTCTACCCCCCAGAGACCGAGTAATAGATCAAAATGCGAGACCAAGACCTGGAGAGGAAAGACAAGACTCTGCGGACTGACAAAAGATGTGCAGGATATCCTTTTTAGTACCTCTGAATGCACGCTAAAACGGATGGCCCTGATGAATGATTATTGGTAATGGGATCGTGAGCCTCTGCTGAGGGCAGCCAAGTGGCTGCAACGAGTGACCCTCAGGAAAGTTCCACTGGCTAAGGGGATGCCCTCTAGAGGGGTTCTAAGAGTTAAAGGGCAGTATTTTCGAGTTGGGGGAGATGATGCAGGGTGGGGGGTGTTGCAACAAAGATTGACTAGCTCTGTTAAGCTATACGGGGAGGGAGGTAGGGAGTTGGGACCTTGGGATCCAGTTGAAGGGGTCCAATTGGTTAAAACTTGTGGTCGCGCTGCTGCACACAATACATATTTAAAGATCATAGAGATTAATCAAACTATAGTGCAACACAGACATGGCATACAGCAGGACAACGGCTAGTGGGCCGCGGATAAATCTCCTTACATGGAATGTCCGAGGCCTCAAGAATCAAGCTAAGTCAAGGAAGGTGGGGATCTATGTTACCAGACACCAGCCGCAAATCGTTATGTTACAAGAAACACACGCTCTCTGGAAGGTAAACACAGAGATCCTTCAGGCCTGGGGGCAGCAAAGATACTATACTGAATACTCGACTCCGGCAAAAGGAGTCCTCACACTGGTTCATCCCTCCACCAGTTTCCGATTCGTAAAGAACAAAATCGACCCACAGGGGCAGTATGTCATAGTATGGGGTAGTATCGCCGGAAAGGAATTTGTGCTTGTAAATAAATACATATGGCCCTAATATTGATGAGCCTTATTTCTACACAAATGTAGTACATGAAATAAGCCCCTGAGTGGACAAGCAAATAGTGTGGGGGGGGGGCGACTTTAACACCATTCTGGATGTCTCCATGGATCGCTCGACTACAAAAGCTGAGCTTCTACTAAGGCAGCCGCTATGATACTAAAAATCCTATCACAAAAGTCCATGGTAGACTCCTGGAGAAAATTACACTCACAAAAAAGGCAGTACTCCAATCCTCTATGCACGACACCGAGTCCCGCATAGACTATTGGCTGGTATCTACTTCCCTTATGAATAAGATTAACAATTGTGAGATCTATCCCTGTACCCTCTCAAACCATTCCCCAATATCTGTGGAAATGACCCTAGAAGATGTACAGCCCCCAGTAAGGAGATGGAGAATGCCACCTGAGATCCTCAAAGACTCATCTGTTGCAGCTGCTCTACATATCGAGGTAGAAGACTTCTTCAAAACCAACAATGGGTCTGTTGACAAGAGTGCAACCCTATGGGAAACCTTTAAGGTTTGGGTAAGCGGGATCCTAATTTCTAAATCACTGGATTATTGAAGTCGGTTAGAACTGAATTGGCGGGGGTGGAGAAACGCTTAGGGGAACTGCAATCACTGTATACTGCCACACACTGGGAAAAGACACTAGCAGACATCAACAGTAACCTACAAGAATTGAATAAACTGGCAAACAGGGAATTGCTATACATGGCAACCCCCCTTAGGGCACACCGGTATGGCGAGGGGAACAGAGCAGGCCGCTGCTTGGCGAACCTGTTAAAGGCCGAGCAATACCATGCGCCAATCTCTAGCATAGTTGCAGGGGACGGCACCGTGATCACCAGTGAGGAAGGTATCAGTAGAGAGTTTGCAAATTTCTATTCAGAGTTATATTATAATCATGACTTGAAATTGGCCAGCGAAATGGTAGAATATCTGAACACTATAATGCTCCCGAAACTATCAATAGAGAATAAACTGGCTTTAGATCAACCCCTGACATTAGAAGAAATCACCAAAGCTATAAAATCACTGGCTAATGGAAATACACCAGGGTCAGAAACTGAGAGCGGAGCTGTATAAGGAGCTAAACACTGAACTTGCCCCAATACTGCTATCGGTGTGGGAGGAAGCAAAAGGACAGGGAACCCTGCCGGTGTCTATGAGAGAAACCATAATAACTGTGCTTCTGAAGCCCAGACGGTAGCCCCATGATATGTCCTCATACAGGCCCCTTTCTTTAATAAACTGACGCCAAAATATTCGCTAAAGTCTTAGCCACAAGACTTTTACCCAACATGCCCATGCTGGTCCACCCAGACCAATGTGGATTCATCCCGACTAGGTCAACTGAACTGAATCTGCAGAGACTTAGTTGGGGTCATGGCCTAGATAAAACCGGAAGCCCAGGCAGTGGTCATATCCCTAGATGCCGAAAAGGCATTCAACTGAGTGTCATGGGCATACCTGTTTGCCGTGCTCGAGAAGTTTGGAATCGGCCCATACTTTCTAAGATGTGTCAAGCTACTATATTCTAACCCAGGTGCCAGAGTACTGACTAACAGTACGATGTCCAATTGGGTCACGTTGGGCAGAGGCCCATTCTCCCCCATATTGTTTGCTCTCACAATAGAGCCAGTTGCAGCAACCATTAGGGCACATCAGGGACAAAGAGGTATCAGAATGACTGGACTGACCCAGTCGATATCACTTTATGCAGACGATACACTGCTATACATCCAAGAGCCCGACTTACACTTGGGGCCTGCAATGGAAACTATACACGAATTCGCAGACTGCTCATGCTATAAAACTAACAACTCTAAATCTGAAATATTTCCTTTAACCCCTGCTACTAGATGTCCAACTAACACGCACGGTCTACAATGGTCACCCACGAAAATAAGGTACCTGGGGATTGTCGTGTCGAAAGAAAGAACCTCCCTATATGCGGATAATCACAAAATGCTGCTAAATACAATATCAAGAAAACTCCACCTATGGGCTAAGCTCCCCATCTCACTGATGGGCCGTGTTGCGGTCCTAAAAATTGTGGTTCTGCCAAAGCTACTATACATATTCACTAACTTCCCGACATGGCCAGGCAGACAGTTCTTCGATACCCTGAGATCCACAGCTGTGGAGTTTGTCTGGAACAGAGGGGCGGCCAGAAGGAAATGGGAGAAAATGGTCAAGCCATATGATAAGGGAGGCCTAGCAGCTCCGGGCTTCGAGCTATACTACCTGGCGGCACAAGCTCAGTTTGCTAGATACTGGTATGACCCCCTAGATATCACACCACATATCCATACAGAGAAACACGCTGCACGTCCGACGGATCTACGATCCATTCTATTTAAAGCAAAACATAAAGATGAATGCATGTTTGACCCAGTGAATACAACAGTGCATGCTTGGTCCAAAATCTACAAAAGGCTTCAATTGGAGACACCATATTAAACGGATGCCCCCCTCTGGAACTTTACCGGCATTGCACCATCATTTGATACGATGTTCAGAGAATATGGGACCCAGATGGGGAATTTAAAATGCGGGACATGTACCCCAATGGGAAATTTGTTACCTTAGAAGATTTTAAGACTGCGGTGGAGAGGAGTCAGCTGAAGGTGTTACAGTACCATCATATTGGCTAGCCTTCAAGGCTAGATGGCCACTGTTTCCTGATGTACTCCCATCACACGAATGCCTCATGTCATTATCCTGCCAATCAGGCACTAGTGTCTCCAAACTCTACTTGACAATGCAAGCACACACGCCTACACTAAATACGATCAAAGCTTCCTGGGAGAAAGACCTGGGAATAACTATAGAGGATAAGAAGTGGTCGAGATACTGCAAATTGACCAAGAAGGTGTCTATCAATTCGGGCCACCGGCTGATCCAATTCAAAGTGTTGAACAAACTTCACTATATACCTACGAAAGTTGCTAAATTTACAGAAAACTACCCCAGTAGCTGCCAGAAGGGCGGGAGCGAATGCGCTGACTCATTTCACATGTACTGGAGGTTTCCACACATTTATGAGTTCTGGGGGGAAGGTGGCCGAAATATTACAAAAGATAACACAGGTACCAATAGACCTTACACCCCAGAAATACCTGTTTGGGGACATAGGAAAGATGGCAGAGGTAACCAGGAGACGGTTTAACGTATCATGCGCAGTGGCCAAGAAGTGTATACTTCAGAACTGAAAGATCCCACACGCACCATGCGTAAACCACTATCTCAAAGAACTAACATATGTTAATGAGTGTGAGGAACAGTACGTGATGACACTCCCAAGGGCAAGCAGACCCAAAGACATCTGGGCGGGCCCCATTCAGAGTATATCTGTGTGAGTTGGTGTCGGCCGAAAACAGTCCCACGAGGCCTGGAAATGCATCGGATCAGATTAGTAACTCATCTCAGACATGACTGTTTGTATTGTGATGTGTTGTTGCAATGACGTGTACCACAATCAATAAATAACGTTTTTTTTTAAAAAAAAGATGAGGAGTCCTGGAGCCATTCTCTAGAGATCTGAAGAGGAGCCAAGTATCCTGCATAGCTGTGAAGACTTTGAAAGACCCGTGGACCGATCCTGAGAAGGCCTAGCAACCAACTTTTGCTGCACGCCTGATGGAGCCTGGTCTGCCTACTGATCTTAGAAGACCCTTGTCGGTGCTTCAACCCTTCGGATTGGTGGCAACAACCATTCCTGATGTCTTTTGGTGACCTGCGATTTGGAGTGTTCAGAAGCGTTCCCAGGCAATACAGTGGACTGCCCAGCTCCAAAATTGGTTACTGCAGTAGAAGCGTTGTCGTTCCGTGTTTCGGCTCAGCACTTCAGGGGTCTTCAGCATGTCCAGCAAGCAGCCCTCCTGCGAAATGTCAGCATCCCAGTATTATCCAAGGGTCCCGAGATAGGAGGCTTTTTTTTCAACCGTGACATCTGTGACGCCTGCTGTTGCCATGCATCAGTAACCATCCCTGAAACCGGCTTTCCCAGATCTAGTCGCGGATCCTGAAGAGTCCTGCACTGGTGCCTGCTGCATTGTTCCACGAGAAGAGGTTGCACAGAGCTCCTGAACTCCACCCAGACTCTTCTTCCTTTTTTTTTAAATTGTAATATATAGTTTACATAATTTTTTATTACAATCCACACAAATCACAAAAAATTCTATTTATCAAAATCATCCACTTCGTCGTTCTTCAGGAAGCTTCAAGTCACTTTAGGATCTCTCTTACTGTGCAGCTCGCAAGTCTTTAGTGCTACATCGGATATTACGTAGTTATTAAGATCTTATCCATATAATCGATTACTGCACATATTGTTACCTGACAACATCATAAACCACCAATCTTCCATGTTCCCTGTTATTGGGGTTAATTTACTTAAGAAGAGAGACCTTGTTACTTTTAATTCCGTGCATCCAATGATCAAGTGTTTGGAAGATTCAATGTGTATTTTACAGAATCTGCATAGGTTGCTTTCAGTTTCCTTATCTCGTTTCAAGAATAATATTTCTCTTGTTTTATATAGATAAAGTCTTAATCTTAAAAACTGGTCTCGATGATACTGTGAGGGAAATAATTAAGTATTTCGGTATTTGATCGAGTCCATGTGTCGCTGGTCCGTTATATAATGATGACACGAAAGACTTCAGTTTTTCTCCATTTTGAATCCAATTCCACCTTCTTAACTTTTTCTTAGCAATTTGTGGAAGAGTTAAAAGTGTTTCCATCTTTATTTCTGCATGGTGAAGAATGGTTCTGACTTTATCTGCTCAGTTCTTAATTAGACGAGCATGGGGGAAATCTTTAGTTGAGGCTAAAATACAGTATGAAGGAGGCAGTGGAGTTAAGTACATTTTCCTGAATATTGTTACAGATCTCCACAGGACAGTACCATATAGAGAATCTATAGATAATTCATATTGAATCGCTGTTATTGAGATATTTGATGGCAATTTAAGTATTTTTCGCCAAAAGATTCCTTCTAGGAGCGACTAAATGTCTTTATTCAAATTCCAGCTAGTCTCACTTCCAAATGTTATCGTTGGCCCTACCTTTTGTAAATAAAACATCAGTATTGGCGTTAGGGTGAATTTTCCGTATTCAGCATGTAGTTTTGCTCCTTGGAACAACAATCGCATACGACTGATAAGGTCCTGAGACCAATCCCATTCACAAATGGATTAAATAGGACTCCTAAGTAACGTATGGATGATGTAGTTTCAATATGTTCACCAGCAATTGTCCAATTAAACGTTTTGTTTCTTAGACCTTGCTGAGGGCCGAATGTTATAATTTTAATTATGTTCACTTCAAGATCATTTTTTTGAAGATATAGTTGCAAGGAATTTAACAGTCTTTGCATTCCAATCGGAGTTGAATCAATCAGAACCAAATCATCTGCGTAAATGGCCCAGCTGATCTGTTGACCATTTATTTTTGGAGGAAAGGACTTAGTTTCCTGCAAGGATGTTGGTAGATCAGCGAAAAACAATTTAAAAAGTAAAGCTGCCAGTGGGCATCCTTGCTTTACGCCTTTTTCCATCGCAATTTCATTTGTAAGATCTCCTTGCACGTTAATCCGTACACGGATTCTTGTGTTCGCATATAGGGCCATTACAGGCTGAAGAAGTTCTGCTGGGTACGACCAGTTCTGGAGTTTTTTCCACAGCAAGTTTCGATGAATACTATCAAAAGCTTGCCGTAGGTCGGAAAATGCAAGGAATAGCTTTTTCGATTTTTGTAGGGCTTCCAATTTTAGTATGTTTAGTAGGATTAAATTTCATTCTGTACCTACGCCCTGCGTAAAGCCCGTTTGGCGACAGTCCATATTCCCAGCCTTGATTGCCCATAAAGCCAATTTTCTTTGTAAGAAGGTTGCAAAGATCTTTCCGATGGTATCGAGTAGGGCAATCGGGCGATAGTTGGCAGGATCATCCCGATTGCCCTTTTTAAAGATTGGAACTACAATTGCGGAGGACCATGACTGTGGCAGTTCCCTTGCGCTGGCAATTTTTGTGAGGATCGCTTCAATAAAATGGGACCATGGTTCCTTATTTTCTTTTAACATGATGTTCGTGAGACCATCTGGGCCCGCGGCCCTTGAGTTATTTAGTCTTATGACTGCTGTCAGAATGTCATCCGCCGATTCGCAAATATTCCATTGCGCTTTATTCGCTGATTTAATTATTGGCATAGTTGTGGGTGGTTTTTTGAAAACCGAAAACCGATGTAAAATGCTTCTCCCACATATTTGGTATGATTCCGTTTGCCATCACTGCATTCTGATCTTTGATTTAAAATTGTTCATATCTCCCTGGTGTTGTGTTTCATAATGAGTCGTAAGATCGTTTCCGCTAAGGACTTCAGCCAATTACGATATTTCTGTCTCCTTTTTTTGATGGCATCGATCGATTTTATTCCAAATCTCTTTTTCAAGATTCTAATGTCTTTATGAATGGCTTTTTTTGTTTCACTGATTATAGTACTATAAACATGTTTGTTCACTTGAGAAATGATTTTCTTCCCATGTTTCTTAATTTTAAATTGTTGGAGCAATGGGGCGTAGTTTATTTGACTACTTAGAGGCACTCCATTAGACAGAAAATTCTTATTTAATATGTTAATCTGATGCTTATTGATTCGCAGTCTGTTCTCACCATGATTAATGTTCAAATTGCCAGTATGTCTTGCTGATGGAAACGCCTGTGGCATCTTACATGTTAGTTTAAGTGCGTCGTGATCACTTTTTGTTGTTTTAAGGTGATCAGTTGGTCAATTTTACAAAGCAGATTTCTTGTCGCCCAAATATAATCAAGTGTTTTGTGGGAGTTATTCCGATGCCAGGTGTAACTTGCAGGGATGTCTCATCTAACATTTCCATTCAACATTTGGCAATTTCTCATCTCAAGTTCAGATTTCCAGCGTAGGCCTCTAGATGCCTTCAGTATCTTTAGATTTGGAGTATGAAGCAAGGGCCATGTGGTGTTTTCAAACCATGAGAAGTTGAAATCTCCACAGATGATGACTGTTAAATCTGTAAATTCAGCCATACAACTGTCAATTATTGTTGTCACAGATAATATATAGACACAAGAGGATATCATTGCTGGATTCCAGTAGGTGTTTATTAACAATAACTGCTTGTATTCGGCCTGAGTAGATTACAATAATGAGCTATGCACAAATAGGTTTGGATTTTCAATTCTAACTTCCTTCCATGCTTTATTACTGAGTATCATCATCATTAGCCCAGAAAATGGACGGCCTTTAAGATTTTTTCCTGTAGGATTTAACAGGATTTCCTATCCATCTCTAACGGGTGCTTCCCATAGCCATGTTTCCTGCAGGCATATTGCAAAATTATCTTCGAGAGTGAAGGGTAGTTCATTGAATAAATGTGTAAATCCATGTGTATTACACGAAATCAGGGAATGTCGATGCTCCTTCTGCTTTATTTGCCGCTAATGGTGGTTAAATATCCTTGGTGGGGAAATTGCAGGTCTTCTCCTTTGTGTGGTGCCTTGCCTAATATTTTTTTTCTCTGGAGACTTTTATTTTGTCATTTTCCATATATTGGAGTGTCTTTCTTCATTGGAAGATTGTTTTCGTGGTTCTTGAGTTACTTTTTCTTTATCAACGGAATTATTTCCATTTTCTGGTAGCAACTAAAAGCCGAAAAAAAGAAATTAGTCTTTCGCTGCTAATAAGTTTTTTTTGATTATTTGAGATTTTATATGCAGCATCACCCAATCAGAGCGTTTTTCAGTAACATATTCAACAATCATGTCTTCAGAAGTTATTGTCCTTAACAAAGGAATACAGTGTAGCAGTTTCATAACATTCCTTCGATTGAGATTTACTTAGTTCTTATTACTTAGTATATTTTCAAGTTGTAATTTCCCAATATTCGTTGCTCATTTATTCTCGTAATGCAGCGTCTGAATCGTTGAACGTTTAAGTTGTAGCTGTGCTTGAGTCAGCTTTGGATTCAAAGTGCACAGCTTGTGGTCAACTTGTCTGTCTGCTAACGTTGGAATCCTTTTTAAATTTGGTATACCAGTGTACTTGCCAGTGAAAATCTCCTTTTGACGTGCTTGCGAGGACTTAGTGCCATCTGCTGTAGAAAGGATGTCAATTCTTGGTACTGGAGTCGGATTTCTCACTATCACTGATGATTGACTGCTGGATCCGATAGATTGATCTGCGGTAATGTTTGCTCTGACTGATCTTCGTCATCTACTGAGTAAGTGGATAAGTCACATAGATCGATGGAATCACAAGACCGATGATCCTTATCGTCATCAAATTCAACTCTCAAGGCGTTTATTAGGGTTACTTGTGTCAGCCCCTAATTGTGACTCTCGACTAGTATCTTAATGTCGTTGGTAGGTTTTGATTTTGCCTGGGATGGTACATTTCCACTGCGCTTAAAGAGCCCCACCTTAGGTGGAGTTGTTCGGTTTCTTATAAATTGTTTGGAGCTATTTGAGTTTCCCTTCAGACATCCATTCAATTTGGATTGCCTTGTTTTTGTCACCTTCCTTAGTTGGTTAGACGTTGGTATTTGTCCGCAAAGTTATGGCGGTTCCAGTAAATATCCCAAAAGAAGTCATTTTTTTTGCATTCAATAATGGATTGGGAACTTGGTTTTTACCGGTGTCAGTTACTTTAGATTTGCCAGTCTCCAGAATCGTGCTTGCAGGTGATTCAGAGGTCTGTGTGGGGTCAGTCACTATAGATTTTTCTTGTTGTGAATTATTCAAGTTACTTGTGGGCACAGGAATTAACGAGCCTTGTAAAACTCGATGACTTTCAAACGACAAAGAACTTGAGGGTGTCTGAGAAGCCAGCTTAATTTATTTCTGGGTATCGCTGATCTCAATCGACTGTTAGTCCTGGATTGTTAGTCCTTTAATGTCAGAGTTGGTAAAATATCATCCTGCGCGGTCTGTACTAGTAAGACAGAGTTTATCTCGCAGTTGCCATTTTCTTTGGAGAGTAGCGTCTGTGTTACTTACGACTTTATTGTGTTATGCCGCATCCATTTGGTGCACTCTAAGACTACCTCCATCAAGTCGGATTTCTCTGCCAATTCATTTCTAGCAAGATCACTCAAGCGATTTTGCCATTTTGCGGATACTTCTACTTCAGTGTCTATTCGATTTTGTAGGTGTAGGTTTACATTTTCCAAGATCGATAGTTTTGTGCACATATTTCCAATCATCGCACCTTGATCTTTTATTGCTTCATATAAGGACTCATAGAGTTTCATGAAGGGTGTGAGTGCAATCGAGGTGGCAGCCAATACGTTAGTGTGTATTTGTAAGCTTGCCACAATAGAAAGGTTGCTTTTAAAACTATTTTCATTTTCCATCACGGACTGTGCTTCTGTTTCGGTATTTATAACAACATGGGTCTCTGCACTCACAGATTTTATAGTTGATGCCTCCCCATTCTTTTTTCGCTTGCCATTTGACGTTTTCGTTTTGGACCGATTACTTTTGGCAATCAGAGACATGTGCAAATCTGATTTTCTTTGTGGCGTGCTCGTTCGATCTTTAGGAATGTTATTGTGTGCAACATTTTGGTTTCCATAATAAGGCAACGCCTGTGGTCAAACATGCTTCTGTGTCTGCAAAGAAGGCGGTGTATTCTTGGCAAAACTCTCATGCAGCTGTTCCTTCATCACTTCAAAGTCTGTTATTAAACGCTCTGTTAACCGAGCTTCGCGAGCTGCAGGATCATGTGTGTATACACTTGCAACAGCTGGGACTTTCACGTTTGAGTTGCTTCTCTTCAATGATGAAGGTGAGTCATTGGGATGGGTATTTTCAAACAAGTGGAAGAGTTCGCTTTCACTTTGTGTTTTCAAGGTGTTATTACTCAATCTATTGTCGGCGGCAGAAGGACAGAAGCTAGCACTCGGGGCACATTTCCTTGCAGTACAGTCATTTGTATTTCCCCTTTACGCCGCTTTACATCTCGATACTTCGTTCGGCTGAATCCAAATCGGCTGACTGGGTTAAATGGGGCGTTATATTAATCGACTGTTGCGTTTCCATTGCAAGCACACCTGATTGAAATGACAAAGGCGGGGAAAAAGAGAATGCATTTTGCCGACTACTGGGTAGGTTAATTGTCGGCTGCCTTTCACTTTCAGATAATTGTGGTGATTTTAAAACAATATAATGTTTTTGAAAATCAAGCGGAATTCGGACTTCTAACAATTCCATATCTGTAATATCAAACAGTGACCGAAAAAATGCTGTGTCTACTTCCACTAGAGGTTCGTCAGTCATCTTTTTTCGGCTAGTACATTGCATGAGGTTTAAGGCAGCAAAGGAGTATTATTACTCCCATGCAACTCAGCAAGACGTCTGGTTACTAGTAAAGCAAGAGGTAGCACCACCTGAACAGTTGACGTGTTTGTTTCAAAATGTTCATTATGCACGCTTACCTCTTGTCTCATGACGACGCCGCCGCTGTAACAGAGTCTTTTGTGGGGTTAAAGGAGCCGGTATTGCCGCCATGGGTCTCTCCCCTGCGTGTCCTGCAGCAGACTGGACTCTACTCGAGACTCCGTGCATCGCTCCGCGCCTGGAGTCTCTATTTAAGGGGAGGGCACTCTGCGCTTCTTACTTCTTCTTGCAACCGCTGCTCCTGGGCTTCTTCGACCAGAACCAAAAGCGGAAAAACGTACCTCTGGTGACCCTCCAAGGACTTGCCAAGCCCGAGAAAAATCATAGTACAGGGTGTAAGTTACAACGGTGCTTACCTACACCCCTATCTCCACCCTTTGAAAGTTTGTAAACTTTAAAATAGTTTTGCTACTTTGGGCTTTGGCAATACTAAAGCTCTCCAAATGGTAGAACAAGGTTTTACTCAAAAGTGAACTTATTCATCTGTCTTCTGGAACCTTCTTCACATCCGCAGGACCCTGCTTCTAACATTTTCCCACTTCCTAAAACGATTGGAAACTTTGTGAACTTGGCACCATACAATGTAGGGTTGAACTTTTCAAGTTAGGGTTGTTATGACTGTGGACTGTTGGTGTATTAACTCATTGCTTACCTTCCCTTTGAGGTATCTGGGGGCCAGGGGGTGAATTGATTATTTTACACTAACTCACTGTGATTGTATATATGTATTTTACTATTGGTGTTGTGTGATATGACCTGTTCTTCGTCATTTTCATGGTGTGTTTTTGGCCATAAATACATTTTATATTTTTATAACTAACTGTCTAAGTGTAATCCTTGATTGCTCACTGTGCGGACTCATTGTGGACCGCTGACCCCACTCACTTTTTCCGGAGACTTAGCTTTGACCACTCTGCATGCTATCTTGATTGGTTTGGCCACAACTCCTAGAGTTTCCCTGTTCATTATTACTAGGGTGGCCTTCTAAACATCTGTCCACCAGGTCAGAGTTTAGAAATCCAGTCTAACAAAGGTGTGCTTTATTTAGTAGGAGTTCTGCACTGGGTTTGGGGTCCTAATTGTCCCTCCTGCCCCCCTGCTAGGATGCGGTTGTTTGGTACGGGGGTCCACCATCTAACCTCCTGACTGTGCCTATCTAACCATTGGCATGTTTAATCACATTTTCTAACCTTTTCTTTCTTATCAAATTTTATAATAATTTACTTTTTTCATCACATTTTCTACTGTTTCTTTTTAAGCCATCAACACTTCTGTGGTTCGGGAGAACAGTTTCTGTGGATGATAACAAAACAATGCTACATGAAGAAACAGGATTACAATGAAGAGGGAAAACCTAAAAAAACGAAATCACCTGTAAAGAACAGACACTTCGCACCCAACAGGCAGATAGTGAGGGAATTTTAGCTCAGATCGGTATGCTTCGGAAAGAGCTGAGAGACATTTGGCAAGACAAGGCGCTGACCCAACTGAGATATTTAAAGCAGAAATGTTATGAGAGAGGCGATAAAGAGGAGAGGTGAGCGCTTCTCAAGATTCTACACCACCCTATAAACAGCTGGAGAGGGGGGTACAGAGGACGATATTATGCGATATCTATCCAAATTCCCCCGCACACCGCTATCACAAGACTACCAAAATATGATGAATAGCCCGATCACAAGCGAAGAAATCCAGACAGCTATCTCCAAATTAAAGGCAGGCTCAACGCCAGGGCAGGATGGGTACACCCCAGCCTTTTATAAAGCTAACCGTACCTTGCTAACTCCCTTTTTGGTGACACGCTTTTTAGAAACCAACTAGGCCCCGCCATCATGCACAGAGTCTAGAATTATAGTAATACCAAAAGAAGGCAAAGATATCACAAAATGTACATCCTATCGCTCAGCAACTCTTATAAATGTTGGCGCAAAGATTTACAGAGGCATTCTCGCTAGCTGTTTAGCTCAAATTCACCCCAATTAGCTCACACGGATTAGCTCGGCTATGTGAGGGGCAGGCAGGGCGTGGACAATGTCCGCAAATCCCTGGATCTAAACGCTCCCATCAATGAGAGAGGACTGTCGCATCTTAATGTCGATCGACACGGAGAAGGCGTTCGGCAGAGTTGAGTGGCCTTTTCTGCTTGCTGTCATGCGGTGGATGGGTCTGGGTCAACAATGGGTGTTGGGAGCACGGGCGCTATATCGGAATGCTACTGCGAAAGTTCTAGTTAATGGTGTTGCATCAGAGCTTTTCGACCTGATGTGAGGTACGCAACAGGGCTGCCACCTGTTTCCCCTCTTGTTAGCTCTAGTGGTGGAGCCGTTGGCACAAGCAATCAGGACTAATGTCCGGATGCATGGGGTTGAAAGAGCAGGAAGGGAATAAAAGTTAGCGCTATTTGCTGATGACATTTTAGCCTACATCTCCCAACCACTGGAATCGGTTCCCGTCCTCTTTACCACATTGGCGGAATATGGGACACTATCAGGATTTAGAGCGAACCTGAAAAAAACAGTTGCGTTAATACTCCAACCGAACTCGGCCCTTCCAAAACATTTGGTAGTGAGTGGGGTTTCCAACTGCAGGCAGAAGGAATAAAGTATTTGGGCGTTGAGATAACGAAAGACTTATCAAGCTTATTTAATGCAAACTATAAACCCCTGTGGAATGCCGTCAAATCAGATTTAGAAAGATGGTCCAAAATGGCGCTATCCTGGATGGCTAGGTTCACTTCAGTTAAGATGAACATACTTCCTAGATTTCTATTCCTTTTTCAATCTCTCCCTGTGACTATTCTGGAAGGATTCCATGCAGATGTTAAGAGGACCCTCCTTGCATGCTTGTAGGCAGACCTAAAGCTCCGGATATCGTACTCGACTCTGATTACACCAAAGGACAAGGGGGGGCATGGGCTACCAGACCTCTTTGAATATTATAGAGCTACTCAATTCTGCAGATCACTTGTGGGAGAACGCCGAGAAGCAATGGGTTAGCCTTGAGAATTACCTATTTGCGCCAGTTACCCTGGGCGAATGGTTGTGTGTCCCATATCGGACCATGCCCTGTAGAATCCAAGAGCACCCAGTTTTGGCAGTCTTGTGGACTCTTTGGTGCCCTACAAAAACTATGAAAGGAGTGACTTCTTGGCCACCCCCCCTCAGTTGCATATGGGCCCCCCCATTAGAAATCGAATAATAGACATAAGCCTCTTTCAGCCCCAATACGAGGGCAGATTGATGAGTGCAGGGCAGATGTGGAAAGAAGGCACCTACATGTCAAAGGCACAATTAGAGGCTGCACAGCATGGCACCACGATAGCTCCACTGTGTTATCTACAGTTGAGGAGTGTACTGCGAGACCCAAGCTGGGGCGACTCCCTCTGGTGGCCGCTCGTGGCATTAGAGTGTATTTTGAACGAACGCAGAGGCTCTCGGAGGGGCTTATAGCCCAATTATACAGTTCATTACTTACTAGAGGTCACCTTACGCAGCCGAGCACCCAGACCAAGTGGGTGGCAGAGCTAGGGCTGCAAGACCAACCAGATACATGGGCAGTAATATACAGGGCGGTTTGGAACGCATCCATATCAGTGCAGTACAAGGTGCATAACGGGAGGCTACTGATGAGATGGCACCTGACCCCGAATCGACTGTCGAAAATGTTTCCAGGAGTAGCGCCACACTTTTGGAGGGGTTGTGGGGAAATATGTGATTATTGGCACCAGTGGTGGGGTTGTGTAAGTGTGCAGACGTTCTGGAAAGAGATTCTAGGTTGGATACAGGCCATTGATGGCATCCATAGGCGCCTGTCCGCATTACTAGTATTGTTTGAAATAGAGACAGACGCTGAAAGGACGAACACGATCCTCTCACATGCCCAGAAATGTGTTGTTGGCAGCAAGAGTGTGTCTAACAATTAAATGGGAAAGCAGTACACTATCAACGAGAGAGGAATGGCTCACCAAGGCACACACAATATATCAAATGGAGAGCATAACAGCTGCCTTGTTGGAATCGCACTCACATATAGACGTGATTTGGCTTCCCTTCATAGAATATTATGCTGAACACACGGATGCATTAAACCAGGTGGGGTAGAGCCAAACGAAAGGGAGCCCAATACAGACAGTTATGCTACATATGCACTCAACCTCATTGACTCCGGCAGGGAGGCGGGCAGTGATGAACTATTGAAAACAAAAATAAAGACAATATTAGTGGAAAGGTTAAACAATGCTGAGAGGTGTTCAAATTGACGAAAATTATTAATGTGACTCCAGTGTGTTTCCCTGATGTGTTGGGGGAGGTGGGAGGGAGTAGGGAGGGAAAGGTATCCAGAGCTGCCAACGCAGAAAGACACCTGTTGGAAGATAGCAGTGGTCAATGTTTGTAAGTAATGGGTATTCCCTTAATGGAGCACCACATGAACTATCAAGAATCCGAACAAAGGGACAGAAAAATAGTTTTTTTTGTGTCTAACTGTTGTCCAAGATCTTTAAACCATCGGCTCTGTGCCGAAAACATGTGAATGTTGTTGTTCCTATAACTGTTGTAAAACCAATAAAATACAGTTTAAAAAAAAACAATGTTACATGTTTCGGCGAGCGAAAAAAATCACAACACTTATCACTGTAGGCCCTCACCCACGGTCGGGAAGCTTCTCTATAAATTGCCCCCACATGTCCAAAATCCACCTAGCGAAGTGAGGGAGATGACGACAGAGGGCTTGATGAGGCACCAAACTGCAGGGGCCTGTCGGTTCCCTGCCCCTGCCTCCACCTATCACCTTACACTGCTCCCAGGGGACCACCCTAATGCAGAAACAAAACAAGCCAGGATGGGCCCCAGAGGTAACGTTCTATTAACTTACTCGCAATATTGGGGGTGGAAACAGCAGCCTCCCCTGTAGTTCCAGGGCTTCCCTGAGGTCTGGTGCATCTTGGGCCCAATGTTACAAACTGGTGGCTGCACAGCACCCTTGTGGTTTCTTTCAATACTTTTCTACAGGAATGCACCAAGTAAGTCCACTCTGCAAACCTGCAGAAACGAGATAATGCAAAACAAAACAATATGATAAACATTGACATTGAATAAAAAACGTATTGGCTTGGGCGCGTGGGATAATGAAGCAACCAAACACGCCAATAGAAGAAATCTGAGAATTGTGTGTCTCTAAATACTGTGGGGCTATTTCCTTCCGATACCATCCCGCCCTCCAAACGCGTCACTTCCTTGCCTTGCAATTCCCTCCCCAGAATGTGGGTGAAGTCCTTCGCTCCCGCATCGCTCCGCTCATTACTTAGACTTTACTTGGGCCGCCAACAAAAGGCCCTGCAGGATCTGAACGGTAGCCTGGCATTCAGCCCAGAAGAGGGACTCCGCACAACCGTGCCAAGCCACTGATGAACAAGGTTGGGGAGTTGTGGCTTTGTAAAAAACTATTAACAGGGGGAAGAAATAATCTGCAAGTGGTGGAAATGACGCCTTCTGAATGGTTAATTGTTGACTAATTAAAAGTAAAATTGTGTTTTTACTTGGAATGTGTAATACAGAGTGAGTTGCCACCTGTCCAGATTTAGTATATTTGAAGCTGTGTCCGGTTGACAACAATAACTCAGGATTTTCACTCTCCCTGGAGAGGTATAGGATTCAGAAGCCAGAGTAGCAGGTGCGACCTGTGGGGTTTTGAGGTGTTAGCCAGAGCCGCAATTAATTTTCTTCATGCCGTGCTCTCAATTTCATGTTAATTCTGTGGCATTTCTTGAAGATGTGATTTGCAGGTCTATTTTTCAGGCAAGGGCTGCCAAGTAGGCAGCAATTCATGGGAAACGGGTTACGGAGGCACGTTCACTTTAAGTTACCCTTTCTTGGGTAAAGCTCAAACTCTTCATGCAAAGTGGTAGTGTTGGGGCTGGTTATTTTGTATGACCCATATGTATTTTAAAGCCCTGTCCGGACAACAAGTCTCACCAGCTATTTGGTTTATCTGTGAAAGAAAAGGCCAATTGTATGTTTGTAGAAATCTACAAAGCTGACTGCTTGCTTGAAAGCAAATAAAATATTTGTATTGCAAAAGTGCACATTTTATTTACACCCCTGCAAAATGATATGCAGTGTGCTCGTTTTCCACAATGAAAAAAGCAAGCAACCTTTATTAATAATTATGTATTTATTGTGTTATGATCAGACATTGATCTTTCACCAAATTCAATTGTATATAGTTCATAAAAAACAAACTAGTTTAAAAAGTAACATCAAATAATGACAATACATAATTCACATTAAAATGTAGGTATTACAAATTCCTATTCACTTATTTGGCCGCAAGTCTAATGTACATCAGCATCCTGACAATCTCTGTAGTTAAGCACACGTCATTAGCTGCATTCAAGCTATCCCACATGTTATCCATGTCCATAAATACACTCTTTGTAAAAAAGCGGCCCATATATTTACTTCTGATTTCAGCCTATCATATACAATTACCATTATGTGACGCAAGGTCTGTGTACCAACACCTTGACATAAACCACATTTCTCCTCATTTAAAACAATATTCATTGAGCTAGCTGATAAAACGTCCCCAGTAAGCAGAAGATTTAAACAAAATCTTAAAAATTGCTCATGGTAAAAAGGAGATGGGTATCACTCAAGGTACTTTGGCAGCATTCCTAAAGGTTTTTCTACTAGAGAAAACGTAGAATGTAAATGGTAACTCCTAGTCCTATCAATCGTATCTATGCAGTCTTTTTCACAAAGACTACGTTTTACTTGTAACAGATTTACCTTTAAGTAGACAGTCAACTCCGCTAGTCGTTCCCTCTGTGGTGGAAAAATTATTTTTCTGTATTCTGAAATAATACGCCAGTTGAACCCTGACCGTAGGGACTGTAAGCCAAGTTCAGAGCGCAAGAATGCAATTAGTTAGTTAGTTTATTATTTGATAATGCGCTCAAAACCCTAGGGTAGCCGGGCGCAGCGGTAACAAGAATACTTAAGCTTAGTTACATACAGTGAATGCATAACATGTAATTACATTATTTACAGTACAAATATACAGTCTGTCAGAACATCACTTCACACAAGTCTATAGTACAAGTTTCAAGGAAGTTCAGGTTTCAAGATATTTACGTGCAGAAATCCATTGTCTAGAGCCGGAGAGCTGTTTGGTAGGTGTCGTTAGTCCAGAGCCAGCTTTTCACTTTACATCTAAATCTAGAGTAGGTCTGAGCATCTCTTAGCGCAGAGGGGAGTGCATTCCAGGCACGGGCAGCTCTAACAGGGAAGCTCGCACCGCCTGATTTTGTTAGTCTGAATCTGGGTGTTTCTAGCAGAAGATGGTTAGAGGCTCTGGTGTGGTGACTGGAAGTTTTTCTGGTCAGTCTGGCCGAGATGTATGGTGGCGCGGTATTGTTTAGTCCTTTGTAGGTGATGGACAGCGTCTTGAGGTGAATTCTGTCACTGATTTTTAGCCAGTGGTGGTCTTTCCTGATGTTAGATATATGCTCTCTTCGGGGTATGTCTAAGGCTGCTCTAAGAGCATTGTTCTGTAGTATTTGCATTTTATTTATGATAGTTTTATTGGCACCTGCATATAGGGCATTGCAATAATCTAATTTGGACATTATTAAGGCGTTGGCTAGAGTGATGCAGTTAGTTTTGGAGAGGTAGGGTCTACAGGCCCTGATTAATTGCTGTAGATGAGGCCAAGGAGTTGACTTGTTTTTTAAGAGATCGTGTGGAATCAAGGTAGAAGCCTAGTGTTTTTACCTCGGTTACCACCTTGATTACATTGCCATCTATATTAAAGGCTGTGTAGCCGGGGCTAAGTTTTTTGAGGTTAGAGTCGGAGCCCAGGATCAGTATCTCTGTTTTGTCATCGTTCAGGCAGAGTCCATGGGAGGCCATCCATGCCTGAATGAGGAGGTAAATCTTGTTTACTAGTGCTGGGTCTGCGGCAAAGTTGCCAGATAGTGGTATGAGGATCTGCGTGTCATCCGCGTAATTTGTATAAGTTACCCCCAATCTGTCAAGTTTGTCGAAGAGTGGCTTAGTGAAGATGTTGTACATTGTAGGAGAGACACATGCACCTTGTGGAACACCACAGGTGATTTGTATTGGGTCCGCTGAAGCTATGGGGGAGAACACTCATCGTACGGTTGGCTAGGAAGGGTTGTACCCAGGCTATAGCTTCCCTTGAGAAATGGGCGGCAGACGCTAGATGCTTGCATAACACTGCATGGTGAACCAGGTCGAAGGCCGCCGATAGGTTGAGGATGAGGAGCATAGCTGTTTTACCTTTATCCTTCAACTCGTCGATTTGTGTCTTCAGGTCAATTAATGCCGTTTCAGTACCATGTTGTGGTCTGAATCCAGATTGGCGTGATCCCAGTAGTTGGTTCGTCTCCAGGTAATTTTGGATCTGGAGGTAGGCTACTCTGTCAATGATTTTAAGGAGGAACGGGACAGTAGTAATGGGCCTATAATTGGTGGGGATAGCTGGGTCAACGGTCTGTTTTTTGTGGAGAGGCAGTACCCAGGATTCTTTGAGGTTTGAGGGCACAGTGCTTGATCTAAAGGAGGCATTAATTAGCTTAGAAATGAAGGGTGCTAAATCTCCTTATTACTTGTGCCGGGCAACTGTCACCCTGACAGTTCGAGGGTTTCAAAGATAAAATAACCTTTTCTATTTCCAGTATGGAGATTTTGGTGAACCTAAATGGTTTACAGCTACTTGGTACCTCTGTACTTGGTGTATCTGTCAGAGGGGTGGTCTGAGTTCCTGTGGAACTCAGAGTGGCCTTCTTCTTTGCGATTAATGTATTAGGGTCAATGTTGTTGGCGCTGGCCGTTAGAGCTGGTAGGAGGAGGGGGATTTATTTTTCAGCCGTAATTTCTTTTTTGCTTCTGGTTGGCAGAGATTTTGCTATTTCACGAGTAACTACTTTAGGTGGTTCAATGTTAGATGAAAAGCAAATAAGATGGTAGTCAGTCTAGACTTGAGGTGTAACACTAGAGATGGTAGTGGTGCAGTTCCGATTAGCTATCCAATCTAGTGTGCGTCCTTTTGTATGTGTTGGAACTAGGACTTTTTGGGTAAGGCCATGTTCTACTAAGATCGATTGGATGGATTGGGCTTGTTTGTCCTCAGCATCGTCAAATCCCAGGCTAAAGTCACCTAGTAATAGGAGCTGGGTGGAGTCTTTGATGTTGTTAGTCAGGATGCTGGACTGGTCTTCCTCGAAATTCCCTAAGGGGCCAGGTGGTCTGTACACCAGGAAAATGGTTAGTGTGCTATTGTTAGACATGGGTAGTTTGGCTGAGAGTAGTTCACACGATGTGATAGCTGGGGGTGGGGTGAGTCTTAATGCTAACTTAGTTTTGGCGATAATAGCCAGGCCGCCGCCTCTAGAGTTAGGTCGGTCAACTCTAAGTATATTGTAGTTGCCTGGTATGGCAGTCATAAGTGCGGGACCTGCAGCGTCATGGAGCCAGGTCTCGGAGACAGCCAAGAAGTCTAGGTTATCCATGGTAAATATGTCTGCAATTTCTGTGTTATGTGCTATGAGGGATCTCGCATTGAGGAGTGCACCTGATAGGGTGGGGGTGGTATTTCTTTCCTGAGTAGGTTTAAGTTTGGGGTGTTTAGAACCTTTCTAATTATGAAGAGCGTGATTCTGCATTTTTAGGGGTTTAGCTGCAGCTGTGGCAGGTAGGTTGGTGGCAGTTAGAGTGGGTGTGAGGAACGGTAGTCTTGTTCTGTTGTTTTTGAGGTCATAGGGACGTGGCAACCTAGCTCTAAGTTGCATGTTTCTCTCCTGCAGATTGCAAGGTGTGGAGTTGGTATGGACCATTGTTGTGATGATTATTAGCGTAGCCCAGAGTAAGGGATAGAGTGTGTATATAAGGTAGGTCTTGGTGATGTGCATGTTGGGTTATTCTGTGGTCACTACTGCATAATATAGGGAGGTGCTACGTAGATACTGTATAGTAGCTAGGGGGCAGCGAAGGGTCACTTATATTTGACAATCCCAACAATAGCTAAAAAATGTAAGCATGCCACATAGGAGGGGCGCCTGGAATTGACAAACCCTATCATGCATATATGTCGCCGAGAAGGGAGAATTTTTCAGTCTTAGGCTATGTGCTAGTATAGGTACAGTTGGCCTGCGAGTATTTATAACAACTAACTTGAGCACTGACTTCAGCAGGGTCCATCTGAACTTGAAAATCAGATAAATGGGCTAAAATGCGGTATAACAATTAACATGAACACTAACAGCAGCAGGGTCCATCTAAATTTGACTATCAGATATATGGGCTAAAGTGCAGTATAACAATTAACATGAACACTAACAGCAGCAAGGACCATCTAGGTTTGCCAATCAAATATATGGGCTAAAATGCAGTGTAGCAACTAACGTGAGCACTAGCAACAGCAGGGTCCATCCAAGATTTGAAAGTCAGGTATATAGGCTAAATGCAGTATAGCAGTGAACAGGAAAGACTGTATCAGTATGGTGAGCAGATAAATGGGCTAAAATGCACAGTTTAAGTAATCTCAGTGTAGGCTGAAGAATACTATATAAGACAGCAGCAAGGTCTTTTTAAGTGTGAAAGTTACGTTAAGGGCTAAAATGCAGGGTAACAGTAGGCAGCACAATTTACAACAGCATGGTATGACTTAGTTTAAGAATCTCAGTATGAGCTAGCGTGAGCTGTGCAAGAGGCATAGGCATTAAAGGTAGCTGGGACCATCTAGGTTTCTGCGTACTGTATGCAGGGGGTAGGCGACATTATAGCGCTAATGGGGTAAATGTTTGAAACGCATGCAGACAGACTATGGAAATAGCATAGATACTGATGGGTAACGTGGACACTATAGAAGCGGGCGCACACATGTAGCGTGCTTCATAACAATGGCAGCCGGGTGCAGATAAGGGGTCAAATGAGGCACATACTCGGTGAGAAACAATTCAATATGTAATTCCTTGGTAAGCTGTATGATAGTTGACTGCAGATCATCCAATGGCTGGGGAGGCAAAGCAGACGTACGGCAAGATGCGGGCAATCATAGGCAGGGCAGTATCTATCACCAGGTGGCTGTAAGCGAGGTTATTTAATACAGGGCAGTGCTTAACTAGTGACGTCGATAGTACACTGGTGGACAGAGGTGGGGACAGTGCAAGCAGTTTAAGTGGCACCAAAGTATAGTACAGATAGGTACTTACAGTGAGGCAGAGCTGCTGTTTCCTTGCTGCCCGACGCTGACAGGCGCAGACAGGCCCTTTGGCTTGCCCTGCGCCTGTCGCCTATCGGTGGCCTGGAAGGGCGGGTGAGTGCAGGAGTAGCCAATCAGAGGCTGCGGGCGCTGCAGGGCTCGATACTGGTTCCGGGTGTCGCGTTAGGGACGGAAGTTGGCATATTGAATGTCTTTTTCCAAATTCTACCCTCCAGTCTATCCCACAGCATCTCATCGAAATGAGGGTTTAATTTCCATCCCATAAAGTCATTTTGGTATTACATTACAACATAAAATCTTAGTGGCTTTATACTAAATTTGCAAGTAGATCTTCTTCATTTGATATGTTAATTGGTCTGCTTTGTTTTCTATGAGTTTTATCTGATGGGACATTTTAGGCTATGCCATTATACAGAAGCCTAAATAAGTTGTGATTTGTATCGGTCAATTATGTTTTTGTCAATATGCCATTTGAATTTCTCAATTTTTTGGGGGGCATCCTTACAAAAGGAATAACATTTGACTTCAATTGGTTGATAAATAGTTAATTATTATATGCATATCAGGCGAAAGCAGTTTGCCTCTAGAGACCAGTGGTGGTACAATCTAACAGCACATCATCATCATCCACGTATGCAGGTCTGCTAAATACACATTAAAGAGGCATGGCGCTTATATACATCCTTGTCTAAGACCTTTCGTAACGTTGATTGGATCAGTAAGATGACCTTCAGCATCCAATCTAATTTGGATTTGGTTGCCTACATGTATGTTTTCTAGAATGCCCAACAGGGGAGTAGGTATTTCCTATCACCTCAATTTTTGCCACAAGATCTGCCGGTTAATTGTGTCAAAGACTTTGGAGAAGTCGACCATTGCTACATATAGGATGCCTCCCTGTTGGACCAGACAATGGGCCTCATTACAATTATGGCGGTAAGGCAACAACGGCGCCGGTATCGCTACCGGCACCGTACCGCCATACTAGGAGTTCTGCTCGCGGGTGCCCTTGCAGCCACCATGTCTGACCTGGTGGCCGTACCGGCAGCCGCGAGCAGAACATGATGGTAGCACCGATACCGTTATTAACGGTACCGGTGCTACCACCCTCCCCATTCCCAATGGGAATGGGGATGTACCGGGCCCGGCACCCACGAAAAGGCAATTATCGGGTCCGGCTGGGCCAGAATAGCCCGGTAATTGCCCATTCATGGATGCCGGACCCGGATGCGAGTTTGGAGGTAGCCTTTCCGGTAAAACCGGCAAGGCTACCTCCAACCTCGTAATGAGGACCAATATCCCTCAATGTAGTCATTACTATATCATCTAGTGTAGTCCCCATGTTTTTTTGGAACCCTATTTGGTTTTTCGAAAGGATTTTCTTATCAGTGATTCACTCCTCCAACTTTTCCAGAACCAAAGCTGAAATGATCTTGCTATCTACAATGAGAAGGGCGATCGGCCGGTAATTCATTGGATCCAGCTGATCACCCTTCTTGAATATTGGAACGTCAATAGAGAGTTTCCATGTGTCAAGCAGTTTTCGGGTAGCCATGATATCCTCCAATAACAGACAGCAGCTCTGCTGGCACTTCTTTATCCTAAGACAAAGAGGGGCAGCCCTGGAACAGGGAGGACAAACGGGCGGGGAAGACACTGTAACAGGGGGGTAGTCCTACCCTCTGGAATTTAAATCTTTGCAATAATTTAATGCAAGTTGGTTCAAACCCCAGTGAAGACACATTTAAATGGGGCTTTAGGCATTTCCCATTAGCAAGCTACTTGTGAAGACACACATGAACATTCAGATGAATTTACACAGCTTTTTATTATTTAGCTGGTTATTTAACTTTTTATCTTTTTGAAAGTAATTAGTCATATGAACAGTTGTGCCCAAAGTGCAATACACAAACGTAATTATTTCAAGGCATCATGACTGAGCATAAACATATATAAAACACAACTCATCAATAAGTGGAAACATCATGAGAAACAATTCGATGAACACAGAGACTTAATGAGTTTTGTGAATGGCAGGTCTTGGTTAAGGATCTCCTCTGCCCGGCTGGAATATGACCTTGTGCTTGGTCGAATATGATCTTGTGATAGGTCTACGTCTAAATGTTATTTTAGAGATATCGGTGCAGCCATTTATAAGTGCACAGGGGCGTGGGCATTGGTGCTGCGGACGGATGATGGGAGCCTTCTTCTGGGGCCATGAGCGTCAGGTCACTCTGTGTAAAGAATAAGTGAAAGAATGCAAAATGTGTTAAAAAAGCAGCTGTGTGCTTGAGTTGGTCAAGGGTAAATATATGCACATGGTGACAGAGCCTGTTCAGTTCCAGAATCCAAACCAACTCACCTGGAGCTGGGAAAACCACTTGCTGCTAGCTTGGGTGGAGTTGCGGCGTAGCAGGTGGTAAAGTAGAAGTCCGAAGACGGACTGTAGGTTGAGTACTAGGCAATGCCTGGAGTGGAAGTGTTAGAACTGATATTATATTGTTTCCTCCTCATTGTATATGTTGGCCTATGCCCAGTCGCTTTGCGAGGAAATCCGTATTACAAAGTCGTGATTTTAAGTGAATCAAGCCTCCATTTTAGGTTAGAGCCGCCATTTTAGTTAATTGTACAAAGTCACCCTGTGGCCTAAAATGGCCGTCTTGTGTTCTCTTGTTCTCGCTTTAACCTCTTCAACCTCCGAAGGAGAGTTAATGTCCAACCTGCCCTCAGGCTACATGTTAGGGTCATGTAGACCTTGTCCTTTGTTGACCTCAGGATCAGGGGATTACTTGAATTGACGATGTTGACCTACAAGTATACAAGAACAATAACGCTATCCAAATACAACATGCGAGACATTTGTTTGACCTGTATTAAAGCAATGTGTAAAAAGTGTAAAGTAAAACTTAGAGAATAATAATGTTTGTTAGTAAATGCATTAAAAAGTAAACCGCATGCACGAGATATGTAAATTAGGAACGAACCTGGCGTGACCCTAGCCCAGTACATGATTAACTTGGAAGAAGCTGGACACCGTTATAACGAAAATGTATAAATACGCTGATGTCCAGCTAGCAAATCCTGCTCACTGCTCACATTGAACCCTGCTGGTGGTCTTTGTGATGTATTGGCAGCCAAATAGCTATTTGTATACTTTGTTTCGTAACTGTTCAGTTTTGTAATAAAGATTCTGGGAATCTTTACAAGCCTGTGTCGGTGTATTTCTCTTTGCATGGTGTAAAAGCCTTAATATTGTATTTTTCTGATTCCACAGATGGCGCCCAAATAGGGTCCCTCAAGATTGACTTTGTCTCGTTGAAGGTTGGCTCGGCTACCGGACCGGGATCGGACGGTGCCAACAGAAGCGGCCCCTCTGGACGAGAAGTGAATTCCTTGACAGTACTGCACGATCCGATTTCTAAACGATGAGCTGTAGCCCGAGACGACGTCTTGACGAGGGTCCATATATCAAGGTGGGTAAATTTGCCGAGATCGCCAGACACGTGGGTCCTTAGCATTGTCCTTAGTAACCCGATCGGGCCTCCCAGTCCTTTGGTCAGGTGAATCGTGACCCGATTCTTAATTTAACCCTGACAAATTTGAATTTGGCGCATTGTACTCGCAAGCACAATTACTTGACCAGGTAACATCAGAACTTTGATATGCCTGGGAAATTGTCTGCCTGTTTTAGGGCATTATTCCGCAGTGACAGACAATCTTTGGAAGATAGCTGTCCCGCACCACAGGAAGGGTCGCCGGCATGTACTATGTACTGTAAGAAAGGCTTTGGTAGTATAGCATTTAATTACATTTGGCACAGACAGACCAGACATAATTCTAATCTTCGGTGGCCAACCAATGGTAGCTTTGAAATCCCTCGTATAGAATATCTAGAGTCTCTATTAGTAAAGAAAAAGGCTAGACCTGCAGCATTTGACACATTGCATAGTTGGAAAACAGAAGTTTTGCAGCAACAAAAGAGTAGAGAGAAACATATGCGTAGACATATGACAAGTGTCGAAAAGGCACGGTTATATGATCAAAATAAACAATTGGAGTCAGTAAGGAACATGGACAGGGCGTTTCAATTAGGCATTCAGAAAATGTACCCTTCAAAAGATTTTCATACGTCAGATGAATTGATTAATAAACTTTTGTATGAACGAAGGCCCGGTGCCTCCGCGCCACTTCCGTACGTTCCTCCTCCTGGTGCTTTGCCCCTTCCCGTTGTTATTCCCCCTCTTATAGTTCCTCCGGTCCTCCCTGCTGTTCTTTCAGTTCTTCCAGCTGTCGCTCCTTTGCCTGCCCCCTTGCCTCCATCTGTTAATATTCAGAATGTGCCTACTCTTCCTCTTCCAAGTGATTCTGCATCGCTTGTAGTAGACCAGGGAGCGAGACCAAGGGTTGTGACTCGTAATACTGTGCCCCTAGAAAAAAAGAATGAATTGATCGCATGGGCTAAACATTGTATGGAGAAGGGTGAACAAGCTGATGTTTTTTCCACACTCGAAAATTTAAAAGGTATTCCTGAGAAATAAAATTGTATTGAAGGATTAGGGACTCATTTGAGTATAATGTGGAATAGATTAAACGATGTAGATTTCCCACAAGGGTTACGGGATTTGAACGCCTTAGCGTTGTCCAGAGATACTGCGGAGAAGGTATATGAGCATGTTGAGAGGATTTTTGTGTATAGGAAGGAGTTGGAGGAGTTACAGAATGTGGAAGCAGAAGGTAATAGTTTAGGTATTATGTTCTTACAGAAACAGTTTTCTCCTCGCCGTGAATTAAAAGGTGAGGAAGCACGAATTTGTACAAAGAATGCGATAAGATGGATTTCGGATATGTCGATAACTCCAGATGAAGTATATGACACATATAGTCAGTATACGTTAGAAATGAAAAAGAAAATGATACAGGTTATGGTAGAATACCTGCAGAATGAGTGTGTAAAAAGAAAGATTTGTTGTCCTGCAGAATTGTTGAGTGTTTATAAGAAAGCCTTTTCGATTGATACTTCTTCAACTGCCTTAGCGCTTGATTTGGCTCTGATGCTTAGTAAGCGCTCGGAGCTGCCTACTCCTCAGTTGCCTATGAGAGAGGTTCCTCCGACATTTGTCCCGAAAGTTGAGATTGCGGCCGAAGCTGCGCGAGGAATACTCGCGGTGGACATCCCTGCACACTACGTATCGCAGTTCGTTCACGTCCCGTTTTCAAGACAGGAAGTAAACACCATAAAGCAATCTATTCCCGATGTAAAAAAGAATCCGACCGGGTTCTATAAAGAAATAGAGTCGGTTTTACAGTCATCGGTATTCACCTTAAGTGATATTGATTTATTATTTCCCGTACTCCTGCCAGTTGATTTGTGGAAACAGATTAGGAATGTAGATGATGTACCTGGGTTAGGAGATACATGGGATAACATGGTTAGGCTAGATAAAGACCAGCTGGCGAGCGACCGCCTCAAGTGATATTAACCTTGCCTGATAGGATTATTGTAAAATTGAAAACTATAGTTCCTGAAAAAAGAATCATTTGGGACAAGCTTAAGGCCTGTGTCCAAGGAAAGTCTGAGGGTGCTACCGATTTCTTTAATCGGTTTGAACAGGTATTTTCAGATTTCAGTGGACAAGACTTAGGCACAGAGTCAGGGAAAAGGTTGTTTGTCGACAAATTTGTACGTGGATTGCTGCCTGACATCCAGTTACAGATTATGTCTTCCGAAAGCGCTTGGCAGGCGAAGTCTCAATCAGAAGTACTGCATATGGCTCAGTACTATGAAAATCGTGTGAATAATGAAAAGGAAAAACTTGAGAAAAAAAGGGGTGACCTGAAAACAAAAGTCCTATTACAACAGATTGTTAGAAACCCTAGAGGGGGTAATCAATTTAGAGGTCAGTACATTGCACAGGGAAGTGTGCCCCTGGCTCCGGTAACCATTAACCAGTGTGCCTATTGTCGATAGGAAGGCCACTGACGCGCACAATGTCCGACCTTGCAGCAAAGGTCATTTGGGAACATGGGTAGACGATCCAAAGGTCACCCAAGTGCAGGGGTCCCGGCAGAGGTCAGTTTGCACCAGAATCACAGCAACCTCCTTCACAAGATATGCAAGTTTCGAATGTGGATAATAAAAACATTTTTGATCACCCTTCTGCCGCGTACCTCTCTGAAGAGCTTCCTTTTGATAATATTTTATCAAGTAGTTTCCTTTTAGATAATAGTTTCGCTAGGATTGCCCGAAGCAGGATTTGGAACCAACGCCTATTCCCGTTCATCAGAAAGGCCCCTACGTTGAGATGGCGGTGGGAAATAGGAAGCATCTATTTTTAGTAGATACGGGAGCCCAGAAATGTTCCATTGACCATTCACGGGTTCCAAATATTCCCCTGTCAGGGCAGTCCAACGTTTCCGTAGGGTTTTCAGGCACACCTGTAGTTTTTCCAGTCTCTTTGCCGGTACCGATAACACTGGGTCCCTTCACGGAGCAGTGTCCATTTCTACTTACCACAAACTGTGGGGAGAACTTGCTGGGGTTAAATTTGTTGAAGGAATTGCATGCAGTAATACATTGTTTTGTTAACAATTTCACCTCAGCAATCACTCGCCTCTCAGTTTTTGACTCGACCTTTACCGCCAGAATTCAGTAATGTTCCAGAATGCTTATGGGCAATTGATGATAATGATGTGGGCATGCTTCAAATTGAACCTGTTAAAATTATTCTGAAACATGGAGTAAAATTGCCTCGCATCCCGCAATATAGGATCTCAGTTGAAGGCGAGCAGGCTTTGAAATGTATAGTCTCTGATTTTGTACATTGTGGAGTAATTGAGGAAATTACGGGTAGCCTATGTAACAGCCCCATTTTGCCACTATACAAAAAAGGTGATGATGCGATTCCCTTTCGGTTTATAATTGATTTACGTGCTATTAACAAAATTGTGGCTCCTCAATTTCCTATTGTACCTGATGTTACAACGATACTAACCATGATTCCGGCTTCTGCCACTCATTTTAGCGTTGTAGACCTTAAAAATGCGTTTTTCAGTATTCCCATACACAAAGATAGTAGGTATTTGTTCGCGTTTACCCTAGGTGGACGCTCGTTCACATTCACTCGTGCACCACAAGGGTACACTGAGAGTCCAAGTATTTATAGTAGGGCATTAAAAGAGCAGCTCGATACTCTCGAGTTGCCTACTACTTGCACGTTACTACAGTATGTAGATGATCTCCTCTTGGCTGCTGATTCTGAGAGTGCCTGTAAAGAAGGCACCGTCTTGTTGCTTTGTCATCTAGCGAAACATGGCCACAAACCTTCACTCAAAAAATTCCAATATTGTTGTCAGGAGGTCGCCTATTTAGGCTATCTCCTGTCAAAGGAGGGAAGACGGTTGACACCTGAACGAATAAAGACTATTTCTGGCATGTCTGTCCCAAATACGCAGAAGGAAGTTAGAGCCCTATAGGTATGGCTTCTTACTGTAGATTGTGGATCCCTAACTTTTCGTTAACGATTAAACCAATGCTGGCTTTGACAAAGAAGGGCATTTCTTTGCCATTGCCATGGACATTGGAACACCAGACAGCATTTGATTTGCTCAAATCCGCGCTGTGTTCAGCGCCGGTTTTAGGAACTCTAAATTATGACAAGGCCTTTGTGTTGTATGTGCATGAACGTGATGGATGTGCTTTGGCTGTGTTAACACAGGAACATAGAGGGAAGAATAGGCCTGCGGCTATTTCTCATCCGCCCTTGATCCTGTTGCATGCGCTTTGCCGAGATGTTTGAGAGCTGTTGCTGCTGCGTCTGTAAAACAGAGTGAGGGAATGGTCCTGGGTCATGCGTTAACCCTAATGGTACCTCACTCTGTAGATATTTTATTGAATAGAACTCAAACGCAACACCTCACTTCCGCACGATTGACAAGATATGAACTGATCTTGTTTGCCCCCCACATAGGAAAAGGGAATGCTTTCACTGATCAGATAGCTAAGCAAACTGCCACTGATTTTAGTTCAGAAATGTATGCTGTAAGAGAAACTGTAAATATTTGCACTTTTGGCGAAAGTATCTATTCTGTAAAAGACATTCAAGCAGAAGCTACTATAGAGGAAACTATAGAGATGGGTCGAGGGTGCAGGAAGGTTGGATGATGATGGGTGTTGGGTGGACAATGTGGAAGGAAAATGGTTACTCACTGACACCTACATTACAATGATGGTTATTATGGCTCATGGTCCGACACATGTTTGTGCGTGTAAATTGACTAAAATGCTACACAGTGTATGGGCCAATGATAAGATTTTCAAAACTGCGGAGAGCTTTGTCCAAGGGTGCATGGTCTGCTTGCAGCATAATGTAGGAAAAGGTACCTCGACTCTGTTTGTGTACTTTGTTTCGTAACTGTTCAGTTTTGTAATAAAGATTCTGGGAATCTTTACAATCTTTACAAGCCCGTGTAGGTGTATTTATCTTTGCATGGTGTAAAAGCCTTAATATTGTATTTTTCTGATTCCACAGAAGGGGTGCCCTGGATAGGGCGGGGGTCCTCCTAGATGGTCTCAGACAATGAGAACACTTAGATGGAGGCTGGAACCCTGAACAAATGGAAAACCACAATAAATGCTGGGTCCCAAATCGTAGGGTCAAACTGGGTATAGTGTCAAGATACAGGTGGCGACAGCACCTTTTAGCCAAAGTGGATTTAGGCAAGGTGCAGGAGTCAGGACCAAAGGTAGGCAGCCCACGGGGAGTCCATCCGGCTGATTGGAGGAGAAGAGTGGAGCAGGCGCACCCTATGAGGAAAATGGAGGGGTGGGTAAGTATTTTTTTAAAAAAATTCTATGTCCAAGGTCATCTGAGCAATCCAAGCCCTGTGTGGAGAGAGGCCGGTGGGTAACAAGAGCAGCAAGGTTACCTGCTGAGTAGAGGCGCTTGGAGTCGTGGCTGGTGTCCTCTAACGGAGCCTGTGCTGCCTCTGGCAATGAGCTGCGACTGTGCAGTTTACTGGGAAACAGAGCGCTCGCACGCATGCGCCCAGGGCTAGTGTACCCGCGTATGGCGCAGGCACGCGTGTATAGTGTCTGTGCAGACACACGCGCATGTGCCCAGGGGTAGTATCGCTGCATTGGGCGCATGTGTACATGTGTGTGGTGTAAGTACAGGGTGCCGACAGGACGTCTGACTGGACTGGGAGTACCCGAGAGGTAATATGTGAAGGGGCCAGGACATCGGAGCATGTCTTAATGCATCTGAATTCAATATTAGGGCAAAAAGTGGGGGCAGGCAGCCCACGGAACAACATGGAAATGAGTTAAGTGCTTGGATGAGGTTTTATGTGCCATCACTATTTATAAATAGTTTTTTCAGCAGTGGTTAGAGCATGTTGCACAGAAGTCATTTTCAGGTAGATTAACATTTGGCATGAGTAAACAATAACAGATGTTGAAAGAAGAGTTAAACATGGCTGCAAGAATCCCCAGGTGGCTATCAAGAACTCAGCATGTCCAGAGAAACCCAAGGTTCCGCATAATCCCGGTACATGAACCTCCATTAGTGTCCCTAAGTGTCCCTGAGGCTACCCGTATGGATCACAAGTGTCTCAACAGCTGGGGGCGGACCGTCATACAGGCGGAGCCACTTCTGAGCAGATAAATGGAAGGCTCTAGGGTGATTTTGTGGTAGGGCCCATGTGTGTCTAGTCGACTGGGCTACTAGATGGAAGTGGGTCCCCTAAGGGTCTGCCCTGGGGGGAGGAAATGCCAGGCCAAGGCCAGAGTAAGGAGACGTGCAGACAGAGCAAGGCAGGCTTGCGTGCAGCATGTGGTGCCAGACCTCCGTGGGTGGGCGGTTAAAGATGGGACAGGACTAGTAGTGGAATGGGTGAAGTCCTAGGAGTCATATTAAGTACTGAATTGTCCTGGTTAAGCCTCATTGAGGCCTTTTGTGGTGGATTTAAGTTTAAACATCCACCATGCTTCTTTAAAGTTCAATGAGTTGGCGATGTTGACCTTGTCTTGAACTTTGTCGACAACCCGCCAGGAGAAAGAGTCAGGGTCGTGCTTGAACTCATGGAAATGGTTGACCAGGGGAGCGCTAAAGTTTTTACATCGTATCGTGGATTTGTGTTCTCCTATACGTTTGTGAATAGGTCTGGAGGTTTGTCCTACGTAGCGTAATCCACAGGGGCATTGGATCACATAAATCACATTAGCTGTTTTGCAATTTGAAAAATGCTTCACTTGGCACTCTTTGCCATCAGTGGAGAAGTAGTTGATTTTGCGTGTTTGTGTACAGGTGATGCATCCACCGCAGGGGTGATGTCCGCGGATCTCCCTCATATTCCATAAAGTGTGTAGGTGGCTCTTCTTTGGGTGTTTTTGATGAGTTTTTTGGAGTATCCCCTGGAAGCCAGTTTGAGCTGCAGAGTGCTGGAGTGTTTCTGGAATTCTTCAAGCTGGGAGCAATTGCGGCGTATTCTAAGGAACTGACCGTAGGGGTGGTTATCCCCAAGACCTTTGGGATGATGGCTGGCGTAATTGAGCACTGTGTTCCTGTCTGTTGTTCTTTTGTAAATGGAGCATTCCAGTTTATTTTCCTTGGGTGAAATATTGAGATCCAGGAAATTGATTTTCAGATTACTTTTGCTGATAGTGAATTGGATTTCCTGGGTGTAGTGAATTGGATTTCCTGGGTGCATGTATTGAGCCATTCAAAGAACCGGTCGAGGGTGTTGCTGTCTCCTTTCCAGATGAAAATAATGTCATCGATGTATCTGAACCATAGGGTGACGGAGTCGAGAAATGGATTGGCGGTGTTCAGTACATGTGCCAGTTCATATTCAGCCATGCCAAGGGCTTTGACCCATGTTGAATTATTAGACTGGGTAGATGTGGGGATGAGCTGTCGCCGCCCATCATTCTACCCCAGAATAAAACTAAATCAATAGACTGGGTAGATGTGGGGATGAGCTGTCACCGCCCATCATTCTATCCCAGAACCAGGAGAACCGCGCAGTTTTGCGCACACCAAAATGGTCGCCTGACCTGCCACCCACCAGTGCGAGCGTGATAGGCCAGGAGTGCCATGAGTGAAATGTGTGCCAAAGGAAAAACAGCAGTACTGGTGGCTAAAAAAAAAAGCGCTTTGAAATCACCTTTGTTTCTCTGAAATGCAAGCTAAAAATGCCTATTTTAAACATTGCAAGATATTCAAAAATCTCAATGAACACCAGCAGATATTTGGCAGAAGGTAGACTTGTGTGCATACAAAATCTGGAAAGAGAAAGAGCCCAAAACAATGTTTATAACAAAACTGGCTGAGCTGTGGATGTCAGCAGCTGAAGTGAAATTGGACTGAAAGACACTAAAATCTAAATGTTTAAAATAAATGAGTGACCTACTGTTGAGTGACACATAGTTTGCAACTGTTAAATGCCATAGTTTTGAACTTAGAATCAGCGTTCTAGCTGCATGTGTAAAAATTGCAAGTTTGGTTGGAATGTAGAAAACTGGGAACTAAAGTGACATTTAGCTGAAGCCTGGCTTGAAGAGAGTGAATTCTGCCCGGCAACTACCCCCGACAGGAGTTGAAACTTGCTCAGCCACTCTTCCCAGGCCTGGCTGCATTCTGCTGCCCCCACCAAAAGGAGATGACACCTCTCTGATTGAATCAGGGGAGGAGCACCTGGGGACTGCAGGAAACTAAACAAAGCACTGTCCTTGGCCCAGGCAAATGTTAAATTAGGGGGGTTGTAAATGGCTTCCTCTTGGAAGGAAACGGGGAGGGGCACTGCATGTGAGCAAGCTGAGCTTGGGGGAAGTGGATAAACCAGAAATTCCACCATGTGCTTTGGAAAACCACACCCCTTTGGGGCCAGAGCATAATTTTAAAAAGATGGATAATTCATAGTGCGGACTTGTAAAAATTATATAAATAACATCATCATTCTTGTGATTTTTCTGTGCACATTTTAAGAGGTGTTGGGACTCTGGGGTATGTTCTTGGGGATAGTAGCGGAAAAAAGGTTGTTACTCCAAATGTATGCATGTTAAAAATCTGACACTTTATCATCTGAAACCCATATCCCTGGTGCACATTTGTGTAAAATCTGGAAAGGTTTAGAAGTCTTTATCTGGATGAAAAGGGGAGAATTCTGTCATAAGTGGACACGACATCTTACAGAGACAGGGATCGGATGGTTTGGTGCTACAGAAAATATGTTAACTGGACATATAATATTAGAAAAATGGTACATAGATAAATATGTATTTGGATCAGAAATAGATTTGTGTGCAATTTGACAAGGGGAGGATCCTCTGACCATAAACCTACCTCATCACTCTGACTCACAACCCAGTTCCCCAATCAAGGGAGAGAGGAGGAACTGGCCAATGATAAGTTGAGAGGGTTGGGCATAGAAGATGAGCCGACCCTCCCACTTTCTAAACACATAAAAGGAGACTGTGCAGGACAGGTAGGGACATTCACTTCCCACTTCAAGCTGATTTCTTGCAGAGCATTTTGCCAGAAGACACCAGATCCAGCACTTAGACTTCGAATCAAGACAGAGACCAGAACTTTGAATTCAGACTTCAGAATTTGTCAGCAGGCCTCAAAATCTTTTGCAAACGGATTTACCCCAGACTTCCAAGGGGCACATCAGAGTAAAACAGCCGGGCTGAGCTGTTTGATTCTGGCCTAGAACCCTGTGCCAGAAACACCCAGAAAGCAGAGCTGTACCCAGAACCAGAGACCAGACCTTTGTGAAGCGCCGAGTGCCAGACCAGCAGAGCAGAGCTGACCCAGACCGCTGTAACCAGAGAACCGGTACTAAAGACCGTCCGTGGCGAGAGAACCGCAGTCAACCTGACCAGATCTGTGACGAGGCCCATTCCTTCCAAAATATAGTGTGAGTACCCAGCCAGAACTGTAAAAAACCAATCTCTTAGTTTAAAATAATCTAATTCAAACTATTTTAACCTATTGAGAACTGCATCATAGAAATCGTGTCCCGTCTTTTGATTCAAAGCTGCAAAACTGTCATCTGTCATTCTGAAACTTTAAATTTAATTTCTGAAAATCTACCTCCACGAAATCATCTGTATCTCTTGAACCGTTTGTGATAAAAGCGAGATTTTATTCTGAAGCTGAGATTCTAAGCTTTCCAACAAGCTCTAAACCGACTTGCTACTCCTTATACTTCCTCCGTAATTGCGCTCGACGCACGCGACTAAATTGCCGCGATTTGACATTTTGCTTCATTTCAGCCACGTGTAAAAATATTTGTCCTTGCTTTCCTTTGCTGAAATTCGTTTGCAACCTGACAATCATTCATAGAGCATTGCTAAAGTGATCCTGAACTAATTTAAAGTAGCTATCACTCACCTTGAACCTCTAGAGGGAATTAAAATAATTTTTTAGCATATTTTTCCCTTCTTTGCGTACCACCTTTAAATAACTTTGCCTGTGTTTAAAATTATTCCTGATTCCTGTTGATCTAAGCTTGCTAGGGGGAACTGAATTGGGATTGTACTGTGATTGTATTCCTGAAGACTGTGTGTGTCACTTCCACTTCCTTACATTGCATAGAGGGGGGGTGAATTGCCAAAAGGGGAAAAGTGATTATATTATGTTTTGCTGAAATCATATCAAGTTTATTCCTGTGTTGCTTCTTTTCCACCTTGCATTTCCTTGTACCATATAAAGCATTCTCAGCTACCTTATCCTCTATACTACTCCTAAGTAATTACCCAGTGTGCTAGTATCACATCATCCATTGTTGATCACTCACTGGCATATGTCTAAGTGTGATATCAATTATTAATTTATTATAAAAGTGCAATATATATATATATATATTGTTTAATTCTCAAATAAACCTTTTAAATTTGCAAAACAAACTTACTTCTTGGCTCAGTGGGGTCAGAGGGATTCTAAGAGAGGGGTGTTATATAAGGGTTGTCATCCAGAGTACACGAACTGAACATAAAAATATATAAATAAGGGCTTCCCTTGAGCAATCCCAGACAAGGCATTGACTTAGTGGGACTGCTTGATTGGAGTCATTTAACAGCCATGAAAATGATGGCAATGCTGGGTGCAAAAACAGCTCCCATGGCTGTCCCACATGTTTGCAGATAAAAGCTGTCATTGAATGTGAAGAAGTTATTGGTAAGTGCTATTTCAAGCAATTCAACTGTGGAGTTGATGGGGACCCTTCTTTGCGTCATGTGCAGGGTGAGGTGGGTTTTTATGCATTCCACTGCCTGGTGCGTATAATGCCGGAGTTCTACCTTCAGAAGTATTAAAAAAGGCCTCTTCTTTGTCAGTGATCCAGTCCCGTTCCAGCATGTATCCGGTCACTTCTTGGATCTTGGTTTTAATCTCTGATATAGGGTCTTTGAGTTTTTTATAGTTCCCTTCTTCATTGAGCAGGTTCAGCACCATTTTGTGGTATTGAGTGGCGTTTTATACCACAATGCCTCCGGCTTCGTCGGTTGGTTTGATCACCAAAGATTTGTTCTCGCCTAGGGTTTTGAGAGCTTTTCTTTCCCCTGAGGTTAAGTTCTGTCTGTGCTGTTCAGGTGTTGATTGGAGTTTCAAGATTTCATGCCGGATACATTTTTCAAAAGATAAAATGGAGGCTGGTATTTCAGTGTCCCTTGGATTAAAGTCCGATTTAGGCTTCAGGCCTGTGTCTTCTGGTGGAGGTGGGAGGTCCTTGTCAAGAAATAAGACCTTCCTTCTGATTGTTCTTAACAAATTGGACAGTTCAAGGTCCATTTGAAACTAATCAGTATGGTTAGTAGGGACGAATGAAAGTCCCTTGGCCAATAATGATGTCTCATCTTTAGACAGTGGAGTTCCTGATAAGTTGAAGATGGGGGTTGTTACTATCGCCTCCGGTTGTTCCTGCGCCGTCTGTTCGGCTGTACCCACTGGGAGTAATTGTAGAAGGGGAAGTGAGGCTGTTGGGGGGCCCAGTACCCTCCTCTGGGACCCCCTTGGCCAACAAAAAGGCATCATAGGTGGTTGCAGAAACTGTTGGAATTGACCAAAGTTAGTTTGTCTGCCTCTGGGTTGGGGTTGATCGTCCGTGGATGAATCTGAACTGGTGGTGTCTGAATAAGAGACACCTGTGCGCTTATTTCTTGAAGTGCTTCCTTGCCTCGCCATCCTTTCTTTGTCTTTAGTTTCCTTGTAATCAGCAGGCAGGTAGGGGTAGGCATGTTCTATCTTAAAGTTTTTTATATCTTTGGCAAGTTTTTAATGCTTTTTTTCCAGAGGGAAGGCCATAAATGTGTCCAGTGTTTTGTCAATCTCTTTAAGTTCTCACGTGCGTTGGTTAAGGTGTCGTCGTTGAGAAATTTAGTTTCCTCTATTTCGAGATCTTTAAGGCTCTGGGAGTGGATCCTCTGTGCAGTGGTAATGGTCAGGGCCATTAGGTTGCGGCTGCATTTGGTGGCTATCTTGCTAAACCCTTGCAGATATTCTTGGTCAGCTAAGAAGAGTGCCGGTTCATTACGTACTATGAGTCCAAAGGGAACCATGTTGACTCTAAGGTATTGTCTAAGAAAATGCCCGTGGCCTTCTGTTCTGAAACATCTCTTTTTGAGATTCAAAAGGTCTTCCCTTGTGGCTGTGGATGCTAGATGTTGTTGCGCTCCTTCCATGTTGAACATTGTGGGGCCTTGTATAATGTCATTCATTTCTACTTCCGAGAAGCTGAAAGTATGCTCCATGGTGGAATCAAGCTGCTCCTGTTGCAGAGTGGAGAGCAAGGTAAGGTGAGGGGTTTGGCTGACACTTCTTTATCCATCTTTAGAATAGCATTTGAGAGTCCATTCGGGCCTGCCTCTCTAGAGTTGGAATGGGAGACTTTGCCCCTGCAAGGATAACAAAGCCAAATTAACCTCGATCTCCTCGCATTATAAGAATTAAGTCTGTCAGGCAAAACGTAACTCTTATGATGAGCGCATTGCTAAATCCAATTCCAGCATGAAGGAACTCTTCTCCATATTAAAAGAACTCGAGTCACCAATACTTATACCAGATATCTGCACGAAAGATAAGTCTTGGTGCGCAGACATCCAACATGCGCTAGCTAATAAAATTAACATGCTCCAAAATAAAATTCAGAAGAAGAAAGAAGCGCTGAAACTTCAGCACTCTCCCAAAAACCTTATGCCTAGTGACCCACTGACATCACATAACAATATATTCCACTTCACTAAAATGACCACCCTGGAAGTAGAAAAAATAATCCTTTCACTGAAGCCCTCTAATTGCAAAGGTGACATCTGCCCAGCACAACTAATCAAAGATGCTGCCAGAGAACTGTCTCCGTTCATCGCCAAATTGATCAATGCCTCCTGCACCTCAGGCACCATCCCTGCTAACCTAAAACAGTCTTAGGTGCTCCCTCTCCTCAAGAAACAGACATTAGATCCTCTCGTCCCTACCAACTACCGTTCTATTACCACAGTACCATTTCTACTTAAAATACTGGATAAAGCTGCCTATTACCAAATTCAAAGACACTTAGAATTGCACAAACTTTTAGGAGACAGACAATCCGGTTTCCGCCCATTACATGGAACGGAAACAACCTTAATCGATTTAAAATCCCAAATTGACTAGCTGAGACACAAAGGAAAGCCTGTACTTCTGCTCCTTCTTGATCTCTCAGCTGCATTTGATTTAGTGGACCACAAGGTCCTCTGTAGACACCTCGACTCTGCTGCCCACTTCTCCCCTGAGGCCATCAGATGGATTGAATCTTTCCTAAGCGAGAGAACCATGAGAGTTTTCTCTCCATCGGCAGCTACAGACCCTACCCCCATCCTTTGCGGTGTTCCTCAAGGTTCCTGTGTCTCTCCAAGTCTATACAACATCTTCACCAAGCCCTTGTTCGGTGATCTGGACCATCTGGGTATCATTTACACTAACTACGCAGATGATACACAGATTCTCCTCCCGCTTTCTGGGGATCATAGTAAGGACACAGAGTTGGTGAGCAGGGTATATCTTATCATCCAGGCATGGATGGCCTCTCATGACCTATGCTTGAACGATGATAAGACTGAGCTGATAATCATGGGTACACAGGCCAACATCAAAAAATTAGGCCAGGAATTTTCCTCATTCAATATCGACGGGAATACCATCAAAGTCTCCAAGGAAGTAAAAACCCTTGGCCTCCACCACGGCCTACACCTGCAAACTGATCAGAGCTGGCAAGCCTTTCCTTTCCAACGACAGCTGCCTGATCCTGGCTAGAGCGCACTAATACTCTCTAGAATTGACTATTGTAATGCCCTATATAGTGGTGCCAATAAAATTACCATCCAGAGGCTTCAAATACTACAAAATAACGCCTCGAGAGCAGCACTTGTCATAAACAAAAGAACTCATATCTCCAACATAAATGGCTGTCTACAGGCAACAAAATACAGCTAAAGACAATATCACTGACCCACAAAGCTCTAAATAACGCCGCCCCTAGTTACCTTATAGATAAACTTCATAGAAGAATCTCTCTCAGACCAACTAGAGCTGGCAACGTTAACTGTCTGGCTATACCCAGATATAGGCTTACCACAATTGGTGGTAATAGCTTCCCAGTGAAGGCTGCTAAATTATGGAACTTACTGCATCAAGACCTGAGAGCTGACCAACCCTACCTACATTTCAGAAAAAAGGCTATTAAACATCTTATCTCTACTGACCTGTAATTTCTCTGACTTGTAATTTCTCTACTGACCTTTAGAATCTCCCACCCTTTTAGGCGGTCTCTGCAGAGGGATCAACCTATTCCTACTAACCTAAATTTCTCTCATCTAACTCTGCATCACTGCTCACAAGCTCATTTGTAATCTAATCCATTTCTGAGACTTGTGCTTGTGCTATACTCAGTGTAACATGTTGCTATACTGCCATACTCAAGGTAACACGTTGTAACCCGCATATCTGTATATTGTATACTATTGTAACTATATATGTCTTTATATTGTATATTTTGTATATTATGTAACCTTGTAAGCCTTGCATTTTCTTGTTGCTGCGCCCTGTTACCTTTGGGTCTGGTGCGCATAAAAAGTGAATAAACAAACAAAACAAACATGAGCTATCATACGTGCAACATCGGCCACTTCAAAATGTATCTTCCATGATGTTCTTTAACATAAGCCCACCCTTTTTTTATATGTGCCATTCATACTCTCCCAATGCGTACGCCAGCTACTTTCACATACTACGCAGCTTTGTATTTCCTTCTGTGTGTTAGTTTGTCCCCCCAATTAGGCTCCGAGAGCTTCGTGTATCCTTTTCAATCAAGGCACTTAATATTATTTCTCCCTCTTTTTGAAACAATTCCTACCTATGTGAACGGAGCCAATTTTTATACTTTCTTTCCACTTCTTTTTTTTGCATTTTAAAGTAATCGTTATCCATAATAGTTAATCGGAGCTGCCTTAATTGTTGTCGGTACATTTTCTTTTTCAGCTAAACTGCTTTATCAAACTTATGTTCGTGGGACCGTATTAAAGAGCTTTCACACAATGGTTCCTCATCACACAATGGTTCCTCAGTGTCCCATGAAAAGGTTTTAAACACCCGTCTAGTACATCCTGCCTGCAATACTTCCGTATCATTGCTTGTAACCTAATTTTTAGTTTTCTCATCATTGAGACCCCCTTTCCGAAAACATTTACTTTGATTTTTCCCAAGATTAACAGCCAAATTCCTGCAGTCCTTACCCAACTTCGTTATGATTTCAAGGGCCATCGTTCCTATCCGCATATAGTGATTACTGAGTGTAGTTTTACTTCAGCCTCAGGTTAGTACATTTTTCAAACAAAGATCTGGGCATTATCATATAATCAATAACAGATGACCACTTTTTCATGTTACATGCGAGTCCAAGTCACCGACTAAGTTTTCATTTGTCAAAAGAAGATCTCATTCAAGAAGAATTTTTAACCAATTGGGTGTTCATGTCTCCAGCGAGGATTCTATTTGCATCATTAATGGATAGCCACTCAATTATGATTACAGACATTTTCTCCTGAAATAAGTCTAAGACAGTCACCACCGTATTCCAATATAAATTAATAATGAGCACACTGGTACGAATCCCCTGGAGGATAATATCTATTTGTACCGCTAGTATGCCAGGAGCATTATCGCAAATAATCATTACATTCCTAATTTTTGAGTTTCTTGTTGCAATTAAGAGCCCACCAGAAGGCCTTCCAGCCTGATATTTGTTGGCTTCTTGCTGCATAATAGTGAAGTCATCAATACTAATTTTTTCCGAAGCCAGGTTTCTTAAAATAGAATCACATGTGTATCAACAATTTGATTTTTCCTACTCATGACACATAAAACTATTACAGCCTCTGGTATTCCAAGTTAGTATTTTAGGTTTCCTTTTTCTTAGGGGCTTTTAACTGGTATGCTATTCTTAGATGCTTCGGGTTGCAAAATACCAAGTAACAAAGCCCATCCTTCCTGTTCTTCAGAGACCTTTGCATAGTTAATGATGTAAAAAAAAATCCCACCGTTTTGAGCTCATTTGTACAGCTTTCGACCTCTAATGCAGTACCAATGTCAATATGCTTTTTCTCGGTATACACATTGCAACCCATTTTTTCAAATTCGTCTCGTGCTGACAAAATAGCCCTTTTAACAAATATTCATTTTAAGTAGACTTCAACTAAATCTGTTCTTGCTTCAACAATGAAGCGAATATGATCGATATCCGAGGTGGATACTCCAAGGTTTGGAACTTCATGCAATAGTTTCAAGATATTAGAGGGATTCAGTGCAATTTGTGATTTGAGGTGTGTATCTAATTCAAAATGCAACATTTTCTGTTCACACCCTTTCTCGGCTATTGGGTTGCTGTTCAACCCTTTTTCAGATCACCTACCATCATTCTGATGCCCCCCCCCCCCAACTGAGTTATGATGACAGTCTTGGAGGAATGAGCAACTCGTTTGTGTGCATTACTGCTACATTGATTTTTCACATCGCCACTGAAGATGCTGAGAAAGCTACATCATCTTTCCCAGCTGATTCCGGGCAAGATGTGTCTAAAGCAGGCTTGTCCAACCTTTTTGAATGTGGGGCCGAAGCATTAACATTTTGTCACCCAGTGGGCCGGCGAGCCAAAAGTCAACAACCTCACCCAAAGCAGTATATTACAAAGCGATATTGTGGGACCTTTGACACAATAGCATCACAGGCAGTGATGTGCCATGCAGTCGCAAGGATAGCTTTTGGTGTCAGGGGCAGTGAGTATCTAAGGGAGCCCCTCCATAAATGATCCAAGGTCAGTTGCTTGTGATTTCTTTTCAGTGTGTATGCGTTCATATTTTCCTGAAATAGTGGGGGTGACCGAGCGTAGCGAGGGAGCCATAAGGATCTAGTGAGGGTTTGGGGGGTTCCCCCTCCAAGAATCTTTTTTCAAATATGGGGTTGAAATGGTGCATTATACAGCAGAAAAACTGAACAAAAAGGCATAAGTTTGTAATCAGTTCTAAAGGGGAACATGAACATTCCATGTCACCAACAGCAGACAAGAACATTTTACAACACAACACATTTTAATGATCAATGTGTCCACAGTGTAAGACAGTACTGTCACTGATGTAACACATTGCCAAAATATGCCTCTGTAGCAACATGTCTATTCTGGCTGTTCCCAATTTAGGCCAACATTGTCCTTTACAAAGCATGATTGATGCTGCCTGAGCATATGCAGTGTGCCCAGTACATATGCCAGTTTATCTCTGTAATATACATTCATTACTTCTGTGGTAATGATTGATGCTGCCTGTGCATTTTGCCCAATACATATGCCAGCTTAGCTCTGTAAAACACATTCATTACTTCTGTGTTAATGAAAGAAACATAATCCAATTCAACAGATAAAATGGGGAAAGGTGATCACCCAAAGGTGTACCTAATTGAAGAAACGCAATGTGAGCACAACCTTTAAGTATGAAGAACTAGACATGGCCGGGTGCCCTACTCTCCTGAGACCCGAGGTGGCCGGTGCACTGGTACCCGGATCACTCCAGCTGAGCTGAGGGCCATGTTGTAGGAACCGGGGAGGGAATTGACCTCATGGTGTCTGCTTTAAAGCCCACAGTGTCTTGGATCTGGTGGGCTACGGTGTTATGCGCTCTGAAAGTTCACTCCCGCAGCTGGCCTTCCTCCGACAGGGGCACGGACACCTTCCAAGGGCTGTTCTGCCTCTTCCAGGTTAGCACTTGTCAGTTGTAAAAACAAAAACTGGATAGAGCCCCAGGCATTTTACCCGCTGTGCTGCTTTTCCGGGTGTGGATGGCATGTTTGTGTTGCCTAGCCATTTTGGCAAATAATTAATTCCCACATGCGGTAAAATCATGTGGGAATTCCTTCCTTTTGTGACGCATTGTGAACAGTACCCAAGGGGGAGTTTTTTTTCAAAAAGTGATGCAAATTGTACCCTCCCTCCGGATGCGGAATGTTCAAACATTAAGACAGCCTACGCCGCTTTTGAGTCTTTGAGCCTTCGAGATACTGCTGGCCAGATACTTGTGTTTCGGTGTATCTGGCAAGCAGTATCTTGGAGGCTCAAAAGCACTGCATGCCACAGACATATGTCAGAAAATATGGCAGGCAATACTTCCCACTGCTGGAGGCAAGGAGAGGTAGGCCTCGGTGTTCACCGCATGTAGCACTGTGAACCTGGTCTGGGCTGAGCTGCTGGCTCACGCAGGCTCTGCCCTGGGCTCGGCAATGCTGATGTGTGAAGGTGGCGCTGTGTACCCGTCACTCACCCCCACACACATTACGTGATTATGATTTGCATTGGCTGTGGCCTCTGGCTCAGACATGCCGGTCCCCTCACACCACCTGATCAACATCTAGACGTAGGCCAAAGACTTGGTTACCTCCCTCAAAATAATCCAATGCAGCTTGGAAACAACTACCAGGATGATCTATGTGAAAACCTAACTTCAGTTCATGACTCACACCTATGTATTGTCTTGATCATAATTGCTGAAATAACTGTCTTACTCTTATGCTCATGCACTAACAATGTTATGACTATGTACAATAAGTTTGTGAATTATGTCTATAACTTGCTTTCTGTTTCACTCCATTTCGAACATGTTTGCCAACCTAGAGGCAAGTGTTGTTTTGTAAAAAGCACTAAATATTAAGGGAAACTGAACCCTTGCTCTACCTCTTTGTTTTGACCTTAGTCAAATAAATAAGCTAAAAGTCAAACTTGGGGTTCCTTTTGTACTTATATCTCTTATAATCACGAGTATACAGTGTCTCTGATATTCAGCATGACAAATGAGATAATATTTGCAGGAAATTATAATGCAAACTGACGTAAATGTATGTGGCAGGACGCCACCATTTTGTTTCAAAAAATTGCATTGGCTGTGAAACAGCCAATGACAATACTGTTACCATGCAAGACAGTTATTTATTTTATTTATTTCCACTACTACAACATGCCTTGCATGGTAACAGTATTTCCATTGGCTGTTTCTCAGCAAATGGAAATTGTAATGTGTGTGGACTACAATTCCTACCCTGAAACTGCAGCCACAACACTCGCTGCGTATAAAATAAACACAAAATGTACAAAAGTAACCCTAATACTTTGTCTGTGCTCTTGGGCTTCAAGGGCCACATTAAATGGCTTGGAGGGCCGCATTGCGGCCCTCGGGCCGCATGTTGGAAAACCCTGGTCTAAAGATTCACCTGTTCCTATAGCTGTTTGCTTGGGGAACCTACTTTCTTTACCTACCCATACCAAATCAGATGATTCAGACAATAGACCTCCTCCAGTTTTGTGGGCTATGATTTGCATTGAGACTTCTGACATGTTTGTATTAAAACACACCTGATGTTGAAGTCCCCCCTTCCTCTATATTTAAAGGGTTTTTAGGTAATTTAGAAATGTGCGCCCAGCGCTCCCTTGCAGTCACTTGTGACATTGTCTAGCATACTCATCATCACTTTCAAATTATTCACCACTTCCCATCCCATCGTTTGAGTTGCTTTTATGGGATTTACCATGACGAAATGTTGCTGTATATTGGCCCCACCTTGCGAGATAGTATTAACATCAGGCGGATTCATACGTTTAGTAGCGGATTCATACGTTTAGTAGAGGACCCAACTGTTTGCGTGGCTTGCTCCACACACTCTATAGTGCCATGACTGTCAGTAGCTGCATCTAAATGGTCATGAGGCGGCTGGATCACTGTATCTCTTCCCATACCTTCACCATTAATACTAGAAACATTCGCTAAATTGGCCTCAGTCTCAGCCAAGTGAATGTTTCTAAGAAACTTTCTAGAGTTAGCTCTCTGTTGATTTCTTCTTCCATTTTTTGATTTTCTTAAAGCTTTCTCGGTTTGTATTCAGATTGGGGAATTTCATCATTATTCAAGATAACAATAGATGATTTGGTTCACATTCTACCATACTGGGAAACCCTACTTCCCAATCACCCTTTTCCACTCCTAACTGTTTGTCAAGCATTACAATTTGTACAGGTTTCCGAAATGCCTAATTACTAAGGATGTCCATTTTAACGTTTAATTCACTAAGGATAAGTGTGTCCGCCCTTACTTCATCTGAATATTTTCATATAGTTCTACAGAGGCACTCAGAATACATTTTAAAGCACAGATGGAGGGAGAAGATAATTTAATTTGATTGTATATTTCTTTTAGTGTATGATGCATGACATTACTATCTGTACCCTCAGGACCCTGCGCCAAATTACTCACAGACATATAGTCCATTAATTGAGACGGCGAATCTGGTGGCCCTTCAAAATGTACGGCAGAGAAGGACTCACCCTGATCAACATAGTTGCATTGTCTGGTCTATTGGTTAGTATCTGAAGATCAATGGAAGCCTCATATGTTGCCTTCATATTCGCAATGATTTCATGATTTAAGCAACCTACATTTTCCACACATGCAAGCAGAGTATGGTCTGTTAAGTTATCTACACCCTCTCAGAGTTTTACTTTCATAAGGGTGAGACACCTGACCTCAGTACTTGATCCTGCACAAGGAAAAAAATCCTAAATTCGTTGGGCCATCATAGGGGTTACCCAAATATAAGTACGTTTTCACATCTTAGATTTAGCAGCAACATTGTTTCCGGCTACAACTTCATCAATCAGACCCTTCTCAAACATGAGTTCCTGTGTAATATTCAAATCGGAACATATCATCTGTAGAAGATCCTCTTCTGTTTGGATTCCAACGGAATAGTTGGAGCATGTGATTTAAGTCTTTTGCACTGGCTAGTGCAGCAAAGTTTTCTTCCATTGTCTTTTGAGCTCCCTGATTGATTTGCTCGATGACTGATCCAATTTGGGAGCCACCAACAGACTCGGTTAGGTGTTTAAATTGTTGGTAAAGTCACCACATGTTGTGCTGGGCGAGTTCACCAAACTAGAACCCACGCCAGTATGACTTCTTAGTTTCGACAAATAAATAGATCTTGACATGTGTCGGGTACCACGAGCAATTTGACAAACGAGAAAAAGCAGAAAGTGAGCAGATGATAGTACAAGGCCCTTGGCCGGCTATAGCTAACACTCGCTTTTATCAATGACAACAATTAGCCATTTAACAATTAGCTAATACAGGAGCCAACTATTCCCCAAACATCTCAAGGAGAACCAAACAGCACCAATCAGTTGGTGCTTAAACTGCTGATCGGCTTATAGGCCTTTTATCCACAGTCACCGGCCATCTGGTTGCAAGACCGTTTAGCACTTGCCGTTCGTAGTTAGTAATTAGGACCGAATATTAAGGGGCCCAATATGAAGAACAGTCAATCAGAGTTGGTGCAAATTAGTGTAATTTCAAAGGCCTTTCGCCCACAGTCACTGACCGTCTGATTGCAAAATAGTTTCACAGTTTAACAGACTCTTTTTTGTTAAATCAAGTCAGCAGACCTTGCTCCCACCACATCTGAAGATATAAAACTGGGATTTAGCTCTGTTCGCTACGGACTTACTTGCCTTTTGCAGTGGTCATAATGCCGCCTCTGCACTCTACACGCCTCACACCTAACACTTAGCTTTCACACTTCGCACGGTTTGTGAATATATTGGATAATACCTCCTCCTCCCTAAAAGGACCAGCAGCGGTAATGTTCCTTTTCAAAAACAAAAGAAAGCATTTTGAAAATTCTCCCAAACTTGATCAGCCTGGTTGGCAAAGTCTTTCCTCCACACACGGGTATCCATACAAGTAGATACTTAACACTTAGCTTTCACACTTCACGCCTTTATTAATAATACAACCAACTCACATCAGTCTTCAGGCACCAGAAGTTGTTGCAGTGTTACGTATTTGCATTCTGCCACTTACAGCTCCACAGTGATAAATGAAAAGCAAAACTGTGCATCTTAGAATGCATAGAAATACTCAGCGCAGGATGCACCACTCACACCTGACCAATGTAGCATCTGCGAATGTACATCTCTGCTGAAGAGGCAGTGATGGGAAAGAAGCTGACTATAGCTCAATGCTGCTTTTTACCCAATACAAAATTCCATTTGATTTACGGTACAAATATTTGGGAATAACTTAACTACACATCCCAGAATGCAAGCCACTGTAAAAGAACAGCCATGGCTGGATGGAATATGACAAATGTGGGGTCACTACACCATACTTAAAGCTTTGTTTGATGTAGTCCCCTCTCTGTAGCTCTATTGTGCTGTAGCACCTTGAAGCATCTTTTGTGCTAGATGGAATTACAATAATGGTCACAAACCAAATAATCGGACAGACTTAAGGAATATGGCAAAGTACTACTCTATTATCAATTAAATAAAGCAGGGTCAACTGGCAGACATCGGACTGATGCTTCCACACTCACACAGCAGCTTGATTACATGGAAGTCTTATACCCCAGTATGCGTCATCTATGATGTCATTCTACGTGGCAAAATTCAAAATTTATCAAGGGTAAGGATTGGTGAAGGAACATATGTACTTATAGAACATATAAGAATTAGTGCATCATTGTCTACCGCTTATCTGTAGGGCACGCCTTGAACTACCTCTATAGCGGACGAAACAGTGGATTGGCTCATGCAACATTGTATCTTAGGTTCCCCCCCCCCAACACCACTGATTGGTTGGCATACTATCCCAACCTAAGACATCTGGCTCTTTAGAAGCATGTGCATGAAACAAAACCTACGTGTTTGAATCCCGTCAGACTACTCCCCATTTTCCCAATCAGTCCATCATCTCTCAGCGGTAGGTGGGAGAAACCAAAAGGTGTCTCACCCGCTACTCCCCGGGGATCTCTCTATCAGGTGGCCAGGGCACAGCCATTGCCTTTGGATCCAGACCCTGGGGTGGACCAGTGCGGGAGGATCACCTATGTGAGGGCTCTTCGGGGAGTGGGAGTGGGCACCTGATGGCGAGACGCGGTATCCCCCTACATGTAACACCTTTACCCCATCCTACCCAGTCGGATATTTAGGAACACAATGCCCACCCCCCTTCCCTTCACAAACACTTTCACACGGACAGCCCGCTCTGGGAGAAAACAGACTCACACCCGAGCATTGTACCTGACATGTACCACTACTATCGTCAGGCAAGGTCAGGCAGTTACTTGTAATCACTCGCACCTGACTTCGATTAAACTTCCCCATACGGATAAAAGGCAGAGCACAAGCACACACTCAGAGCAAGGCAAGGCACACGAAGGAACAGTATTTTCACGACGGCAGCTGAACGAGGGAAGAAAGACGGCAAACCAAGAAGGGTGTGCAAGGAGGGAGATACCCTTGACCTTTCTGGCGAGAAACCATTGCTTTGCAGAACCCTTCAGATTAAAAAGCATAAGGCAAGGAAACCAAACTGAAGAATCCTGTATTGTGTGTTGGAGATACCCAGGGCCCTCTTGCACAGCTGACGGAGTCGGTGAGGAACAGAAGCCGCTGTGGTACCGCCCTTGGCTCCAAGATCAAAGCAGCGCCAGAGAGATCAACACAGCCGGTGAGTTGGGGAGACCGATGCAAGACCGGTCTGTGTTGAAGTCAAGGTTGCAAGCAGCAAAGTTGTATAAAGAGCGCAAGAACAAAGATTGGTAACACGTGTGATAAAAGACGTGAGGAAAGCTTAATTGCGGATGGATGTTTGAACATTAACGGAGAAACATACAATATCAATGACGAAGGGGTCTGGCACCGCGAGGGTGCTCAATCAAAGGTCCCTGTAAGGTATCCAGCCAAGAAGTGGCAGAAACAAAAGATTGGTAAGAATGAGAAATGAAGTGAATCGAAGTGGTCCTACGACGGTTTAAGCAAAACCCATCGCACATTCAAAAGTCTTAGATTTTTTATATAAAGAGGAAAACTTAGAACGTGAGAGAACAAGGTCCGAGCCCGAACGAGGGAGACCAATTGTGAACATTGTGCTAAAGGGGTCCGAGCCCGAACGAGGGAGGCTAATTGTGAAAATTGTGCTAAAGTGGTCTAAACCCAAACGAGGGAGATCATGGTCCAAGCCTGATCGAGGGAGACCATTTGTGAACATTCTGTTAAAAGGGGTCAGAGCCTGAAGGAGGGAGACCCATGAGGAACACTGAAAGCGAAAACTTGTGAATGTGAAAATTCTAATAAGAAAAGAACTTTGGTGCTTGTTTGTTACGACAGGCCGTAAGAGACTGTTATTGGGAAAGATGTTTTGGCAGAATGCCCTGATACCTGTGCTTTGAACTGTATCCCCGTGGCAGAGAAGCCAGAGTGTGTGCGAACTTCGAATGTGCTGTCTTGCCCTGTGCTGAAAACATGGGGAAGGGAAGCTAACTGCTCAAATATCCTGACATAATATTTCTTGAACACTTTGTTTGCATACATTATTGTCCCAAGCCTTTTGTATTTAGAAGTAAGGATTGGCAATAGGTTTATTAGTATAGGCCCCTTTATTTTGACATAGACTACACTAGGGCTACGTTATTATTATTTGATGGTCGTAGCTTGCTCCCATCGTTAGACTTAGGCTTAGATAGGCGTTCAACCAACCAATTGAAGTTCAATAAACACCCTTGAACTGTGATCATTTGTGTCTGTCTTCACTGTTTGATACCATGCCTTCCTTACATAGGCCATCAACCAAAGTCTTCAGTTTGTAGTTGACCTTGTTGCTGCTCACTGTCCTGGAACATTCAAGGGAGTGTGAGCACACCACTATCTTAGCTTGAGGTTCTAATGAATAGTCTTGGTTTTCGACTTCTGAGTCAGATGTGAATAGACCAGGAATGTGTCCATTTCAGCCTTTCATTTACTATTTGATTTAATTATGCAGGGTGCTGTTGCTCCTTTTGGCCTCTAGAGACTTGCTCACTCTCTCATGTGAACTTTGTATGCTTTTAATTGAACAGCAGTTTGGGTCTTGTGCTCTAGCACCTTAAAGCGTCTTTTTTATGCTAGATGGGATTACCAGTAAATATCTCAGACCAAATAACTGGACAGACCAAAGGAAGATGGCATATCATAAAACCTATTGCCCGGAGAGATTGGATTAGGGGAACATGTCTACTCATAGAATTATATAAGGGTTAATATCTCATTGGCTGTACCTTGTCTGTATGAGATGCCCCGAGCTACTTCTACGTACGTTGCATACTGATTATAGCAGAGAATATGTCAACGGATTAATAACTGCAACATTGTATATAAAAGTGCATGGCAGGCTTTCTGATTGGTTGGCAACCCTGTCCAACCTTGGACTTTCGGCTTGTCTAGCAGCACGTGAGTGAAGCCGAAACCTAGGTGTTCGAGCTGCATCAACTTGTTCTCTCTTTTCGCAATTAGTCCATCATATGTCATCAACCCAATTCTGAGCCAAGGCCTATCGTTTGTAGTTGACCTCGTAGTCTGCTCACTGTTCTGGGACATTAGAGGGAGTGTGAGCACACCACTATCTTAGCTTGAGGCTCTAATGAATAGCCTTTGTTTTTGACTTCTGAGTCATGCGTTAGGAGACCACGATTTTGTCCATTTCCGCCTCTCAAATACTGCTATTTGATTTTATTAAACAGGGTGCCATTTCCCTTTCTGACCTTTAGAGACTTGCTCACTCCGCCTGACATAGGCTTTTGTCTTCGTAGTTGTCCAACACATGGCATCTGCAAATGTCCTTGTCTCTCCTAATCTTAGCAGAAATATGTTTTACGAACATGGTCTGTTCATTCGACTGGCTTTGCGCCTTGCAACCATCTCTCGAAATAGCCTCCTTGATCCCAGTCCAAGGTACTCCCTTATTCTGCACACAAAACAGCTTTTTCCTCAGTTCTTGAATTTGCAATCCTAGGTGCATATTTTGAGGTAGCTGGGTTGTTTATTTAACATGGGCCGCTGTCCATTTTCTTCCAATAGCCGTCCTAAACGTTATGTATATACCTCTTTTTAGCAGGTTTCTATATGCTTTTTCTACCTTGCGTTAGAGCATATTTACAGTTATTGGTCAGCAAGTTCCTTCATCTTATTTTCACGATTACTCCATCTTTAGGTACGTTTCTCTTAGTGCTTCAATTACATAGTCCGTCTTAAGTATTTCTGTATCGTTTCAGCATAGGTTTATATATCTTCTTCATGACTTCATTCGATTGTCGTCAGACTTTTGCTTAGAGTTCATCCATATTTCCCATAGCCACACATCCTTTCACTGTCTCAACATGAGGGTCTCTTCTGAATGGCGGTCCGAGTGAATACCATCTTTCATATAATCAACACAGTATAGACATGTCGCATAAACTCATGAATGGGTTCCCAATTGTAGCTCTTCCTGTGCTATACCAATAGGATGGTTGTGAGGGGGCGGGGACTAGAGCAGAAGCATCCACCTGCTCCTCTACATTGCCCCCTCTGGTCGAATATTTGAGCATACCCTTCTTTTCTTCTTCTTCTGCAATTCCTGCTTCATCTTCTATGATATCATCATATTTTCTTTTCTTTGGGACATATATCTTCATCATCCCCCTCAGGTGACCCACATTTTTTCTGTGTTCATCCACACTCGAGGTCTTATATCGACAATCCCCTGCTGGTGAACTGAAGATCCGTCATCCCACATATCTCTTCCGATCTTGTGGATAGTAAAACTTTGTTCCTGTAGGTGCAAGAGAACTTAATGTTTTCTCAAGTACTTTCTTCTGTCTGTGTTTTTTCTCCAGTGCCACTGTTAATGTCAATCATTATCTTCATTCTAGTAGCTTTCTAGGCTGTTTTCTGACATTTTCCCGAGATGATCCTTACGAGACAGAATCCTAGCAACACTGACTCTAGTATTGCTCCAAGTAATTTGAAAGCATTTGCTAGCCAGGATGGAATCCATGAAAACAGAGATGAGAACCAATCGTCTCCTGCCGTCTCATCAGCTTTGTCTTACATTTTTTTATGCAGGGTTGTTAACATCGTTATTGCTTCTATCAGGGTTCCATTTTCTACATAATGAGATGATATAAACGTACCATCAGCAAGATGGCCCGACTTCGGCACAGACGCCTCCTTCCATTGCTGTTATCAGATCCAAAACATACCTCTTCTGGAGGGTCATCAGCCTGATGGGTCTCAATTCTTCTTTGATTGCATTAAGTCTTTTTATCATTGCATTGATTGTCTGCAGCAATTCCCACCAAGTGAGCTGTAACCACTTGGCATTTACAGCAGCTTGAAGTCCTTGTATAAATATAGATGTCATTATGATGATATGATATATGATATGGCATTTATAACACGCCTATACACAGGTGTTTCAAGAATCATGAACGTCTTGCTGAATAATTTCTGTTCATCAGGAATGTCTTCATAAGCCTTTATTTCGATTAGAAATTATTCTCTTCTTTTAGTTGACGAAGACTAACTGATCTCTTCCTTCTTTGGTGTTCATTCATTTTTGGAAACTCCTCAATATGGAGGTCACTTTGGTGAATCACTAACGCTGGGATGTTTACATTTACAATGGAGCACACTCCTCCCCAGTCTTTAGGCAACTGCATGTAGGATCTGGATTCACAGGACCAATATCGATCCATTAGTACTGCAGTTCCTCCATTCATTCCTTGTACTTTAATTATTTCTCCACAACCTTTATTCCTTCCAACATAGACCATGCCATTATTCTTGAAGCAGGTTGTTGCGTTCTTCAATTGTAATATATGCACTGGTCTACACTGGTCCTGCTTCGTTGTCAACCCCGGTTAGTAGTTTTGCATACTTGGCCCATGATTCCAGTCACTCACTAGTCACCTTTTACACCTTGTGGATTGCTTCTTTTTTCGATAAATGTGCAGTGAATGATATTAGTCCATCTTCCCATCCAGTAGTGGTTGCTAAATGCCCATACACCAACAGCTGTGTTCTCTCCCAGCATCCTGGCTCTCCTGATTTTTCAGTCATGTCTGAGCAGTTGATTCTTTTTATTTGGACAGTTATATATGTTTTTTGTCCATTTGATTCCAGGATTTGTATGGAAAATTCGGTCTTGATCGCGATCTTAGAATTGCCAATTTTCCTTTGAATTGTCCTGTGGTGGGACATGCTGCCAGATGACCGAGACATACTGTATCATGTGAAGGCATTTCTCTTGCAATAAATGTTCTTGCCGCATTCATGGCATACAGTATTAAGGAACAGACATAACAATTCTCATCTGTACCATAGATTATTAGCTAAATAAGTGGAACTTTCATGGTCTTCTTCAGCAACTCTCTTTATTTGAGAAAGATGTCTTTTAGTATCAGAAATCAGTGGGATTTTTGGACTCTTAATGGGTACAATGGTAGATATCTTATTTTCTTGTTCATCACTGCTTATAAGGTGTGTGAATGCCAATATAATAAGGATGGCGACTAAAATCAAAATACCACAAAAGCTCCAATAATTATCCTACGTGCAGTACATTTCTTTCATGGAGCTACAGTTCTTACCTCTTGAAACATTTCAATTTCTCCAATTATGTTTAATATATCAAGTGTGTCGATTATTGATGATTTATGAATTTATAACAAAAACTGCAAAATAATCGCCAATAATTCTTAAAACAATAGTGTTGTTTTTAGGATTGCAGAGAAAATATCACAATATCTGTATGTCTTCTTATCAAGGCTGGATAAGACTGCAATATATAGGAGAAAACGGCAAGTAAGAACTTGTGTACAATAGGTTGCATAAGAAATAAAGTTTTCTTCTTTTCTTCTGCCTTTTATTGCTTCATTCACATTGTTCCTTTATCCAGGGCCAAACTCAGCCTTTCACCCTTCCGAGGTCGATAAATGAGCACCACACACGGTGGGTAATAATAAGCAGCGCTCAGATACCTGAACGTTTGTAGCGCTATATAAATGCTAAATTAAATTAAGTTAAATTAAATCTTTGTCTAAGGAAAGTGTTCCATTGATCACTGCAAGTCCATCAGTCCTTAAGAAACCCTAATGTAAAAGTTTTGCTTTCTTCTTCCCTTGCCTTATCTTGGCATTTGGTTATAGACAGTGGGGGTCATTCCGACCCTGTGTAACGCTCACCTTGTATCCACGGGGACCTCACTCAGCCTGTTCTGATCTCTTACGACCTCGAACCCTTCCCTGGAGTCTACTCGACTGGAGACTGGGCCTGAAACACAGGATTGGTAGAGTTTAACTCCCTATTGTCTCTGTGTGCTTGAACCTCTTCTTCCCCGGGGTCCAACCCTTCCCTTTGATCCACAGCTCACCTTGTTTTCTTGGAAAGTGTGCTCTCCGTCCTGCTTTCAGCGCAGGGGTGCGTTGATTGATGCGGACTCATTGCTGCCTAGTCACTTCACTGGCAAGAGTCCGACAGGTAAGTATAATGAGTCTTTTGAACAGTTCTCTAACTTCGTTCCTTTCTTTCCTTAGATGATGGCCGGCGTCCGAGGATGGCGACGTGCTGCTGAGATGAGTAGCGCTGAAGGTGAGTGAAAGCGGGATGCACGATGCGACCCTTTTGTATTTGTATTGAGTTCTTTTTCTGTGTCTTTTAGGTGCCGCGACGTTTTCAGCGTGGATGCCGGTTATGTAAGCGCAGTATGCGGCGCCTCTAGATGTTTCCACGCTAACCTGGAGTGTCTTTTCCCTCTTGCAGATGTATGAGAAGTTCCGGAGACAGAGTTCCTCCAGAGCGGCTGTGATTCAGGTAAGCGTTTGAAGCTCGTACAGTCTTTAAAAATAAGTGAAGATTTGCTGAATGCTTATTAATGCCTTTTTTCTGTTATTTTCCCTTTTCCTTAGGAAGCGGCGTGCCGGGATGGGAATGACACTGCCGAAGATGCCCGCAGAACAGAAGGAGCGATGAATGATGGGCAGAAGCGCTGCAAGGTAAGGCTGTTCCTAACGGTGTTCTTGTTCTTGCAGGAGCTGAGCGCAGAAGAAAGGTGCAGGCCTACTGGAGACCGATCCGAACACGGTGAGTGTCACACTGCAGGTGCAGAAAACACAAAGCTTGTTTCTCAGCCTGGGCATGGCTTAAATAGTCTCTGGGTATCCCACGTGTCTCTGGGCTGATCCACACCCAAAAGACTAGACCGCACATGCAGTTCTGGGAACCGAAATATGTGGGGGCATCCATCTTGTCCCCATCAATGCACTTCAAGTCCAAACCCCAGTGTTATCCTATGGGAGTGAGTGAGTCTGGTGCCACAAGCGCTAAGTCTGACTCCAAGTGGGTCTTTGGAGGGATGGAGAGGCCCTTGCGGGCCATGTAGGTGATCGTGGCCTGGGTCCAGCCTGACATCTTGGAGGGCTGGGGGCATGAGGGGCAGGAATCATGACATCCTGGCAGTAAGGATGCTGGAGCTGTTAACCCCCTACCGCCCTATTATGAGGTCCCTTAGCAGGTCCCACCAGGACCGGCTGGTTTTACCAGCTTGTCTTAGCGGAACCTGTTAAGGGACCATGGAGCTAATAACGGGCCCGCAAATCGCAATTGTTATTAGCTCCTTCCCCATTCCCATTGAGCCCTATGGGGGCTCGAATGGGATTGGGGAATGGTTTTCTGAATGGGGACTTACCGGGTCCTCCAAGGTTGGAATGACCCAGTAAGCCCCCATTCAGTGAACCCGGACACAGGGTTGGAGGCAGCCATGGTGCTATTTGCACCATGGCTGCCTCCAAACTCGTAATGACCCCCAGTGTCTGTACCCACTGAAATTATTCACTTGCTTCAGTAAGGGTAGCTTCAGAAGATTTCTCCTTTGTATGGTTTGACGTCATGTAAATGTATTCACGGTCGCCTTCCTTGTAGTTTTATATCAGTACGGCTTACTTCCTCCACTTCATGGGGGCCCTCAAAGCAGATGCTTACGAATTTGCGCACCACCACCTGATCCGCTGGTTGGTTTGAGCGTCTCTTCCAAATCAATGTGCCGATTATCCTTTTTGCTGTCCCTTGATCCCTCGTGTCGGTTCTGGAGCTGTTGAGACATAACACTTGCAGTCATTGCTTTCAAATAATCATGCATTTCATCGCCTAGGGCCCTCGCTACCCTATGGGCATCTGTATTTTCCCTTGTTGGGGGAGTGAGAGGAGTTCTCATACAGTGTCCAGTCACCAACTTATGGGGCGTTAGATGGTGATCTGAGCCCGACTGGTGCCTCAGCACATATAGCGCAAGAGGTAGGCAATGGAGCCATCCCTTTTTTAAAGGGACTTTTACTTTTCTATGCTCTCTTTCAAAAACACATTTAATTTTTCATAAATTCCATTTGCTTGCGGATGATAATCTGAAGCAAATTTGTGCCTAATGCCTAATAGCAGAACTATATTTTCAAATAACTCATTTACGAAGTGCGGTCCATAATCAGATCCCAAAACCTTGCACACACTGCATCTTGGAAAGACTTTGCGCACAAGGAACTTGGCGGTGCATGCCGCATCAAGGTGCGTGCATGTAGCCCCCTCGATCCATCTTGAAAGGGGACATACTACAACTAGCATGTATCTCTAGCCATTGCAAGTCTGCAGCATATCTACATAATATATATGTAGATGCTGGAATGGTCCACCTGGTCTGGGAATTACTCCTCTCACTGTTCGCAAAGTGTGTCCTGCAGTCGATTTTTGCGACGAAATACAGTTTATAATGAACTGTGCCACATGTTCAAATAGGTTTGGTACAAACCATTCTTCTGCTTCTCTCTCGAGTCACATGCGCTGGGTAGTGAAGCTGCTCCAATGCTATCCTCAATAGTGCCAGAGGCAACCAGTAAGATAGCTCAGCGGGTTGAGCGCTCGCTGCTGCGATCTGAGCGTGATCTGCAGGTCGCAGGTTCAGATCCCGGCAAGGCCAACTCAGCCTTTCATCCTTCCGAGGTCGATAAATGAGCACCAATTTCAGTTGGGTGATATTGTATAAAAATATGTGCTCTGTAAAGCGCTTTGGATAAAGGCGGTTTATAAATAACACATCATTAACATTATAACTGGCTTTCCAGTGTGATCCTGTCTTCAAATTGCCTCAGTAGGGGATAGAGAACATCCCTGTTTTTTCCATAACTCTTTTTATTCCTGCGATGCCCGTCTTTGTATTTCAATTAAGTGCACAATGGACGTTATATTAAATCCTTCCTTAGCCAGCATGCATCACCCTGTTGCCTGCCTTATATTCTTTACTTAACTCTCAAATGTGGTTGGGTAATATGCTGGGTTTCTGGCTTCTAAATCTGCTGCTTCGTTTCCGTAAGAGATTAAATCTGTTTTCTTTGAATGGGCTGTGCATTTTACGATTGCTATAGCCTGTCTGAAACTTAGTACTTTTTCTAATAATCCTGCATGTTGCACTGGAGTGCCGTCTGCGCGGAGGAAACCCCTCCTTTTCCAACATGACAAGACTGCGTGTACAGTTGACGTTACGTAAACTGAGTCAGAGTACACCGTCACTTCCTCATCCTCAAAGCTCCACATTGTGTCAGTAAGCACGGCTAATTCTGCAGCCTGTGCTGAGTAATTTGGGGACAATCTCTTACTAATGATTACCTCAAATTTACCCTATCGGTTCAGTTTTACCACTGCCGATCATGCATGTCTCACCCCATACTTTTGACCAATTCTCGAAGACCCATCAATGAAAACCACTTCGTACCACCCCCCTCCCTAGAGCATTTTCTCTAACTTGGGGAATATCATCATAACATTCAGTATACGTTGTACAGTCATGCATCATCTTCTCCCACTGGTTCAGCTATAAACATTGCTGGATTCACTGTGCTACACCTAACAATTTTGATCGCAGGGTTTGAGATAATTACCTCATACCCAGACACTCTTTGTATGGTCAATGTACTTTTAGGTTTCTCATAAATGGCAAATAATGCATGTTCTACGAACAATGTCACTTAACTCCCCATGGTTATGCTTGAGGCTTTTTCAATTGTAAAGGCAGCCGCTGCCAGAGATTGCTCACAAGAATAATGTCCTTTCATGACTGTATCTAAGATCGCACATTAGTAAGCCAATGGTTTATAACCATGTCCTAATGTTGTTTTCTGTGTAAGCACTGCTGCCATGACTTCTCCATTTGAATGAGAGAAAAAGTAAAATTCTTCACTATAATTTGGAATCCCTAACACGGGCTCTGCTGATCGCCTTTTTTAATTCATGAAACCCTCAATCATCTCTTCTGTCCATATTAGTTTATTTTATAGTCATCTGTGCCTCTTTGAATCCTTTTAAAAGTGGTTGAATATATGTACTGTAATCGAAGACCCACGCCCTGCAATAATTTCATAGACCTAAAATTGATTGCATTTGTCTCACTGTTTTTGGCTGTTCAGTCCTCATAATAGCCTCTGCCCTTTCAGGTGTCACTTTTTTCCCTTTGTGTGAGATCACCTGTCCTATATACAGTACTTCTTTTTGACAATATTGTAATTTCTCCTTATCCACTTTGTACCTTTTCTCTGCTAGTATAGTCATGAGTTTGACAGAGTCTTCTCTGCATCTTTCTTCTGTCTCACTGCACACTAAAATGTCATCAACATATTGAATTATGGTACTTGAACATTACCCAAGTCCATCTAAAGGACTCTATTTAAAATTGATGGGGATTCACAATACCCCTGGGCAAACGAGTATATTTCAGACGAATCGTTCTAAAAAAGGAAGTCAAATCTTGTGAGTCTTGTGGAGGGGAATTGAGAAAAATGCATTTTTTAAATCTACAACAGTGTAATACTTTGCTTTCGATGGGCTATTGCATAATATTGTCGCAGGATTTGGAACTAAAGGAAATTCTGCTTCAACTATATTGTTTAGGGGCCTCAGGTCCTGGATGAATCTTCACAACTGCCCCACCCCCCATTGATTTTTTTGACAGGGTACACACCCGGGTTACACTGAGAATCAGTTGGTACCAAAATGCCTTGTTTCATTAAAGCAGATATGGTTTTGAATATACCTTCATCCTCTTCTCTGGACATTGGATACTGTTTTGCACGTGGCAGAATTGCTCCTGCTTTGAATTAAATGTTTACCTCTCCTACTTCTTTCAATAGAACCACGTCATAGGAACTTGAAGTCCATAAGATACTTGGTACTTTTTCCAAGTCTTCCTGAAGAAATGGCGGTTTCTTTTTTACCAATGCCATTCTCTGCGGTATTTCAACATTCTCTACTTTAAGCCAATAAGTAAGATTTATGAAAAATACTAACTCATCATTTGAATAGTCCTCCCTAAATAGCTCCTCATCTGTCAACCTATATCCTTCGTCAAGGGCTATCAACGTTCCCCATCCCCTTCCCTCATTGTCTATCCCATGAAGTGTCACCCTTTCTTCTCTCACTATTGCTGCTTCTCAGTGGTCGAAGTGAGCAGGAACGATTGGGAGTGGTGCTCCTCTACTTTTTTAAAAATAAAGTTTTACTGTTCCTATACTTTTTTTTTAAAAAAAAAACTGTTCCGGAATGGTTTCATTTTAAATTAAAAGTGTAGGAAGAAGTTTAAACTTGCACTTTAAGTGCAGTAACCTGAACGTTCCCTTGTACAGCAGGTGCATGTGTTCGGAGGTTTGTATTGTGTGTGGTAGGGGGTTTGGTGATGGGGTTTGTGGGGCGCGGGGACAGGCCAGTAGGGAACATAGTTCTGTTACTTCCTTTCGTACACTTTGACCACTGCTGCTTCTATTTCTAAAGGGATAATTTGCCCTTCCTCGTCATCCATAGTAATCTCTGGCCTGAACAAAAAGGTATCCAGTATTCTCAATAGCTTGCCGATCAATTTAGGCAACCATGATAGTAAGATAGTCACTCCATTCAAAAATGTATCCTCCTCTAGAGTTATTCCTCATAGAGCTTTCTTTCCTGTAAATGCTAGTATGAGTTCCCTCACATTTACATATTAAGTTTTGTCATCAAGTCACTCCCCAGTATGTTTACCGACGTCTGTCTAGAGTATAATAATGGAATAGACATGTCATGTTCACATATAGAAATTGGTAATTAGTCTGTAAATGGAACTAAATTCTTTGCCCCAGAAAATCCCTGCGCATTCATGACAACACCTGGCATTGGATATTTTCCCTCACAGACACAGGAACGAGTTGCTCCTTTGTCCACAAGAAATGAAAATGTCTTGCCTCCTATCATCACCTTGACCCTTGGTTCCTCACTGGGGTCCGGTGTTACAGATAGCACTGAACACATAAGGTCCTTCTGTGGGCTGTCCAATAGTGGATATAAATCCATCCCTGTACCTGTGAAAGTATTTGCTCCCACCACACTCATACTTCCCGATTTGGGTGCGTCGCTCCCATATCCATGTGCCATTGTGATGCACCTGCCTGTTGCATTGGAATATATTGTACTTGTTGCGCCAGTGCCTGTTGCATCTCCATAGGTGCTTGCTGTTGTTGCCCTTGTGGCGGCTGCAACCGCATTGGGGCTTGTTGTATTTGCTGTGCTTGTGGTACATATGTCTGAGTTTGCGTGTGATCTTGGGCATAATATCCTTGTGAATCTGTATTGTACCGTCGAGCATATCCCATCGCCCCTCTTGGAGATTGCCAATTCTGTTGATGCATGCCTCCCCTACTTCTACTTCTGCATACTCTAGCTAAATGTCCTAATTTACCGCGATTCCAACATTGCGGTGACTGTCCGCAATTAAATCCTCCCCTTCCTTGAGGGTTTTGAAATCCACCTCACCCTCCTCCTCGAGGCCCATTCCCTCTGCCACTTGGCATAACATTATACCCGTTCTGATCCATAGCATATATCGTATTATTCTCCTGTGGTAAGTGCACTGTTTGTGCCGTCACTCCCTCATTGTTTGTCAATATTGCTCTTTCTATGGTGTGTTTTGATAGTCTTTTTCTGCAACAACTTCGCCTCTTCCTGTTTTCTACCCTCTGCTTTCTTTTTGTCTTTCTCCGTTAATATTCTACAGTAATACACAATTGCCAAGTGTATCTCTGGCCATGGCTTTGCTACCATTCCTACCCGTTTCTTTAGTTAACTTTGCACCGGCTCTGACAGCCCTTGACATAAAATGTGGTAAAATATTGCTACCCTTTTATCCCATGATTCATGCGTCTCCAATTCCATCTGTCCTGAATCTCCCGAATAAAGGCAATGGGGTCTTCAGTCTCTCCCAGTTTCCTAGTCATTTTTGCCCCAATATCAGAATATTGTACATGAAGTCATCGCCATACATCTGCTCTACACTTATTAAATGGCAATCCATTGTGCACCGTGTTTTGTGCAGTAACTTTCAGATAGCCTGCTCTTTTTCAAACGTCGTCAGCTCTCTCCCCTAGGATGGCTGATAATAGGCCTTTAATGTCGCCTATAGCTAAAGTCGCTCCTGACGTTCTTTTCTCTAGTTCAGAAATCAATTTTCCCGCACCTGAAGTTAACCTTGGTAGTGTGCACTTTAAATTCTCCTTATCCATTTGGGACCACTGAATATATTGAGATTGACCCCCCGTCCCCCTTTCTCTAATTGTGACAATCCTGATTCATAATCTTACCCACCCACACTCCTTGTTGTCCAAGCACCGTAGTTCTTGCCCTTTTGTCTTCGTCCTGGCAATGCCCTTAATCTGCTTTTATAAAGGTGGGGATGTATCCCCTGTCCTACACGATCGTGCTTGTGGTAGTTCAGTATATGGTGTTGATTTTAGTGTTTTTTCTATGGGGTCTTCTAAATGTGACAATTTTACCCCTTTATCTACGCTTGATTCTCTTGAAAATCTGCATGCGCCCTCTCTCTCCACCCTCTCATTCTCTTCTCTTTCTTCATCTGACATCATTATGCCCCAGCTTGTGTGTCTGTTATCTTCTTCTACATCGTCAAGATCTAACCTACTTAAGGACATCATTCTATGGTCGTCTGTTATGACATCCCCTGATTTACCTTCAGTTCCCTTTGATCGGGAACGCTGAGTATTCTCATGAGTTCCATACCTTCCTCTATCCCTCATTTGCCTATATAATTTCCCAAGTCTCTGCTCTATGTCTTCTGTGTCCTGCCCTTTAGTCCATGCCGATCGCGGCATCCCTTGCAGTTCCCTTCGGGGCTGTTGTGACCCTCTTTCTTCTTCTGATCATTCTTGTGCTTCTATAGGCACTATGCTTCTGCACCATAAATATTCTATTTCATGGTCTTTTAATCCCATACTCCTGTTCATTTCTTCCTTTCTTCTCCTTAGTTCCTTTAACTCTTCTTCCTCTCGCCTTCTTTGCAACCTACATTTTTGGGCTTCTGCCTCTTCTTTTTGTTTCTCTTCTTCTAATCTCTCCTTCTCTTGTCTCATCTCACACCTTTTCCGTTCCTCCCTTTGCTTACATTCTTTGTCCCTTTCTTCTTTGTGTATTCTCTCTTCTTCTTTCTCTTTTCTCTTGCTCTTCCCTTTCCTCTTTTCCTCTTTCCCGTACTCCATCAATGCCTTTATCGTCTAGTTTGAGCAATACTTGTCCTTCCATCCATTAATTATGTACTATTGTCATGCCCTTAGCTATATTCTTAGTCCCCTTCTGTCTTTCTGCCTTTTCCTCTGTCTATCTGTGTCTGTCTTGTCTATCTTTTCTCTCATCATGCTGTTTACCTTCACCGTGTGTTGATATATTTTTGTGTTCTCTGTTCCTGCTCTCTTCCGTGATGTCTTCACGGTTATAAGCAGGGGGCTCATATCATATATTGGATTAACACACCCCACTGCTGCCTTTAATTCCTTCAAAAGATAAAATCCCTTTTCTTCAGTATTTATATCTTGCTTTTCAGGAGGTAAAATAGGAGCTGAAGGTGTTGCATCGTCTTCTTTTCTTTATTCTGATTAAGCACCCACTCCCGTTCAGCTGGATCTTCTTTCTCACACCCACATTTTCCAGAGTTCTAAAACTGCCAACCTTTTCTCTAACTTCTTCCCTGCTATCATGTGAGGCAATACTGGTTTTGATAACTAACCCTTTTGAGGCCTTGACACACGTGCTTTTTAGTTATGCCCTTGACCCATTCAGAACATTTCCTAATTTTGGCTGCATATCTCTGCATTGTTCTGCATAGGTGTAAAAGAGATGTGTCTTCCATGGTGACATGTCAGTTGAGACTGTCAATACTTACCCAATTTGTTAATTTTCTTTCTAGGTTTATTAAATATATAATTTTAATCTTTTTGAGCAAGCACCATCAATCACTGCTCGTAATACTTGAATCAAAATATTTTAAAAACTTTTTGTACCACTGTTCTTCTTTACACTTTTTATCAATTATTTTTATATCGATCTTGGTTTTTAAATATCTTAAAGTTCTGTTCTTTATTTGTATATTAATTTAATCTAATTTTAACATTCTGATTGACGTCAATCCTTTGTTTAATAAATGTACCAAAAATCGTTTATTTTCACTGTGGCAGGGTCGCTTTTAACACTTGCCGTTTGGGAAACCAAAGGCTGCATCATGGAGGGGATAGAATCTCTCTGCGTTAAAATTGGGTTGAATGCCGAAGCTACTATGAATGTCGTGATATATAGGCCTCATACACAGTCCCAGGACTTCTTGGCTGGCCTATCTAGTTTCTTCTCCCTTTGCTGAAACCTAAACCTAGTTTTCTTATTTTGGGTGATATTAATCTATGACTGGAGCATAAGGATGATACTGATGTGCTAGAACTTCAATCAGCTCTGACAGAGTTTGGCTTCGGCCAACTGATCCATGTGCCTACTCATAGTTTAGGGCACACTCTAGACTGGGTGGCATGCCACAAGGTTAGAACGAATGATGTGTCTGTGTCACCTTGGGCCTGGTCCGATCACTTTTTTGTGGAATTCACTGTGTTAGTGGACTTCCCCAGGAAAGTCAAACATAGAACTAGGATAAAGGTTCTGACTCGAAATCCTAAGAATATTTCCACTGATAGCATAGAACCTGTGCTTACTTCATTGGGGAACCTCCTGAATTCGGTCTCCCCTGAGGAGATGTCAAGGTCTATCCTTTCCAATTGGATACAGTTGCGAATACTCTAGCACCCTGAAAGAGAAAAATGCTTAAGGATGGTACTAAATGTAATACATGGTTCTCCCCTGACCTGAAGATCTTAAAAACCTTAACCCTTAAACTTTTCTATGAATGGAAATCACATCGGACCCAGTCTACTTTGGCAGCCTATAAGGTTGCAGCAAAAAAAACTAACAGCTATAATTGAAGCCAAAAAGAATTTCTTCAATAATAGGATTAAGAATGCTCAGTCAGATACTAGGGAACTATTAAAAATACTGAAAGAGCAAGAATCCACGAACCACACTGAACCAGGACTGGTTGTAAAGGATAGCACCTGGCGTGGACTGATTCAGCAGGCCATGCAAGACAAGCTCAAGATTATTAGGGCTGATATTGCCAAGAAACAAGTCAATTTAGCAGGAGCTGATATTGAAAACTCAGATTGGGTCTTTAAGAGATGCCCCTCTATTCCCCTATTTAACTTTAATACCATCTCTATAGATGAACTGGCCTCAATCATTAAACTATTAAAGACCCCTAAATGCAAAAATGACTCGTCTGCAGCCATGATTATTAAAACCTGCCCCCCTACATTGCTTGCCGCGATTTGCAAATTTGGTTATGCCCATCCTTAAATAACCAGGTCTATCGGCTGACCTACCCAATAATTTCAGGCCCATTACAAATACCCCTTTTCTCCTGAAAATTCTGGACCAAGGGGTATACAGACAAATAGCTGAGCATCTGAAAAAACATCCACTCCTGCATGACCATCAGTCAGGCTTCCGGGCCTGATTCGGAACAGAGACAGATGACAAAAGCGAAGCATCTCTGCTGATGCTGCTGTACCTGTCGGCAGCCTTTGACCTGGTGGACCATCATATCATGTTCACTAGGTTGAAGGAGATTGCACATTTTTTGCCCATAGCAGCCCAATGGGTCTCTTCCTTTCTCTGTAATCGAGAAAGCAGAGTTTTTTACAAAGAGGCTGAAGCTACGCCCATTGACATTAGCTTGGGAGTACCGCAGGGCGTGTGTACCTCACCCTGTTTGTACAACATATTCACAGCTCCTCTCTTTGCTATGCTAGCCAACGAGGGGGTGATATTTACAAACTATGCCAACGATACGCAGTGCATCATCCCTTTGTCTGGTAATCACGATTTGGATGAAGCACTGATGAATGAGATCTATGCCCTGATAGAGAACTGGATGGTCCATAATAAGCTTGTGCTGAATAAAGAAAAAACAGCTGTTGGTGGTTGGGTCACCCTATATGTTAAAGAAATTGGGATCTGCAAATGAATGCTTTCATATAGGAGCTGCTAAAATCACTCCGCTCAAGAAAGTTAAAACGCTGAGCGTAATTTTTGACCAACACCTCAGCATGAAGTCACATGTATATAGTTTGGTGTCGTCCTGTGCTTATTACATCAAGCTTCTGGCCCATCTTAGACCCTTTATTTCACAGGCTAATGCTGAGACAATCGCGAAAGCGATTGTAGGAGCTAAAATTGATTACTGCTCCAGCCGACTTGTGGGCATCAGCAAATCTATCTGCAATAGGTTGCAGGTCTCCCAGAATGGAGCTGTACGGTTGGTCATGGGTCTCGCTCGCAAAGACCATGTCACTGCAGCCAGACGTGCTCTTCACTGGCTACTGGTTCAGTCAAGAATTTGTTCCCGACTACTGGTCATTACTCAGAAGTGTAGACAAGGAAAATGCCTGCATATCTCCAAGCTCTACTATTGAATGCAGTGTATGGCAGAACATTGAGATCCAGCAACCAGAATCATTTGATGATCCCTAGGTGTAGGACCCAGAAGGCCTCTAAGAGAGCCTTTTTTGCAATTGCCCCTAGGGCTTGGAACGATCTACTGCTGGACCTAAGAGGCATCGAGTCAACAGATGCATTGAAAAGGAAGCTGAAGCCCTGCTGTTTGCATAGGATCCTGGCATGCCCTCTCTCGTTCCCATTATCCATGTCTGCAGAATCTGTGTGTTCCTTGTTGTGTCCTGTTGTGCCCTTAAGCCTACGGGTCCATGGCACGCTCTTGTCGCCATCACCTCTTTAATATGTGTAAAGTCAGTTCCTCTCTAACTTTCCATGCTACCAAACTCTTAATCTCTTCCCTCACCTTTTCTCGCCTCTTCTACTGTTCTCTCTTTTTCGGTCTCCCCTCTTCCCAGCTCGCCCCTCTTAAATCCCTTTACCACTCTGCCGTCCGTACCCTCTGTCTTCTTTCTCCCTATGATTCCATCTCCAATTCTCTTGCCAAGCTAGGCTGGCTTCCCTTCCACTCCCAACTTAAATTCCACTTCCTTTGTCTCGTTTCTAAATCTCTTCATGACCTTGCCCCTCCTTACCTCTCCTCTCTTTCTCTCTCTCTATGCCCCCTCTCGCTCTCTACACTCTGCTGATCTCTTTTGACTCTCTTCCCCCTCCTCCTTGTGCCTCTTCTCATTTCCGCTCCTTCCAGCTCCTTGCCCCCCTACATTGGAACTCCCTCCCTTTCTCTATCTGCTCTATATCCTCCTATTCCTCCTTCCGATCCTCCTTAAAATCACTCCTTCACCCCCCTCCCGGACTTCTCTCCCCTTCATCATCTTCTTTCTCCTCCCCACTCCATCTTCCGGTTCCTTTAGCTCTCCCTGTCTCCCCTTTGATCTCCACCCTCCCTTCTAGTCCCTTTTCCCTTCCCCTTTCCTCCTTCCCATACATCTCCTCTCCTCTTCTCTTCCTTCCCAAATGCAAATTGTTCCACATGCTGTTTTTCTGGTTTGAATCATGTACATTTTATTGCTTCTATGTTCCATGTTTGATGTTTACTCTATTCTGGTTGTTATGCTGTAAAGCGCTTTGGAGTAAAGCGCTATATAAACAATAAAATACAAATACAAATACGCATAACACATAAACAAGCAGAAAGCTTTATAAAGACATATTATACCCCATACACATGTTAAATGTGTTCCCCTACATACGTCTTCCTTTACTATTCTCAGTAAATGTATCGCCTCTCTTATTATTGACTCTGTCTTGTAGTTTAATACACACCCTTCTTATTGGCTCTATGCCTCAGGAATCCTTAATACTCCTATATGGAGTTAGGACGTATGTTCTTTCTGTCCCTCATGGGCCTGTGAAATCGAGGTATCCCTTCTCTTCTTTATAATCCCTAAAAATCCAGTTACCTTTTCTATATATATGTATTCAACACACCACAATACAATCCCTCCCCCCTTTATCTTTTACCATATTCAATGGTCTACTTATATCCTCTATTAAGCTAGAGTCCCTCGACATGGACTCTCCTACAATCGACCAGTTTACCTTCAGTCCGCGGGCTGCTGCAGGGACCGAACAGGAATTTTATCACAGAGGGGACCTGCCAAACCAAATCTTGAACACTTGCTCTTTTACGTTACGCTTCCCGCAGGAAACTCTGCGATTGTCTGGCTAATGGTAGGAGCAGGCGATCGTCCGTGGTCTGGATCTGGGCCTAGATCTAGGTTGTTAGACCAGAACCATCCGCACTGCTACCAAATGTGCTCTAGTACCTTGAAGCGTCTTCTTCGTGCCAGATGGAATCATCAGTAAATATCTCAGACCAAATAACTGGACAGGCCAATGGAAGATGGTAAAATACTGCTTTAATCTCAATGAAAAAAATGCAGGGAGATATAACAACTATCAAAATAGATGCTAGAATATTTACACATTATCTTGCTTGTATGGAGTTTATATACTTTCACATATGTCATCTATGACATCATCCTACATGGCATTTCATAAAACCTATCGCCGGGAGGGATTGGATTAGGGGAACATGTCTACTTATAGAATTATGTAAAGGTTACTATCTCATTGGCTGACCCTTGTCTGTAGGACATGCCCTGAGCTACTTCTACGTGTGCCACATACTGATTATAGCAGAGAATATGGCAGCGGATTAATAACTGCAACATTGCATATAAAAGTGCTTGGCAGGCTTTCTGATTGGTTGTTAACCCTATCCAACCTTGGACTTTCAGCTTGTCTAGCAGCACGTGAGTGAAAACGAAACGGTGTTACAAGCTGTGTCAACTTGTTCTCTCTTTTCCCAATTAGTCCATCATATGTCTTCAACACAATTCTGAGCATAAGTCTATCATTTGTAGTTGACCTCGTAGTTTGCTCACTGTTCTGGGACACTCGAGGGAGTGTGAGCACACCACTATCTTAGCTTGAGGCTTTAACCCTTTAAGTGGCACCGACGAGCCGGCTCGTCAGTGGAAACCGCTCCAGGTTGCCACGACGAGCCGGCTCGTCCGTTTTGGCACTCTGCTTTGCTTGATCCCTGCAGCGCAGGGATCGAGCAAAACTGTAATCCAACCCCCGGGCTATGTGAGGGGGAGGTCCCCCCTCACTGCCAGTGGGCTGGATTACCTTCAGTTTCACGTCGGCGTGCGTAAAGCACGTCGGCGTGAAACTGAAAGTAATATCACTGCAGCAGCCATTTTTGGCTGCTGCAGTGAAAGGCAGAAGGTAAGAGCCCTTCTTTCTCCGCGTCGATCTCCAGCTGTACTTCAAGCCAGAGATCGAGGCGGGTATCGTTGGAAAGGGGAGATTCTCCCCTTTACAATGATACCCATTGTGTGGCATTGCTGCCCGCGGATCGGGCGCAGGGCGCACGATCCGTGGGCAGCAATGTTACCGGATCAATACAGATCCGTTTGCAGATGATCACTGCCCCCAGGGGTGAAAAGGAAAAAATAATAATAATAAATCGAGGAAAGGGGGGAGGTGGGAGGGGGTTTTGGGGCCCTGGGGCCCACTAGACCACCAGGGATCTGGCAAAAAGTTATATATGATATATGAGGCATTGCTGGTCACAGATCGGCGCAGAGCACTCAATCCGTGACCAGCAACCCACTAGACCACCATGGATCCGTTTGTGAGTTGGGGGGGGGTGGGGCTGCTTCAAGTAAGCAGCCCTCTCCCCCCTCCCGGCCCCCAAAGCATGGGGGCACATGCATGTGAACCCTGGGGCAGATGGCTGACCATCTGCCCCCAGGGAATGTAAAAAAAAATGAAATGATGGGAAAAGGGGTGGGGGTAGAGGTGGGGGTGGAGGGCCACTAGCCACCATGGATTTTTTACTGAATGAAAGGGGGGGTGCCCCCCAACTGAAGTAGAAAGGGGGGGCACCCCTTGTAACCCTCCCTGGGGGCAGATATCTGCTCATAGGAAGGGGCATCTGACCCCAGGGAGGGATGCATGAGGTGGGGCCCCCCTATCTGCCCCCAGGGAGGGTTGTATGAGGTAGGGCCCTCCATTTGGAGTGGGAGGGGGGTGAGTGCCACCCCCGTTGCAGTACAACATTCGCTGCCAATTTAGGGTGGCCCTCAGCCCCCCTAAAATGCAGCCTACAATTTTGTATTATTTTTTTTGTTTACCCAAGTTCGCTTGGCGCAGATGGCCACATTAGTGTGCCAATCTGCCCCCAGGGTGCCCAAGCCCTACTGCCCCATCTATTGGGGGTCCTGCCCCACTTTTGTGGTGGCCCTCTCCTCACCCACACCGAACGGAGGGGGGGGCACATCTTGCAGCCCTTCCTAGGAGGTTCAGGGAGGGCTGCATGAGGTGCCCCCCCAGCATTCCTGTGGGAATGCGGGACGGTAGGCCATATGTTGTTAGGGGCGTGTTTCGATGGGTGTGCCAAGTGAAATGTGCGGAAAATGCATTTTTTTCCCCCACATTTTGGACTTTGCGGGGGTGTCTGGGTAATAAATTCTGGGGTGATTTGGGCAAATCATACCTCTGCGGATTCCCACGGGTGTCCTCTTTTCGGAAATGCATGGGGTTCCCTGTTTTCCTTGGTGGATGGACACCCGAGGCCCATATCTGTATGTTGTGCCGGTTGGCAGAGCGTCTGAAATTCTGGTCTGAAAACAGACTTGGGGTTACTTGTGTTTTAGGCTTTCCCCTGGGCGGCCAGGTAGGTGCACCCACACATGTGAGGTACCGTTTTCATCAGGACACCTGTGGCAACGTGGGACGGTAGGCCATGTGTTGTTGGGGGCGTGTTTCGATGGGTGAGCTGAGCGAAATGTGCGGAAAATGCTTTTTTTTCCCCACATTTTGGACTTTGCGGGGGTGTCTGGCTAATAAATTCTGGGGCGATTTGGGCAAATCATACCTCTGCGTATTCCCACGGCTGTCCTCTTTTCAGAAATGCATGGGATTCCCTGTTTTCCTTGGTGGCTTGGACACCCGAGGCCCATATCTGTATGTTGTGCCAGTTGGCAGAGCGTCTGAAATTCCGGTCTGAAAACAGACTTGGGGTTACTTGTGTTTTAGGCTTTCCCCTTGGCGGCCAGATAGGTGCACCCACACATGTGAGGTACGGTTTTCATCGGGACGCCTGTGGGAACGCGGGACTGTAGGCCATGTGTTGTTGGGGTGTGTTTCTGTCAACTTCCGATGATTCCTTCGCCCTTCCGATTCACTCCAATCCCCCTCCTCCTCACCTGTGAGTTCCGAATGTAGGGTTCCCCCGAACCGTTTCTTCCACAGCTCTTCTTTCCTCTTTCCTTTTTTTTGTGGAAAGGATCTGCCCCAAAGGGAAGCCACCCTGACTTCTGAATAGAAGATCTGGGGGGGGCCCTCCTCCGGTTCAGACCAGCGGGGAAAAAGCCGTAGGCATAAAAAAACCCTAGGTGAAGTACTGAGATGAGATCGGCAGAAGGTGAGTCCTTGTCTGATAAGCCGGATGGAAGAGGCAGGCAGAGATACGAGGGCTGGCGAACCTGAGATCAGAACGCAAGAAATACTGAAGTGAGAAAGGGAGTGAAAATTGGAGGAGAGGGGGGAAAATGCTGCGCTCCCTGCTAAACCTGACGCGAGCCTGCGGGAACAAGGGCAGAAGGAAAACTCCAAAGGAAGGGGAAAGCAGAAGGGAGGAATTCCGGCACCGAGAAAAGGCGCCGAGCAACACACAGAGGGAGAGAAAACTTACTAGCGCTTCAACCCGAAAGCCTGACGCGAATAGGTTGCAACGCGCAGACTTCCGGGTAGGAGCGGCTAATAAGCGGTCACCTCCCGGCAAGCGGCCGGAAGACTAGACCGTGACCGTGCGTTGCACGGAGACGTGGCGGAACCGCTAATGGCCGCTCCAACGCCATCGGCTCCATGCACGCCAGTCGCGGCGGATCATGACAGTATGCCCCCCTCCACGGCCCACACCCCCCGGCTTACCCGGGTGGAGTCGGTGAAACCGCCGAGTCAGCCTGGGTGCATGTACATAAGAACCAGGCTCCCAAGAGTCCTCAGAATAGGGGAACCCTTTCCAGGCGACCAAATACTCCAGCCGCCCTCGTCGATACCTGGAATCTAGAATACTTGAAACTTCGTATTCCTCGGGGAAAGGTGGTTGGGCTGCAGGTAAGGTTAGCTTTCGTTTGCAAGGAGTACCAGAATCCACCGGTCGGAGTAAGGAAGAGTGAAATACAGGATGAATCCGGTGCATATTTCCGGGGAGTTGTAGTCTAAAGGCCACCGGATTTATCTGCTTGACGATCTTAAATGGACCCAGGAATCGGGGAGTAAGTTTGTTCGGATGAACCCATCGTGGTAAATATTTGGTGGACAGCCATACTCTGTCTCCTACCTTCCACTCGGGACAAGAAAGGCAAGATCGATCTGACTGCTCCTTATACCTGCTGCGGGATTGCAGCAGACTTTGATGAGCAGACTTGTGCGCGGTGGCTATCTCAGCTAAATGGGATTCAAGCGTAGGTATATTGGAAAAGGATTTGAAAGAGGGAAGCAGTCCTCGTGGGTGTATACCATAAGTGCAAAAAAAAGGACTAAAACCTGTGGCTGAGTGCAAGGAGTTATTATATGCGAATTCCGCAGTAGGTAGGAGGGATACCCAGTTATCTTGTACCCTGTTAACATAACATCTGAGATATTGTTCGAGTGAGGCATTAAGTCTCTCAGTCTGCCCATTTGTCTGCGGATGAAACCCCGAGGAAAGGGCACGTTCGATTCCCAAACGCTGACATAGTGCCGCCCAAAATCGAGAGGTATACTGACTTCCTCTATCACTGGTAATCTTCTCAGGTAACCCATGTAACTTGAAAATATCCCTAAGAAAAACTTCCGCCATGACCGAGGCAGATGGCACTCCGGTTAGAGGGGAGAAATGAGCCATTTTGGTAAAAGAATCTATAGTAACCATCAGACAGGTACAACCCTGAGACGGAGGTAGATCTACAATAAAATCTGTAGAAATATGGGACCACGGTTGTACAGGGGTCTCCGATTGTTCGAGGAGGCCATAAGGTTTATGAGTTGGATTTTTGTTCTTGGCACAGGTCAAACAAGCTCTACAATGTCTCTGGACATCTTGGGCAAGAGTGGGCCAGAAAAAGGATCGGGAAATAAGATCTAGGGTACCCTTGATCCCTCTATGACCTGCAGTCACATGGTCGTGGCCCCAACGTAGGATCCCAGATTGTAGGGTCTTGGTGGGGATGAACAATTTCCGACCCACCAGCAATAGACCATCTGACCATCGGACCTGGTGTTGTTGGTTCCGAGGTATCAGAGTCTCTGTTTCAGACGTAGTAACTGTTCTGACCTCTTGAAGAAAGGCGGAGATCATACCCACGAGACGGTTCCTAGGAAACATAAACTCAGGTGTGGGTTCTGGTAGTAGATCGGGGACGTTGCGCCTAGATAACGCATCTGCCAAACCATTCAAGGTTCCAGGTATGTAGGTAATGATGAAATCGTATTGACTAAAGAAATGAGCCCAACGTGCTTGTCGAGAGTTCACACATTCCATGTTCCTGAGGATCCGTAGGTTTTTATGATCCGTGCGTAAAGTGAAAGGATGCAGACTTCCTTGTAGTAGGTGTCTCCATTCCTCGCAAGCAGCCTTCAATGCCAATAATTCCTTCTCGATCACCGAATAATTCTTCTGACTGATAGTGAGGGTTTTTGAGAGGTAAGCCACAGGATGTTCCTTCCTGTCTTTAGTCTGTAGAAGAACCGCTCCTAGGGCTCTCGCTGATGCGTCTGCTTCTACGATGAAAGGTTTGGTTTGATCTGGCTGACTTAAGATCGGAGCAGTACAGAACCTCTCTTTGAGTGTAATAAAGGCTTGGTCCGCTTGTTCTGTCCAGAGAAAAGGTCGTGATTCCTTTTTGAGAAGGGCGGTGATTGGTAGAACTATTTGTGAGAACTGACCTATGAACTTCCTATAAAAGTTTGCCAAACCTAGGAAGCGCTGAACCTCCTTAAGGGAAGTAGGAGCTGGCCAGTCCAGGATAGCCGACACCTTCCTGGGATCCATCGTGATGCCTTCAGAGGAAAGGATGTACCCTAAATATGGCACGGACGAGACTTTAAAGAGACATTTCTCTGTTTTGACCTTTAAGTGTTGAGAACGAAGACGGTTGAGTACTGTCTTCAAGTGCTGAGTATGTTCTTGATGAGAGGTCGAGAACACTAGGATGTCATCCAGGTAAACAATGGTATTCAGAAAGAGTAAATCCGAGAAGAGACGGTCCATAAAGCGCTGGAAAACGGCTGGTGCATTAACGAGTCCGAAGGGCATAACCCTATACTCATACAGACCAAAAGGTGTTCGGAACGCCGTCTTCCATTCATCCCCTTCTTTGATACGGAGGAGATGGTAGGCGCTTCGTAAATCCAATTTGGAGAAGACCGAGGCGTTTTGTACGGCCTCAAGAATGTCTGAAATAAGCGGCATAGGGTAGCGATCCCGGATAGTGACTTTATTAAGGCCACGGTAGTCTATACACGGTCGTAGTTCCTGAGAATCCCGTTTGGGTATGAAAAACAACGAGGCTCCCGCAGGAGACCGTGAAGCTTGAATGAGCCTATTAGTCAAATGGGTGTCCAAATAGGTACGAAGGGCCCTCTTCTCTGTCATGGATAACGAAAACATGCGCCCAAAGGGTACTAGAGCATCTGGGATCAGCTTTATGGCGCAGTCTTCTGGCCGGTGAGGAGGCAGGTCCAGGACCGGAGTTTCCTTGAACACTTCTTGGTATTGCGACAATTCTGGGGGGATCCGACACACGGTGCAAATGTTCTTATCTTCAGTAGTAATGATTTGCACAGTGTCGGCCTGCGGCTGAACGAGACATTTCTGTCTGCAAAAGTCTGACTCGAAAGCCATAGTGTTACGGTTCCAGTCTATAGTTGGATTGTGTCTCCTGAACCATGGAATCCCGAGAATAATAGGGAAATGAGCCGCTCTGATGAGATCGAATTGTATCAGTTCGGAATGCTGAAGGATGGTTGCAGTTAGGAATTCCGTGGACTGAGTAATTGGTCCGGAGGAGAGTGGGGTACCATCCACCCCTTCCACCTTCTGAGCGTCTTCACGTTGCAAGAGGATGAGACCTTGCTGGTTGGCCCATACAGTGTCCATGAACAGCCCCGCGGCCCCGCAATCAAGCAAAGCCATAGTGGTAAGGTCTACGTGTCTTATCTTCAACTGGATAGCTACTACCATGAGACGCGCATCCGTTGCTGGGACTTGGGGCGATACGGTAACAGAAACATAGGGACTGAAGTTTAGACCTCGGACACTGGTCCCCTTTAGGTCCGAGGTTGATCGTTTCCCGCCCGTCTAGGTGGTACAGCTGGGCAATTTCTTAATAGATGGGTATTAGAACCGCAGTACATGCATAGGCCAGATTCTCTCCGTCGTCTTCTTTCCTCTGGTGTCAACGGAGGCCGAGCTGTTCCGATCTGCATTGGTTCTTCCTTATGGCACAAGTATGGGACGGAAGGTAGAGAGGAGGCTCCAGCGGAATGGGTGACTGGGGTCCTTTGCTTCCTCCTTTCAGCCTTTCGTTCAGTGAGTCTATATTCTATCTGCAGAACTATCGACATGAGGTCTGATAAGGTTGTGGGTCGAGCTATGCGAGCCAGCTCATCCTTGAGTTCCTCCCTAAGACCTCGACGAAAGAGGGTATACTGAACCCGTTCCGGCCACCCTGCTTCTGAAGACAACCGTTTGAACGAGGAAATGTAGGAAAGCAGGTCGCTGGATCCCTGCTGTACTTCGAGTAGCTGTTCAGCCGCTACAAGTGTTATGTCGGGCTGTTCGAATGTCTGTTTCAGCACAGTCAAGAAGGCATCATAATTCCGAAGAACTGGGTCGTTGGATGTGACAAGAGGTGTAGCCCAAGCCAGGGCATTGCTTGTCATATTAGACACCATAAATCCCACTTTTATGTGGTCTGTGGAATAGGTCTGTGGACGAAAGGCAAAGTGGACAGAGCATGCTTCCAAAAATTCCTTCAAATGTTTAGGGGCTCCATCAAACTTGCCGGAGGACAAGACCATGGGAGGTAAATCAAACTCCTGTGTTTCTCGGTGAGTAAACAATTGCTTCAGGGTGGCATTCTCAGATTTGACGTTCTGTAGTTCTGTGTTCATAGCCTGAACCGCGGCTACCAACTCTTGTAACTGTTCCGGGGTAGCCATCTGAATCTTTTGGCGTTGCAATCTGTCAACTTCCGATGATTCCTTCGCCCCTTCCGATTCACTCCAATCCCCCTCCTCCTCACCTGTGAGTTCCGAATGTAGGGTTCCCCCGAACCGTTTCTTCCACAGCTCTTCTTTCCTCTTTCCTTTTTTTTGTGGAAAGGATCTGCCCCAAAGGGAAGCCACCCTGACTTCTGAATAGAAGATCTGGGGGGGGCCCCTCCTCCGGTTCAGACCAGCGGGGAAAAAGCCGTAGGCATAAAAAACCCCTAGGTGAAGTACTGAGATGAGATCGGCAGAAGGTGAGTCCTTGTCTGATAAGCCGGATGGAAGAGGCAGGCAGAGATACGAGGGCTGGCGAACCTGAGATCAGAACGCAAGAAATACTGAAGTGAGAAAGGGAGTGAAAATTGGAGGAGAGGGGGGAAAATGCTGCGCTCCCTGCTAAACCTGACGCGAGCCTGCGGGAACAAGGGCAGAAGGAAAACTCCAAAGGAAGGGGAAAGCAGAAGGGAGGAATTCCGGCACCGAGAAAAGGCGTCGAGCAACACACAGAGGGAGAGAAAACTTACTAGCGCTTCAACCCGAAAGCCTGACGCGAATAGGTTGCAACGCGCAGACTTCCGGGTAGGAGCGGCTAATAAGCGGTCACCTCCCGGCAAGCGGCCGGAAGACTAGACCGTGACCGTGCGTTGCACGGAGACGTGGCGGAACCGCTAATGGCCGCTCCAACGCCATCGGCTCCATGCACGCCAGTCGCGGCGGATCATGACAGTTTCCATCCTCCAAATCGGCTTTCCTACCCTTTTCTTCCATTCCGTCCATGCATGTCCAATTGGCAAAAATGGCCAAAATCGCCTACCTCTCACAAAACGGTTGATAACCACATCAAAATAAAGGTTTGCCGTTTCCACTCAACCTGTTCTTGAAAGCCAGGAAATTGGGGAATTCAGCACAGCAAACCATTCGTTCCTAGCTCTTACAAGGAAAAATCCACAGGCTACTTTGTACATCAGTTTATTGGCATTTTTAAAAAAAAAAACAAAATGTTCCCCCTTTTTGGTTATTTTCTCTCACCCCCCTACAGCAACCTAGGATTCCTAGGTGGCGTTATGACCGCCTACATGTGGGGAAAAAAAGGAGCAAAATTTGGCCGAGATATCTCATCTAACAAAAATGTTACAAGCCACTGAATGCCACATACCGAAATCACCAAAAAAGGCCCTGGCACTGGGGAGAAATACCCATGGCACTTAAAAGGTTAATGAATCGCCTTTGTTTTCGACTTCTGGGTCACGTTTTAAGAGACCACGATTCTGTCCATTTTAGCCTCTCAATTACTCCTATTTGATTTTATTAAACAAGGTGCCATTACCCTTTCTGGCCTGTGGAGACTTGCTCACTCCACCTCGCATAGGCTTTTGTCTTCGTAGTTGTCCAACACTTGCCATCTGCAAATGTCCTTGTCTCTCCTAATCTTAGCAGAAATATTTCTTCGACTCCCTTTGTGCCTTGCACCCATCTCTCAAAATAGCCTCCTTGATCCAAGGCCAAGATACACCCTTATTCTGCACACGAAAACAGCTTCTTCATCAGTTCCTCAATTTGCAATCCTAGGCCCGCATTTTGAGGTAGCTGGGTTATTTCTTTAACACGGGCCGTCGTCCATTTTCTTCCAATGGCCATCCTAAATGTTATGTATTTATCAAGCTTCTATGTGCGTTTTCTACCTTGTGTTACAGCATATTTATAGTTATTGGTCAGTAAGTTACTTCCTTTTCTTTAGATCCATAATTACTACGTTCATGTTACTCTTAGTGCTTCAGTTACATCATCACTTAGTATTTTCATATTGTTCCATCGTAGATTCATACATCTTCTTTATGACATCACTTTGTCCTCATCAGATTTCACTTTAACGTTTGTCCATGATATTCATTGATGCATTCTGACATCTTGGCAGGCAACATTCTTCCATGTAGCATTCTTCCATGCGACATCCTTCCACGCTTTCAGTGCAAGGGTACATTCTGTATGGCTGTCTGAGTGCATAAGGTCTCTCATACACTCGATGTGGTATAGGAACAATGCATGGGGTCTCATGTATGGCTCTTCTCTGACTGTTCCAATATGACAGTAGTGAGGGGGTGGGAAATGGCAGAATAGCGTCTACCCGCTCCTCTACATTGCCCCCTCTGGTCGTGTTTTCAACCAAATTCTCTTCTTACATAGTCCTCATCTCCTCTTCATCATTTGCCAGCACCTTCTCTTCATTCTGCTTCTTTTTTGGGATCAAAATCTTTGTCACCCCCCCCTCAGGTGACCTGCATTCTTTATATGTTCACCCACACTCCAGGTCACATAACAGCACTCTCCAGGTGGTGAACAGAATATCCACTGTCCTACATATCTTTTCCGATCCTTGGGTTACTGAAACTTAGTTCCTGGAAGTGCAAGGGTTCTTTTCTTTATATTCTCATGGTTATTGGCTTCATTTTGCACCTGCTCAACCGTTCTAGTGTCAAGGTCAATCATTATCTTCATCTCAATAGCTTTCTTGGCTGTCTTCTTGCATTGTCCCAAAATGATCATTATGAGACAGAATCCTAGCAACATGAACACTTGTATTGCTCCAAGCATTTTGAAAGCATTTGCTAGCCAGGTTGGAATCCATGAGAACAGAGATGTAAACGGTTGTCTTCAATTTCATCTACTTCCTCTACCATCTTTGTGTCCAAAGTTGACAACATGGTTATTGCTTCTGTCAGGGTTCCATTCCCTTCATCATGTGCAGGTATAAATGTACAGCAAGAAGGCCCGATCTTGGCGCACACGCCTCCTTCCGTTGCTGTAATTAAGTCTAGGACATATCTGTTCTGGAGGGCCATAAGCCAGATAGTTCTCATATCTTCACAAATTGCCTTACATCCTTTTATTGTCGTGTTTATAGTTTGCAGCAGCTCCCATCTGGTGATTTGTAATGACTTGGCATTTGTTGCAGCCTGGAGTCCTGTCAGGAATATAGATGTAAATATCACTGCTGTTTTACTAAACAGTTTGTAATCTGGAATGTCATAATATGCATCTTCTGATTTTGCTGAAAAGTAATCTCTCTCTTGTCTCTAGGTTTATTAAATGACCTTCTCTTCCTCAGGTGTGCATCCATTTTCGGGAAATTTATTGTCTGCAAGTCACTTTGTGGTACTACCAAGGCTGATATACTTCTTAGTACTAATGAGCACACTCCTCCCCATTTTGGCAGTAACTTCATATATGCTCTGGATCCACAGGCCCAATAGTGATCCATTAGAACTACTGTTCTCATGCCTGGAACATCAAGAATTCCAAAACACTTGAGATGTTCTCCTACTTTTATTGTGCCATTGTTCCTGAAACATAAAGATGCATTTTTCAGGCGTAGTATTTGCAAGGGTCCCTCCTCATCATCAACCCATATCAACAATCTTGCAGTCTTAGGCCACTGGTCTTTGCATTCTTTTTCTGCGTTCATCACGACTGCTTCCCATTGTCCGGTTAATGCTAGTGTTTTGCACACAATCAATCCATCAGCCCCTCCTTCAGGAGTAAGCACTGATTTGTAGCTTGCCTCGCTCCCAGCATTCTCGTCTTTCCTCACCAGTTTTGTCTTCACATTTATATATAATTGGTTATTTATAACGTGCTTAATACCGAAGAGGTTTCTAAGCGCGGACCAGGGATTCGAACCTGTGTTGCTCTGCGTCGTCTTGCTTCCAAGACGAGCGCATTGCCACTGAGCTATACTACCCGTGCCACTGGAGCATTTTATTTTCTTCTGTGTCAATTCTTGCTCCATTTATTCCAGGCTGTTCATATTGTATTATTCAATGCTTTTGTCTATTGTTTTTCTCTTGACTTTATATCTTGTACATAATTGTCTTCTCTTGACAATGTTGCTTTATTCACCCACACTATGGATGTTGTTCTGCCTTGGTATTGTCCTCTGGTTAGGCAAAGTGCAAGGTGTGTCCGGCAATGTGCCTTTTTCACTGATTCTTCTGTGGCTATAAATATTTTAGATGTTCCCAAAGCATAGGGCAAAAGGGAACACACATACAGCTTTCGTCTGAGCCGAATTATCAAGATAAGATATGTATTTATATCTTCCTGGTTTTCCTCAACATCCTTTTTAAATCAAAATAGACTCCTAGTTATATTGTAAAACAGACTGTTTATATTTTTAGTGGTGCCAACAGTAGATGTGTCATTGATACCCTGCATATCAGTGTAATTTTTTGCAACATTTCGTAATGCCATAATAATGAGAACACAAATCCATAGTACCAGCTGATATCACCATCAATATCACCTAAAAATCTGTTGACTTTCTGGATGGCAGTGAATCTCTGAATTGTTGAAGCCTCTCCATCTTGTATTTACCTTACTATGCAAATTTGTTATCGCCTTTTTAAATCACTTCTATATAAAAAACTGCAGTATTGCAATTATCAATCTCCAGACAATACAATTATTCTTTGAATCTTCCAAAAATCAGATAATATTTATTCCTCATCGTATTAGAGCTGGATACGTCTGCCCTATGTAGGAAAAAAGAACAGATAAGAATGTGTATACTAGTGTAATGATGGGTATCTGTAACGCTTACCTGGACTCCTCAGGGGCGTAATGCCTTCTCAGCCATTGGACCGGTTACTTGGGCACTTTTAGGATTCCTTTTCTGTATAAACAACAATAGAACTGCTACAACATCTAATTTCTGAGAGGTTACTGTATAACCGTGTGCTTTGGTAATCCCTCCCTTCTCACCTGTGTATGTTTTGTAGAGCTCTTCATCCTGCTATTCTACAGGGGTGCTTTGGAATGAAGAAACTTTAAAGTTTGGAAGGCTGATGTGTTGTATAGACTCTTGCCTTAATAATGTACTTGCTTTTCCAGAATTTGTCTTTGGGTAAGTATCTGGTGAAAATATTATAGTCTTTTTGGTTTGGAATGGTCCCTACGTTGGGAGAGATCTTTCTTACTAATATTTCCTTCTTTTATTGCAGGTTCACGGAATTCGGAAAGGTTAATGGCTGCAGAAGGACTGCGACGTTACTCAGGATGAAGAAATGTTTAACAAACGTAAGTTCGTCAGTACGGAGAAACTGCAACCTTCAGGGGAGAGTGCGGTAACACTGCAGTGAAAACTTGAAGAAACTTCAAGTACGTAAACTTATTTAAGCATCTTTCTTATTTCTATTAAGTTCGTTCATTAATGAAATACCTTGTTTGTCTGCAGGTTTTCGGAAAGCTTAGAAGAAATTCCTTCGGAAGATGCAGAGGCTGCTGAGGAAACTTCTAAATGAAGATACTGCGACTGCGAATGAAAACTGCTACTTGATGATGCTGCGGCTGTGAGAGAACTTCTGACAGGAGATGCTGCGGCTACGAACGAACACAGCTAAATGAGGAACCGCTTCGGAGATAACTTCTGTTCGGTAAGTCTTCTCTATAACTATGGAATTCTGTTGTACCTTCTGTAAAAACGAATGTCTCTGTTCTTTTCTCCTTTGACAGGTTCTGTGAGGAGAGACGCTGGTAGCGTTACCCGCTGTCAGCAGTGCAGATGCGAAGCAAGCGCTCAAGCGTAGGCGGGGCTTAAGTAGCCCCTTTTCAATATGTATAGAGCGTACTGTAGGTTATCTGTGGATCTTGCGGCGGCCATGTTTAGTGTATGAGACTACTCTAAGCACTATGAGAGACTATGGGAGCATATGCTACGAATGGTACAAATGCCATTTTTTGCCAGACTTGTAACTACTTTTGACCTGCTGACTGATGTGATGTCCCTTGCTTCTCCTGTGTGCCTGAATGGGAACTGTGCTCACTGACTGGGATCATGACAGCCCCCCAGGATCCCTCCCAGGGATGAACCTTCCGGTCCTTGCTTAGTAGGGTGGTTTTGATGAAACTTGAAGTAATTTAGGGGCATGAATGTGTGAGCTGGGTTCCCAAGTCCTGTCCTGTGGACCAAACCCTTTCCAATCTACAAGGTAGAATAATTTCCTTTTGACAATCTTGGAATCTAAGATTTCTTTTACTAAGAATTCTGGTTCACCTTCTATGATTAGGGGTTTTGGTGGTGGTTGTAATATGGTCCCTGGATTCATTGGCTTTAACAAAGAAACATGGAATATAGGATGAATTTGCATGTGAGATGGCAGGTTCAATCTTACTGCTACTGGGTTGACAATGGTTTCCACAGGGAATGGACCTAGAAACCTAGGTTGGAATTTACGTGGCCTTTAAGTGCAATGTGTTTAGAAGACAACCATACCTTGTCTCCCACCTTATACTCTCGGGATTATCTTCGAAGTCTATCTGCAAATTTCTTTTGGCTTTCCTTTGCTATAGTCAACTGTCGTAGAAACTTTTCCTGTACTTTGGTAATGTTTTCATGAAGACTCTGTACTGCTGGCATCTCTAAGGATTCTGTTGAATCGAAGGTTGAGGTCCGAGGATGTGAACCGTTGATTATGTAGAAAGGAGTATAACCTGTTGAAGTGTGTTTGGAGTTATTGTAAGCAAACTCTGTTACCCAAGGACATCCACCCAGGAACAATCTATCTGGTGGAGAAGACATCGAAGGTATTCTTCGAGAGTCTGATTGGTTCTCTCTGTTTGACCATCAGTTTGTGGGTGGGGACTGGTAGATAAACGCACTTCAACTTTAGCCAACTCACAAAATGTTCTCCAGAATTGGGAGACAAATTGACTCCCTCTATTAGAAATCACTGTAGATCGGAATCCATGAAGACGTACCATTTGTTCTAAGGCTGATGAAGTAGGAAGCCCCTTGAGGGCAATGAAATGCACCATTTTGGAAAACAGGTCCACCACTACAAGGATTGTGGTGTAACCCGAACAAGGGGGTAGCTTCTTAATAAAGTCCATAGAAATGGTATCCCATGGTGCTGGTGGTACAGGAAACGGCTTGAGCAGTCCTGCTTGTCTCTGCTTTGAGCTTTTGTTTTGAGCACAAATACCACAAGTTTGAATGAAATCTATGATATCCTTGCGCCAAGTTGGCCACCAGAAAGGCCTTTTAATTTTGGCCGTGGTCTTAGCGGTTCCAGGGTGGTCTTCCAAGGTAGCTCCATGGTAATCTGCCATAACCTTCTTTTGTAGGGGGCGTGGCTTGGCAGCCATGGAATAGGCTGCATCTCCTGTGGGCTCCGTGATCCTAAAATCGATCCGTTGAAGCGCGTGCAGCCTGACTGCAGAGCCCTGCCTCAAAAGAACACCAAATGTGCATAAAGGTGCAGGGACTGTGAAACGTGTACCAATGGGAGGATTGATACACTGTGGCAGGAGAAATGACACTTTGTAACTCGGGTCGCGATCCGTGAAACTGATAACAAGATGGCGGTGACCCAAGACAAAGGGACCCTCTAAGGAGACCATAGCAGAGGAGGAGCGGGCCGCCGAAAAAAAAAAAGCCGGCATGTTGCTGAGAGGAGGTGCTCAGCTGTGGCAGCGCCACAACATTGGCCCGTGAGGGGATGGGGACGCGGATCGAAAAGTCCCGCGACGTGCAGCCGACAGCCCTGACTGCACAAAACTCTTAGCTGAGCATTCGGAGGAGTTCTGCCAAGCGCGCTCTGTGTGTGCGCTGCAGGCGGAGGACTGCCCGGCAAGTGGAGCCGCGGATCTTGCCCAGAGCCCAGAGGTGCGGGCGGCACAGCAGCAGTCACCCAGGAGCAGCACTGCACATAAGCGCGAGAAGCGCACAGACACTGACACTGGCAGAACATGGCGGCACCCGGGAGGACACCAACGGCAGGTGCAACGCTGTGAAAGTGCAGCCGGAGCTGAGAGCCCCACGGCTCATTAGACCTGGCAGAACAAAATAGTCCCAACGGGACAACGAACACACCACCTGGGATTGTGGCTTTAACCGGAGGCTGCAGGGGCAGCTCAACACATTACAGTACGGAGGGAGAATAAGGTACTCCCTGCAGTCTATAAACAATGGACTGCAGAAATAACAAGGCAGGCAACTCGGAAAATAAGTCACAGTACATTAGACAGCCCCTGCAATGCTGTGACCCCAACAGGGGAGCACAAGGGCCAGACCCCAAGTGACTCAGGGCAAACCCTGCAGGCGAAGGCACCATAGTCACGCGCCGCAAAGGAGACAATCCAGGTAGAGCGGAAGGTGGAATGGACCAACCCGCAGCAGACAGCAGGACTGCAACTTGAGGGCCACCCCACATGTTGCCACGAGATGCCAGGCCTGAGACCAGCCTGCCCCCAACAGGGGAGACTGGTGGTAGGACCGCAAGAAACAAACAGCCACATGCTAACGTCAGGCAGACACTGCATCTTATGGAGAGGTTGCGCAGCGATCACTGAGGCCAGGGACCGCAATTGAGAAGTGTTGTGGCCAGGAACGGGACACCAGAAGTGCCTAAGCGTGCCGGGGAAGTGCGCACACACGGACCTCCGTACACCAGTCCTGAGATCGGTCCCCAGCAGGGACGTACTTGAGCCATGCGAAAGTGAAGCGGGGAGAAATATTACCAGGAGCCCGCTGCGGAGTGAGTGAGGCGACGCTCTGCCACAAGAACTGAGGTGGTAAGACACACAGTGACGCCCACACAATGGCCCAGAAGGGAAGCAAAAGTAAAGTGAAGCAGCCGACCATGGACATATTCACCAAAGCACAGCAGCCCCCAATCACGGCAATACAGGCCGAGGACATGATGCAAGAAAAAGCGGGCTCGCCAAGAGACGATCAACGGATCCTCGCAGCCATCACAGAACTAAAATCTTCGTGGGTGAAGGCAAGATGTGAGGACGTTGGTAGACCGAACAAGTGGCTTGGAGAGTGCTGTCAAGACAAATACAGAGGCAAGCGCCGCCAACACGAGAGCGGTCCATATACTGAAACAGGTGGCCATGCTGGAAAACCGGGCAGAATAAGCGGAAGGACGTACGAGACGCATCAACATACGAGTGGTAGGCCTACCGGAGGGAGAAGAAGGCTCGGACCCCACGGATTACGTCGAGAACATGATACTCTAGGAAATAGAAGCTGGTAAACTTTCACAGGGGTTTCGCAGTTGAACGGGCACACAGGGCCCAGACGAGAAGACCTCAACCAGGGGCTCTGCCCCGTGCCATCATTGCCAAAATATTGAACTACAGAGACCGGGAAAAGATCCTAGAATTCTTCCGAAAAGGCAGAACGATAACTCTAGCATCAGCAACGATCACGGCTTACCCGGATTACACCATGTTAGTACAGAGACAGAGATACAACTATGTGGCAGTTAAAAGAAGAAGATTGCGCAAAGCTGGGTTGAAATACATGCTCCTCTACCCAGTGAAATTGAAAGTCTTGCATAAAGGTAAAGCCCATTTTTTCGAGACCCCAGAAGAAGCGGCAAACTGGTTGGACACGCAAGGGTGCCCAGAGATGGAGGAAGACCGGGACCAAGAGACAGAGGCTAAGTGATCCGACAACATGGGTCAGGATGGCCAAGGCGGGGGGGGTAGAAGAGGGGGAGTCACCTGTTATATATGTACTTGCCGAGTGAACATTGTGGACTGGAATATAGAGGCGAGTAGATTAAACATGTGATGTACAGCGCGGCGACTCAGTTATTTCGGAGCCACAGGACACATGCGTTTTATCCCCATTAGGTGTATTAGAAGGTGCGCCGATAGGGCAGCATCTCCCCACTGGTTCCCAAGTACAGGCAGTGCAGAGAAAGGTGCCAGATGTGGGGGAGCCTGAGATCCAGGGATGGAGCTCGGCAACAGTTGGGAGGGGAAAGGGGGGTGGGGAGTTGGGGGTTCAGTTGCGGTTTGAAGTGGTGGAGGGAGAGAGGGAGGTGGGGGAAAAGGTAGTAGGGTGGGAGGCGAGGGACTTGGAGTTTGAAGTGATAGTAGTAAGGGATCGAGCATAACCCAGATTATGCATTCTCGGTCTGATGATCATGGAGAGATAGTCGGGCACAAGGACCGGAAGGGTGATGGGTGACCTCAGAGTAATAACCTGGAACGTCAGGGGCCTCAATTCCTACCTAAAAAGAAATAAAATGATGATGTACTTGAAGAGGCACAAAATAGACATAGCCCTGTTACAGGAGACACACCTCACTAAGGAGAAACAGGAGACAATCAAAAAGAGGTGGAAAGGCACCAATATAGGTGCAACATATTCAGCATATGCTAGGGGGGTGATCATCTGGGTGGCACCACAAGTGCCTCTCCAGATATAACAGACCATGGTGGAACCAGATGGGAGGATGCTAGCGCTCCGAGGGCTGTTGGAGAATAGAGAACTGAGTATTATAAATACATATGCCCCCAACCAAGATACGGTGACCTACTATAAAACGTTATATAGGAAAATCAGCCCCCTTACAGGTGGGGCGATCATATGGGGGGGACTTTAATTGTACGCTTGACCCTAAACTGGACATGAAACAAGTTAAACCTACCCCCGCAGCAAGAGCGTTACGAGCCCTACTGAGAGACTTTGGGCTCGATGACATCTGGAGGAGGCAGCACCCCACAGTAAATCACTACTCACTCTATGCGGCCCCACACAATTTGTACACAAGGTTGGACTATGTATTTACCACCCCCTGAATAGCGGGAGAAATTGTGAGCTCAGAATACAATGCCAGGATATTATCGGACCCTTCCCCTTTGGTCCTGGAGTGGCGACACCAGTCCCCGAGAGCCAGACTTCCAACATGGAGATTCAGAGCCGAGGCACTGAGGGACACCACATTCCGAGAAGATCTACAAGAAGAGATAATAAGCTATTTTGAGCACAATACGGGTAGTGTGGATTCGGAGGGAACTCTATGGGAGGCCTTCAAGGTGGTAATTAGAGGAGCGGCCATATCTAAATCTAAAGGGCTTCAGTGGGGCATAGAACGGGAGTTGCAGGACATAGAAAAGAGGCTGGAAATAATGGAAAAAGAGGGGACCTCGCAGGAGGATGGGGTGCGCCAGCTGCAATTGGCTGGCGGAGAACTATGGGGGAGGCTAAGCAACCTGAATTACAAGAAATATATTGAATGTCAGCACACTGGAGGGGACAAACCGAGAAGGCTCTTAGCATGGCTATATAAAAACGGGCTTCCTTAGATTTTATAAACACCTCTAGGCAGACAAGGGGGCGAACATGGAGAGGGAAACGCAGGAGATCCTGGAAGACATGGGACTGCCCAAACTAAGCACGGAGGAAAGGGAGAACTTAGACGCCCCAGTCACACTGGAAGAACTTGAAGCAGTGGTGATGCATTTGCCTACTTGCAAAGCTCCAGGTATGGATGGGCTCCCCAGCGAGTTTTACAAAACAAACAGGAGATCCTTCCCCCGCTACTGGCAATGCTGAATGAGGCATATGAGTAAGGGAGACTGCCAGAATCTCTGAGAGAGGCGGTAATCATCCCTCTCCTTAAACCGGACAAGCCTAGCCTAGATTGTGGGTCATATAGACACCTATCCATGTTGAACCAAGACAGTAAAATTCTTACGGTAGTACTTGCAAGTAGAGTTAAGCTGGTGATAAATAAACTAATACACCCCGACCAAACTGGGTATATCCCGGGCAGGAGCATATCTGACAACCACAGGAAGCTCCACCATATCATAGAGCAGACAGAGGGTGACCCAAATGAAATAGCAGTAGTCTCGCTAGATGCAGTCAAGGCCTTTGACTCGGTCTGGTGGTCATGGCTGATGGCAGCTTTAAAGGAATATGGGATGGGACCTGGGTACCTGCGTTGGGCGAAAATGCTATATAGCTCCCCCAAAGCTAGAGTAAAAATGGGAGCGATCATCTCAGAGAAATGGCAACTATGTAGAGGCACGAGACAGGGGTGCCCATGGTCCCCTATGCTGTAGATCCTTGCATTCGAGCCACTGGCAATCTATCTAAGACAGCAATACAGTGAGGTAGGGGTGCGAACCAAAGGGGGACCGCACCGAATATCATTATATGCAGATGATCTGCTCCTGTATCTGCGGTACCCTGAGGAGAATTTACAATACATCCTAGAAGTGATGGAGCGCTATGCGGCTTTATCGGGAATAACAGTCAACCCCAAGAAATCGAGCATGTTCCCCCTGGGTAGATAGAGAGGCATACCACAGACAAACCTGCCCACTCTGCAGATAGCTTGGCAGACCAATACATTCAGATACCTGGGGATTAACATTTACCACACAGTGGAGGCAGAGCACAAGCACAATACAGAGAAAGTATTGGAGGGTGTCAAGAACAGCATGGAGTTCTGGGCAAAGCTCCCCCTGGCCATGGTAGGGAGGGCGGCCCTGTTGAAAATGGTGGTCCTGCCCAGACTACTGCATTTCTTCACAAACATCCCACACATGGTGCCCAGGCGCTTCTTCACCAAATTACACAGCATGTGCAGAGGTTTCCTGTGGCATCACACCAGTAACAGAGTGGCCCTGTGGAAACTACAGAATTCGTATGATAGAGGGGGGATTAATCTACCGAATTTTGAGGTATACTACCTAGCGGCCCAATTACAATACGTAGCTAGGTGGCTGGCGGAGAACGAGACAGCAGAATCCAGGCTGCTAAAGGACGAGAGCGCCCCATACTTCCTACGAGAACTAATATGGCTACCCAAGTCAGAGATGCGGGGTAGGCCTAGATTGATAACATTGGGCTGGGAAATCTGGCACAAGGTGTGCCGGACCATAGGATGTCTGATCCCGTGCTCCCGCAGGCGCTACTCGTGGCGCTATGTGGAGCAGATGACCAACTAAGAAAAGTGATCCAGATATACTGGGAGCCAGTGGGCCTCGCCACCCTAGGTGATATCTGGCAGGAGGGGGGAGGCTATGGATTTCCAAATAATAATGGGCGAAACCGGGGTACAGGGGACAGCATATCACATATAGAAGAATAGTCAAAAGGGTGAAAGAAATGTGGTCCGAAATAGCGCTAGCGGAGCCACCGGATACTGCCATTTAAACAATATATGACATCTCAGAGGGAGGACATGAAATATCCAGAATATACAAATTAATAATGTCCAGAGGGGGAAGAGAGCCGCTCAAATTGCGGGGGGACTGGGAGGAGGAGGCGGGTGAGGCCATGCAAGATGGGCAATGGGAAAGGCCCCAAAGATACCACAAGAAAGTGTCCAGAAATGCCAGGTTGCAACAGATCCAACTATACGTTACCCACAGAGCATATATGACACCCAAATGATAGCAAAATTTTGAAACGCAGAGGCACAAAAATGCCCCAAGTGTGGAGAGGAGGGAGCAGGGATGATCCATAAGTTCTGGGTGTGCCCTGAGGTCGGGAAGTTCTGGGGGGTAATCAAACACAAGCTATCTGATAAGGGGATTAAACTAGGACGTGGAATCCATATGGGCATGCATGCATGCTGGGGGGCTTCTCCAGGCCGCGTAACCTGAGACATGTATGCAAACTTAAAGACTTAGCATACATCCTGGGCAAGAGGAGGATTGCCATGAGCTGGAAAGCCGCTCATAGACCCAGACTAGAGATGTGGTGGAAGGACCTCTTCAAGTGGGCAGATGCGGAGACAGTGGCATGGTACGAGGCTACCAGGGTGGAGGGAGAAGAAGTAGGACCACTGATAGCATGGAGACAAATGATAGCCTCGTTGCATGGGAACACCCAAAAAGACCCCAGCGATGATGACCAGCCCTAGAACAAGAAAGAGAATTAACCCCGAGCAACGGGGCCAGAGGTACAAGGGAGAGAGCTCGAGTTAATGGGGAAAAGAGGGGGGAAGACATTAAGGAGAATACATACAAGGAATGCCATGATTCTTGTAACTGAAAAGGTTGGGTGTGTAAATTAGATTTTGTTTGTTGTAAAATAATACAATTATTTTTAAAAAAAGAAAAAAACACCTTTTTGTAACTCCTGATTTGGTAAGTGAAGCCGGCTCTGGAAATTATGGAAACTTTCTTGAATACAAAACTTGGGTCTTCTTGACTTCCAAGCCTCTAGCTCTGAAGTGATCATGTTAAGGAGAATTTGTGCCTTCAAGTCTTCTTCTGAGGATCCAGTGACTCCCAGCACCTTCTCGTCTAGAATTATATTTACAGGATCTGTTGTACGTTGGATCTCTTCTCTCTCTCCAATCCTTGACAAGGCATCCGCTTTGCCATTACGTACCACTGGGTGATAAGTGATAACAAAATTATATTCCACGAAAGATAACGCCCAAAGGAGTTGTTGGGATAACTGCGCCTTTGCGTTGTGTAAATATTGCAGGTGTCGATGATCTGTGAAAACTGTGACAGTATGCCGGGCCCCTAATAAATGGTGTCTCCATTCTTTGAAAGCGTGTTTTATTGCCAACAATTCCTTATCTTTGATGCTGTAATTTAATTCTGCTATTGAAAACTTCTTGGACCAGAAGGCCACTGGATGCAGCTGGGCGGTTTCTGTATCTTTCTGGGATAATACAGCTCCCATTGCGGCACTGGACGCATCAGTTTCCACTACAAATGGTAGCACAGGCTGTGGGGGTCTTAAAATGGGAGCAGTGGTACATTTTTCTTTTACTGTCCGGAAAGCCTCTTCCGCTTCCTTGGTCCGGAGATCATTCATAAAATTCTGGAAAGCGGCTGGGGCATTGCATAACCCAAAGGGCTTGACTTGGTACTCGTATAAACCGTATTTTGTGCAGAAAGCAGCCTTCCATTCATCTCCTTCTTTGATTCTCACTAAGTGGTTAGCTCCTAGTTTGGTAAAAATGTAGCCATCCTTAACTTTATCCATTAATACTGGAATGAGTAGAAGGGGGTACCGGTTCGTAACTGTGATCTGAGTGAGGGCAAGGTAGTCTTTGCAAGTATGAAGGTCCCCTTCCTTCTTGGGCACGAAAAACAGAGGACATGCCATGGGGGACTTAGAGGGCCAAATGAAACCATTGGCAAGATAATTATCAAAATAAGTCTTCAAATGAATATTTTCTTTTACAGTTAAGGCATACATTCTGCTGCATGGGGTTTTTGAACCAGGGATCAAATCAATTTGCCAATCATATGGCCGATGAGGAGGCAACACTTTAGCCTGTTCTTCTTTGAATACTTCTTGAAAATCTTGATACTCCGGTGGAAGGGTTCCTATTAACCCTAAGGTGGGCTTTTCTCTTAAAATCACTTGAACTTCTTTTTCAAAGTTTCTGTCTTGAACATAGCAGGAATACCTGCATTCCTCTGTAAAAACTAAGGTTTTGGCACGCCAATCAATCTGTGGATTACGTTTCTCTAGCCATGGGATTCTTAAAATCATTTAAAACTGTGGAGCACTAATTAAGTCAAACAAGATCTTTTCTCAATGTCCCTCCTGGCAGAGCAAGGTGCAAACTTCAGTACCCTTCATCACTGGTCCGAATATCAGTTGAGTACCGTCAACTGTGGTGACATTTTCCATCACAGCCTTTGGGTGCATACGAATACCCATCTTGCCTGCTAGTTCGTAATCTATGTAGTTGCCAATCGCACCACTGTCCACATATGCTTCCAGAGCATATGTCTTGGAAGGGTGAAGGTCGCTACTTAAGATGATTGGAACAACAAAATGAGAGATCTGAATTTCCTTCTTCTGGCTTGACAAGTCAACCTCTACACTTGTCGGGCATTGGAGTTTTCTAGCTGTTCATTTTCTGTGATATTCCTGTCCGCCTTGTCTACTGCTCTCACTGGTTTCCACTGTGGTTTCAATGGACAGTTTCACAAATGATGACCCGCTGAACCACAGAGACATACATTCTGTTGCCTTCTTCTAAGTCGTTCTTCCTTAGATATGGGACCCCGAACACCTACTAACTGCATTGGCTCAGAGTGACTTTCAGGTGATCCAGCTGTATTGTTAGTTCTATGAATTCAGCATAACCAGTAGGAGGATTCACTACTTGCGCTAATATATCTTTGAGTTCTCCTCGTAATCCTCGATGAAAAAGTGTGGTTCTCTTCCCCTCGGGCCAATAGGTCTCTGCCACTAATCAATTAAAGGAAGCTATATAGCACAACAATTCTTGGTTACCTTGGCGTAAAGAGAGCAGCTCATTGTCTAAGGCCTGTCCCTGAGCAGGATGAGCAAAGAGTTTCTCGAACTCCTGCCGAAAACCAGGAAAATTCCTCAGCAATGGATCATTGCGATTAACTAAGGGTATGGACCAATCAGCAGCATGTCCACCTAGATGTTATGTTATTTTTTTTTGCATTTATATAGCACCTTATGTAGCATTGGAATGATCTCAAGGCGCGGGTAGGTTGAATGCGATCGGGAACCGAAGTTCAAGTCAGTAGAGAGAGAGAGAGAGAGTCATAAGGTGCGTGTGAGCACCGGATATGTGTGCAGCGGTGTTGCATACCTGTGATAGCTGCTTCTTAGCGGTAGGTGTGGTGGTTGGGAGATCAAGAGTATGTGTTCGTTCTGGCAGGTTGTTATCCAGACCGATTCTGGCTGCGTTAGGCCTGAGGAGAACGCCTACGCTGGAGGGTGTGTAACCAGCTGTGTTTAGATAGGATGATGGGGAGTATGAGGCAGGTGATGGTATTAGAACAGCTATAACGAATGGTGTCATAGTATCGCTGTGTTCTAATTGAGTGGTGGTGTAAAGGAGAGAGTAAGCGTGGAGATGTGATAAGGTGGTTTATATCTTGAGGTCGAGCACACTCCAGTAGTTCCATGCACTCCGACCGTTCCATGTACTCCAAACCGTTCCATGCACTCCAACCGTTCCATGCACTCCAACCGTTCCATGCACTCCGATATGATAACCCAAATGCCACCTTGGCCTGATCTGAAGGGAAAGACCACGGGTCTACACAGCAAATGTAAATTAAATTGGTTCATAAAAACTGCAAAACGTCTTGGATCCACTGTAAATCTCTCTGGGGGTGCTAGTGGAATGTTCCCGGGTAAAACTACCTGTAGAGGAGGACTTGGAGCAGAAATTTGACCCTGTGGAACCCCACTAGGGAGGTGGTGCTTGTCCTGCTTGGGACTGTAATAATTGGCAACCCAATTCATCTGTGCGCTCTCTGTTAACCACCAACTCTCTTTTAAGAGAGTTGGTTTCTGACCTAGCTGCATGGACTTCTGCCCTTAACTCTCCCAGAATCTGGGAAAAATTGTCAATTCCTGTGTCCTCCATTACGCTCAGGTGGAGTATTTTAAGTACAGGCTTCGCATTCTGTAAAGCTTACCTGGACTCCTCAGGAGCGTAATGCCTTCTCAGCCTGTGGACCTGTTACTTGGGCACGTTTAGGATTCCTTTTCTGTATAAACAATAGAACTGCTACAACATCTAATTTCTGAGAGGTTACTGTATTCCATGTGCTTCGGTAATCCCTCCCTTCTCACCTGTGTTTATGTTTTGTGGAGCTCTCCATCCTGCTATTCTACAGGGGTGCGTTGGAATGAAGAAACTTAAAACTTTGGAAGGCTGATGTGTTCAGAAGACTCTTGCCTTAATAATGTCTTTGCTTTTCCAGAATTTGTCTTTGATTAAGTATCTGGTGAAAATATTATTGTCTTTTTGGTTTGGAATAGTCCCTACGTTGGAGAGATCTCTCTTACTAATATTTCCTTCTTTCATTCCAGGTTCACGGAATTCGGAAAGGTTAATGGCTGCAGAAGGACTGCAACATTACTTAGGATGAAGAAACGTTTAACAAACATAAATTCGTAAGTACGGAGCAATTGCAGCCTTCAGGGGAGAGTGTGGTAACACTATGCAGTGAAAACTAGAAGAAACTTCAGGTACGTAAACTTATTTAAACTTCTTTCTTCTTTCTATTAAGTTCTTTCATTAATGAAATACCTTGTTTGTCTGCAGGTTTTCGGAAAGCTTAGAAGAACTTCCTTCGGAAGATGGGAAGGCTATTGAGGAAACTTCTAAATGAAGATACTGCGACTGCAAACGAAAAATGCTGCTTGACGATGCTGCGGCTGTGAGAACTTCTGACAGGAGATGCTGCGGCTACGAACGAAGACAGCTGACTGAGGAACCGCTTCGGAGATCACTTCGGTTCGGTAAGTCTTCTCTATAACTATGGAATTCTGTTGTCTTTTCTGTAAAAATGAATGTTTCTGTTCTTTTCTCATTTGACAGGTTCTGTGAGGAGAGAAGCCAGAGCAGACGCGAAGCGAGCACTCAAGCAGAGGCGGGGCTTAACTAGCCCCCTCTGCATTATGTATAGAGCGTACTGTAGGTTATCAATGGATCTTGCAGCGGCCATGTTTAGTGTATGAGAACATTGTAAGCACTATGAGAGACTATGGGAGCACATGCTACGAAGGGTACAAATGCCATTTTTGCCAGGCTTGTAACCACTTTTGACCTGCTGACTGATGTGATGCCCCTTGCTTCTCCTGCATACCTGAATGGGAACTGTGCTCACTGACTGGGATCATGACAGTATCATAAACAATAGTCGATACTCTTCTTTCTTCTTCAAAGTCTGGATTCTTCTCTCATTGTCTCTTTATGCCTGTCTAAAAGGAGTGTTCCAAGGTAGCTGCAAGTCTATTTTCTCTTTGTCAAATTTGAGAAACAACGATCTTCAGTTGATTTGAAAAGCGTTAAACTTTAATCTATAGTGCTTGTGTGCACTTCATTCTCCTTGTTCTCGTTCCTAGCCATTTGGCGAGTCTGCATGCGCAGAACTATTTCTTTTGCTTCTTTTGGATGAATCAGCACACGTGGAACTACTTCTCTTGGGATGTCTTCGGGAGGGGCAGATGTTTCGCCTTTATAAGGTTTGATGTTGTGTAGATGTAGCCATGCTCTTCGCCCCTTTAATTTAACTGCAGTGGGGCTAGCTTCCTCTACCTCATGAGGTGCTTCAAAGTGGAGGGTACTCTAGATGCGTATGAATTTTCACACTAGCACCTGGTCTCCTGGATACAACTTTGGAGGTTTCAGCAAATCTTCTGTTTCACGAGATTGATTGTATTTCTCACTTATTTTTTACCCCTCCCTTCTGTTCTTGATCTATTGAGACATGAAAGAAACGTTTGAAATCATTGTTAGGCAATTGTGCATCTCTTCACCTAAGGCTCACACTACACTATGCACATTAGTTCTTACCGTAGTTGGAGGAGTCAATGGGGTTCCCATACAGCGTCCAGTCACCAATTCATGAGGAGTTAGATGGTGATCTGAACCAGGTTGATTTTTCAGAGCATATAAAGCAAGGGCAGGCAATGTAGCCATCCCTTTTTCAGAGTCATCTTCAACTTGGCTCTTTTAACAATCCGTTTAATTTCTCACAAACGCCATTCGCTTGTGCGTGATAAGCAGAGGAAAGTGTATGTTTTATACCTAACAGAAGTACTATCTGCTCAAAAAGTTAATTTACAAAATGCGGTCCATTGTCAGACCACAAAACATTGCGCACCCTCCACCTGGGGAACACCTTGCGCACAAGGAACTTGGCAGCGACAGGGCATCAGGGTGTGTGCATGCACCTGCCTCTATCCATCTCGAAAAAGGCCATTCTACGACCAGCATATATCTGTAGCCTTTGCATATATGTAGCACATCTTCATAATCTATATGCAGATGCTGAAATAGGCCATTGGGCCTAGGGATTGCTCCTGTTACTGTTTGCAAAGTGTGCCCTGCAGTACATTTCTGGCACACAATGCAATTCACAATGAACTGTGCCACATGCTCCAGGAGATTGGGTGCGAACCACTCTTCTGCAATTGTTGCAGCTAGACTCTCTCGAGTTGTATGTGCTGGGTAGTGAAGCTGCACCAGCGCTACTCTCAACAATGCTAGAGGCATAACTGCCTTTCCAGTGCTATCCTAGCTCCAAATTGCCTCAGTGGTGGATAATGAACAACCCCGCTTTCTCCACAAATCTGGTTCTTCTTTTGAAACTTGACCTTGTATTTCAATTAACTGAACAATAGACAACATGTTAAAGCCCTCCTTTGCTAGCATGCATCGTCCTGTCATTTGTTTAACATCTTATTTCTCTAAACTAGATGTGGGTGGATAATAGGCCGCTTTTTTGGCCTCTACGCCTGAGCTTCATTTCCACGAAAAATGAATTCTGGTTGTTTAGAATGCGCTGAGCATTTCGTGACTGTCAGGGTTCATGGGAGACTTAATGCTTCTATAAGCCTATCCAATAGGGCTGCATGTTGCACTGGAGTGCCGTCTGCACGCTGGAAGCCTCTTCTTTTCCAGCATGGCAAACCTGTGTGTACAATAGACGTCACATAGGCGGAGTCAGAGTACACCATCACTTCTGTATCCTCAAAGCTCTGCAGCGCTTCGATGAGCGTCACTAATTCTGCAGCCTGTGCTGAATAATTCAAAGACAACCTCATTCACCTTCTCTTTTCAGTTTCACTACCACTGATCCCGGATGCCTTTCCCCATTCGTCTGCTCAATTTTCGAAGAACCATCAATAAAAACAACTCCCACCCCCCTCCCAATGGCATTTTCTCTAACTTGGGGGATTTCATTATAATTTTCAATATACGTTGTGCAATCGTGTACATAGTCATTCTTTCCTACTGGTTCTGCTATAAACGTAACTGGATTTACTGTCTTACATCTAACAATTTTAATTGCGGGGTTGGAAATTATCACCTCGTACCCCTATGCTCTTTGTGTGGTCAATGAACTTTTGGGCTTCTCTAAAATTGCAAATAATGCATGCTCCACAAATAACATTACTAGGCACCCCATTGTTGTACTTGAACCCTTTCCAATTGCACATCCAGCAGCAACTAAAGATTGCACACAGGGATAGTGTCCCTTCATTACTGGATCTAAAATCCCACTGTAGTATGCCAATGATTTATGTCCATGTCCTAATGTCGTCTTATGTGTAGGAACTGCTGTCATGACTTCTCCATTTGAATGGGAAAATAAATAAAACTCTTAATTATAATCTGGGATCCCCAACACAGGGGCTGTACGGATTGTTTTTTTTCAATTCTTCGATTCCTTCAGTGATCTCATCTGTCCATGTCATTGTGCGTTTATCTACCTGTGCTTCTTGAGTCCTTTTAAAAGTGGTCGAATGCATGTACTGTAATTGAAAACCCAAACCCTGCAATAATTGTGTAGGCCTAGTCTTAGGTAAAATCATAGTAATGATAACTCTTGCTAACCTGTGTCAATCCCAGAACCTTTTGCTTTACTGGTGGATTATGCTTCCTTATACCTCAGTCAGTGGGAACCTTTTTCCACACTCAGATTCTTTTACTCTTTTTATGGGTGTCATTTTTTATACTCTCTATAGTGTCTTTTTTTTTTTTTATTGAAAAACTACAGTTTGAAATTACAAACTTTTGTTTCACATCAGCCGAATCACCAACGAACCAGATCCAACAAATCAAATCAGAATTAGGCGAATCAAAACAATTCAAAAATTTGATGTCAGATATCTGTTTTCAAAATCATATCAAAATGGTTCACGGTTGCACAATCAAGTTGTGTACTGTGACCAGTGATAATCCTGGTCCACCACGTCTCCATGTCATCATCCAGAGGTGCAAACTGACCAAGATGCAACGATCGCTGGGTAGTTGTTCGCTGACATTCCATTAATAGATGTTTGGTGGTTTCTATCGAAGATTCACAGAAACGACACAGATTATCTTTTAAGGATGGATCCTTTCTTTGCCATACAAGTTCCTTGGTTTTTAGGATGTTTGCTCGCAACCGTAAGAATTGAGCTCTATGATAACGGGATGGGCAATGCAAAGTGTCTTTTAAAAGCTATCCTCTTTGACAAGCTGTTGGCAATAAGTGCCTGTTGTTGCTGGGTTGCCCTAGGGGTCCCCTTTTAACTTTCTCTGGCTAACCTTGAGAGAACTACAGTTCCCAAGGGTAGAAAGGATCTTTGGATACCTTATGTGGAGTTCTGGGGAGATACAATGTTTCCCCTTTGATACAAAAACTAACAATTTTGTTACAGGGACAAGCTTACCTTTAATGGCGGGTGGCAGTGATAACCTTTACTAATTTGGTGCACCTTTACCGTGGGTTGTGTTCACAGCTGCAGTAAAGGCAGCCAAGGGTGCTTATTTGACCAAAATGGCCCCTGTCTTGTGTTTTTGCCATTTTAGTATTTGTTGTCCTTCCTTCTCTCACCGAGCAATGCATAAAACCAGACCTCAATAGCTTCAAGACAAACTAAAACCCTACCATCTTCCACACACTCTAAGATCAAGCTCTGCCGGCCTCCTAGTCATACCAAAAACCAACTCAGTCAGGTTAGGTGGATCATCATTCTCAGCCCTGGCCCCAACTCTGTGGAACGCACTTCCACCCCTCATTCGACTCACCGAGGACCTCATGTCTTTCCGCAATTTACTAAAAACATGGCTCTAACCCCTAAAATTGACTCTTAACTCAAACTGGATAACAGCAATCAATGACCTTAGCCCAAAGCTGCTTTATCATAAATAACAATCCAGCATCACGATCCGAGCGAGAAATCGAAAAACGAATAACCGCTAATGTAAATTAAAACGGATAAACTGAATAGAACGAGTGAAGTGGATGAAAGGAATAAACTTTATGAAAGCAGTGAAGTGGATGAAATTAAGGAAATGGATGAAATAAATGAAATGGACGAGAAGAACGAAGTGGATGAGAGGAATAAAGTGGACGAGAGGATGGAAAGGATGAATACATGACACGGATGGAGTGTACGGAATAGATAAGACTAGATGAACACGGTGAACTAGATGAAATTAAGGAAATGGGTGAAATAAATGAAATGGACAAGAGGAATAAAGTGGACGAGAGGATGGAAAGGATTAATACATGATGCGGATGGAGTGTACGGAATAGAAAGAGTGCATCGAACGGATAGATGGCATGGTATGACAGAGTGCATGGAAGTAACAGAACGAATGGAATAGATGAATCAAGTGCATGACATGGATGGAGTGCATGGGACGGATGGAGTGCATGGGACGGATGGAGTGCATGGGACAGATGACATGGGTGGAGCGGATGAAGAGTGTGGGGAAAAAAAGGATGAAGTGTGTGGAAAGGATGAAGTAGGATGAAGTGGGTAGAAGGACGAAGTGTGTTGAAAGGATGAAGTGTATGGAAAGGATGAGGTAGGATGAAGTGGGTAGAAGGACAAAGTGTGTGGAAAGGATGAAGTAGGATGAAGTGGGTGGAACGGATGAAGGGGGTGGAACGGATTAAGTGGGTGGATCAGAAGAAATGCATGGAACTGATTGAACAGATGGAGTGCATGGAATGGACATTGTGCAAGAATGGTTGGAGTGCATGGAACGGTTGGAGTGCATGGAACAGTTAAAGAGCATGGAACAGTTAAAGAGCATGGTCCAGTTAGAGTGCATGGAATGAGATTGGAGTGCATGGAATGCTTAGAGCATGAAGGTGCTCGATCTCAAGCGCCTACTGAAAACCACCATATCACAAAACCATGCTTACTCTCTTCTATACACCAACCACTCAACTAGAACACAGCGATTCTATGACACATTCGGTATAGCTGTTCTCATACCAACAGTCTGGTATCACCCTGCCAGAACGAACACATACTCCTGATCTCCCAACCACCACACCTATCGCTAAGAAGCAGCTATCATACGAGTGTCACACCTGCTGCACACATATCCGGTGTGCACACGCACCTTGTGACTCTCTCTCTCTCGCTCTACTGACTTAAACTACGGTTCCCAAGGTCGTTCAACCTACCAGCGCCTTAGGATCATACTAATGGTACATAAGACACTATATAAATGCAAAGTAACATAACATAACATCCAGGGTGGCAAATTCCTTTGTGTGATTTTTATCTTCGCCGGGAGTCCCCTGGACTCTCCGCCTAGGCTCCAGTCTGTCTGTCAAGGCAGGAAGCGAGAGAGGAGTCCAAAACTCCACAGTCGTTTTGTCTTCCTCCTTGCCTGAATGGGGATAAATCCCAGTGGGGGGGGGGGCTAGCTGTCCTGATTGGACAACCAGACCGCCCTTGTAAAACGCAGGGAGAGAATGCAGAGGTTGTGCTGTAGTTCCTGTTAAATACTCAAAACCTGGAAGCTGAAGACAAGTCGACTACTGGAACCAAAACCGAAGAGGATGATGAAGGAAAAGCGGCTGAGACGATTTCCAGCGACCGAGAGCCTGCTGTGTAACCCAAGCCTTCTGTAACCCTTCCTTCCAATCGACCTGGGGACTCCGGAAATGACAACCCCGACCAAGCCCCTGGTCAGACCCACTAGACTCAGGAAACCTGCATTTTGAGCCATCCCACGCCGTGCTGCGACCTTGCAGGGCTGCAGTACCCCAATACCCTGGGACCTCGAGCCATTGTGCGGTGCACAGTCTTCCGAATTCCGAATCTCGCTGAAACTTCGTGGGCATCCCTGCTGGATCTCCAGAAACACGAATCAAATCTGAAAAGTCCCCTCACCAGAGTGCTAGACCTTTGTAACGACGGGAATCCGACCAGCGATATTCGGTCGTCTTCTGTGCTCCTGAAAAAGGCACCAAATCCACAGAGCCGCATCCAGCCACGAGGAAATCCTTGCCTAGAGCTTACCCCGTTGATCCCTGCGGCAAAATCCCTTCCAAGGTCTTGTTTTCAATCACCACGACAAGGAATCAACCAACTGAGTTTTTGGGTGCAGATCCTGAAGTCCTCCTGCTGCAAAATCTTCTGTGCTGACGTACTGTGCTGGCTTGAATATTTACTTACCTTAAGTCTCTTCTGATTCTTGTGTAGTTTTGGGGTGTTTTCTGTGATTGGGAGGCATCTCGTCCAGTTCACCCTGGCTCACTGCTTGAATCCTCCAAGGGTGTCTTCTGTGAAGCCCCTGGACCCTCAACTAACTCTAAAGTAAAATACTCACCTGTTTGAACAGTCTTCTTTAGGAACTCTGACTTTTGCTACTTAAGAACCTATCTTGATACTGCCTGTTGGACACTAGACCCTAGTGACCCCCCCTTCTGCCACTGAGAACACTCATGCTCCAAGAATAAGGGAAAGACGTTTAAGGGATTGGGCCTTTTGCCTAGAAAAGAGAATACGTGTTTAAAAGTTACTTACTTGTAAAAGAAGCTGGTTGGTAACTGTAACTCTTGAGAGTGAACAGTTACAAAATGTATTCCTTACCTTGGAATTGTTGTGCCATTCTGAAAAGTATATGTAACATCTTTCTTTCCTTAGAAAACTGTTTTGCCATTCTAACAGAAAGTAGATGTAAGGGGATATTACTCACCTGTGAATTAGTTGTGCCTCTTCCCCAAAAGTAATGCTGTTGGTTTCACTTTATTATTCCTGTTAGGATAATTGTAGGAGTGTCCCCCAACTGAGTCTTGCTTCCCCCGACTTGCTCTTAGCCTGTTCAGAATAAGTCTGCATTAGGTTTTACCTACCTATGAGTCATTCATAAAGTGTAACACTGGGTTTTGCTTAACCTGTTCTGTTTTAGACAGGCACAAAAACAGTCTTGGGTATATACCTGCCCCAGGTTGCTGATAGTTCCTTGAAAAAGTGTATGGGTTTTACTTACCTTCAGTTAGCTGTGTGCCTTCCTAAAATAAGTTACAAGAGTTACTGCTTATCTCAGTCTGTGTTTCACTGATCTCAAAAGCACCTGTAATTGAATATTACATCCTTAGGTTTTACTCAACTAGCATAACTGTGTGTTATCAAAAACGTGGTATAGGTGTTTACTATACCTAGAATAAGTGTTACACTATTCACAAAACATATTGTCCAGTAGACTGATTATGTGATTTCTTGCTGAGCATCACGGTACAACTGTTAGGGTTTACTACCCTGGTATTACTGAATGTAATCTAAAAGTAACCATTTGTTTTACTCCCCAACAATAGGTGTGTCCTATAGTGAATGTGTTTAAAAAGCTTTGACTTCCCTAGAACTACTGTTAGGTGGTCAAAATAAGGTTATATGCTTTGGTCTGTGTAACTTCAAGCATTGTGTTGTGTTTTTTATATATGTGTTTATGACATTGGCCAGTACTTACAACAACTTGGCCTAATAGTATTTAAAATAAACCTTTATTTGTATAATACTTCTGGTTGTCAGTGTTTCTATTGATTCATTTGTGTGTTATAGATTCTTTGTACCTTTCTGCAGCCCTCTCTCGCTCCTAAGATAAGTCTGGCTGCTCTGTCTACGCTACTACAAACTCAGCTGGTACAGCCTTATACTAAGAATGGAGCCTTGTACTGTCTCAGTTGAATGGTTTTGATGAAGTTTGGTAAAACATAAAAACTGCTCAACATCTAGAAACTGTTGCATTTCCTTCACTGTTTTAGGTGCTACAGTTTTCATGGTGGCTTCTGCTCTCGTTGGTGTCCCTTTCTCCCTTTGTGAGAGATCAACTGTCCTATATACAGGATTTCTTCCTGACAATATTGTAATTTGTAATATATATCCTTTCTCTGAGAGTATGGTCATATGTTTAACTGAATCCTCTCTGCATCTCTCCTCTTTCGAAGGGATTGTGTCCTCCGACGTATTCCTTATCTTAGATATAAATCCTTCAGCTTTGCTGGCCTCGGAAAATTTTTTCGCCAGAGGGCGCTGCGCGTCGATGATCGCCGAGTCGATGACCCTCGACGGCCTCCGTGCCGACGTCGACGTCATCCTGCCTATAAAGGCCGCGCGCAGCGTCCGTTGCTCAGTTCCGTTTTTCCGCGCTTCGTTGTGCCTCGGAACACCGTTGCTCAGTTCTCGTCAAGATAACGTATATAATAACTACTATTTACCTCGATATCGATGGCATCCTCCTCCGACCCGACGACCCCTCGGTCCGGTTTCAAAAAGTGCCGAGACTGCGGGAAGAAAATGTCGTTGACGGACCCTCACAGGGTCTGTTTGTGGTGTCTGGGAATCACGCACCAGAGTTCGGAGTGTGAGGAATGCCTTTCCATGACGGCGAAAGCCTTGAAGGAGCGTAGGGGGAAGCTCGAGAGAGGTAGGTCAACTTTAACTTCCTCGAAAGCTTCTTCGGTAGAGTCGAGACGTTCGTCTCCTCACCATAAAAAACACTCTCGATCTAGATCACGAAGTGGCTCCCACCACTCGTCGACATCGAGACACTCGAAGAAGAGACGTAGGAGATCCCCTTCGTCATCTTCGTCGAGTTCTCCTGAGAGAGTTCATTGCCCCACAAAACGCAGCTCGCAAGCTGAGTGGGAGGAATTCAGGAAAAAGATGCTAAGCGTCTTCGAGAAAGCGGCCTCGTCCCCCTCGAAGACAGCTGAGGGTGATACCCCGGGTAAAAAACCCAAAAAATCTAAACGCCGCGAGTCGCAGTACCCGGCGGAAAAGTCAACCCGAAAGCGCCTCGAGCCATCGGGAGATAAAGCATCATCGACGCCATCGTCGAAAACTCCTTCGAAACAGAGGTCGGCGCCATCGACGCCGTTGTCGAAGGATTCATCGGCGCATCAGTCGATCGAGTCGACGCCGACGTCGACGCCGATATCGACGCCGGTGAAGGAAAGAACCACGGCTACTCCACAGCCAACGGTTAGACAAAAGACCTCCGACTCGACGCCGAGAACGTCGACGTCGTTCTCGAGCAGGACTCCGATCCTTTCGAGTTCTTCGAGGCCTAGTACACATTTCTCGACGCTTTTCACGGCGCCTTCGAGTACTTTCACGTCGGTGTCGACGACATCGACGTTTTCAAGGCCTGTGATGATGGCTCCTTCTGCATTGGAAATGGGGTTTATACCATTCCAAAAACCAATGTATCCCCCTTTAACCTCGATTTTTGAGGAAAGGGAGGATTCAGACCAAGATATTGATTTACAGAGGACCACATCACCAGAGCCAGAGACTTTCGCCTCTGAGGAAGGAAGATTAAAAAATCTTCAGGATGCACTTCAGGAAGCTAGTGGCTTGGACACTTCTCCTGAAGCAGAATTTATCAAACCAGACCCAGGAGAACATGCGGAGACTCCATATAGAGCTCTGATGTCTAGAATCATAGAATTTATGGGTTGGTCTGCACCTTCTCCTGCCTTTCAGCAGGATGACCTCACTGACATACTGGACAAGGGCCCACAGGAGGATCCTGTGGTTCCATTTCACTCTGCTCTACAGAGAAGGATTTTGACAAACTGGGAAACGCCAGAAATTATCCCGGCAGTAAATAAAAAACTGTCAACAAAATACAGGGTGGCTAGTTCTGACCCTGAATATTTGTCAAAACACCCTACTCCTGAGAGCTTGGTTGTACAGGCTGCAACCTCATCAGGCAGCACATCTGCATACCCCACTGCTCCGCAGGATAGGGATGACAAAAAGTATGATGCCATGGCTAAGAAGGTTTTTTCTGCCTGTAGCATGGCGTTAAAGTCTATTAACGCGACCTGTACGCTCGCTAGGTTCAGCCACACCCTTTGGGAGTGCGCTTCATCAGCGGCTGACTGCCTCCAAGAAGGAGAGGAAAGGGACGCATTTTTAAACATCATCAGGGATGGTAAAGATGCGATGTGCGAGACCCTACAAACTGGCCTAGATTCTGCTGACAGTATCAGCAGGGCCATGGCGGCAAGTACCACAATCCGCAGGCATGCGTGGTTGAGGAAGTCTGGTTTTGCCTCTGACGTGCAGACCAGGCTTTTGAATATGCCCTTTGACGGTTCTACCCTCTTTGGAAAGAAGGCGGATGACAGTTTGGAGAAACTGCAAACGTCCAAGGCAGCAGCCAAGTCATTGGGAGCTGCTATCCGTCAGAATACCTTTCGTCCTTCGGGATCATCGTGGAGAGGACGGTCCTTTCGTTACTATTCCTCATATGGAAGGGGCAGGGGACGACCGGCTCAAAGAGGCCAAGGAAGATTTACCCGTGGTGGACGGGGTAGGGGAAAGAAAGCCGCACCCGCAGGAGCAGGAGCCACTTTACCTTCGGCAACTGCATCAGCCGCTTCAAAACCACTCTGAGGTCTCCCCTCACAGAACACCAGTAGGGGGCAGGTTAACTCACCATCTGACGGAATGGCAGGCTATTACGTCAGATGCTTGGGCTCTGGAGACAGTGGCCCAAGGTTACTGCCTGCCCTTCCTACATATCCCTCAGAGTCATCCACCGGGGAACAACCCTTTGAAGCTTCCAGATCCGCTCCTCTTGCAGGAGGTTTTAGACCTGCTAGAGAAAGGTGCCATAGAACTGGTACCTGTAGCGGAAAGGAACAAGGGTTGGTACTCCCCCTACTTCATAATACCGAAGAAGGACGGAGGACTGAGACCCATCTTAGACTTACGGGAATTGAACAAATTCCTCCGAAAGGACAAGTTCAAGATGGTGACTCTCTCTCAGATCCTTCAGGCCCTCCAGCTTCAGGACTGGTTGGTATCTCTAGACCTCCAGGACGCTTATTTCCATGTGCCGATCCATCCCAGGCACAGGAGATACCTGAGGTTCGCAATTGGCAGCTCTCATTATCAATTTCGAGTTCTGCCATTTGGGCTAACCTCCGCCCCGAGGGTCTTTACCAAGCTAATGTCGGTTGTGGCTGCAAGTCTAAGGAGGGAAGGGATTCATGTCTACCCTTACCTAGACGATTGGTTGATCAGAGCTGTATCTTCGGAACAGGCTCAGAGACAACTAGATTATGTTTGCCACTTCCTTCACAAGCTGGGCTTCTCCCTCAATTTAAAGAAGTCACAGATGATACCATCACAGAGACTCCAATTCATTGGAGCAGTCCTGGACACTTCCCTGGGAAAAGCCTTGCCACCAGAGGTGAGGGCTCGAGATATTCTGCAGATGGTCATCAGATTTCAGAATGCCCAATATCTCCCAGCCTACGACTTTCTGAGGTTGCTAGGCCTCATGGCATCCTGCATATTCCTCGTGCCGGAGGCTCGCCTGAGAATGAGATCCCTCCAGTGGGCACTGAGAACTCAGTGGTCACAGTTCTCAGGAAGGATGACAGATCTCCTTCGGATCCCGGTCAAAGTAGCCCGAGACCTTCAGTGGTGGGCCTGTCGGGAGAACATCCTGAAAGGAGAAATGTTTTGGCAACCATGGCCGGAGATAACAGTAGTCACGGATGCCTCACTCACGGGGTGGGGAGCTCACGCCAACGACTTGACCATCAGCGGTCGTTGGTCTCCATCGGAGTCCAGACTACATATCAACCTGTTGGAGCTGAGAGCCATCAGACTAGCGCTGAAGGCTTTTCTGCCGTCTGTACGGGGAAGAAACGTCCTAATAATGACGGACAATACAGTGGCCATGCACTACCTCAACAAAAGAGGAGGCGTAGGCTCACTACCACTGTGCAGAGAGGCGATGCAGCTCTGGTTTTGGGCAATTCAGGAAGGAATCTCTCTATCGGCAATTCACCTAGCCGGAGAGAAGAACTTGACAGCGGACGCTCTGAGCAGGCAGAGCACAGTCTCTCACGAGTGGGAGATAGCTCAGGAAGTCCTTCAAGAGATCTTCGCCCTTTGGGGAACCCCTCAAGTGGATCTGTTCGCCACCAGTATCAACAGGAAGTGCGACAGATTTTGCTCAAGGGAATTTCCCCCGAGAGGAGCTCTAGGAGATGCGTTCGTAGTGGACTGGGAGTTCCCACTTCTGTACGCGTTCCCTCCGGTCCCTGTCATTCCTCAAATGATCAGGAGGTTGAGAAGGTTTCGGAAGACCATGATCCTAATTGCCCCGGATTGGGCCAGGAGAACGTGGTACCCGGACCTTCTAGACATGTCCATCTGCCCTCCAATTCGACTGCCATACAGAGAGGATCTTCTCTCGCAGAAGGAAGGTCAGGTTCTCCATCCAGCCATCAAGACCCTCAACCTTCACGCTTGGTGTCTGAAAGGTTGAGGTACAAGGATTGGGACCTTCCGGATGATGTTATGGAGGTGTTGCTTTCGGCCAGAAGGCCGGCAACTAAAACTCTATACCGCTGCCGTTGGAACAAATTTTGCAGCTGGTGCAGAGAAAAGAATATTGAACCCTTTTCTTGTGGTACACCTATGGTGTTGTCATTCTTACTTTACCTGGCTAATTCAGGCCTACAGGTTGGCACAATTAAGGGCTATCTCGCAGCGCTATCAATCTTTAAGCGCACTGCAGAGGAGCCTTCATACTTCAAAATTCCATTGGTAATACAATACCTAAAAGGATTAACTAATGTTTATCCCCCGAAACCTTTTCAAGTTCCCTTATGGGATTTAAACCTAATTTTAAACTTCCTAAAGGGTGCCCCTTTTGAACCACTACACTCTTGTTCATTGAAGCTTCTCACCCTCAAAACTGTTTTGCTAATAGCATTGACATCTGCTAGAAGGGTTAGCGAGTTGCAAGCCTTATCGTGTAAACCTCCACATACAATCTTTTACAAGGACAAAGTTGTTCTTCAGGTGAAGCCTAACTTCCTCCCGAAGGTAGTCTCGGAGTTTCACATCACTCAGAAGATTATATTACCTTCTTTCCACCCTCCTCCTCATCCGGGGAAGGAGGAAGAGAGACTGCACAGGCTGGACCCTAAGCGAGCCTTGAGCTTCTATATCAGCAGATTGGCTAAGATCAGACAAGCAGACCAACTCTTTGTAGGTTATGCAGGACATAAGTTGGGCCTTCCAATAACAAAACAAACCATCTCCAGATGGATTATTTTAGCCATTCTGGAGTGCTACAAATTGGCAGGAAAGGAGCCTCCTCAAAATCTAAGGGCTCATTCTACCAGGGGTATCGCAACATCCTCAGCCCTTCAAAGAGGGGTGCCAATTCGAGATATATGTGCGGCTGCCACATGGTCGTCCGCACATACATTTACCAAATTCTATAGCCTGGATTCCTCCTCTAGTCAAGAAACTAGATTCGGCAAGGCTGTGTTACACTCTGTCCATTCTGGAAGGGTAACATAACTTTTATTACTCCCGCCTCCAGTCACAATACCACTGCTATGGGAGTCTATCTAAGATAAGGAATACGTCGGAGGACACAATCCCTTCGAAGAACTAGTTACTCTTACCTTGTAACGTTCTTTCGATGGGATGTTCCTCCGACGTATTCCTTATCGACCCTCCCATCCATCCCCGCAGTATGACTTCCTGTGGGTTTGCAGCCTATGCTCCTTCAAGGTGATTAGTCTAATCCAAAAACATTACTGGGGACTACAAAACGGAACTGAGCAACGGACGCTGCGCGCGGCCTTTATAGGCAGGATGACGTCGACGTCGGCACGGAGGCCGTCGAGGGTCATCGACTCGGCGATCATCGACGCGCAGCGCCCTCTGGCGAAAAAATTTTCCGAGGCCAGCAAAGCTGAAGGATTTATATCTAAGATAAGGAATACGTCGGAGGAACATCCCATCGAAAGAACGTTACAAGGTAAGAGTAACTAGTTCATCTCACTACTACTAAATTTCATCCACATACTGAATTATTGCACTTTCAAGTTGGACATTAGCCAAGTCCATCTGGAGGACACACAGTACCCATGGGACAAACGAGTATGTTTCAGGTGCGTATTTCTGTATAAAAAAGAGGTTAAATCTTGTGAGTCTTCATGAAGGGGAATCGAGAGAAATACTTTTTTTTTTAATCGACAACTGTGAAATATTTGGCAGTGGATGGGATGTTACATAATATTATTGCAGGATTTTGAACTAGAGGAAACTCTGCTTCGACTATATTTTTTAGAGGGCGAAGGTCCTGAATAAATCCCCACACTCCCCCCCGACCCCCTTTGATCTTTTCACAGGGTAAACAGCCGTGTTACATGATGAGTCTGATGCCACCAATATGCCTTGTTTCATTAAAGCGGAAATGGTCTCAAATATACGTAATCCGCCTCTAAGGACATGGAATATTGCTTTGCTCGTGGTAAAAGAGCTCCTGGTTTTAATTTAATTTTAACTGCACCTATCCCTTTTAATAGTCCCACATCATATGGGCTTGTGGTCCATAACACCTCTGGCACTTTCACTAAGTCTTCCTGAAAAAACAGCAGTCTTCTTTTTACCAATGCCATTCTCTGCAGGTATTTCTGTATTCTTCACTTTAATCCAATAGGTGATCCTTCTAAAAACACTATCATCGTCCGATTAATCATCTCTAAATTGTTCTTTGTGAAATCTGTCAATCTGTATCCTTCACTGAGGGCTTTCACTGTTCTCCATCCCCTACCTTCATCATCTGTCCCATGCAGAATCACCCTTTCTTCTCTGACCACTGCTGCTTCTAGTTCTAAGGGAATGATCTGCCCTTCCTCATCGTCCATGGGGATTTCTGGTCTGAGTAAAAATACATCCGGTATTCTCAATATTTCCCTTCCAACCTGGGTAACCATGATAATAAAATAGTCACTCCATACAAAAATACTTCTGGGTCTCAAGGTACTCCTCATAATGCCTTCTGGCGTGTAAAGGCTAATATAAACTTTCCCACATTCATATAATATATCCCTGGAGTAGAGCATACTATTCCTTTGTTAGTGAAAGATATTGTCATATTAAGCTTTGTCATTAAGTCACGTCCCAATATGTTGACTGGCGTCTGCCTAGAGTATATTAGTGGCATTTACATGCCATGTTCTCCTATAGAAATTGGTAATTTGTCTGTAAAAGGAACTAAATTAATCACCCCAGAAAACCCTTAAGCATTCATGGCAATACCTGACATTGGGTATTTCCCCTCACAGACACAGGAATGAGTGGCTCCAGCATCTACTAAAAAGATAAATGCCTTGCCTCCTATCATCCCTTGACCCTTGGTTCCTCTTGGGGGTCTGGTGGCACTGATAGTACTGAACACATCAAGTCACTTTGTGGACTGTCCTATTGTGGGTATAAATTCATACCCATACATCAGTCACGCTCCCGATTTTGGGTGCGGGTGCCTGTTGTATTCCTGGGGTCATGATCCATTGTGGTACCATAGCCTGCTGTATCTGGGCTTGCTGCGGTTGTGCCAGTTATATTTGCATGGGTATCTGCTGCGGTTGACCTTGCAGCAATTGCATTTGCAGCGGTGTTGGCTGCATTTGTTGGGATTGGGCCACATATGCATGAGCATACATGTGATCTTGGGCATAATATTCCTGCGGTTCCCCCCTCTTGGAGCTTGCCAATTCTGTTGCATGCCTCCTCTGCTTCTGCATGTGCTAGCTATATGTCCCATTCTCCCACAATTCCAACATTTTTGTGGCTGTCCAACATTAAATCCTCTTCCATGAGAGTTTTGAAATCCTCCTCATCCTACTCCTCTAGGCTCATTCCCTCTTCCTCTTGGACAATAATTGTACCCACTCTGATCTACAGGATATCCAGCGTTATTGCTGCCCTGACTGTGTCTCCTGTGTCACCCCTCCATTACTTGTGAATACCGCTCCTTCGATGGCTATTTGAGACAACTTCTTCTGGACTACCTTTGCTCCCTCCTGCTTTCTGTTCTCAGCTTTCTTCTTATTTTTCTCCTGCATTAATCAGCAGTGATATACAATTGGCAATTGTATCTCTGGCCATGGCTTTGCATCCATTCCCACATGTTTTTTCAATTGATGTTGCACTGGTTCAGGCAGCCTCCGACACAAAATGTGGTAAAATAATGCTACTGCTTTATCCCATGGTTCATGAGTCTCCTGCCACCATCTGTCTTGAATATCTTCAATATAAACAACAGGATCTTCATCGTCTCCCATTTTCCTAGTCCTAATCGCACCCATGTCTGGTGCATCGGGATATTGCACTCTGAGAACTCGCCATACGTCTTCCCTGCAATTATTAAATAGCGCTCCATCGTGTCGTGTTTTGGGCATTCCAAAAATGATACCCAGGTGGAAACCACCTAGTGAAGTCTGATGGTCTCAAATTGCTTCAGAAATGATGAGCCTCTCATTCTTTTATGCTTTGTCAATATTTTCTATTTTCTTTGCTTTCATAAAGTAGTCTTTCATTTATTCTGAAAATATGTTATAGCCATCACTAATGATAGAATCCTTCTTGTAAAATGCCAGGGGGTGTTTAATTCACACAATTCTTTAGGCAGTAAGGAAATACTCCTAGGTCTGCATATCACAATTCAGCCAATGCATTTCGGTGCGGAGCACCATCTTCAGGGTTATATATGTTTCATATTTGCATTAAATTCCCACAGTTGTACCATTTATATGCACTTTTCAAAGTTCACAAAGTAATACATTTATATCAGTTCCAAATTGCAATGTGAAGTACATACCATTATGTGTCAAGCATATCCAATATTTGAAAGGGAGACAAAAATAAAAAACAAACAGAAATCGCCATAAGTTTCATCAACATTATTACATCTGGCTATGTGAGTATATTATTCATATTTCTCAGCATAGAAACTACTTGAATCGTACCTTTGTAACAGAGCCTCTCAACTTAGAAAGTATGTGATCTTTCCTCAGATCGTCCCGGGACAAGCGTGGTTACCTACAATATACCTTTCTATTAGAATATTTACTATTTCAGATCTCTGTATAGTATTCTCACTCACAGCGCTTACCTAAACGGCACACATCCGAAGCAACGCTCGCCAAGGGGACCTGCGGCCCTCGTAAGCTTTTATCAGTTACTATGGAGACCTCATGCCAGTGTATCCTGCTTGCTTCCAAATGTCGTAAGCTCTCTCCCCTAGGATAGTTGCTAGCAGCCCTTTTATGTCACCTATAGCTAACGCCATTCCTGATGTCATCCTCTCTAATTCATGAATCCATTTTCCTGCACCGTAAATTAAACTCAGCAATTTACACCTTAAATTATCTTATCCATCTGCGCCCATGGTATATATTGTGGTTGTCCTCCCCATCTCCAATAATGGGAATTGTGAAAATCCTTATTCATAAATCATCTTTACCTACGCTCCTTGTCTTCAAGACAGAACTAGCCTCACCCATTTGTTTCCTTCCTGCTATCGGTCTTAACCTGCTTACACATGGCTGGGATATATCCCCTGTACTAAGTGATCATACATGTGGTCGATAAGTATATGGTGTTGGTTCTGGCATCCTCCCTTTAGGGTGCTCTAAATCTGACCATTTTACCCCCTTTTCTGCACTCGATTCTCTTGAAAGCCCACATGCTCCTTCTCTTTGCTCCTCTCTTTGCGAGGATTAAGACGTGACCTGATCCTCTTTCAATTCCCTTTAATAGGGATCCTTCTATATTATCTTGGGTTACGTACTTTCCTCTGCCGCTTATTTGCTTCTATACCTTACCAAGCCTTTGCTCTATGTATTCTGTGACCTGCCCACCGGTCCATGCTGATTGCGGAATTCCTTGCAGCTCTCTACAGGGCTGTTGTGACCGTCTCTCCTCCTCCAGTTGTTATCGTGCATCAATTGCCACTATGCTCTTATGGCATAAATATTCTATTTCATAGTCTTTCTCTCCCTTACTCTTGCTAATTTCTGCTTCCCTTCTCCTCGTCTCCCTCAATTCTCCTTCCTCTCGCCTTTGTTGCAACCTACGTACTTTCATTCTTTGGGATTCTATCTCTTCCCATTTCTTCTCTTCTAGCCTCTGCTTTTTTTCTTGCCTCATATCTTTGTCGTTCTTCTCTTCGCTTGCACTCTTTATCCCTCTCTTGCTTGTATCCTCTTTCTTCCATTTCTTTCTTTTCCCGCTTTTCTCTCTCCTCTCTTTCTCAAACTTCATCAATGCCTTTATCATCTAGTTTAAGCAATATTTGTCCTCCTATCCATTAATTCTGTACTATTGTCATTCCCTTAGCTTCCCCCTTCCCCCTCGGAACGTCCTGGTCCATACGGCAATGTGCCAGAATGGTTCCACACACCCCCCAACATGGCGCACGCCGCTCTCAGATCAGCAGTATAGCTTCTAGTTCGGCTAGATAAGCGCCCCGCCCATGCGGATCGGCGCGTGTCAATTCGCTCACAGTTCCTAGTTGGGCTGCTGTTCCTAGCGTTCCAAGTTCCTCTTGTGCCTTCCTGGAATGCCCGACCGCGGTCGTGCCTTGCCGCCTTCCGCGGTCCTCCTTCCCAGGATTACTCTTCCGCAGTTGCCCTCGGACCGCCCTACCTCTTCACCCGGGACTTCCTGTGCCTTCCGGATTGCTCGACCGCAACTGTGCCTTGCCGTCTTCCGCAGTTCATCCTCCCAGGACTACTCATCTCGCGGTCGCCTTCGGATCGCTTCCCCCTCCTTCCAGGCTCCTGTGCAGTAGTTACCTTCTGCTGCTATCCTTCCTGGGGTTCCTTCTTCCAGACCTTACAAGACTTATACTCTCCGCTTCCTCTCCTCCCGTATACCTGCCTACGTCTTGAACATTGAACTCCTAGACCATCAGCTACCGACAGTGTGGCGTCCGGTGAAGCCCGTCCTTACCTCCACGAGACCCACACCTCCAAGGAACGCGGGCAGCCAGAACCAACAGGCAAGAAGCACTCCAAGCCTCAACAGGTGAGCCCACAAAAAAGTCGCAATAATTGTGACAGTTTTACACGCCCCCCCATCTGACAAAGCAACAGAGATGGATCCCACTGTTCAGGATCTTTTACGAGGAATGCAAGAACTCTGTACAGAGGTACAGAATCTTAAGGCAGAAAATACAGCCTTGAAACAACTGGTTTTGTCCCGGGATTCTGCCTATCAGGACAGTGCCTCAACGGGTGGAGTAGTGGAGAAATATGATTGTTCCCCTAAGATGCTTCGCTCCTTCCTGGACTCATGTCTGGTACACTTCACCTTTAAGCCATATTACTTTTCCACTCCCAGAGCTAAGGTGGGATTTGTAATAGCCCATTTTACCGGTAATGCTCTGGCCTGGGCTACACCATTGGTCTCTGGGGGAGATGCCTTGTTGGACAATTATGATGGGTTCATTAAAGCCTTTAAGGAGATGTTTGATCGCCCAGACCAGGTCTATACTGCTCAAGGAAGGTTGCTGGAGCTCCGACAAGGATCACAGGATATGTTATCCTATGTTATCCGATGTAAACAGCTTGCCAAAGAAGCTGACTGGTCTACAGAGGCATGCTTTACTTTGTTCCGTCGTGGCCTGAATGAAGAAGTGAAAGATGAGCTAGCCAGAATAGCACGTCCAGGTTCATTCCAGGCCCTCATGGATTTATCCCTGCAAATTGACTTCAGTATTCAAGAAAGAAAGGCAGAAAAGAAAAGTTCTCCTCCCAAAATATCTCCATTCGCACCCACCACTAGGGAAAACCCTCCTGCTGAACCTGAACCTGTGCAACTGGGGGCTATGAGAGGCCCCATTTCAGCCCATGAGAGAAACCGCAGATTTGACAGTGGGTTGTGCATGTATTGTGCTTCAGACAAACACTTGGTCAGGAACTGTCCTATAGCACCGCCGAGGCGTTCGGGAAACGCCAGATCCCGATCCTGAATGGAGCCCAGCTTCGGGAGACCAAAGGCCGCTCCACCCCTCCGATCCTGGATCCTTCATCAAGATGCAACCTGGTGGTCCTTGAGGTTACTCTAACCCCTTCCATCGGAGCGTCACAGGCTGTTCTAGCCTTGGTAGACTTTGGTGCTATGGGTATATTTATGACGACCAGTGGCCATCCATGCACGACTTTCCAAGAGAACCTAAGGATATCATACAGACAGTCAAAGGAATCGATGGCTCCCCCCTGTCTTCTGGACCAATCACCCAACAAACCAGGAAAATCATACTCTCAATTCACAACCATCAAGAAACCATACAGTTCGACATCATCAGAGCCGCACACTATCCAGTGGCCCTAGGCATGCCCTGGTTAAAAAAACATAATCCATACATTAATTGGACCGCGGGTTCTCTGTTTTTGGGCTCAGAGTTTTGCTTATGCTTATCGCACTGTCTTGCGTCAAACACCAGACCAGACATGTCCAAAGAAGAAAAAGAGCTAGCCCTTCCCTTACCGTTTCCATTATCAATCAAGTACCAGATATCTACCAGCAGTTCTTTGACGTCTTCTCCTCAGCCATTGTGCAAACCCTGCCTCCACATAGACCAGGAGACTGCGCCATCGATACCGAGGAGAATGCAATAATTCCCTTCGTCAGGATGTTTATTCCATCAGAACCCAAAAAGAGGGCCCTACGAGAATGCTTGGATACCAACCTTGCTAATGGCACCATCCGTCCTTCCAAGTCCCCCGCAGGTGCATCCTTATTTTTTGTACCCAAGAAAGACACCAAGGAGCTACGGCCCTGTCTGGACTATAGGGGTCTGAATCTATGTACCCGGAAGGACAGATATCCCTTACCACTAATAATCAGACATTTTTGAAGCACTTCAAGGTGCTGTAATATTTACCAAGTTAGACTTAAGAGGTGCCTACCATTTGGTCCGAATAAAGGAGGGTGACGAATGGAGGACTGCCTTTTGAACACCCTTTGGCCACTTTGAGTACCTGGTCATGCCATTTGTACTTGCCAATGCCCCAGCTGTCTTCCAGCAATTTATGTATCAGGTTTTTTCAGACATGTTATTCCTCTCTATTATTGTATATTTGTATGACATCCTGGTGTATTCCAAGGACCCGACACAACATCAAGATCGCGTCACTGCCGTGCTACAACGACTAAGGGAACATCACTTATTAGCCAAACACGAAAAGTGCATATTCCATGTTTCAACAGTACGTTACCTGGGATTTGTTTTGAACCCCCAAGGGGTGGCTATGGACCCAACCAAAATTGAAGCTATCACATCCTGGCCAGTTCCCCGTTCTGTTAGACAAATTCAATCCTTCCTGGGCCTTGCACATTTTTACAGGAAGTTCATTCCCTCTTTTTCAGCCATCATTCAACCAATTGTGTCCTTACTTTAAAAAAAAAACACTCCCTTTCTATGGACCTCTTCTCAAGAATCCGCCTTTACAAAAACTAAAGGAGACGTTCACTCAAGAACCCATTCTGTTACAGCCTGACATTACAAAACCTTTTCTGGTGGAAACAGACGCTTCAGAATATGCTATAGGCACGGTTCTGAAACAACAAGCCAAAGATGGTCTCGAACATCCTATAGCTTACCTATCCCAGACCTTGCTTCCATGTGAGACACACTATTCAGTCCTGGAAAAAGAATTGCTTGCCGTTCGTCAAGCCTTTAAAGACTGCCGTCATCTCCTCCTGGGTGCCGCTCATCCTGTACAAGTGCGGACAGATCACAGGAATCTACAAGTCCTCCAATCCATGGAGTGCACAAAACAGTCTACAAGCACGGTGGGCTTTATTCTTTGCTCAATACCAATTCCAAATATCACACATTCCAGGGACTTCGAATGTCATAGCAGACGCCTTGTCCAGACGTCCCAACTATCCCTCACAGGATGTTCTTGACCTACCCAAGATGTTTCCCAACACTGTGTTCATCGCTCAGGCTTGTGACATCTTGGAGTCCATTAAGAGTGAAACCACTACCTCAGGCCTTTGGAAGGATTTTCAAGGACGCAATACCTGGGCCCTTAAGCATAAAGATGGGTTCCTTTTTCGGGGATCCCAACTAGTGATTCCTACCCAGTCTTTGCAGGATCGGATAATACATCTATGCCACGAGACCTTCCACTCCGGACACCACAGGGTCAGATGTACCCTTCTCTCCATTCAAAGAACCTTCTGGTGACCCAAGAGCCTGAAAGATGTTCAGGCGCATATCCAGGCATGTACTATCTGCAACCAGAACAAGACAGATAGCAGAAAACCAGCAGGATTGCTCCTCCAACCTAATCAACCTTCCCCCGACACTTGCAAGCCATAGCAACGGATTTCATTGTTGATCTACAGCCCTCAAGGGGACATACAGTCATAATGGTAACCATTGATCTCTTTTCTCACATGGCCCATTTTACACCATTATCAAATCTGCCTTCTGCTCCAGAGATGGCCGGAATATTTGTAAAACACTTTTTCCGTCTACATGGGCTTCCATCTAAAATCATCTCTGATCATGGACCTCAGTACATCTCAAATTTCTGGAAAAACCTCTGCAAAGTATTAGGAATCCAATGAGCCCTTTCATCTGGATACTATTCCCAGACCAATGGCATTACAGAAAGGGTGAACCAGACCTTAGAACAATATCTACAATGCTTTGCCACCAAGGTTCAGGATGACTGGACTGTTCCGATGCCAGTGGTAGAATTCGCCTACAACAATTCTGAACATTCCACGATAAAGACCGCCCCTTCTTTTGTAACCAAAGCTTTCATTCCTCAGTACTTCCTTCGGTATTACCCTCTCCTAGTCCTGTTCCTTCTGTTGATTCCTGGACTGCTCAGCTGGTATCAATCCATCAAGAGGCTAAGAACCATCTGTCCAAGGCTAGGGAAAGAGATTTGCAGATGCCAAGAGACGTTCTGCTCCATCCTATAATGTGGGGGACAAGGTCTGGTTATCCGCCCGGTATTTACCTAGACATTTAAGACCCAACAAGCTGGCACCCCATTTACTACGGTCCCTTCGTTGTATCCAAGAAGATCAATCCAGTAGCCTATCAACTACGTTTGCCTTCAACTTGGAACAGAATTCATCCTGTCTTTCACACCTTCTTGCTAAAACCCTATCATCACTCTACCAAAGACACTCCTTGCTCTCCTCGGCTCGTCCAGGGTCAAATTGAATATGAAGTCTCCCGGATTTGCGATTCTAGATACAGAAGAGGACACCTACAATACTTGGTGGAATGGAAAGGATATCCGCCTAGTGACTGTACCTGGGAACCAGTCTCCAACCTCAATGCCCCTAGACTGGTACAACGGTTCCATCGGTTCGATCCTGGCAAACCAGGGGGTATGAGGCTTCAGAGGGTGTATACTGTCATAAAACCACGCTACCGCCCCCTCTGGACGTCCTGGTCCATACGGCAATGTGCCAGAATGGTTCCACACCCCCCAACATGGCGCACGCCGCTCTCAGATACAACGGTATAGCTTTGCTAGATAAGCGCCCCGCCCATGCGGATCGGCGCGTGTCAATTCGCTCACAGTTCCTAGTTCGGCTGCTGTTCCTAGCGTTCGCTACTCGGAAACTTCCTTGTTCCCCTTGTGCCTTCCTGGACTGCCCGACCGCGGTTGTGCCTTGCCGCCTTCCGCGGTCCTCCTCCCAGGATTACTCTTCTGCAGTTGCCCTCGGACTGCCCTACCTCTTCACCCAGGACTTCCTGTGCCTTCCGGATTGCTTGACCGCAACTGTGCCTTCCAGACCTTACAAGACTTTTACTCTCCGCTTTCTCTCCTCCTGGGCACCTGCCTATGTCTTGAACATTGAACTGCTAGACCATCAGCTACCGACAATGTGGCGTCAGGTGAAGCCCATCCTTACGTCCTTACCTCCACGAGACCCGCACCTCCAAGAAACGCGGGCAGCCAGAACCAACAAGGAAGAAGCACTCCAAGCCTCAACAGGTGACCCCACAAACAAGTCGTGATAATTGTGACACTATCTCTATTCGTCTGTCTTGTCTGTCCTTTCTCTCACGCTGTTTACTTTCATTGCGTGCTAATATATCTTTGCGTTCTCTGCTCTTGCTTTCTTCTGCATTATCCTCACTGCTGTAAGCAGGGGTGCATACCTTGGATTAAAATACCCCGCTGCTGCTTTTAATTCCTTTAAGGGATAAAATCCCTTCTCCTCTGTGTCTACACTCTTCTCTTCAAGAGGGGAAAGGGGAGCTGAAGGCTTTTTATTCTGCCCTTTATGCTGATTGAGCATCCACTCCCAAAAGCTCAAATCTTCTTTCTCACTTTGGTACATTTTCCAAAGCGGCTAGCCTTTTCTGAAACTTTTTTTCCCTTATATGTACATGCAAATATGTTGTTATATGCTGCAATACATCTTTTGACAATGAACCCTCCTGAGGCCACGGCATGAGTGTCTTATTCGTCGTGCCTCGAACCCATTTCGAATTTTATTTCCTTATTTTCGCTGTGTATGTCGGTAATGTCCTACATAAATGTAAAAGAGGTTTATCCCCACATAATGACAGATCGATTGTGATTGTTAATACTAAACCGTTGTTTTATATTTTATCAAATATACCACACCGAACAATTAGTGCAGGCACCATAAATCACTGTTTATAATCCCAATCAGAATATGTTTCAACTGCTCACTTTTTTATTTAAAAAAATAATCTATGAAATGGTATTCTGTTTCCTCCTTCGTTTACATTTCCTACCAATTTTTATATCGTTCTTGTATTTTTTGTATGTTAAGAGTCTCTTCTTTACTTATATATTACTTTACTTTGATTTTTCCCTTCTTGATCGACATCAATCTCTTGGTCAAAATGTTTCACTAATCTCTATTTTGTAATATCATTTTATATTCATCAGTCTAAACACACCAAAAGATGTGTATTTAACAGTTTTATAACCCCACACATGTGCACTTTTAAATGGTTTACTGTGTTTTACTGTGTACGCCTGCCTTTACTATCTTAGTAAATGTATCCCTTCTCCATTTTGGAGTTTGATACACACTTCATCTGTAGGCCTTGCCTCAGGAATTCTTAATATATATTTTATTTCTGTCCCCTTGAATCAAGGCATCTACTGTTCCTTCTAATTTTTCCCAAAACAGAAATCCTGTTACTTTTTACACATATTATTTAGAACACAATCGCTCCCCCTATTTTTGCCATGTTTGTTTTTCTACTTACATCGGTGACTCAATCTGAGTCCTCTGGCATCGACTCTCCCTCAACCAACCAGTTTTTCTTCCGTCCACGGGGCACCTGCGGGGACCGGACAGGAATTTTCATCAAAGGGGGACCTACCAACCATATATTCTTGCACGTGACTGCGTGCCGCTCTCCAAAGGAAACTCTGTGGTCTTCTGGCTAGTGGCGGGAGTAGCCGAGCGTCCGGGGACCTGGATCCGGCCACGGTCGACTAGACTGTAACCATCCGCACCATTACCAAATTGTGCTGTAGCACCTTCAAGCGTCTTTTGTGCTAGATGGGATTACAGTAATGGTCACAAACCAAATAATCGGACAGACTCAAGGAATATGGCAAAGTGCTACTTTACTATCAATTGAATAAGGCAGTGTCAACTGGCAGACATCGGACTGATGCTTGCACACTCATACAGCAGCTTGATTACATGGAAGTCTTATACCCCAATATGCGTAATCTATGACGTCATTCTACGTGGCAAAATACAAAACCTCTCAAGGGTAGGGATTGGTGAAGGGAACTCTTATGACTGAACCTGAGTATGTTGACTGGACCTGAGTGTTTACAGTGCTTAAGCGATATCAGTGGCTGAGTGATATCATGTGTGGTATGTTGGTTGAGTGGAATGTGGTGTTCCACCCTAGGCAGTTGGAAATCATGTAGCCTCGGTGGTGGGAGCCAGCAGGCCTCCTCCCAGCTCCTATACTTGTCCTGTCAACTTGCATACCTGTTAATGTAACTAAATAAAACATGGAGTACTACCTTACCTGAGTTGCCTGAAGAACTTTCTGTCCTAACAAACTGGCAACAAGCTTGTCTTGATCCAGGCCCTGGAGGAGAAGTAGAGGAACTGATGAAGTAATGGACAAGGAGTTGAATGAGCAGTAAGAGTGATAGACCGCGACAAAGGAAACAAGTAAGGTGCTGCGGGGGGTGCAAATAGGAGGAGCATGAGCTAGCGAAAGAAGAAAGCGAGGCCCCCTGCCCCCCAGTGAATTAATCCCACCACCCAGGGCCACTAAGGCTGTGAAGGTCTGCCTTCAATCTCAGCATGTGGGAAATGTGATTCCCTGTAGACCCTCTGTAATTCCCAAAGCCAAGTCCCTTTGGAGTTTGAGGTCTCTGACTTACCGTCAGACTACTCCCCATTTTCCCAATTAGTCCATCATCTCTCATTGGTAAGCCATCAGCCAAAGTCCTCCATTTGTAGTTGACCTTGTTGCTGCTTACTGTCCTGGAACACTCATGGGAGTGTGCCCACACTACTATCTTAGCTTGAGTCTCTTATGAAGTGTTTGTTTCGAGTCGCATTGGAAGAGACTACAAATGTGTCCATTTCAGCCTTTCATTTACTGCTATTTGATTTAATTATTCACGGTGCTGTTGCTCCTTTTGGCTTTTAGAGACTTGCTCACTCTATCGCATATGAACTTCGTATGCTTTTAATTGGCCAGCAGTTTGTCTCTCACAGATGTTTTCGTCTTCCTTCATCTATAAAGACTGTCCCACATTCAGAGCTTATCCATGTACTGCGCTTGTGATGTGCGCTTATCCCTCAAAATAGCATCTTTGCTTTGGGTCAACCTTGACACATCGCCGGGTTTGGAAACAGGGCTGTTTTTCTGCTTCTACTGATTAGTAAAGCCTCGGCCTGTCTCTGAGGTAGCTTGGTTATATTCATTGTGAGCGTCCAATTTGCTAATATGGCTGTCTTTGCCACATTATATATTGCTCTATAGCAAACTTCTATACGTTGTCTTTCCATCTTGCGTTACTGCTTATTTACACTTATTGGTCAGTAAGTTACTTCATTTTCTTTAGAGCCATAATTACTTTAGCATTAGGTTCATGTTACTCTTAGTGCTTCAGTTACGTCGTTACCTATTATTTTCATATCCATCATAGATTCATATTTATGACATCAATTTGTTCCCATCAGATTTCACTTTAACATCCGTCCATGATATTCATTGATGCCTTCTGACATCTTGACAGGCGACATCCTTTCATGTAGCATTCTTCCATGCGACATCCTTCCACACATCAGTGCAATGGTACTTTCTGTATGGCTGTCTGAGTGCATAACGTCTCTCATACACTCGATGCGGTATAGGAACGATACTTCCAATATGACAGTGGTGAGGGGGCGGGAATTGGCAGAATAGCGTCTACCTGCTCCTCTACACTATCAAGCTAACCAATTTCATTTGAGTTACATCATTAATGGCCTCCAGACCCTCATCAAACTTCAAGGCTGGTACTTTTACAGCTGCATTTCCATTTGGAAACTTAAAATTCATTATTGTGTAAGGGAGCAAGATTTCTATAATATTCTTGTATGATCGGTTTATCAAGTGCAACAACAAATATAAAATGGGGAGATTTAATAACTTACCAGTGTTTGTGAAAGGCTAGGAGGAATGTGGGAAAAAAAAGTCAGTCGCAAGTCAGTCGTACTCGGCTCAGCCTCTTATTTCATCTGACAAAATGAATATTATTCCGATGGAAAGTATTATCTGGCAAGAATTTATGACTGGCCTATTTCTCGAAAAGATTGGTAATTTAGTTTAGTTTATTAGTTTAGTTTATTATTTGATAATGCGCTCCCAACCCTGGGGTAGCCGGGCGCAGCGGTAACAAGAATACTTAAGCTTTGTTGCATACAATGGTACATACAGTGGATACATTACAAGTTATTACAGTATTTACAGTAAAGATAAGAAATGTGGGTACTTCACAACACACAGGAAGTGGTATGAGAGTCTATTGTACAGTTTTCATGAGTAACATAGTGGAGCCATGCCATAATACAGGGCCTGGTGCAGGGGGCAGTTTAGTGGACGTTCTTTGTCCAGAGCCGGCTTTTCACATTGCATCTGAATCTGGAATAGGGTTGATCAGCTCTCAATGCAGTAGGGAGAGCATTCCAGGCACGGGCAGCTCTAACAGGGAAGCTTGCTCCACCTGCTTTTGTTAGTCTGAATCTGGGGATTTCTAGTGCGAGATGGTTAGACGCTCTAGTATGGTGACTGGAGGATTTTCTGGTCAGTCTGGCCGAGATATATGGGGGCGCAGTGTTGTTCAGTCCTTTGTGGGTGAGAGATAGCGTCTTGAGGAGGATTCTGTCACTAATTTTTAGCCAGTGATGGTCTTTCCTGATATTAGATATATGCACTCTGCAGGGTATGTCCAAGGCTGCTCTAAGAGCATTATTCTACAGTATTTGCAATTTGTTTATGACAGTTTTATTGACACCTGCATATAGGGCATTACAGTAGTCCAGCTTAGACATTACTAAAGCGTTGGCTAGACTGATACAGTTGGTTTTGGAGAGGTAGGGTCTACAGCCCCGGATTAATTTAAATGAAGCGAGGGAGTTAACTTGTTTCTTAAGATATAAAGTGGAGTCAAGGTAAAAAACCTAATGTTTTTGCCTCGGTTACCACCTTGATTATGTTGCCATCAATATTAAAGGCAGTATAGCAAGGGCTACGTTTTTTGAGGTTAGAGTCGGAACCCAGGATCAGTATCTCTGTTTTGTCGTCATTCAGGCAGAGGCCGCGAGAGGCCATCCATGCCTGAATGAGGAGGTAAATCTTGTTTACTAGCGCAGTGTCTTCGACAAAGTTGCCAGATAGTGGTATGAGGATCTGCGTGTCATCCGCGTAGTTAGTATAGGTAACCCCCAATCTGTCAAGTTTGTCGAAGAGTGGCTTAGTGAAGATATTGTACATTGTAGGGAAGACACATGAACCTTGTGGGACACCACAGGTGACTTGTATTGGGTCCGCTGAAGCTACAGAGGAGAACACTCTCATCATACGGTTGGCTAGGAAGGATTGTACCCAGGCTATAGCTTTGCTTGAGAAATAGGCGGCAGATGCTAGATGCTTGCATAACACTGCATGGTCCACCAGGTCGAAGGCCACCAATAAGTCGAGGGGGAGGAGCATATCTGTATTACCTTTATCCTTCAACTCGTCAATTTGTGTCTTGAGGTCAATTAGGGAAGTTTCAGTACCGTGTTGTGGTCTGAACCCAGATTGGCGTGATCCTAGTAGTTGGTTTTTCTCCAGGTAGTTTTGGATCTGGAGGTAGGCTACTCTGTCCATTTTCAGGAGGAATGGGACTGTGGTAATGGGCCTATAATTAGTGGGGATAGCTGGGTCAAGGGTCTGTTTTTTGAGGAGAGGCAGTACCCAGGATTCTTTGAGGTTGGTGGGTACAGTGCTAGTTCTAAAGGAGGCGTTAATTAGCTTAGCGATGAAGGCTGCTAAGTCTCTAGCTGCGTCCTTGATAACTTGTGCCGGGCAACTGTCGCCTTGGCAATTTGATGGTTTCAGAGAAGATATGACCTTTTCAGTTTCCAGAATGGATATGTTGGTAAACCTGAAAGGTTTGCAGTTGTTTAGTGTATCGGATCTAGGTGTATCTGTCGTCAGGGTGGTGGTATGTGTTCCTGTGGAACTCAAGGAAGCTTTTTTCTTAGCGATTTTGGTTTGTAGGGTTATTATATTTGCTAGGGCATTGTGGATGTGCGTACACCATTGTTTGTCTTTAGGGACGTTGTCTGTGGGAGCAATCAGGTTTTCCATTTCCCGGAGGATGGAGAAAAGTTCTTTGGAGTTCGAGTTAGCTTTACTAATTCTCTCATTGAATGTGTCTTTTTTGGTTTGGATTATTTCTTTCTTGTATTTATTTGCAAAATTGGCAAGTAGAGTTTTATTCTCAACTGAAGGCGTATGCCTCCAGATAGCTTGGAGTTTGCGTTTTGGGATTCATAGTTCTTTAAGATGGGGGTAAACCATGTGTTGAGGTGCGATTCTAGTTTACTTTTACGTAGTTTTATAGGGGCAATCGTATCCAAGGCTTTGGACATGGTTTTGTTGAATGTCTCAACTAGCGTAATTGGGTCAGAGTTGAGGGCACCAGTGGTAAGAGCTGGTAGGAGGAGTGGGAGTAGTTTTTCAGCACTAATTTCTTTTTTGCTTCTAGTTGGCAGGGGTGGTACTATTTCACGAGTAGCTAATTTTGGCAGTTCTATATTAGATGAGAAACAGATGAGGTGGTGGTCGGTCCAGGTTTGGGGTGTGATGTTGGAGATGGTAGTGATGCAATTGCGGTTGGCTATCCAGTCTAATGTGCGTCCTTTTATATGTGTAGGGGCTAAGACTTTTTGGGAGAGGCCATGATCGACTAGAATAGATTGTATAGACTGAGCCTGTTTGTCCTCAACATCGTTAAATCCCAGGTTGAAATCACCTAGTAGTAGGAGCTGGGTGGAGCCTTTGATGTTGTTAGTGAGGAGGCTGGAGAGGTCTTCCTCAAAGTTACCTAGAGGGCCCAGGGGTCTATACACAAGAAGAATGGTTAGTGTACTATTGTTAGAAATAGGTACTTTAGCTGAGATTAGTTCGCAAGAAGTCATTACTGGAGGTGGGGTGAGTCTTGCAGCTAGCGTGGTTTTATCAATGATAGCCAGACCACCTCCTCTGGAGTTGGGCTGATCGACTCTGAGAATATTGTAGTTGTCTGGTATGGCAATCATAAGTGCGGGACCTGCAACATCGTGGAGCCAGGTATCAGAGACAGCCAGGAAATCTAGCTTATCCGTAGCGAGTATGTCGGCGATTTTCGTGTTATGTGCTATGAAGGACCTTGCATTGATAAGGGCTCCTGATAGGGTGGGAGTTGTGATATTTTTTTGGTTATGTCTAGGTTTGGGGTGTTTGGATCTCTTCAGGTTAAGATGAGGGTTGGTCTGTGTTTTGGGACTTCTTTCAGCAGTTATGGTGATTGAATTATGGTCAGAGGCAGTCGGAGTGGGTGTGGGGCCCGATGGTCTAGTTGTTTTATTTTTTAGGTCATAAAGTCGTGACAGCCTAGCTCTAAGTCGCATGTTTCTGTCCTGCAAGTTACAAGGTGTAGAGTAGGTGTGGTCCATTGTGGTGGTAATGGTTAGAATAGTCCAAAGTAAGGAACAGAGTGTGTATCTAAGGTAAGTCTTGGAGATGCGCATGTTGGGATATAATAACAAGGGGCACCTAAAGTTTGGCAATCCCGGTGGTAACTAAAATGCTAGCATGCAGTAGTGACTAAAATACATACATGCACAGCAGTGGGCACAAGAGTTTGACATTCCCAGTGGTGACTAGAAATGCATGCCTACAGTAGTGACTGGAGTACATACATGACCAGCATGCTAGCTTGCACAAGGAAGCAGTGGCGTAACACAAAATCTGGGGGCCCCCTGCGAGCCATGCTGAGGGGGCCCCCCAACTCGGCAACAAATCACGGGTTGCGCCACACTCTGGGCCGGCCTAGACTGTCACGCTTGCACAATACGCATGAACGTGCTGCTGAAGGGGTATGCCGCACACTGCACTAGGAAAAAGATATAAATATGTGTTTTAATGCAATATACAGCACACTTTCTGGGATAAATTGGCTATAAAGCCAGAGTGTTTGCAATTGTTTTGTAGGGTAACACAATCCAATACATGCAAGTCACCAACAGTGCACAGGAACATTAATGCTTCCAACTGGCTGCACAATGTAGACCAGTGTAAACACGTAATAACATTATAGTACAGAATGCCAGGCCACATTTAGACATACCTAGACTGTTGTCAGCAAAATGCCAGTCAAAGCAATAACACTCATCAAGAAGAGAGCACACAATAAAGCATGTGTCTCCATGGCCTCGAACAACACGGCCAAACTCTTTAAAATCTGCAAGGAACTGGTCAATCCTGTTGTGGTCTATACCTCTTCTGTTCCCTCCCATGCCCTCTGTACAGCTCTGGCCTCTCATTTCTCTGCTAAATCTCAGGACATCCTGTCCTCTATGTCCTCTTCCTCTCTCGGCCCAATTTGGCCATCTCTTCTCTCCTCCTCCTTTTTCCTCTTTCTCTCTGACAACACCTGACGAGGTTTCTAGACAAGTCCGATCTATGAAAGTGTCGTCCAAACAGGTGCTCCGCTGCTCCTCCAGACCCATCAAAGCCCATATTGACACCCTCGCTCCAGCCTTGGCCGATTTCTGTAATCACTCTTTCGCCACTGCAATGTTCCCCTCTCCCTTTGAGCACTCCCTTGTGCACCCACTCCTCAAGAAGCAGTCTGCTGATCCTACCTGCCGGAAACCTATCGCTCAATCTCCACCTTTCCTGAGCAAACTCTTGGAAAAGCTTGCCATCTCCCAGCTTACTCTCCACACTGAATCTGTTGGTTGTCTCCATGACCATCAGTCTGGCTTCAGAGCTGCCAGAGGCCTGGAAACTGCTCTCCTTAACACCTGTGCTGCTCTCTAACCTTGATTCCAGCATTCCTTCTATTCTCATCCTTCATCTTTCCTCTGCTTTCGACAGGGTCAACATCGCCATCCTGATCAATCGACTCTGTGAGAACCTGGGCATCACAGATCAGACCTTAGAGTGACTGACCTACTTCCACTTGGACCGCCACTCCGCTCCCAGGTCGATCGTGGTCCCATTCTCTCCGCCACCTCTCTCTACCTGTGGCATTCCCCAGGGCTCTATCCTCTCACGCTGGTTTTTCAACCTCTACTTGGCCACTTTGGCCTCCCTGATCTCTACCTTATCCTCTAACTTTCAGTGTTGTGCGGATGACTCAGCTTTCCTTCAGGCTCCCCTCATCCTCCTCTCCTCTCTTGCTCATTCCTGACTGTCTATCCACGATTCAGGATTGGTGCGCCTCCAACAATCTCTGCCTTAATGCCAGTAAGACAGAGATCCTTCTCATTGGGACCCTTGCCACTGTGTTTCCTCTCTCACTATAGCAGACCACCTTGGGCCCTCTTCCTTTGCCTTCCTGTGAGGCAAAAAACCTTGGTGTCATCTTCAACGCCACACTCTCTTTCTCCCCTAACATCTCGGACATCACCAAGAAGTCCCACTACCAGCTGCTCCTCCTCAAAGGGACTCTTCCCTTTCTCACTCTCCACTAGAAGCTCACTGTCTCTAAGCTGGACTACTGCAACAGCCACTTTCTCAATCTGTCTTCCTCTAGTCTCCGTCATCTGCAAATAATCCAGAACAGGACTGCAAGACTTAGCCTTGCCCTCAAGCCCTGCGATTGTATTTCTCCAGCCCTGAAATCTCTCCACTGGCTGCAAGGATCAAGTTCAAGAACCTTTGCATTGCCCACAAGGCTTTCTGGGGCCAGTGCCAACACTAAATCCAATGCTCTCTTCCAAAATACCTTATTTCTCTAACCCTTCACTCAGCTACCTCCAACTCTCTAAGGCTTAGACATTTCTCCAGGCAGAGAGTGGGGGTAGACCTCTCTCCTCTGCTGGTGCCTCCAACTGGAATGGCCTCCCTGCCCCTCTCAAACTTGAGGCGGACAACCTGAAGTTTCGGAAGCAGCTAAAAGCTTTCCTCTTCTCTGCTGCTTTCGCTCTCTCTCCCCCCCGTCTGACCTACCTGTCTGCTGTACTGACTGGCTGCTTGGCTACCCTCAGAGTCTCTCTTGAGTCCAGGCTCTTTCTTGATTGGTCACCCTTGCACTGCCTCCGGGCCTACCATGCACTTGGGGGCTGTAACTGTAACCCTGCAGTCCATTGTTCTCCTTGCACAACCAATAGCTGCTCTGCCCTGGCTGCACTTACTGAGAGCATTGCTGCCCTGTTTTCCCCTCCCCTCTCACTTGCACTTCCCTGCTCCCTTCTCCCTTGCACTTCTCGTTCTCACAATGACACAAGGCCTAGTGAGATCGTTTGTCTTGTCCTCCCTCTATCATCCCTCCCTTGTGTACACTTGTGTACAGGCGCGTTATACATGACTTGAATCACATCATATCATTTTATCACAGATGCCCAGAAAAATATACAATGCCGCAGTAAGAAATGGCTAGACTGGCAGCACCCAAATGCCAATCTAGCCAGGTAATTAAAGTTAGCAGGACTACTTTATCAGAAATGTCCAGTTAAAAGAAAGTCATACCAAACTGAGGAATGACTAGACTGGCTAAATCAAAATGCCTCTCTAGCCACTAATACCACATATCATGCCTGCTTAGCCTGGACATGGACAACCATTATGATTTATCACACAATCCTGCCCCCCCACACATCCACTCTCCCTCCCACCCACAACCCCAACCTCCACAATCAGCTCCTTGGCCCAGAATTACCTCTGCGTCCCTCTTCCTTGTCCCAGAGCTTTCGTATGAGGCTCCTTGCCTCATAGGTAAGTACTGGGATGAGGAACAGTGGGACTAGGAGTGATGAAGATTACAGGTAGCTAAATCGGGCATTACCTCCATGTACCTCTACCTCTTCCCAGTACTTTTGTATGAGGCAGAGTGCCTCAAACACACGTACTGCCTTGTATATAAGTACTGGGACGAGGAAGAATAGGGCTAGGAGTAAGCAAGGCATTAAACACAAGTAGTAGCGCAACACCATTGAGTTGACTGGGCTTCAGCACTACCCCCTCTGACATTTTGGGCTATATTGACTCAACTTGGCTAACCTTTAGAGCAGTTGCCAGACCGAACAGGACACAGATTTTAAACGGCACCTGGTTTTTGCTGTTAACAAGAACCCAGCAATTACCAACGTAAAGCATTTCACTGTTAGTACCTGCATTCAAATGCCACATTGTTTAGGCGATTGAAATCGTGATGTGGGTTTAGTACTTGCATGCCAGGGGAGTGATTGGAAGGGTAGAGAGGGAACAGGAGACTTATAGGAGAGAGTTAACTGCTTGTAACATTGAATCTGCACTAGAATAGTCTCATTAAAATGCGTAAATAATTTGGATGCGCCCACACAAATAAATTTCCCCCTCCCCACCGCATGTGAAGTTAGCGCCTCTCCCAACATTTGAAGGGTTAGCCCCCCCGAAATGAAGGTTTTCTTGTGCCCCTGTACACAAGTACACACACCATTCACCTTATACACACCCAGTCATCCACACATTTAAGTGTGCACCCTTTCACCATACACTCACACAGGTAGCCACCTATACATTTAAGTGTGCACCCTTTCACCATGCAGGCACACCCACACAGCCACCCATACATTTAAGTGTGCACCCTTTCATCATACACACACAGGCAGCCGGCTATACATTTGAGTGTGCACCCTTTCACCATAGACTCATACACGCACACCTCATGGAGTTGAGGGGGGCCTATTACTTAAAAAAGAAATTGGGGCTCATTACGGGTCCAGCGGTAACCGTGCCGGTGCTACCGGCGGGTTGCCGCCAGACCCATAAAAAATTACTATGGCCTGACTTCCCGGTGCCACTGTGCTATTTCAAGTCCGGCGGCTGGGAAATCAGGTGCCGGTAATTTCGTTAAACCCCAGACTCCACGGGAAAGGGGTCACAGAAGCACCTGCACCATTGTTAACGGTGCCGGTGCTTCCGTGACAGGTCTGCCTACCGTGGCTGCTGTGCCTGGCAGGGTCAGACCTGTCGGGCACGGCAGCCCCACCAGCCAGACCTGTAATATGCCGGTCCGGAAACAACAGTGCCTGTAAGCTTACCAGCACCGTTGTTTCCGGACCGGCATGGTCAGAATAAGCCCCATTGTTTCTTTTTTAAGTCACTATAACTTCATTAAGAAATTATTTCAGTTAAGGATCGAACCATAATCAAAATAATTTCTTTATGATGGCTGAGTGGCTTCAAAAACAAACAATTTCTTTTTGAAGGCATAGGGTCCCCCCCCCCCTCACCCCATGACATGGAGGCCTCCAGCCTAGGGTCTTCCATGTCATGGGGTACGGGGGCCCTCAGACTTCAAAAAGAAAGTTTCTTTTTGTAGTCACTCTGCCTTCATAAAGAAATTATTTCTGTTACAGAAATGTTCTTTATGAATGCAGAGTGAATTTCAAAAGAAACATTTTTTTTTTAGAAAAAAATATTTTCATTTTTTTTTTTTTTTTTACTGGGGCCCCCTCCCAGCCATGTGCTGGTGGGGCCCCCCACACCACGGGCCCCCCCGCACCGCGGGGGCTGCGGGGGCCCCTGTTACGCCAGTGCAAGGAAGGGCACCTAAGTTTGAGAGTCCCAGTGGAGGCTAGAAATGCATACATACAGTAGTGACTGGAGTACATACATGCAGTAATGACCAGAATGCTAGCGTGCACAAGGGAGGGAACCTAAGTTTGAAAAGAGCCAGCTTAATACAAGATGGGCCTAAACCAGATTTTACACTCACTTTCTTGCTCCTATAATATGTATTTGATTTGGCAATTTTTAATTGCAACATACAGTTCTATTATTGGTGTGCGATTCATAAAGTGGCTTAAGAATCACCAACGTCTTTTCTTTTTGTGACTTTCTTTTCACCCGTATAATAAAAATGCCTTCAGCCACTTGATTAATAGCTGTTCCTTGCACTGAAATCCTGTTAAAAACAAATCTTGACAAAGCCAACTGTTGTCGCTTGTGCACAGGTAGTAGGCAGGTGGCAGGCATTGTTAGCACATACCCACAAGGGTCCAACTGTTGCCATCTCATGGGCAGCTGCTAGTCCCGTTATGGTAAATGCCTTTCCCATGCCTACACAAAAGCTCAACTATTGGCTTCGCCAATGCTTGATGTGTTCTCGGTATGCGGCTATTGTGGAGGGAGTGGCTGCAGGGTAGGTGGAGTCACTGGACAGCAATGGGAGGGATTGACTACAGGAGCTTAGGGAGAGAGGGGAAGCGTCAGAGGAGGAGGGCTATTTAGTCTGCAGAGTTCAAGGCTCAACTCAGAAGCTGACTGACACCCACGGGGGAGAGAGAGACACAGACAGAGCTAAGTATGAAACTCTTTAACGTTTGTTTAAAACTGGTACTGATTACATGTCGCCTGGGATTTAATAACCCTTTTGCCGTCGTTCTTACACACCCCTACTTTCCGAGAAGGCAACACCACTCCTAGTTTTAAGAAAACATGCTTATCGCTGTAGCAGTCCCCGGGCCTGAGGACGTTTGGCATGCGCTCTTACGGCGCAGCACTGCCGTATCCGATTAATTCACCGTGCAAAGGACTGGAATCACAGTGTACACTTGTTTGACTGCTAAAATTGCCGCTCGAGCAGCAAACAAGGTCACTTTTGTTGTTAAACATGTCTTTAGAGTGCGTTTTTCGTGTATTCTGCTTGCAGTCACTTTAAAGACCAAGAGCGAGTGTGTCAGTAGAAGCGTGCATAACCACGCTCCCTGCTTGGGAATAATTTTGGGGAAGGGGCGAAACTGCAATACATTTGGTGTTGCGGCTTCTTTTAACCCCAGCCCCACCCCAAACCTTCTGGGCTGTTTCTAGAGAATATGTCCCCAGGGCGAAGCACAAAAATTACGCCCGATGCCGCAGCACAGCCCTCCGCCCCCTCCCCCCGCCCCACCGTCCTGTTCCGCGTGCTGCCGCCCCTGACTGAACTTGCTCTTCGGCCATTTTATCATTGCAGTGTAAATAATACTAATTTGTACTTAACATGAATAAGTAGGCATCGTGTGCAACAATATCACAAACAGGAATTCATGTTAATTATTGCATGTTGCTGTTGTCTAAATGAAGGGCTCTGTTCTAGGGGGTTGGTGCTGCAAAAGAGTCTATTGCTGCTGTGTGGTCTAGTTTTCAAAACATTTTGCTCTCAATTGAAAGCGTAATTTTTCTATTGCATATCCTGGTAACTTGGTCATGCGACTGTAACACTGAGCCAATCGCGATTGTACGTGGGCATGTTATCTCAATACCTACAGTAATAAAGAGAACATTTTCGCTGCACGTAAACCAAAACTGTTGGCTTTGTTAATGCTCGTTTTTTATTGTTGCACATACCATTTGTTTTTTTTCACAGTAAATAAGACAGACATGCCTACCCCATAGTCTTCAAGTTTGCATCCCATGGCACTTTTGCTAAAATGTATACAGCAATAAACCTAACGGAGAACAATAATCTGCCACCTCCTACCCCCCACTTATCCAAACATTTTAATATTTGCCTCCCAGTAAACCACATTGTTTGACAAGGTGACTCCATGCAATCTTAACAAGTGTTCTCCAGTCCCGGGTTTTCATGTAACCAACATATCAATGGATTCTGGCTGGGAGTTCTTATTAATATACCAGAAGACAATGGTTTAAAAAACTGGGTGTTCACATGAAATAGGATTACTTGATCGCCCTAAAATATTCCACAAACAAGAACCTGAGCCTAGCCATCTTCTACAATACCATAAATGAATGCCAATCCCTCCTTTTCTCAGATATTAATCCTTCCTTTGTCCACTTATTTCACTCTTCCAATCCTTCCTTTGTCCACTTATTTCATTCTTCCACCCCTTTCCCCACAAACTCATACTCTGGCAGGCAGTCTTTGACCCTTTTTAAGCCAGCAAAAAAGCCCTGTGTTATATGAGGCCACTTTGAAAATTACTTCCAGGTGTTCTTTTGATTCCCAGTCCACCCCTGAATAGATATACATACATACGGAAAGCTGATTTGCATATGTGTGTTCAAGGCACAAGTCGGAGAAAAGTAAGTGTGAGCCGGGGGCTAATGAACATGTGGAATGCGCAAAACCACATGCAGTCCGAGGACGTAATTTAACATTAAGTCAATGACCGCTCCTTTCAGCAAGTGAGGGTGTTCTGCTTCTAAATTATTTTGGTTGGTACTGCTTCTAAATTATTTTGATTAGCAGTACAACATGTTCTCTTTCACCACAAACTTGTAATCTCCATGGCAAGTAAATGACGAGTGCGACATGCTTTATTGCTGGGGAACAAGGAATATTGACAAAATGGTGCCCACTCTTCTCACAGTAATGCCACTCCTTGACCATTCATATGTACCTTAAAAAACGTAAGTGCAGATACCACAATTGATGTCCCTAATATCTTTGTTTTTAATGTTTGTGCTTTTTACAGAGTCCTAAAGTATCCCATGGCCATTTGTAAGAAGACCACCCAGTCCTGTTTTTTGCTTTGAGTTCTGGGACTTGTAGTTTTCCTAAATTTAAAATGGGGGGGAAATACAGAAAACTACACGTCTCAAACGAAAACATGGGTCTGGATGGCCTTCTCATGCATGGCCACGGGAAACGTGAGGCCTGACTTTTATACTTCATCAACACACTGCCATTGTAGTTTCAGGGTACCAAAGCTGATCTGTAGAGTGCTGTACCATACTCCTGCCAGGGGTATCCAGACTTTAGTGTAGCTCCCATGTCATGCAGGACACCATGAACCAGTCCAAGCTTTTAACTTAGATGGGGCCTCTCTTTGGAACAGCCTCCCGACCACCCTGAAACTTGAGAACCATCTCCGGTTCCGGAAGCACCTCAAGACCTTCCTCTTCGTGTCTGTTCTTCTGTTCTTCGGGCCCAGGTACCTGCTCACCCTGCCTCCCTCCGGGCCTCCCCTGGCACTGGGATCTGTATCTGTAACCATACAGTCCCCCACTCTTCCTCTGCACTTATCAGATGGTGGAGTGGGTGCCGTGATATTGCTCGATCTCTGCGGCGTTCCATACGGTTGACCACTCCATCTTGCTGTCCCGCCTTGCCCAATTTGATATATCGGGGCAAGTGCTGGCCTGGTTCACGTCATTCCTGGCGGATTGTACTCAGACCCTCTCGATGCCACCCTTTCATTCTGATCCATGTCACCTCAGTTGTGGAGTCCCTCAAGGCTCCTCTTTGTCTCCAATCTTAACATCTATATTTAGGCCCTTGTATGTATGATCTGCTCCTTCGGCGTCAGATGCTACTCGTATGCCGACACCCAGATTCTGATTAGATTAGTCTTTGATCAAGCTGAGGTGTCGTCGTGCTTGAGAGTGACAGCCGGGGGAGAATGTATGAACTGCAATTGGCTCAAACTGAATTGGGACAAAACTGAGGTGATGGTGGTGGGCTGCCCCCCTGATCCCACACTTTGGGTGTCCACTTTCTGGCCCGATTCTCTGGGTCCTCTACCAGTTCCGGTTAGCAAGGTGAAAAATCTAGGGTTTATCCTCTCGGCTACCCTTAGTATGGACATACAGATTACAGCAGTCTGCCAAGCTGGGCATGTTCAGTTCAAGGTCCTTAGGAAAGTTCTCCCCATGATCCCAGTCCCACTTAGGCCTCCGGTGGTGCCTGCCTTGGTACTATCACGCCTAGATTACTAACTCTTTATACCTGGCCCAACCAAAGAGCCAGATACAACAATTACGTTTGCAGAATATTGCAGCACGGGTCGTTACTGGGTCTCCTTTTGGTGCACACATAACCCCGGTGCTCTAAGCTCTTCACTGGTTACCAGTGATCCAACGGATCAAGTTTAAGGCTGTATGTATTCACCGTGCCCTCCATGATCAGGGCGCAGAGTACCTTCAAGCCAAGTTTATTAGGTACCTTCCCAACCGTGACCTTTGCTCAGCCTCTGCAGGTTGTGTAGTGGTGCCAAGCTACAAATGGGCACGTGTTGGCAGGCGGGCTTTCTCCATTGCTGCTGCATTCCTGTGGAATGAGCTCCCGCTAGCCATAAAGAAAACATCAAATTACTTGGGTTTATCTATTTTTTGACTTTTCAGCGACGTTCGGGCTGCTTTTCATCTGCCCATAGCGCAAAGATACCTTTTGGGTGACTGCGCACTCAATAAATACTACTAACATAACATATACCCCATCTGACTAATCATGCACTTGCCACGTGTCTGGCTGCACTATCTTTTTGTCTGCATTTATTTATTTAATCGCACTTATTTATTCTGTTCTCTTCTCTGTCTGCACTTTCCACTTCTCCCCCTCCACACACTTTCCCCCTTTTCCATGCACTTGCACATTCTTAATGTCACTGGGCCTAGTCAGATCGTATATTTGTTCTCCCCTGTTCCTCTCCCTTTGCTTGGTCGCGCTTTGAAACACTTGTGTATGAGCGCAATATAAATACAATATCACATGCTGCTTCTTGCACACCCATACTTGCAATGGGGGGGAAAAACGAAACTCAAGCCCTAATATGCAATGGAGAAAATAGGACTGCATAACGCAGGGCAATTTGGCACGTCTGCTGGAGGAAAGAAAATGAGAAGGGTGAAGATAAGGGGGATGGGCAAGTATCCAATACATGCTACAAGCACAGGTGGCAGACGCGGGAACAGAATGTTTTGTGATTGAGTGCAGTTATGTTAGGCGGGCCATAGCTCTGAAAGAGGGAGAAGACGACTATATCATTAAGTGTTGTTAAAGGCAGATTTGTACATGTAGTCTTGAATTCATGAGGGTCTGGAGAGTGCTTAAGCCTCAAAGCTCCAGGATGGCTAATTTACTTGGGCATCTCTATGCATTGTAACCCAGGCCAAACTACTAAATGTTTGTAGTGGCGTAGTCCGAACAGACTGTGTATAAAGGTGAATGTTGTTGGTAGCAGAAGGTGGCAATAGAGTCAAACTAGTATAACATTTAAACAAGCCTGGCACCTTGTGAAAAAGGTTATTATTAAGAATGTGTTCTGTGTCATCATGTTAGACTTTATTTTAGTTCACAGTGAGAGAGGGCGGTACCTTATTTGGGGATAGGCTATAAAATGTACAGTAATGATTAACCATTTATAGTGATAATATATATTGTACAGCAGATCTCTGTGGCACCACATAGAGGTATGCCCATTACCACAGCCCATTCATTCCTCCTTACCAACTCAAAAATCGCATTACAAAGTGCAGAGAGTATGGACAATCTTAACATCTCGCGCAGAGGACCAGCGAAAAATGAAGCCAAGGGACAGCAAATGGTGTCTGGGGTTTGGTTTTAGAAGGGGTCCAGGGGTTTGGTGCAGAGGACTACAGGGAGTGAATGCTGGGGGCAAGGAAAGAATTCAAGTTATTTGAAAGAGATGGGGGTGAGGGGGGCGCCACCTCGGGTACCGTATATAAGCACTAGATTTGAGACTGTGGCTACAAAGCGCTGTTCTATTTTCCATACAGATGCATATATATGCCATACTGTGGGATGGTGTGCCATGAGCCTTTTCAATTTGGTGAATAAGGGCAGTGCAAAGAGATTGCATAATGTACAGTGCTGTGGACCCAGACATGCTGGCATATTAGGCACTAAATTGCACAAAACGGACTCGTCACAATTTACACACAACACTAAAACCAAACTTTAAACATTCAAATAAATTAGGCAACTTTGTTCAGCATATTATAAAGTTGCCTAATTTATTTGAATGTTTAGAGTTTGCTATTGCGTGCGTGTGTGTATGTATGTGTGTATGTATGTATGTATATGTCACACACTCCAGTCCCCCTAGTGGCCATCACTGGAAGTTTGCCTCCAGTTCTGAGCCACAACAGCAAGGCACTAAAGACATACATTTTGCAAGGCTGTCAAGACAACTACATACCTGGTTTCACCCTTATTAGGGACTATCGGTGCAATGTCTGTCTTGTGTTGATTAAGCTATGTATAAAGTAGCACTGCCCTCTTAGACAATCTTGGATAAAAAGGTTTGCATGTGGGCAAATGTGCATACCCACAATGCCTTGCTGTTGTGGCTCAGAGCTGGAGTTGAACTTCCAGCGATGGCTACAAGGGGCGTGGCGCTGTGGTGTGAGACTTGGCGTCAATGGATTTTCCTATGTTCACATTTCAGGTGACGGGGTTTTTTTCAAACCTTAATGCATACACATCTTGTAAATATAACAGCTTTATTATTTTTCTGTGTCCATTTACACACAAGTTTACAGCAGAGGGCTGTGTAAAGGTCAAGTTACTTGACAGAAACCAGAACGCTGCTTTTGATTTTGATCTAAATGGATGTAATTACAAGCCATGGAGAAAAGCCTCCGCAACAGAATTTATTTCTCTGAAGCCAAAAAGAAACTGCACATTGTGATAAAAATAATGGTTTCTTTCCATTCAGCTTCTCCTGTGTTGTGTGTAGATGCTCATGGAGCAAAACAGAAGCACTGCGCATATTTATTTTTCTAGTATTTTAGGATTGTATAATTTATAAGATGGAAAACTAAGTTGTAATCGAGAATTAATATTTCGTAATAAATTATGCTTTTTTTTCCAATTAAGGCAAACCAGTATTGCACAATTGTATTTTTCAGATTTCCTGTCCAGTTTGCATAATCATGCAGAGGTAGATAATTTTTACACTCATAATGTACACGCTTTATTATAAAAATGGTGTGTAAAATGAGGAGGATGCATGGTCTAGTTTACATTCAACCTTGCAGTCAGTGGGGTACATTAATGTAAATAGTTGGTGGCAACAGAGTCTTTGCTCAAGGTTAAGTGATTGTCATTGCACCAATCACAGGTGTTCAAGCCTTTCAAATCTTCAAGACTACAATTAAAACATCCAAAACCTGACTCTCCAGGAAGTGCAAGCGCTGGTCAAAAACAAACAAATGAGTTACATTTCTAATTGAAATAGAAACTCAGCAAAACCTGTCCCTGTGATAATCCAGACAGGTATTTAACTTCATGTAGCGCTTCATACATGGTTCGTCCAACAGGTAGGCACTGTGAATATTATATCTCAGTCGATACTCCGTTTATTGACCTCTGAAGGATGTTGGCCAATAAGATAGCTCAGCGGGTTAAGCGCTCGTATCTGCGAGTGTCTGTAGGTTCGAATCCTGGCAAGCCAACTCAGCCTTTCATCCTTTTAAGGCCGATAAAGGAGTACTAACTTCAGTTTGAAAATTGTGATGAATACGTTCTATGTACAGCACTTTGTCAAAAGCACTATATAAAAAACAATTTGACCATGAGATTGGGTATAGAATTTAGAATGGAGTACTTGCCTCTCTGCACTGTTGTATCATAACACTGGCATACCATTAGGTAGCAATAGCTCCAGGAAATTAGGACTTTCATTAAACATCAAAAGACAATTCTGCTATCGAACCTCAAAACACACAATACAAATCATGTTGGCTTTACTGTATAATTGCCTAGGTTTTTGTTTTCAACATTTAAACATATACAGGAGAGCTCAAAAAGCCAGGCCTTGGAGAAATAATGAAAGGTGCATTCTGTCACAATACAGAATGCTGCTGCATGGTAATGATTTCCACACTGTTTTTGCAGACGTCTGCTGGATGTCACATACATGTTACACTCTTGCAAAGGAGAAAAGTAATTTTTCCAATCTTGAAATCACATTTACTCTCAGTTTAAAAATAGGAAGTAAAATACTCCCAACGCATTTCTGAGGCTTGTGGATCTGCTTAGATCACATGCAATGCATAGGCTGACATCTAGTGGAAGCTGCAGAGTATTACATTTTTGGATTTTGAAACTCAAAAAGGGAAAATCGACAAGGCGAGCCAGAAATGCCGAAGGACGGTGAAAGTCTTGCAAACTGTTCAGGCCAAAGACTGTAAAGGACCGCAAAACCAAGCGCTGGGCCCACCACTTCATGCAGGCTGAGGCCGCCATGGACGTCGAGGGAGCTTCCGCCGATGGCAGCATCAACGTCCTAAGTGACGCCGAGGGCGATTGGGATCAGTTGGATTCCCTCGTGCGAGCCCCTGACATCAACAGGCAACCCTGCAGTTCTGCTACAGGGTGACACTCGGTGGCTCAAGAACTACCAAGTCGCATCACACCAAGCACATCCCCCACTGCCGAATGTTGACAATGCCGCCAACTGGTAAGCCACACGTAGTGTCGAGGGGAAGGTCCGAACACTCCCTGCCCTCTGGGATCGCGGTCAGGATCACCACTCGACCGGCCCACGAAACAGAAGTCTGTTTCCGACACAACGTCTAATTCTAGGAAGTCCATGAGTGCCAACGACCGGGCGTCGAAAGACACGTGGACGGTCTCTGGAAAGAACTTAAAGCTCAAAGTTAAGTGAGTTTATTAAGAAACATGTCCCAAACGTCTCAAACATAAATCTTCGACATCCAAGTTAAAAATAAAAAAAAATCACAGGCTGCTAAAAGGGATTACAATCCCCCTGAGGCCACCCTTTCAGGGGCTATGCAACATAAAGACCCCAGTTCTAGAGCCTCCTGCCCCCTCTGTCGTCCAGCTCCTCCCAACGGACCACAGAACAAATTGCCAAGGTCATGAGGAGAATGTCCTGTTTTATAAACTTCTTTTGACTATCACCCAGAGGGCCTCCAAAACATTCAGGGAACCCCACAGGGCAGCAGTCACTCAGCCTGCTGCCAAAAAAGTCTGCCTAGACACCACGCAGGCTACCATTTTGTCACATCAGCGCCTGGCTCAGGACATGGCACCAAGGCTCACAAGACCCTGGCTCATACACAGAGGGCCAAGGGGACACGTGAGACTTGGACCAATATTATGATGAAGAGGACGTATAAATCATTCAGTCCCCAGACCACACCAAACCACCGGTGGCAGACTCCCCGATAGACCACCAACTGCAATATAATGACCTGCTCCTAAAGGCTGTCAAAATGGACACTTCAGAAGCCCAAATCAACAAAGACTTTGTGGAGGACATTCTTGGGGATAAAAACAATCGGCAACCCATTTTATCCCTCTATTACAATCAGTCCAGAGACGTATTAAACCGTCTCTGCTTAACCCAATTTAACACGGGCAGTCAACCAGCGCATTGAAAAGATGTTTAGACTGGCCCCCTCACATCCCTTATACATTAGGGGGCAGCTAAAACCAGACTCTCTGGTAGTCACCACCACAAGAAAGAGAGCAGAAGCTCCTCTGGCCTCTGCCAAAGCCCCTCCGGACAAGGAGAGTAAATAAATGTACACCCTGGGCAGGAAGGTAGCTTCCTCGGCAGCCTATCAAACAACGATGGCTAATAACACTATTAGCCAGTTATAATTGCCACAAATGGAACAAAATCGCTCAGCACATAGACTCAGTCCTAGAGCCCCTAAAGACTCGGCTCTCTCACCATTGCTGAGGGAAAACCGGCATCCTTAAAAATAACTTGGACGCAGCAGACAATGCGGGAAGAATTGTGGCAGAAGGCACACTGATCAAGCGCCACACATGGCTCTGGGTTTCAAACTGGAGACCCAGGCTACACTCTTAATGCCTATTGAGCCCAACGCTTTATTTGGCAAAGCAGTTGAGTATGCGCTTAAAAGCACAAAGGAAGACTATGATGCCCTCAAATCCCTAGGACAGCTCGCTAACGAGCCCTTTGGGCAGAGAGGGATCAAATGCTTGCTGGTTTAGATGACGAAACTCCCAGCGGTCCTCAAACTACAATGATGGTGGGCAAGGTTCATCCTGGGGTTCTTCACAAGGGCAGTCCTCCCAACAAGGGTTTCAAAGAGGCCAAAAAATGTCTAGGAGTAGGAGCAGATCCTCCTCAAAAGGGGGCTTAACCCCTCACAAACAATGACCACCTGCTACAGGTTCCCTCCCATGCCACTCCAGTAGGAGGTCTTATGTCACACTTTGCCCACACATGGGAGGTGATCACTTCGACAAGTGGGTACTTTCCACTGTGGCAAGGTATTGCATAGAGCTACTACAAACACTAGCCAACCACCCGCCAAGACCAAGGCAGACTTCACAGGAGGAACAGTGCATCTTGTTGGAAGGTCAAAGCACTACTATTGAAGGACGCCCTAGACATTGTCTCGGCAAACCAGGTAAACTAGGGTATTTATTCAATGTACTTCCTTGTGCCAAAAAAAGACCTAACAATGCGCCCAGTACTGGACCTGCGCCCTGCAAACACTGTCAAGCCACAAACTCCCCATGACAGCGCTACAAAAAGTGATCCCACTGTTAAAACAGGGCGACTACATGGCAACTTTGGATATGAAAAATGCATACTTTCATGTTTTAATATTCCTAGCGCACAAGAGATTCTTGCGCTTCATGATAGCGAACCAGTACTACCAATTCAAGATGCTACCCTTCGTCATAACCTCCGCTACAAGGGTATTCACCAAGGTACTAGCTGTAGTGGCAGCGCACCTACGCAAGGAATCCATCCCAGTGTACCCTTACCTGGACAACTGGCTGATAACTGGGCAAACCCTCCTCCCCCAAATTTGCAAGCAAAACACCCAGCGAACAATCAATCTTCTGACCGAAGAATGCCTCGTCTTTTTGTCAAACGAAAGAGTGCAAAACATACTGCTGCAAATACCACAGTATCTAGCCGGGCGGCAAGTAACCGTACGCAAAGCAATGAGTTTGCTCGGTATGATGGCTTCGTGCATTTACCTGGTCATGCACGCACAGTTGTGCATGCACCCAATCCAGGAGTAGTTAGCAAACCGTGGTGTCAGGCAAGCGGTCAGTGGTTGTTTCGCTAACCCTAGTTCAAGCGCTACACTGTTGGACAAAGGAAAACATGTTAGAGGGGAAAACCTTTTCACAACCTGGAGGTGCAGGCAGTTGTCACAGCAGACTCATCACTCACTGGGTGGGGAGCCCGTTATCGTCACCACACAGCGCACGGCATGTGGACACAGATTACAGCCCAAAATCACACAAACCTTTTGGAACCGTTTTTTCAGTACTCCAAGCCCTACAGGCTTTCCAACAGCACCTGTCAGGACAGACAGTACAAATCCTCACTGCCAGGCTAGCACAAAAAAAATCTGGAAGTGGGCACTCAAGCAGGGCATGTTCCTAACATCGCAACATGTTCCAGGGGAACTCAATTCGCTGGTAGACTCATTAAGCAGAGACCCTCTACCCGAAGAGCAACTCGACAAAGATATCTTCTCTCAATGGGGTTATCCCCCTTTAGACTTGTTCGCCACAAGCCAAAACACGCAATGCCCAGACTTCGCATTCAGGTTTCCCCAACACGGGTCCAAGAGGGAACGCCCTGTGGATTAAGGTCGGGGTTGTTTGCCTATGTTTTTCCTCCACCACCATACTGAGCAAGTTGGTGAACAAGTAACACTGATCCTAGTTGCTCCTGTGTGGGCGAGACAACCGTGGTTTCCACATCTGCGCAAACTGGCGATGTGCGATCTAATCAAACTCCTGTGCCCCTACAATATGCTCATAGCACGGGTGACTATGTTCCACCCACACCCGCAATCTATGAACTTGGCAGCATGGCTCCTGAAGTCCGAGAATTTGGCCATCAAACTACCTCCAAGGTGTATAGAAATCCTCAAGGAGGCACGAAAACCAGACAGTTATTTTAACAAATGGAAAAGATTTGCCATATGGTGCCAGTCAACAAAAAAATGCAAACCCAATCGAATGTACTCCTAACACATTCTTCATTACATGCTCCACTTACTAGACTCTGGGCTAGTATTTAACTCTATCAAGGTTCACCTAGCTGCTCCATCCGCATACACCACTTCCCAAAGCAAGGTGTTGTGGTGGAGGCCCTGTCATTAAGGCATTCATGGAAGGAGTAAAGACTCTACCCTCCCATTTCAAACCCGCCTCCAGGGTGAGACCTAAATGTGGTACTTGTAAAGTTCATGGGGACCCTCCCTTTGACCCCATACATAAATCCAGCCTTAAACACCTTGTATCGCCTTCATAAGATCAGTCTGTGAACTACAAGCTTTGTCAGTCCAAGACCCTTTCTTTGTTATCCACAAAGGCAAGTTGGTCCTACGAACACACACTAGGTTTTCACCTTGGTTCATATCTAAGTTCCATGTTAACCAGTCCATTGAACTACCACTTTTCTTTCGAAGCCCTTCAAGCGCAGCTGAGAAAAAAACTCCATACACTAGGTGTAATGAGGGCGGTCCTTTACTGTTTAGACAAGACCGCTACGAAAGACAGAGCAACTGTTTGTCGCCATAGCTCCTGGCAGGGAAGGTGATCACGTTTCAAAAAACGCCATCTCCAGATGGATAGTGAAGTGCTACAACTCTGCTCTTTCTCACCAAGAGCTCACTCTAACGGGGGTACAGGAGCTAATTTGGCCTTTATTGCAAACATCCCACTGGACGCCATTTGCAAAGCTGCTACATGGAGCTCTTTTCATACCTTTACTCAGCACTACTGCATTGACACACGTTCTAAAGCGGATTCACAGGTGGGACAAGCAGTGCCAAAACATCTATTTGCTGCTGTACCTTCTCACAACCCACCACCTTCTCCAGACACTGCTCGCTAATCCACGCATAGCATGTGATCTAAGCAGATCCACAAGCCTCAAAAGGGATACATTGCTCACCGTAATCGTATTTCTGATGCTTGTATCTGCTTCGACTCACATGCTCCCACCCTTCCTTCCCAGTGGAGTAGAAGGTGCATAGATGTTTTCTGGCTTTATCTGCTTTATTACATCTGTACTCTCGCTACACTTAACCTCATGTCAGAAACAAAACCATCTGATGGACCTAGATGCGTGAAGGACCATGAGTACATTAGACGTCACATTAGGGATAGTATTACTGGCACGCCCTGTCGACATCCCTAAACTGGAATACTCTGCAGCTTCCACTAGGTGTCGGCCTATGCATAGCATGTGCATCTAAGTATATGCAAGCATCAGACATTTTGAAATTACTTCACCAGGCATAGGAAGACTAGGATGCTTTTGGAATAGCGGGGCACCCCAAGGATTCACCTCTGGGATGTCTTATCTGTTCTCTTTGCTCCTGATTGGTTGATATTGCAGACGCCAATCGACAATTGAGAGATGAACAATGTTATAAGACGCAGACTATTCACCCTTAACCGGAATGCAAAGTTTGATGGCATTTTACAAAAGTGGTATGATCTGGGTTTGTTAGAATGTGAAGAAACAGTATCTTATTCAAGATTTCCTTGTGACCCCTATAATATATTTGATAGCCAAAATTCATAAAAAGTCAAACACCTGCGAGGTCCATTGTAGCATCTGATTCTCTTGGGGGTAGGGGGTTTGAGGGGAAACTTCGAAATGTGTGGTTGGTTCTTTTTTCGTTTGTTGAAACTTTACCTTCATAGACACGACTGATTGGTTTGAGTAAAATACAGTCTTCCCTAGTCATGCAATTATTTGCTTGTTGCCGTCTGTGGTATCACTTTATACGAGCATTAAACACGAGTAAGGGACGGCTGTAAAACATTTTTTGTCAATGAGGCCCTTGAGACCATTCTAAAATGCTTATTGAAATGCTAGCCTTCTGCCTAAAACATTCCTTCTTTTTTGATGGACAGCATTATAACCAGTTGTGTGGCCCAGCCAAGGGGACATCTGTAGCTCACACTTACTCCAATGTATGGGTAAGTGGGAGGAAGATAGAGTTTATCAAGGGTGTCTACAACAATACACAGACAAGGTAATCCTGTTTAAGTACATCGATTATCTCTTATCGTATGAGATGGTGCATCAAGGGATTGGGCGAGTTACTTTAAAATATGGAGAAATAAAGATAAATCTATGGCTTACAGAACAAATTGCTCTAATGAAATGGGTTATCTGGATATTAAGATCCAGATTTAAAAATCAAAAAATTATAGTGAATTATATCGGAAGGAACCCAGTACCAATTCAGTATTACATGCTGACCGTGCACACCCCAAGAGTTTGAAAAGGAACATTCCATTGGAGAATTTTTGAGAATAAAACGGAATTGCAGTAAGAGGCTTATTTTATTAAACATTCCCAGGCAAATGCTAGTAGGTGTGTTTTTTGGCTACTCCAAACTGGTCATAAACGGGGCTCACAAATAAAACCTATGAACAAGAGAGCAGACACCCAGATTATTAGAAATCCGACTAAGAGGACAGCCCTGACGATTAGATTTATAAGAACCTTTAATGGACTGAAATGTTGTATCACGTATGGATATTGTTTGTCCTATTGAAATATTGTCTCATTACGAATGTATGCATTGATTAAAACTAAAATGTATTTACCTAACCTCATAAGAATGGCATTCATTGTATAAATTAAATGAATACTAAAGGGGGTCTGCTCCGTTTAGTCACCCTGATCATCTGCTGCTTTTTGACTTTTGACCCACCTGGGTAGATCAGGGCTTAGCCAGGCTCCCCATTTATTACTGCTTCAGCAAAGGAGACCTGGCTTATGTGGAGGGATGTAAAGCTTGTAGGTATTGTTTGGTCACTTACCCACCCATCTCCCATGACCTTGCAAACCTTCGGCCATTCCCGCTCATCCCTGCCCAAAACGCATCCACCTAGGATCTCTGAGCTAGCTTCATCAAGCCTTACCCTCAAACCTTGTGCTTGCCAGTGGTTTTTAAAAGCACTTTTCTGAGCATTAATGACTTAGTTGGAGCTGTAAACGTGCTAATGGTGAAATAAAAATGCCTTTACCAGGTCTGCCTTTGACCACCTGATTTTATAAGCACTCTGCATGTCCTTCATTGAAGTCCTTTTAAAACGGGCATTGTCAAAGCCAACAGTTTTGGCTTGTTTATAAGTATTGGGCATTTGCCAAGCACTACTATTATATGCTCAGGTACTCGCACGATTGTTCAGCTGCTACCACCGATGGCCAGTTAATAAGACTATGGCAGTGCTTGGCAAATGCATTTCACATGGCCACACAAAATCCAAAACTGTTGGCATTGTCAATTCTTTTTTATTTTTTTTTTTTTTTTTTTTTTTTGTATGTGATGGGTTGGGGAGGAGGCATGTGCTTTTGTAACAGCTGGATGCAAAAATGTTTAACAAAAAGGGTGCTTCATAGCAGTTCATGCTGAGGGCCTGGACAGCTGTATATTCCAAACTTGCATCAACGAGAGAAGATGTGAGAACTATCCTTGGAAGACACGTTAAGAAAATGGGTCAGTTTTCCTAACCATTTAGGTTGGGAGGGCTAAGTTAAAGGTGCAATCTTTCTTTTGCAAATCGCAACACAGCTAAAGCCCAGGTACAGAATGAAAGAAGAGATAAAAGACCGACATTTGAGCAATACGTCTCAATCACCACCTGTTCTAAAGGGGTCTTAGCTGGGATGCTGTTTTCCCCCATCCTGCAGCTGCCTTTCAACTGAAGGAGCTTTCCAGTCCCCAACTCTGAAGAAACTGGTCCCATTTCGCACTGGACCTACTTGCTTTGCCCTGGAGAAGAGATGCTGCCTGCTGACTTAGCCACTCACCACAGAGCAGGAACGGCCATTTTGCCTTTAATTTTTTTCAGTTGAAATGTGCCTGTAGCTCGGGTGGAGGGGGGGTGCTCCATGTTTCAGTTTTATGACACAGAAACAAACTCCTTTTTACCATGCCTGTCTTGTGGCCATTGCCTCCTTCTAGCAGTCACTGGCAACGTTCCAAGCACCAAAATAAATATATATATATATATATATATATATATATATATATATATAGAAAGAGAAATGTATAGCTTTTCAGGGGACATTGTCACCTACACAAATTACGCGACACCCAGATACTCCTCACTATCTCTGGCAACTACCATGAAGACGTCACCTGGATTAACAAAATATTTTCCATCATTCAGACCTGGATGGCCTCTGCCTGAATGATGAGAAGACGGAGCTCCCCCTTGTTGGCTCTCCTAGTAACCTGTCTAAACCTAACACCAATTACATCACCATCGATGGTCACACCATCCCTATTGCCAAAAGTGTGAAAACTCTTGGCTTTCACCTTGATGTCAACTCTAACCTCTCCAAACAAACCAACATGATCGCCTCAGCATCCGCCTACACCGGCAAGCTTATCAGGGCCAGTAGACCCTTCCTATCTGCTAACAGCTGCCTCACTCTTGCTAGAGCCCTCATACAGTCCAAACTGGACTATTGCAATAGCCTATACCTAAGTGCTAACCAGTCGATAAATTAACAAACTACAGATACTTCAAAACACCACTCTACGATCAGCACTCAACATCCCTAGGCGAGAGCACATCTCCACGACTAGGAAATCCTGCAAATGGCTCTCCATACGACAAAAAAATTGACTTGAAAACCATTTGCCTCACATACAAGGCTCTGAATCACCTAGCCCCACCCTATCTCGCCAACAAATTCACCATGAAACCTTCCGTTAGAACCACTAGATCCTCCAACACCTTGTGCCTGACAGTGCCCAGATTCGCCTTAAAAAGAGCTGGAGGGGCCAGCTTCACAGTACTTGCCTCCCTCCTCTGGAACCCACTTCCACTCAACATTAAAGCCATTGAATCCTTTCAGATCTTCAGGAAACATGTTATCGGCTGGCTCCTGAACAAAGAGTAACCCCATAGACGTGTTACTCTCCTCCTTCTGCTTAAATATGTCTGAACTTTGCTAACTGCTGCTGTATTTGTAATCGTAGTACCCAGAGATAAGGGTGCACACCCCTCAACCATGAATGTATATTCTGTAACTGTATAAACTATAATATGTAACCGTTTTCTTAAGCACCCTTCTACCTATGGGTCTGGAGCACTATACAAATAAACATTTAGTGTTTCAGCCCCCTGCTGGCTGTCTTTCCCATGATAATATGAAGCTATTAACCATCTTGCTGTATTATTGACTGCTATCATTTAAACAATCCACTTGCTTATCTGACTGTTTACCCCAGCTTTAAGGCAAAGGGCAAAGGGGGGGGGGGGCCTCCCAAACATCTTAGTGAAAATCTCCACTAGTCATGATACGTCTTCAGCTGGCCTTGCTCCATAGCCACCAGCCAAACTAACTCAGTTGTACAGAACACATAATGCATTCATTAAATGTGTATGTGTACAATTTTGCTGAACATTTATTACATTGAAATAATGTAGGTGGAGAAATAGCTCGGAGTTGACGCATCATCTGCAGCCACATCCCATCGGAGTCAACTTCGACTTTTATCCTGAGTAAATGGGTGTCATTGAGTGGGTCTTCAAAACATTTGTTGATTACAAGAGTGTTAAGCTACAGGATTCTGTCTGGAAGTGCCAAAAACAATGTATTTATTTAATTTTATTTTTAGTTTTTGGCTGAAAGTTGGCAAAGAGGCGGACCTTCTTTAAAAAGTGAGGCATTTCTTATTCATTAGGAAAATTTAAAGGAAATGTGTTCACCATTAAGGGCCTCCTTTAACATGTGCAATAAACATGACAGAACTGCAGAGGGAGCTGATAGCACTGCACATACACAAACACAATACCCTAGCTACGTTCACACACAAACCACCCCAACACTGTATATATACACCAACTCTCTGCACTACCCTCCTACATGCTGCACACTGTACATACACCCTACTGCATGGCACATCTGCACTGCGGTCCCCACCACACACATTGTCACCAGAAATGCATGCACACCCATGCTGCCCCAGCCCTGCACACACAGCACTCTAGCACTTTCAACATGGCCTCAGCACTAACCTGCAAGCACACGCACCACCCCAGCACTGCATTTACACACACACTGCCCTAGTCCTGTACAGACACCACACAGTACTGCAGCATCACCAGCCGAGGCACAGTAAACACACCACCCTCAGCACTGCACAATTCCAGCTCTGAACTGAACATAATACCCCCCCACCCACTGCACCACACACGAACACATACAGCCCCTTACAGAATATGTCTCTGCAGTGTTAATTGGCTGAAGTATGTGCTAACTGTTCTGGTGATCATAATGGTATCTTGCTTTACTGTGAAAACTACAAATATTGGAATGTGTGCTTACTGTGCTAGCTCGGCATATTTGAATCTGCCATTGCTTATGATAACTTGGCATATTGGTATCTGACCTTTCTGAGCTAGGTGGGCTTAATGGAACTTGCAATTAATGTCCAAATTTGCTATGCTAATCACATCATGAAATCTGGCGCTACCTCCTAATTGGGCATTGTGGAGATTGGCACTTCTATACTAATTGTGCATAGCCTTGACAATGGAGAGTTCCTAAACATTGAATGGTAATGGTGCAAGAACCTGGTGTATTGATGGCTGTTACTGGTAATTGTATGAGTACCTTGGTGTTAATAAACGCCTTGAAATAGTGTTATGACCTGGTATAGGGTAGCAAGATATGGCACATGGTGCGAGTACCAGAGAAGGTTCTTCCAATACCTTACAAACTGTGCTACTCTCTGTACTTATGATGGAAATATCAGGTAATTAGCATCAGTGCCTAGATTTGATGATGGTGACAATAAAAGGCTTATAGATGGGCCAAAAATGTTGGCTTTAACAGTCCTTGTTATAAGTGGAGTCTGTTACAGTAGGTGTGCCAATAGGCAAATCAGTAATTGGATCTGACCTTTATTGTGGTCATTATCTATGTATATACCCCTCGCTTCCTCTCAAATGCTCCTCCACCCGGATAATTTTCATTTTCTTCTACCAACACTATTACCACCACTATTAACAACTATCTCCCTGTCCACTCCATTCTTCCACTCTCTCACACTCCCACATATCAACTCTTCCACCAACCAGGGAGAAGCTCTGAAATGATTGTTAAATACCCAGAAATCAAATATTTCCTCCTCTGTACAACTAACCTTATCAAGCATACACAAAGCTTTGTCAGTCTCAGAACTAGTAGAGATTTTTTTGGAAGGATCCTTCCCACAGAAAGTGCGTTCTTTGCACAGATGAAGCCAATACGGATCTGTTCCAGCTTCTAACAAGGAGGCTGAGAGAAGCGTCAGTGCTATGCAACGACTGAAAACCTTGCTACATTAAAGCATGTCTCAGAAAAGACTATTTTGCTTTGTGCAATATACATAAAGATAACACTGATCTAGTAGAAATACAGATTATAGCGAAATCTGAAATGCGTACTGACCAACACACACAATTAACACATTTTCCTGATCATCAATGACTGAAATAATTGGTCATTTTTATTCTGTGGCTATTTCTCCATAGCGAGTTGGTGAAGGAGAGGGAAACGGCAGTGCAGTCACTAAGGAAGGGAGATGGGGCTGATGGAATTTCGTCATTTTGTATATATTTTATAGATTTGTATTTTTGACTTAAGTTTGTTCATATCTTTTGTAAATGACCAGTGTGTGTGCGTGTTATTTAGTAAATATGTATGAAAACAAAATGTATATTGTGCAATGCAATATGTGGTTCAGGTTATTGTTTAAGGATAGTTGAGATTTTCTTTCTCCAATAACCACATCTGCCGCCACCACACTTTTCATGTTGCCTATGAATGTTTTGTAACAATGTAAATTCTGTATGCATGTGAATGGTGTGAGAATGGGTCTGTCTTGATCGCCTCTCACTCACCATGTATTGGCATCAACATTTTGAGTGAGCCTCCACCAGTCGTGTCCTGTTACTGTTCTAGGGCCGTAGCAAATGAAATCGCACTGTGTTCCTTCCAATTATGCCACCTTACTGACATAGAACACTGGCAGTGTGCTATCTCCCCCAACGTATTGTCAGTTATGTAAGGCTCCAAATATATTTTTGTAGCTGTAGCACCAGAAGGTACATTTAAAAACACTTGTTGTTTTGAACCCCAAATAGGTTTTGGAGACAACCGTAAGCTTCTCCCTCCTGCTCCCAATGTTACAGGAGCCCAGAAGTGCAGAAGCACATCTCTGAACTGTCTTTCCTCTTTTGGAGAAACCTCATTCAAATAGTTATTATTTTTTTTTTGCATAAAAGACGATCAATTATTTTGACCCTCTATAAACATTCTTTAAGTCCAACGCGTCATTTGGACACCATATCAAAGCCCCCTCAATAGAACTGCATTGAGCTCTTGAAAAAGATTACGAGAACTCTATTGTAAGATTTCAAATGTTTGATAGTTCTTTGTAGCAGTGCACAAATAGTAACTGTTGAATGAACATGTGTTTACCATCAGCTTTAAATATTGTGCCAAATACGAAAAATCTACAACTAAGTGTTACTACAGTGTTTTTAAAACTGCCCTTATTTGGTGTGATTTCATAAAATAAATCTAACCTATTTTTGGACTAGATTTAACCTGTTAGCACTCTGCCTATGGCAGCTCGAATGGGGTTGTGTCTGTAGCAAAGTCCCCAAGGTGGCCCCTGCGCTCCCACCTCCCCAGATTTTGTGTCTCCTACACCCCTGCCTGTACTTATTCCTGCCCAAGCCCTACCAGCTCTTTAAAAGCCCTCTTTGTGCTCCTATGCAAAGTCCAACCCCCCCACCCCCACCCCAGTGCACTTCCCACCCAGATGTAGAGAAGCACACTCTCAATATGGCAGTATCCTTTTCACACCAGCCATCACAAGCCAAAAGGCCAACACATGACTAATGGTTACCCCTCCGTATTGGCCTTCTGGGAGTACAAGACTGAAAATTTGACCAACAGCCTGAATCCTCTCTAAATACAAGTGACTTGCTACATTTCCTATCGCAAGCTTAAACATAGGTGGGCATCGGGCTTGGTGGTGATGTACTTATAAATGACTGTCTACAACGTACAGGCCTTCAGTAAGTTTGCACATGCTACGACTGACACTACCCCGTTCTTTCATGCCTCTCGCAGCACAGCACTATTTTTCCTCTTGTCTGTTTCAGTGCCGCACTGAAATCTTTGTGACTGGATTTTCGTTTTCGCCAGCATTGGTTTTTTCACTGATTCACATGCTTTGAACATTCCCCATCGTCAGGTTGGGATACCTTGCTTATACACTTCATGTTTTATTAAATAAACAGGTGTGTTTTACAGTCAGTCCACATCATGGGTGCTTTTGGTCCCATCCAATGGGGCATTGCATACAAACCCCCACCCCTACACTCCATGTTCAGATTGTAACCTCATGTTGTCCTGAGAGGCGTCCTCCCACCTTTTTCCAAGGAGAAAAGACTTGGATTCTTAGCAGAAGGCAGTTACTTTTTATTTCAGTTGGATTTGTCCAAAGGACACCCATTTGTACCTTCCCGCCGCAGGAATAAGGCAGCCTGACTGATGTCCTGTAGCACCTCTTAAATTCCATACTGGTGATGAATTTCCCCCTGGGCATTACATTTTGGCTGAAATTTTATTTGCTTCTCCCATTCCCCCCTCCCTTTCCCCCCCCCCACACTTTACTTCTTACCACAAGGTAAGTTTAAGGTGGGTATATAGGAGGTGGAGATGCAGTGGTCTCGCGGCCCCCCCCACCTCCAATTCCCCGGCCCAGTTTTTTGCAGTAAAACCAGCTAAAACAAAAATAATTTTGTTAAATAAATGTGAGAAATGTTCAGTAGATCTACTCGAAGATCTTCGCTGCACTTGTGACAGATTGTCATGTAAGGGTGTGGAAAATGATGCAGGTAATTCGGTTTCTGAAAGGGGAGGCTGCTAATCGGAACCACTTTCATAAAGCTTCATGCCAAAAGCCTAGTGCAGACCTGTGCCCTGCTGCATCACTCTCCTGACATCTACCGCATCTACCCTTAAATGGAACAGGGCAGGTTGGAAAGTCACATGTGCTTCTGGGACACCATTTCCCTGCAGACCGAGGCCGCATTTAACATCTGAACCAAAATCCCATAATTGTGGAAACTTTTATTCTGGTGGCAGGGTAAACTCTAAGAATTCTGGTCTTTCAGCGGTATTCATATTCAATGAAATCACACTATTTAACGCCCTCATAAGGATGAAAAGAGGCAAGCATGCCCAACCTGACTTGAGTGTTCCAACTAGACTTTTGGAGGCACCATCTCACAATTCTAAATCGTCCTACTTATGTCACTCACCTAAATTGAAATATTAACGCGTTCAGAAGCTAATGCTACACTGGCCCGATTAGCCTTTCAAAATTAATGCTTTTTACGAAGTATGCAGAAAATATAAATTCCAAGGGACTTTTTATAAACCTGGGATGAGCACAGCGTAACGGACTCGTCCTCAGCAGAACTTCCCTTTCTCAAATTGCAGCATTTGTTCCCATTCCATATCTTCCAGCTCAATGTTTTTCCTTTTAATTTTCCCTCTGAAGGATGAAAGGTTGAGTCGGACACAATTGACATGTGACTGACTGTTCTCCAACCCTCCTGGCCTTGCTCTAGGTACCTGCGTTTAATGGAATTTCCATTTTAAAGTTGCCCAACTCCTTCGTGCTATTGTGATTGCTATCAGAAGTATAAAAGGCACACGCAAAATGTAACTGATTCTTCCCGGCGGTACTGGAGTCTTGGGAGGAATAAGCTTGTTATATTACATTTCCCCATACAACGTTAGTATCTCAATTGCTTTCCGTTTATCACATTCAGAAAGCTAAATGGATGTGCACGACCAGTCGGATGGATGACACCAGCATGTTGCAAGATCCCCCTCACAACACCCCTCCCAACACCTCGGTATCCAAAAATGTCTCCCCATACCTTAGTACAGCCATATTGCTCCCCCCTCTATTTTCCCACACCTTCAGATAACCGCATTGTGCTGCAGTGATATTGCCTCTCTTCTATTGCACCATCTTTATTTCTCTTCCTGGCCCCCCTCTTCCACGTATCAACCCTGTGCCTACAACCACAGTCTGTGTGAACATATAAAAACAATGTATACATTTATAAGCCAATGCTATTGATTTTGTCACTGTCGGTTTTCAAAAAGCAGTATTTGGTCTTTGTTCACAAGTGTGGCTTGTAGTTGTAATTCACATCTCATCGGAAACAGCCTTTGTTTCTTTGACTGACTTGGTACACAACCTATAGTATCTAGATGTCCAGAAACATAGGTTGTTCAGTCCTATGTGCCACCATATATGCCAGGGACACAGTCGTATGCAAAGGTTCACGGTAAACTGCAAACTAAAAAGATTCACTCTAAGTTATATTCCCCAGTTGCGTCTACCAACACCCTGCAGGCCCGGACACCCCAAACATAAGAAACGCAAGGCGCAGTTGGGACAAATCCTATGGGACTCGTGGGTTTTCTGTACAACGGAAGAAGGGAGCTTGCTCTCATCAAATGGGTGTTCAGATGGGTGAAACTAAAACTGTGCAATCCCTACTTTTGAAGGGCATAGTGTGCAAAATGTCCAGGCCCTAATTCAGATGAAAACCCTCAAGACAAAAGTTTCTCAGACACTCACATTCTCAATGTCCGATTGTTATCCTGGGCAGGGGAGTTTGTGGGGGTGGGGGGATTTCGTGTTCCAGGTTTCCAACACACTATTTGCTTCTTGATGTCTATGACCTACCCACGTCGCATTTTAAACGGTGAGGGCCACCGGTGCTCATTAGACTCATGGCCTTGGGTGTCATGAAGTAAGCGGGTGCATAGGTCTCAGCCATACCCTAATGTTCTCCTTTAGGCTTGACTCTCATCTTGGGCAATCCGGCTGATCATGGGAGAATTATCTACCCCTCTACCTGGGAAGTATATGGTCACAGGGTCTAGCTCATGGCTGCTCCACCTCCCTATTCTGGACCCCCAATCTTTCTTGCTGTTGCTACCCCTGTGCCTTAAGGTGTTACGCTTGCTCAACCAGTGTTGATGGATAAAGCTTCCCTGTCCCGCATAGCAGTGTCAACCCTGTATTGCTCAGGAACTACATACATGTGCTCTCAGGATTGCTGCCATCTTTCCCACGAGGCTAATGGTTGATTTTTGTTTATTTAAAAAAAAAATATATATATATATTTTACTATGGATAATCTGGTGATTGGAGCAATAATTACTTTGATTGTCCCTGTGTGTACTCCTCCCCTTATGGGTAAATCCTTTCATTAAACATGTGGTGGGTGATCTCTATTGGTTTAGTTTGTGCATCCACAATGTTAGGGTCTGGCAGCAGTGTCATGGTATCATACTCTGAGGAGCAGATGGCAGTGATGCTCATATCTGATGAATCCAGACGCCAACTCGAACAGATTTCCAGGGTTTCTACCAATAGCAGAGAATCTTAGCTGCCACCTGGGGGTAAACTAGCAAAACCAAACAAATGAAACTGGTCAGCTTTAAACACTGCAGAAAAAAGGGGAGAGTGGCAGCATCTGTATTTCTTGCGTCCTATATGTAATCCTCGCCTTCTGTGTAGATCACCTACCTAGATCAAGGTTCCTGGACTCCTCCCCTTGGTAGACTTCAGGAAGATCAGTTGTGGGAAAAACTCGCCGGACCGGTATAACAAAAACTTCCCAATTGGATGGGTGAGAAATGGCACTAAATGTAGTGTATCCACCCTGGGTAATAAGAGAGTGAACCCAAAAGATAGGACAAAAGACTGGTGGCTAATTTACAAATCCCCTACTCAAGTGACATAATTTGTAAGGGTGATTGCTGAGAACAGAAAGGGCAAACGAATCTGATCATGCATCTGTGTCATTGCCTAATCAAGATGTGGGTGCATATTGACAGGATATCACGCAAGTCTAAACATGGGGTCCCAAGTACAGATATATGGGTGTTGTGTAACAATTGAGAACACAGCACCCAGCTTGCAAGTTCAAAGTATTGGGGGAAAAGGAGAAATCCGAAAGGCAGAAGCTCACAAAGGAGCGCACGGCTGGAAGGAAGCTGGCAAAAATGGGGAGCAATGTGTTGGTTGGTGTCGTGGAATTGCAATTTATAAGTTTTACCTTGGAGTGGTCTGGAAACTCCTATCATGTGGGAAACCATAATCTGACCAGCGAAACCTAGAAGTGCTGGAGGCGGGACAATGGCCCCTTCTGGGTAGAGTGAGTCACAGATGCTGCTTGGAAATTTAGGCCTGATCATCAGGACTGACAGGAAATGAAGTGCAGCACCAGGGCCCAACTGGATCCAGAGAAACTGTCAGGTGGCATAATGTTGAGACAACTTTAAATATGGATGTCTGCATAATGACACAAGTGCTCTTACATCCTTCTCAGCTACTTCCTGTTACTTCTGGCAGCCATTTGGAGTGGGGTGCAACCAAGGGCAATGTTAATCTGTACTGTACGTCAGTACCCTTGTGTGTTGCATTTCCTATCTGCAGTCCATTTTGTCTCGCATTCCAAGGTCTTCTCACTACATTCCTTACAGTAGCCCCATGCCCTTTCGATCGTTGCCTAACGGATCAGATTTGTTGGGGGCCTCTTTCATGGAATGCTGATATTGGATGGGAGCATAAACAAACTTAGCTCCGAAGACCTTTATTATTGGCCAACACCCTTCCAGCAAACTTAATGCTGTGGAGTCTAAAATAGCCTGAACCTCACATTCTAAATGTAAAGACTGGTAGGGGGTGTCTGTACTATATGGTAGAGGAGAGGCACAGAAGACCCAACCAAGATTCTCTATTACGGTAGCAATGGACGAGCAATCGAGGCCTAGCTTCTCAGGAGGTGATGCAGGCTGGTTCTTAAGTACAGTGTAGTCCCCGAACCCCCACAAAGGAATGTCCACACTGTATTACTGAAAACAGTCTTTATATAATTAATATTCAAAGTTATGTACACGATCACAATAATGCACTTTGTACTCGGAAGTCAATAATGATAAATATATACAATTCTAAAGTGGTACCACCAATGTTACCAAATCTCATTAAAGTGCATCAACTGTACGGTTAAAATGTCACAGATCAATAACGGGGGGGGGGGGGGGGACCAGCAATAGAGATGGCCAGGAACGTAAGATGGTTGAAACAATAGGCAGAATGCTGACCCCTACCAATAGACACAGTTCTGTGAGGAGATCACACAAAAAAAAACCCACCCCCCACCTGGGCAACCTGTAAAATAAAGATATATAGCACAAGCCCAGTCCATATAATGTTCAATAGTCTTATTTCCTCCTATTAAGGTTTTACCCCCCCCCCCCCAATGTACCTGGTGCGAGTTCCCCAAAGATGCGTCAACCGATCCTTCGTAAGTGACTCCCTTTAAAGCAGGAGCCACGGATCGTCGAGAGGTGTAGAGGAACTCTGCGTTTGGTGTCGGGGAATCGACAGCCCTTCTTGAGTGCCCTCCCTTTAAGGCAGGAGTTACGGGTCGGCGAACAGGTTGAACTACGGCAGTGAAGTGGCAGCTTCGTTCCTAGCGGTGCTCGACGACAGAGCATTGGCGTCCTGCAAGGAAGAGGCGTGCGGGGCATCTCGGTGACGATAGTTCTGGACCGCAAAGAGATGATGAACTGTGGCCCAGCAAGGGCGTCAAGTCGTCGGCGTCTCTGTGGTCCTTAGGTGGCAGGAAACCCACCGGCGGATGCTCGTCGACGGTCTGGCCTTCTCCAGCGGGATAAAGCGGGCGACGATGCAGACGAGAGCGTCCGATGATCAAATGAAGTTCTTGGGCAAACGGGAGCACGGCGACGGCGGTCGTCGACAGTGGTGGACAACAGTCCGAGTGCTACTCTTTGAGATTCCGCAGCAGTCCCCGTCTTGGGTCGGCAGCCTGTCGAAGGTCTGTCTACCAGGGAGCTTTGGCAAAGATCAGCTGTGCACAATGGTCCCTTGTAGCTCGGGAAGAAGGCGCCTTACCAGGTCCTCTCTGGGTCAGTCCTTGGAGACACAGCAGCTTTCAGATTGTGAAGGAGAGCAACAGCAATTCTTCTCGTCCAGCAGGGCTTCAAGGTCAAGCTTCAGTTACTCCAGTTGCTTGTCGTAGTGGACTTCAGCTTCTGAACACGATTCCTAGCAGTGAGAGGTCCCCAGATATACTGTTAATCTCACATTCATTCCGCTGGGTCACACTCAAGCATCCAATCACGACTAAGGGCATTCATGCAGGCAGCCAATCGGCACACAAGGTATTCAGGCCATTCACTTCTCTCCAGACACTCACCAAGTTATGTGTATTGGGAAAAGTACCGAGCCATTCAACACTCCGAGCTGCACCACCAGATACTAGACATCCACAACACAGAATGCATATTCGTCACACACACTATTCACCCAGGTCCCACCCACAGGAGGTACCCACAACATACATCACCGGGAAGGCTCCAGCTAGTCTGGCCGGACCTTCACAACAACACCATATATGGCACTTCCACCCAACAGCCAGTCAGGGGGAAGGGACAGAGTCGGGGCTACCCAAGACTTTGGGAAAACAAGGTAATGGGTAATAGAAAGCAAGAGGCCACAGGGGCCATTTTGTTTTCCATCCGGAATCAACTGATCCCAATGGCAGGGCCGGGGGATCCCAAAATGGAGGGTACTCCGCGCACCTGTCAAATTCAGCATGGAGCTGCCACCAGCCCATACCCTGCTCTGCGGGCCACGCACAGGTGCCCAACAACATACACTAGGGGCACAGGGTTGCACCCCCACCCATGGGTGCCATAAGGGTATCCCACGGGTCTGTTCACCAAACCAAAAGGGAGAGAGCTGCAACGCCAGGAGCCCCACATGAACTCCTGCGCAGCAAACACGACAGAACACACGCTAAAAGGATACGGAGGCCCTGTCCCTCCGCTGCATTTCCAGCATCACACTAAACTGCCCTCAATCTCAGTAGCTTCATGAGTTTCAGATACTGTGACTAATGCAACAGCAGGGAAATATAAAACATTGGGTGTATTTACCAATGTTTGGGAAGTTTCAGCCGCATCACCACTGACTTTTTTTTAACTATTTAAAAAATGACCAAAGAAAGAGGCGTGAGTGTTGGTAAAATGGCTGTATTTTTTTTTTCACAAAATCTAGTTAAAAGGTGGGCAGAAACAGTTGTGTGCATGTCCACTTCTTGTCTGCAAAAGATTTTTCTAAGCAATATGAACTGTCATAAACGGCCTAAAATATACCTGTGATTTGAACAGCTCTCAATCCAAGGCAAGCTACATAAGCCGGCAACCTGATCATTGACTAAGATAGGGTTTGGTAAAATACAGAGATGGATATGTGCATTCAGTACTGTTTTCTTTGTGACAGATTTGTCTTTCAGCATGGTAAAATACCCAAACAGTTTTTGAACTCTTTTACTTTCATAACCAGGAAAAACTAGTTCACTGCAAGTGACATGGAACATGCTGACCTAAAGCCAGAAGAGCAATACATGTTTTAAATATTTGTGCTATGTTAAAAACTAGAAAAACTACAAAAAGGTTAATTTCTATGTTGCATTGGCAAAGCATTCCTATGTGCTTTGCCAAAATTAGTGATTTCCCTCACTTTATTATGAAAACGCAAGAACAAAACAATTCATAATCACAGCATGGCTATTTGTTAAACATGTTGTGTGAAATAGATTCATGACTAATAGAAACAGATTTACCTTTGAGCACAGATCTTATCTTTGTAATTGTTCCATATAATTCTCACTTACAGAAAATATGAGAAATCCATCATATTGAAATGCTGCGATGTCGTGCAAAGACAAAATGCTCAATCGTCTACTGTCGGTCATAAGAAGTGGATGCTAATCGACTTCATTTATCATGTTGGGTTGTACATGCCCTAACATGAAGTTGCTTGTGTGAACATTTGGTGGAATAACTGGTATGGTAGTCAATGAGAAATGGAAGCAAACTGTGCAAACAGTTTTGAGATCAGCTGAAAGCAGCCAGGGCACCACTGGTCTCGGGTTTCCAAGATGAAACACAGCCGTGGGCAGTTTTCTGGTCTGGGTGCCAGATTACAAAGTTTAAATTGGCTTCAATTCAATGGAAATTTACAGGGCGGCTAGGGCAACTGAGTAAGACAACCAGTTGGCTATAAACGGTGGTGGCCCAAATGAGCCCAAAGGGGAGGTCTTGAGCCTTTAGAAACCAGTCCAGAGGCACCTGGAGGCCTCATCACTCCAGATGGGGTAGGCCCCAATGACCCCACAAGACTCTACTTCATTTTGTAAGAGAGCAGGAAGCTACGTTAATGGCTAGCCCGTGATTGATTTTAGTCTGTAGGTCATAATTGTTTTTCCTATGCTTGCTTCAATAAATTGGGGGCAAAACTATAATAACAGAGCTGAACTGCGTTGGGAAAAATAAGCAAATTGCTTTCAGATGCCATTACCATGAGACTGTAAACTGTTCATGGATCAAAAGCTAGGCACTTTGTGTAAAAAATTAGAATGTGTAAACTTTCATTCGAATTTTGTAATGTTTTATTACTTTGGGGGCTTAATTTTTACATTTATTTAGCATCATATATTTTTCTTTTCCATTGTTACACCGTTAAGAAATATCAAGTATTTTTGTCAGGTAACCTTTCTATTTTCCCTGTGATGGTGAACCACTGAGTTTATTGTGGTACTGAGTTTAGGCAAAGCGCACAACATTTGCCTGTGCTACACCCCCCCCCCCCTCATGCTTCTTTGGCAGGAATAAGTGGATCTATCAAAGTATAGAGGAAGGAAAGTGGAATCCTTGCAGGGGTTGGGGGGGTTAAAATTCTGTACTTGTAATTTTTATCCATGTCCCTTGATTGCTTTTAGATTGGTCTAACTGCCCATAGATGCCACAGACGTGTGATGGTTTGTAACCCTTTCCCTCTAATGGGATATTCAGGGGTGGGTCTGTATAACTTCACCTATCCCTTGGTTCGCCAATCCACACAGCACAATGGTTGTGCGTGCGATTTACATTTTTACAGTGCCACAATGGCTACACCCACTGACTGGTTGTAAGTAGTTTTGACATTTTAAAGTGAATGGATCCCATCACCCACACAAACATCAGACAAGCCAGCCAACACCTGCTACACATTCCACTCTGCAAACTTGCATGCCTGCAAAAAACAAGCATTTACCCACTGCGCACCCAGGGCCTGGAAAACCCTACCTATTCACATATGCACTGCACTCCATCCCCACTTTCAGGAAGAGCCTCAAAGCATACCTGCTTCCCCAGACATAACCCTGTGCTCCAACTGCCATCACTGGTATATCTTAATCTTCTTCCTTTTCTGAAAAAGTTTTGTAACTTTTTCTACTCCCACCTTTTCACCAACTAAGGCGCTCAAGACCTTCTGGGCAGGTCCAGCGCTAAACAAAAATTCAAATAAATAAATTGGAACGGTAGGATGATGGGTTTCTACCCTGCTACTTTATTGCTAATATTGGGAACCGTGTATTGTTTTGCTTTAATGTTGTTGCTCATATTTTCTCTAAGTGAATACATCTACACAAATGCTAACAAGGTAAGAACAGCTTTAAAGTATTTCTGTTTAAGTATGAAATGCTTAGTGCAAATAAACGTTTGTTTAGTGATAAAACGTATAGGGAAGATTGATAACCTCTAATGTTTATCATATACCCATAACCAACACTTAGAGAGACTAGAGGGAATATTTTTTTCAGGACCTCTTTAAGACAACCCTCAACACATGAAAGACAAAGGATATACCACACTAATGCTTAAAGGGTCCCTTGCTTCTCCAGTACCTTGTTACTGACTCATATATGTATGCTTTTTAGTTCATTATATCACAACATACTAATTCCAGGCAATTTTCTTATCAAAAATATCAATTTATTTACTCTCAGTAAAAGCATCACTAAAAATACAATCACAATTTTCTCTAATACAAATTATTACACTATTACCTAAGATCAATTATTGCACATTTTTCTCTATTTTTGGCCTCATTGGCCACAACAAAACAAGGATCTCTAAAACAGGCTCCTATCTAATACATTTCTTTACTAACAAATAGTTCATCAGCAGAGGACAGACTCATCAGTTCTTAATCAATTGTTTGTGGCCTCCCCTTTCTTTACTGGGCTAATATCCCCATATTAGATGTTCTAATCATTCATACTCGTATCATCCATCCATACATTCTCATTCTGTAATCCACACTACCCAACATGTTTCTTTCCTATACCGATTTATACAATTCAAGGAAATTCTTCAGGGGTTAATTAACATAGTAGCAATCTGTTATACAATGACCAATTGGTCTTCTTATGCTCTCTAGACTTCTTGGTCAAGACTCTTGTGTTCCACTGACGTCCATTTTATTTCTGAGCCAGATTCCCAAAGGACGCGGTATCTGTGAGAAGCAAGTATATGAAGAATGGATTTAATTATTAAACCAACTTCCCTGTAGTATTACTACATTTAAGGTATTTAATTTATCAATAATAGTATTAACTTCCTTCATTCATTTGGTTATGACATGCACGACTTAGTAGAGGACATTATCACGACACAACATCAATTCTTAAGGAGGTATACCCTTATTCTAGTATCCTACCCTCTCTATATTACACAGTAATTCCCCTGTTTTCACATGGGTTATTTGTTAAGATATTTGTAGTTTCTCCAGGTTCGCAGTACAGTGGAAGTACATTATTTACCTTCTAGTTGTAGTAGATTGGTTGTTTACTTTCTTCCATCCCAATATCTGTCTCTGGAAAGTCTCTCATTCCCATTCACAGTGAGTTATTTAATTTCTGTGGTCACCTATTTTGAAACCTGTAGGTACAGGGATGTATCTTACTAGTATTCCCAAAAAAAAAAGGGCTAATGATTTATGTCTTTTTTTAATGTTATTTGAAATATCACTTAATGTTATGCTTGAAGGTGTACCTTTTTTTTTTTATAGAGGTTCCCATATCAGCTACGTCTGTAGTTTCATAGTTCTTTCTGGCTCCTCCCAGATTTTCATTTGAGTTGGAGGCTTCCTTGTCCCCTAATCGAGTAGGGTGAGAAAGATTGTCTGCATCACTAATCCCCATATCTTGTTTAGCGCTAAATGACAATTTCGGGCTACTTGATAACGGAGGCATACCTACAAATTATGCTCACACTCGTCCCGAATTCACAGAGAATTTCATGGTACCGGAAGAAAAACTAGAAGTGTGGGTACCTACCAAGGAAAAATGTTTGTTCGGTCAGATTTAAGTCACCCATGCTATTTCGTGACCCTCCTCTAGTCTACCCTTCGTCAATTCCACTATCTTTCTTACCTTATATTTCCATGGCTGAATGTCTTTGCCTCACGGTTCAATAACGGCGTTCACTTGTCTGTCAGGTTCTGCCGTCTCTTCTAAACGGTTGGAGGGGCTCGTCCGCATCCGTTCGTTCCTCTTTTCGGCTTGCAGCCATTTCCGTGTTCTTTTATGCCGATCTGTTAGAGGACACGCTTCCAGTCCTCCAGTCGGATGTCATCGTCTCAAACAAAGGTCCTTTTTTCTACCTTTGCGAGTCTGTGTTGTACAGATGTTACCGCCGATCCAGCTCTGTCGTAAGGCTTTTGTTTTTTACTCATATAATGTTTAAGCTCAGCATGTACTTGCCCATGTCCTCTTACTGTTTTTCATGCTAAATCCACCGAGCGAGGAAATCTGCATTATTCTGTTTTCATTTAGTTATCTGTTGTTTTTCCGACTAATGCTTACCACGTATATGCGCGTATCTGCTGCCGTAGCGCTTACAGCTTCCATTTGATGCACCTTTCTGTGTGGAGTCGCCTCCAGTCTCCATTTCATTTGTGTTTTCTCATCGATTACTTTTTGAGCAGGGACTTGCAGTTTATGCATACATTTTTGTGTTATCCACATCATGATGTCTATTTGATGCATGTAATCACTCGTTCATTGAGTCCTATCTCGCAGCATTTAGTAAGGGAGATTAGTTCCTTTTCTTTCATTTGTAATTTCCTCCCGTCAACATTTGCGTCATTACTCTCCTTTACCTGGTACACCACAGGCCACTTCAATTCTTCTGCCTTATGGATCATTTCTATAAAGTGTCCTACCATTGGTGCAGAATGGATTCTATTTCTTATGCAGCTCTTATGTTCCGTTATCCTGGTTTTTCTTTCAGTCTTCCCTATATAGATTATCTTTTTTTTTTACAGGGGCACCATATCACGTAGACAACAAATTTGGAGTTGCAATTCGTTAGTGTCTTTTGTTTCCAATCGCTCTTGATGCCCAGATCTATTTGGGTAGATTTCTTTGTTTGTGGATAGCACATACAGCTGCCACATGGCACATATCCCTCCGGTGCTCTCATTCCCCAACTCTGATTGTAGGTTGAATTTTATATTGCTTAGTAATGTCATTACGCATTATTTGGTCCCTCAGTCTTACTTCTTCTAAAGGCTATTAGTGGTTTTTCCATTGTTTTTTTTTCCTTTTTTCCATGATCGTCCAATTCCGGTATATGATTTTTCTAATCCGGTTTGACAAATTACTGTACGTATTCACAAAAACCAATTTCTCATTCTTCTCTTTTTTGGATGCCGGTTGTTCCAGTACCGCTTCCCGATGGTTGTTGTCAGCCCTCTTCATAGCTCGCTTTTTTTTGGGGTAGCCTCTTTCTTGTAGATCAATTTTCAATTTGTTGGCCCCTTCCATATAGTCTTCTGTTTTTCTTAAGCCGTAAGAACTGCCCAAAAGGCAAGTTATCCCGCATATGGTTTGGATGGAAGCTAGTATAATGTAATAATGCATTGCGGTCGGTAGGCTTTTTATATGGTTTCACAAAAAGTTCTCCTTTATTGATATCAACTTTTATTGTTATCCAGGAAATTCACTTCCTCTCTGCTAAGTTTTCAGTGAACTTTAAATGTTGATTTTGCTCATTCAGCCATTTAAAGAAAGAGGTTGCTTCACTCTTATCACCCTTTCAAATTAGTAAAATGTAGTCTATGTACCTCTTCCAGACCTGGATCTTATCTCTGAAAGGGTTGTTGTCACCATAGATCATACTTATTTCGAAGGCCTCCATGTAGAGGTTCGTGATACTTGGGGCTAGTGTTGCCCCCATAGCCGTTCCCTGTGTTTGTAGTAACATCTATTAAAATGGAAATAATTTTCCATTAGTGCTACTTCCACGCACGAAAGGATGAACCAGGCTGGTGTTTCGGTTCCCCATAAGTAGTCTTTCTTCCAGAACCTCAAGCGACAATCTCTGTGGTATATAATGATACCACATCGAGGCAAATCAAGATTTCTTCAGCTGGATTGAATGGTCTCCCTTCTACTTCCTTTATTATCTGTGTGGTGTCCTTGATCAATACAAGCCAAGCATAATGATCATTGGTCCTTAGATACTTTAGAGGTAGACCCACAACAACATTGCTGTTCAATATAGTAAGCCTATCGGGTGCTCCGTGGTATTGTTTTCTCTTGTATTAAGTGCCGCGATCCAACTCTCTCTCTAGAGCCTTGCCCTGGGCACAGCACTATCTCTGTCACTTCACTTGCCACAGTCTCGGGTAGGCGTTTAGACCGCCTTTTGGGGTGAAGATGGGATCTTGCATGCGGGTTAGGATGAAATGCATTACAGAAGGTCTGTTGGAATGTGCCCTGAAAAGATCATTGGATGAAACACAAATGTAGAAATGTGTTTGGTTGAATTATTGTGTGAAATCTCTGCAGCGGAATCCACCTGGCCAATTGTCTGCGAGTGAGAAAACCTCTTTGATATGGTTGCAATGTCTGATGTCTGACTTTCGGTCTGCCTGTCATATTGCGGATGGTAGGAGTACCCATTTTTTTTGCCATAAGGAATTCCAAAATGTTGATACATAGACCCCCCCCCCCCCCCATCCCCCCCATCTACTATGGCTCACTAGTTCCTGTAAGATTTATTCTGCTGACTGTGTGGTTGATGGTAATTTGGCTTGTTTTATGTAGTGCGCTGATTTGGTCATGGAATGAACCACGAGAATAGGGGTAAACACTAAAGATTATGGCAGTTCAACAATGAAATGCACTGAAATATTAGACCTGGGAGTGACTGGTGTAAGAATCGTTAACAGAGTACATAATTAGTGTATTGTTTAAGCATTGCAAGCTGCCAGTTGTGAGAAACCTGAAGGTGTCTCCCTAACTAGTCCCCGGGGATCAGTTATCCAGGTGGCCAGGACACAGCCATTGCTATTGGATCCAGTTCCTGGGGGTTGACCAGTGAGAGAGGAGCATCTGGATTGGGGGGGGGGAAATCCTGTGGGAGTGGGACACCAACTGGTGAGAAGGGGGTCCCCCTTCTTTCAACAGCTTTTCCCTATCCTACCACGTAGGATATTCTAAAACACTGCGCCCACCCTCCCCTTTTCCAACACGAAATCTTTCGCACAATACGAAAGACAACAGACTAACTCCAGAGCCGTTTACCTGACATGTCCCAATACAAGAGTCAGGCAATTGACCAGAATCACTTGCACCTGACGGCCCTTTTCCCATCCCTACAGGGATGAAAGGTGGAGCATGAGTACACGACGAGCAAGGCAGACTGCCCAACGTGAGAGCTAACTCAGCACAGCAGTTCAAAAGGAGGTGAAAGACAGGAAAGGGTAAGGCCAGTTCTCTCCTTGTCACCTCGGTATTTACCATCAAGGAACCCTCCAGACAGAAATATAAGACTGCGAACAAAGGCCAGCGTGTGTTGTAGCTGATGTCAATGGTACACAAAACCCTCCTCTGCTGATGACTAACCTGTGGAGAGACGCTTCTCTCAGTGGTACCAACCTTGACTCGGAGAAGAAAGCCAAGCAGTTCATCAGTCGGTGAGTCGATAGGAAACCGGGCTGTGTTGAATGAAAAGTAGCACACATATAAATTTGAACTCTGGAAAGCTTAAAGGAACTATTGGGAAAGTGGGGGGAAGGCCTGCAACAAAGGACTCTGACACCACGTGGGTGCTCATGCAGAAAACTGAGTGATTACCTGTAGGTTGAGACTACTATAACCAGAAGGCCTTGGGAAGAGCTGAAGCGAGGTCAAAGTGGTCGTAAAGGGGTCTTTTAAAATCCTCTGTACTGTCGAAAGTCTTTGACCGACAGATGATTGTGAAGAAGGGAAATGAATCCTGCGTGGTGAAATCAGTAATGAACTGTGATTTGTAAAATTGGCTAGAGTGAACCCAGTGGAGGGATGCTAACGAGAGGGGGGCAAAGTCTAAAGTCCCATAGTGAACTATTCGGTAAATGTTGGCGAGAGGAAAACGGACGACCAAGGGCAAAACCTGATGAACTGTTTAAAGCAACATTGAAGATTCATGAATGCAAGACCAGGGCAAGTGAATTGTCCCCCTTGTCAGCTGGGTCCGAGTCCGGCCGAGGGAGATCCAGGGGTGAAAGTCTTCACCCAAAGTTCATGGAGAAATGGAACAGTTTACTTGTTTTGTGGAATACGATTGTTGAGGCGTCTGCACCCTGAAGAGGGGGACCCAGGGGTGAAGCCGCCACCCAAATTTTATGTGGAACAGAACTTTGTGTTTGAATGCACCAGGCCCTCGAAGGCAAGAGACTTTTTTTGGAAGGAGACTTAACCGTCGAAGAACCTGATAGATGATACAGAACTGTTGGCTCGTGTTGAGAAGGCTAGAGGGTGTGCTGTGATCCAAGGTCCCACCTTGTCCCATGCTGAAAACGTGGGCAAGGGAGGCCCCTGCAATCAAATCCTGACTTATTATTTGTGAGCGCTTCTTTCTTTATTGCAAACCCTATCTCACACTCTTTCTGTAATGAATTGGCAATAGGTTTTTTTTTAGTATAGGCCGTATAGTTGACACAACGCCACAGGGACTGCCTTAATTCATTTGATGGTCGATGCTTGCTCCCATTTTAGGTTAGGCGTTTTTCCACACTGCCTTTACAGTTTAATAAACGCTCTTGAGCTGTGATCCCTTGTATCTGTCTCTTACTGTTGCCACCATGAGTTCCCTACACGGTACACTCATGAGATTGAGGTTCTTTGTAATCAGAGGATGACCTGACACTGCATCAAGACACTGTCAAAGTGCCATAACGTTAATCCTAGTATCTGGCAGGAATAAATCCGTGTTCTAGAATTCTTTTTCCACCCCATGTGCTTGAGGATCTTGATGGACCCAGTGCAGATGATACCCTGATCTCAATGTACTGGGCCATTGTATCTGTGACTGACTGGACTATAGACCTGGTTTACGCACTGGGCAATCTAAACTGCCCCTCTTCTTTGGGTGTTTTTCATCCTCTGTATACTTGTCTTTGCCATGCCTATTACCTGGTATGTAGAAGTGTCTATGGTCGGCACATTTCATTATGATTCATCCATACTATGACTGGGAATGTGGCGCCTTCCTGGTTATGCATTCACTAAGGAACGCCTCCTTTAATGGCCAACCGCTCCCAATGCTAGAGTTCACTGGGTCTCTATTTCAGTCAGTGCCTTGGGGGAAAAAAAACAATGTATGCAACTTTGTTTTATTAGCTTACTGGGATGCTATGCATTCTATTGAAGTTGCTGATGCGTATGTTAAAACAATAAATTGTTCATGAAGTTTATTTTTTTTATTTTTTTTTTTACAAATAACTCCTTGTGCTCGGCCTCATCCAAATTGAACATTCTTCTTGGATAAGTTGCAGATGCTAGTCACAATCTCTGAAATGTTATTAATGAAACGTATAAAGAAATTTGCAAATTCCACAAATGTTTGCATTTGTTTAGTGGGTCTGGAAATGGACCATGTTGCTGCTTTCAGCATTTTATCAATCTCGAATTCTGGTTAGAGATGTGGAAGCCTAAATAATCGACTGCAGGGATCAAATTAAGATTCGGTGAGCAGGAGCTAAAACCATTACACAGAGAACGAAATGTCTAACTTTAACTTTTTGTGCAATCAATTATATTGTCCCAATTATTTTTATTTACATGCTCAAAGTTCATGTCATATATGCATGTTTTTAAGGCATTAGTTGGCCTGGGGAGCCAAAAGGAGTGCCCGGTAAATGTTGTTTTAAGCTAACCAGGCTAATTCTAAAGTAGAAGCAGGGGCAAAATGGCTCCCAACAAGTTGGAGCCCTGCACCGATAGCCTGTAATGTACTTTTTTCCAATTTTGCAAATGAATCCTGTTAACCTAATCTGACCAGTACTTTCTGCTCGTGGGACTGTTATAAAACGATTTCTCATCCAAATGGACTATAATAATTGTCTAGAATATCATGGAACAGGTTGGGTACTAGTGTCAGCACAATGGCATACCAAGATACTCATAATGGCTATATTTTATATGAAATTCTGTCATCCATCCGTCTCCTTCCTTAATTCTCAATTAGCTGTAAGCCATCCTGAGATCCAGTTGTAAATGAATGTTCACGCTTCTTAATTGATCCAGGGGCACATTAATGCACGGTAACTGGTATCTATTATGAATTGCAATCTCGTTACCAATGAATAGTCTACCATTGGTCTCTGTTCGCCTCCATGCTGTGGCATGCAAAATATTGGAAACCCCCGAGCCCCCCCCCACCACTAGTCCCATGGTATCCCTCTCCAGGACATGAACCTGTGTAACTGTCAGAACTGGGTCAGCCTCACAAGCCCAGCCTCCACACCATTAGTCCAGTTTTAATCCGCATATCGCCAGGTAACTCCTCATATGCTCTCATCCTACTTTGGAACTTGAGGAACAGGGATGCCTGCCCACTGTGATGTCCTAATTTAAGGCAGTATCCAGCGGATACCCTAGTTCCCCTCTGTACCCCTCATCTTCTCTCAAGATCCAGGCTTAGTGCTATAAAGCTGAGTAGAATTAATAAGGCTTTAATGAGCTGAGTAGAATTAATAAGGGTGAACCTTTATCCTCCACACAGACCTACTCCCCAGGAAATTATTTTCCCCAGTCACTTGCCTCTATTGCATTCAGATGTGGTGATGAGTCGCACTAGCCCACTTTAAACCTCTATTGTTAATCTTGGTCAGACAAGTCCATTCATCATTTGCATGCATCCCTCTCCCTTGTTGGTCAAGATGCCAACACAAGGGACCACAAAGGACTACTTGAGGGATGCTGCAGGTGGAGAGTGTGATGGGCAGAGAAGAAAATCCCAGTTGGTCCTGGGAAAATCTGTTGCAGAGGAAAGAGGTCAACCAGCCCAGAGCCAGACCCGTGGTGCCAAGGGTGTTACCCAGCTGATATATCTGGGCATGATTGACCGTGTCAAAGGCGGAGGAAAGATCCAGGAGGATAAGAACGGAAGGGTTGTCCTTGTGTATGTCCCCTGCCATGTGACCTGGCTAAATGAGGGTGACCACCTGCCCCCCCCCCCCGCTTCATACACAGATACTCATATCACACAGGAGACTTTAACACTCCCACATAATAGATACACTGTACAGCACAGTCGGTGCTGTCTTCATAGGACATAACAGATGTAGCACATGCAGCAGCAATGCAACCTTTGATCCCACATAACATTCACTGCAGAGGGAGGAGCACATACATATCACACAACCAGGCCAACACAGGTAGCAGCATTTGAAGCTTCTCATGTAGAACCAGTCCAGCAGAGGCAGCACCTGTTGATGCTATTTTCCTACAGACGGGTGGACTTGCCTACAGGGAACTCTGTGGATTCCCTGGTGAGCCTCTGCATCATGGGCCTTTATTTCCAAATGTTCTTATGGTTTAGTTTGTTCATTTATAATGCGCACCAGACCCAGGGGTATCAGGGCGCAGCAGTTAAGGTAATGCAAAGCTTGATTGACAGGTTACAAATCTAGCAATACGATGTGAGAATGGCAGTACTAGTTTGATACAAAGATGGTACAACAATGCAGTGAAAGTATACATAGATGAAAATATAATATAGGTGTAGCAAAAAATGCAAAGGTGCAGTACATGCAGAAATGTGTGTAAACTTCTCACGAGGGAATGTGTGGGGGTACCACAGTGCGTGTGGATGTATGTGGGATACATTAGTTATCATTTGACTTGAGCCATTGCATGTAACTAAGTCTGAACTTTGGATAGGATTGATCTTCTCGGGTGGGATGTGGTAAGGAATTCCATAGTTGGGCAGCTTTGACGGTGAAGCTGCCACCAACCTTGGAAAGCTTGAATTTGGAGACAGTGAGGCAGTTACAATAGGTTAGCCTTGAGGGTCTGGTGGAAATTCTCCTTTGTAATCCATTCAAAAGATGGCTAGGGGCGGCATTATTCAGCGCCTTGTGAGTCAGGGAGGCCGTTTAATAGAATTTTGTTGTGGGTGGAGAGTCAGTAGTTTTGGCGTCTTATCAACGATATGTGATCTTTTGGGCACACCAAGTGTCGCTTTTAGGGCATTCTTTTTGGAGGATTTGTATCTTTTGGATATTGGCACCAGGGTATAAGGCATTACAATAGTCGAGCCTAGAAAGGATCAGGGTTCTAGCCAGGGTCATGCTGTTCAGATAGAAAGGGTTTGCCAGTTCTAATAAGCTTACAAGTGTATGCTGTGGTGGAGGCCATGGCGTTTACTTGTTTGTCCAGGGAGAGGGTGGAATCGAGATGGAAACCGAGAGTCTTTACCTCCTTGGCCACCTTGATAAGGTTCTCATCAATTAAGAAGGATGAGTAATCTTGTCCTAGTTTCTTAAGGTTAGTGTGGGTACCCAGAATGATGAGCTCTGTTTTGTCATCATTCAGGCATAGACCACGGGTAGCCATCCATGCCTGCTTAGCCAACTTAAAGGTACTCCTTTTTTAATGGCTACGTAAGGATGACCCAGAGACAATCGTGACCCTATTTAACCATATATGTGCATCTTGTAAACCAGGGCGCAAAATGTGCATTTGCCACTAGCCATTGGCTAATTTTGACTCTTGGCAACTAGGAAATGGTATGCTGTGTGTATTTATACAATCGAGGTGAAGAGCGACTTTGTCTGGCTAGTAGCTTGCAACTTACATTCTTCATTGTACTTCTAAACCGATATCTGCATATCTCCCTTGTCTTCTGAAGATTTGTTTATATGGTCTTTTCTCTATTTAATGAACCCAGAAAATGTACAGAATTTAACTTTTCCTCTTTCTCTCATTCAACAGTAATCTGCATTTAAAGTAATGGAGGATTGTCACTTTATGGAAACTGCCTTTATGAATGCCTCCAACTTCATCGCCTCTGTTAAACACTCCAACCTATCCTCTATCTTCTCCTTAACTTGTCTGCTGCCTTTCACATGGTCACGCGGTCCATGACTTGATCCTCTCTTCTTGGGATTTGTGATTGAGCCCCTGCCTGGATTGACTCCTACCTACCACCATGCCAATTCTATCTCCTGGAACAACACCTCTCAACTCACTTCTGTAACTCTTGGTGTTCCACAAGGCTCTGTCTTGGGTCCTTGCCTCTTTACACTCTACACACACCTCGGCTCTTGGGGCACTGTTGTCCTCCTTTGGGTTCTCATACCAACTCTTGCAGCTGATACCCAAATCTCTTTTCATGAACTCTCCTCTATCTCTATCAAAATGTCTCTCTGCCATTTAAATATTTGGTGGGGCACTCTGTACCTCTTCCAAAACAGAGGTGGTGATCTTCCCTCTCATCTCCTCCCCTGTCTATCCAGTTCTCCCTGACACCCCCCCCCCCTACTCTTCAGCTAGAAACCTCTGCGTCATCTCTTTTTCACACCTGCTCTACTTTCATCTGCAAAACTGCAACGGCGGCTCACCTGAACCTTCTAAATATTAGGAAAATCACGCAACTCTACAAACCTTCTCGTAATCTCTGCTCTGCCTCCTCGACTACCATTGTGGCACCTTGTCCTCCCTGTGCTTCCTTTCGCTTCCACTCTTACTCTTCTTGCTCCACTCGCATGGAATTCTCACCCCCCCTCCCCCCCCACCCGAGAAACAGTGAACTTTTTTTTTTGCATTTATTTTTTTCCAGGCCAAATTAAAAGCCTACCTCCTCACCCCAGAGTTGTCCTCTTAACTTACTGCTCATCTACCTTCGAGCTAAACAATTTCCCTCGCCTCCAACCTGCCTCTGTCACTCACTCCACATTCACTCTTAACACTGTCATTCTGATCACATCCCCAACTTAGCTGGGCTTACCACCTACCTGCACCTTAATCTATGTAAACCCACTCATGTATTGTCCCAGGTGACTGTTCAACCTGGTCCAAATACCCCATTGTAAGTAGCTCACTACTTCCTATCATCTCTGATGTCTGTCTTGTTTATTGCAAGTAATTTTGCGATCAAGAGCCATTTTCTTCCCTGTATATAAATACAAATAAAGGAGTATGAAAACTCTAGAGCACCCTAAAGTAAAATGACTAATGCAAGCAAACCAATTCTTGCTTTTCTCACCCAACATCGGAGCTCGCAAGTCATGATCTGCAAGTGTTTGCTTTTTGTATAGCCGTTCCTTTTGCATTCCTGTATAGTATTTCTTTTATTAATTATAATAAATACTATATTACATGTAATACTACTTAAGCCCGAAAGATGGGATCAGCTGGTTATACGCTTGACATTGGACAACTTGAGCTCTCTTTAAAAGTTGTACTAATGTCACTCTAATACGCACCCTGGAAGAGTGCCATTGTAGTTCTTGTTTGACAGCCTTGCAACTTGTCCTAAAAGATGGGAATAACCTTTCCAAGGGATGATTGCGTTTCTGCTGTCATACAAGCCGTCATGGTGGCCTAGTCTGCCTTCTAAAATATTTAAAATTATTATCTTTGTTACTCTATATACTTGATGTAGGTGCAGATTGAGCAGCCAATTGGGGGGCATTTACCGGCAGATGGGTCCACCCCTGACCTCATCCGTCAAGCATTAAGACCTGACAGAAGCGATTTTTCACAGAGTAGAATTGGGCAAGTCTGGTGCCAGCCTAGGACAAACTGCTGGCTCAACTCTAGTTTGGAGCCAGTGCCAATAAATAGGTTTGCGGAGTAAGACCTGTTTTCTAAACACCCCAAGAGACTCCGAACCTGTGCCTGCATCACATTTCAAAGCAAACCTTTTTCTCGCTGAACTCCATTGCCTGTAATGCTGCTGTGTCTTTCTAACCAGACATGTAACACCATACGGGTCATTGGGCTTCAGTCTCCATCCCACTTGAAATAATTAGCCAGCGCTCACAGGCTCTTGCTGACCTCCATTCATGAGGCGACCAGGATACCAGTGATTAAGTGTCCAGGACCGCTCTGACCAGGCAGCACCTTAATCACTGGCAAATACTTTGAAACACATCGCTCTCGTTACCAAGAGAATCTTTTTGTTGTGCATTTTTGAGATTGGAACTCTGATGGGTACATTTTTCGCTTCAAGCTTACACATGCCTCCAGTTACCGAAAAAAAAAAAAAATTATCTATGGTGTCTGCAAATTGGCGTGCAAACGCTTTGTTTTTTAGCGCCTGTAAATTTGCTTAACATTCATTTTAATGTTATTTATTCATGGAAATTACAGGCGCAACGCATTTTTGGCACAGAAATACTTACACATTTCTTAACATTGACTTACAGAGTGAAGGACCCGTGTCCTTAAGAATGGGGGGGGGGGTGGATGTGGAAATAACACCAGATGCAGTGGAGGTAGAAACGTGAACCAGGGATGAGGATAGTAGAGCTTGATATTAGGATGATGAGGTGAGGGATAAACGCTGTGGAATTGGCTTGTAGAGGTAAGGGGAGAAGAGACCAGGGAGATGTTGTTATTGTTTTGCATTATATAGCGCCTTTTATACCCTTGGTATGGTCTGAAGGCGCTGGTAGGTTGAACGCCCTTGGGAACCGAAGTTCATATCAGTAGAGAGATGTGCGTAGAATGCTATGAAAGTGTCTTAAAGGAGGAGAGCTAGGATGTTGGATTTAAATAGTGATAGTCCGAGTAGTACGGAGAGCGAGAGGAAGATCATGCCATAGTGGGGGAGGAGAAGGAAGAGGGAGAGAGCGGAAAGAGGGTATGCAAAGGGCATGAGAGGGGCCAAGGAGGTGAACTGAGGATGAGTGTAGGGAGTGAGATGGGCCATTAGGTAGGGTGGGGAATGTCTTTGTATAGTTTTGAAAACTGTGAGAATGAGTTTATACTTTGTCCTCAGTCACACAGATAACCAACTGACGGGCTGGGAAGAGTGTAGGGACAGCAAAGGTAAGGACTTGGGAAGGCCATGGAGTAGACTGGTACAGTAGTCCGATCGAGAGAGTACTAAAAAGGAGATTAGGTGCTTAGCAAAGTTGAAGTGGAGATGTCTTATTTTTCTAATGTTGAGATTGTCTGGCCACATTGGCAGATTTGGAGATGAAGAGCGAGCAGTTGAGATGGGCCGAAGATGACACCAGTGTTGCGAGTAGGGAAGGTGGTCAGAGAAGAATAGAAGGAGGAGGAGATGGCCTCTTTGGATGGAAGTAGAGAACTTAAGTCTTAGTGAAGTTGAGCTTGAATGATTGAGATTCCATCCAGTAGTTGATGGCGGTGAGAGAGTTAGACAGTTTGCACCATAGCTCGTCTGATAAGGAGAAGATCCGAGTCATCGGCGAAGTTGATAGGAGAAGCCTTAGGAGGAGATAAATGTGTCAAGAGCAGAGGTGGAAGAGAAGTGGACCCTGGACTGCCTCTTGCGGAAAGCCAACAGGAAGGGGGGTGTGGCTAGCTAAGGCTGTTGTAGGACACCCGATAGTGTATAGGGGTGAGATTTGAAGCAAACCAAGCGAGGGCCTTGTCCTTGACACTTGGGAGAGATTGTGTTGAGAAGGTCAGAATGGTTGACTGTGTCGAAGGCAGCAGAGAGGTCGAGAAGAATAGATCAATGGTTGGCATGACTATCGGAAGAGATGTAGTTGCTGACATTGAGGAGAGCTTACTCGGCAGAGTGCAGAAGCCAGATTGAAGAGGATCCTGGGAGTTGTGCGTGTCCAGGAACTCGGCGGTTGAAAACTACATGCTTTATGGTTTTGGAGTAGTGAGGTTAAAGAGACAGGAAGAAAGTTGGCAGGACAGTGAGGATCTAGGCAACACACAGTAAGTTGTTTTGGTATGGTCACCTGCCTGTACATTGTTTGGCACAATGTCTTTAATGTGTCTAGATACAGAAACAACATTGGTGTAAAGTGAAGATTATTCAGACTTGCATTCTGGTATGGGGGTGAAGGTACTACTTTTTATTTTTTGTGGCTTTTTTTTTTGGGTTTAACTTTTTTCAGATGTGTATTTTCAGGTTGCTTAACTGATTTTGTGAATTTTCCAATTATCTCTATAAAATAGTATTATTGCATCTCTTGTAGAAAACGGAACTATGTGTACCTAGTAGAGCTTAGTAGGTACAAGTGCCTTAATTGCTGAGTGGGGTCAAGCCTCTGCTTGCTTGTTAACCAAAGTGTTTAGTTCCAGGAAAATGATTCCTGTTCATAATCTGTGACTCCTAGAAATGATTCAGTTCGTATGCTATTCGAAAAAGATGCAATCCTGGTTTAATAGATTATAGCGTTGCTTCATATATAATGTGATCATTCATAAATTGCACACTTAATTATTTTTCTATTGGCTTACTCACGGTAACATCACGATAAAACCATGGCCCGCTTCTGACTTTTTTAATTATTTATTGATTGATATTGTGGGTCTACCATGCCCAATAACTGCAAAGAACATTTTTGAAAATCTAGGACGTTGCATTGATTTGTTTATATTAATAAGCAACATCCTTTTTCCATCTTTCGTTCCTTGTGATGGGATGGCCCATTCCTGGAGCGTTGGAATATGCTGTACCAGGGCACAAATTAAAGGGTCACTATTTGTAGTCACTTGCCCGGGCCTCCTGTGAAGGATCACTTCCAGGGCACCAGTGGTCCAGGGATGATTTCTAAACCCCATCAATCATTCCCACACCTCAAGGGATCCTAACAGATTGGAAACGCAAGTAAATTATAAACTTCCTTGTGCAATTTTGGTAACTTGGTGAAACGGCAAGCTTATCTCTGAAAGTTTGTGGCTTGTTAGTTGCAACACAGCGAAAATATCATTACCAATGATAAAAGGGACTGTCCAGTCAAGGTTGTATGGAAATATCTACTTTATTATCATAACAGATGGGTCTAGCACACTACAAAATGCAACCCATCCTGTAAAGGAATGCAGAAGACAGGCTGTTGCAAAGAAGGAAAAGGGATGCACTCTGGATACTGACAGGAGGGTAGTCCGTATAGTAATTAATCGCAGTAGTTCAAGTATACTTGGTTTAAACACAAAGGGAGAAGTGGGTCGTAAAATGTCCCTGGGGGCCTTCAGAGAAGGACCAGGGGGACATAACCACAATGTACCTTGTGCTGTAGGCGTTGTTGGTGTTCAACAAGGTCGAGTTGATTTCAGGGCGCTTTGCAGCTTCTGCGACAGAGTTCAAGACTGGAGACCGCTGTGGGTATCAAGCGGTATGCAGTTTGGCGAGCAAAGCTGGATGGATGCCTGCAGGCTAGCCTACAGAGCGACTCTGGGTCGTGAATAGTCTCAGTGCTGGTCGGCGGTTCTGAAGCACTGGTCGAGGCGTCTTGAACGGCTTTAGCGACATAACTGTCAGTGGTGCAGCTGGTTTCAGCTCGACTGACTTGAAAATCTACTTTTAAGGCAGACGTTGGTAGATACTTGTAGCTGCACTCATCCTAGCTTCTTCACTGGGCTTGCATCGTCCTTTAAGGCAGATGGCCCAAAGCTGAGGAGAGTATTGCCGGCAGCTGCCTTGTCCTTGGTTTGGTTTAGTGGCTCTCTTGCTCTTCCCACCTAGGAAGCTTGCTGCTGAGCCTAGCAGGGCACATTGTGTGCTGGTTGGGTACTGGTTCTGTAGCTGCTGCAGGATCTCCCGGATTCAGTATCTCCCATGGTTGCCTGGGAGACTAGGGAGGGATTGTGCTTCTCTCTTGGTGGTCCTGGCTTTCCTTCAATGGCGGAAGATGTAAGGCAGACTGTACCTTCAGCCAAAGTCCAATGCTAATGTCTTATTGTTTCTCCTTGCAAAGTCTTCAGATCTCCCCTAAAGAGGGGCTCTACCCTCCTTTAAAGCCAAACGGACCACAGGGATTGGTGTAGGATAAACCTACCTCAATTAACCAATCCTGAGACCCCACCAACAATCTCCTGTATGTATGAGGTCACAACCAGAGTGCTTTGCAATAGAAAAGGTAAAGGGGTGAAAACATGTAATACTAAGTGCCACCCATCTTCCTGTCTGTTGTGGATCAAAGGGTCCATCTGGTTAATGGAGCTCTCTGTAGTTCCTGATTAAAGCGGCAGGTCTCCCTTAAAGCTGCAGCAAGACAGACTTTCTGGCACAGTCAATCCCCATACTCGTACTTTCTGAATGGGGTCTCCCTGTGGGCATGACTACTGTAAACCTGCAGTCCCAGGCATGACATTTCACTGTCAGTTGATATTGAGGACAGGAGCTGGCATCAGGTTGACACTGTGCATATGTAAGGGTGTTGGGTTTCCTGTCTCCTTTGTTGGCCTCTGCAGCCAGGCTCCATGTGGGCCTGTTTGAATTAAATTTAGTATGTGCATGCTGCCACCAGCTACAGGGCTCAAGAAAAGGACAGGGCAGATCCATGGAGCCCTAGTTAGTTAGGCTGGCCATGGCAGGGGGAAGGTTTGGCCCGCCCCTTCTGAGATGACATGGTGTACTCCTGGCTGTCATATGTCAACTAAATATGACAGAGGGGACTGCGCCTGTAGGCTGTGTCCACCCAGAGTACACCGGTCTATCTGTATGTTGTGCGGTGAACATAGGAAAATGTGTGTGAATTAGCCCCCCACATTTTCTGTAGGTTGATCTACCATCATTCAATTTTTTAATTTCAAAAAAGCCTGACCGAGTGCACACCCACCATGCGGATGGATGGTCGAATTCCGCAAACCTCCTCACTGCACGCTGACACCTCAAAGACAGTCCAACCATAATAACACTCTGGTTTGCATAGGGTTATGGCAGAATGCAGTTGGACATGCACGATGAACTAGCAACTGACAAAGTCCAACTACATATCACATTGTGACTGCAACATTAACATGCTAGCAGGAAGCAATAATAATTTGCATCTCATCTTTCATCTATGTTTTGGGAAAGTCCACTGGCCAATTGAGGTTTAAAATGTGCCATTAGCTGCCAATCACTAGTTCCTACAAACATTCCTTTTTGGAGACCGGGAAGAGCGCATATTACAAGTTGGGTTATGGGCAGTCAGAGTCGTCGCTAGCTCTAGGCTTTCCGTGCGGCTTGACTCCAGTTTCCTGCTAGGTTCTTTCCTCTAATCCCTTCACGTCGGCTATGTGCTGTGTGTTGCTGGCTGCAGCTGCTCGCCTTTCCGCGGTAAAGCTTGGGGGGGGGGGGGGGGGGCACTGTGACCTCTTGGAGCGGTTTCCCCGCTTCCCACATTACACCCTAGGCACTCCGGGCAGCTGTGCTTACCGGCATTTCAGTGGATTATCGGGAAGGACGCATAGAGTGTCGACCGGGATCCGCTGGGGGCTGCGTGGCGCATCTTGGCGTGGTAAGAGTCCTGCTATTTGCTGTCAGCTGGTGGACAGTTCCTCCCTACGGGAGGGTAGCCTTTGGTTTTGCACTGCTTTTATTTAATCCTATTGTCTGTTGGTTATGGTCATAGGCCAACAAGTACTAGGATGGCAGCACACAAGAAGACTGGGCCAATCTTATCTCCACTGGCTTTGGGGGTATTAGCAGACTCCATGGCCCTATCTCCAATCACTAATAGGGATTGTGTATCGGAGGGCATAGCTCTTAGTGAGCGCCAGAGATTGAGAATGCTTAGAAAGCAGAGTAAACTCTGCGTCTCTGTATAAAGTATCAAGCTTAACACAGGATTTAGATAGTCCTTCTGTGAAGGTTGGTCACGCAGTACAAGCACCCCCGGCCAGTTCACCAAAAAAAACTGGCCCTATGCACCATATGATGCCACTATTGACCGTAGAGGCTCCACTCTTGGTAAGGACTGAGATGCCCACTATCACACAATCCCCTGCCCGCCAAGGTAGTTGTCTAACTCGGCTCAACTGGAGCCCATTGGTCTCCCCAGTAGTCCGAACATATGGCCAACATTGCTAAAGAATTACTTGCATGTGAAGATCCATTTGATCTTGGTTTACTGGCAGAGGCCTTGAATAATTGGGCATAGAGTCTACGGCCGCCTAATGTGAACACTGCTTCCCAGACTCATGTATTCATCTGGACAGGCGTTTTACACACAGGCCTCTAGTGTGAATGTTGCCTGCCAAGCCCTTATACAAAGGGAAATAATAGACCAAGGGAAATAATAGACCAAGGGATTCAAACCGACTGTTGTAGTATGGATTCACTGGTTCCTATTGGGGCTGTCGTGGATCATAAGGAACAGTTTCTTATCCCCAACATAGTCGGACCACAGGATACTTCTCCTTTGGCACCGCGACGTGAGTCGAACTCTAATCAGCCTACAATCAATGTAATACTAAATTGAAGAGGGCACTCTATCGGAACCTACAACTAAAAAGTCACAGATGGCAAAAATAAAAAGGACGTGAACACATATGACTTTGTTATGGATGAGAGACGTTTTATTAGAACTAATACCCAGAAAATTGAAGGAAAAGAGTCTAAAGAAACCGTGCGCAACAAGGTTCTAGCCTTGCTGCGTCAAAAGGTCCAGGGGTGGTTAGACGCACAGACTTAATTATCATTCACAGGATAGATCAGACCGATTGGTGCTCGCAACCTAATAGTGACTGCATCATAGTGGGCTGTGGGGCTAGCACCCCTACCTACCCTTCGTAGATGCTGTAAATATCTCCCCAAAGGTGCTTCGCATTGCAATCTGATTCTTTAAATGCTATAGCCCTTCTGGAAATTCTTTTTGGTATCTCCTCTACCATAGCTATTGTGTTTTTGATGAATGTTGGTTAGTTGCCTTGCTGGATAGATTACTGTCACATTGTTTGTTTGAGCCTCATGTGGAATTTTACTTCCCATGATATGTACTGCTTATGTATTTATGTTGGTTCGTTCTTGTCCGTGCCATCACGCCTATGGGTCTATTGTGCACATTATAAATGTAGTAAATTAGTGCCGCTGGAAGAAGGGACGAATTTCCTGTATTTGTCCATTCTCCCCACTGGAGGAAGTGGGGACCCACCCACATGCCATCCAGTGTGGTCATTTGGCAAGGCCATGGCTCCTCCAAGCCAGTTGCTTTAAGTGGGCACTTGGTCCTAGGCACCCTTAGTGGCCGAGGTGGGTCCATGGCTACCACTAGTCTTACAGACCAGCTTCAAGCGCGCTCCAAGCCCTGGACTGTACCCAGAGTTCGGGGGGAGGAGGGGAGTGGGTTCCAAAAGCATGAGAAAGCTCCATAATGTAGTTGTGGATGAAGCAGGCCCAGAAACTTGGGGAGATGCAAGAAAGGGAAGAATGGTGAAGTGAATTATTTATTGGTTAAACATGGTTTTTTTTTTTCAACCTTACCAATTAAATTAAAAAACAATACAATCCTATAATCGGGCCAAACAATTAATGAAAATTACATATTTCAAGAGAAGGGGGGGGGAGGGAGGCAATCAAACAGATTAAATGAACAATCGTGTCTATCCAGCATCAAACTAGTAAAATGTACCACCGAAACTGCAATTGTAGTTAACCCGGACAGAGCCTTCTTCCGTAAACTTCACAATCAATATATTGACACATGGTGAAACGCTTCTTAAAATACAAGAGTCATTGTGTTATGAGGGCAGGACATTGAGACAAAGGGTATTTCAAAGTCTCTAAAATGCCATTGGTTTACAAAATCTACATAGGCCAAGTCCTCCTGTATGATCTTGTTTCTAAGGAGAATTTCGCCAGTCTAGTACAGATTCCATCGAAAATGGGCAGTCATTTCTAGTCTTGGGGCAAGGCAAAATATTCAAATGGGTTGCAAGAGTCCCAAGCTTCTTATGTTCTCCCTTTTTAGATGAGTTACGCTGACATGTCTATGCATTAGATTAGTGGTATACCAGTCCATCCTGTACATGGATCTTTTGGCTCCAGCAGGATAATTCAGCAGATCATTCTTTGTAATACAATTCGCCAGTAATATTAGCACACCTTTCAAAAGTTCCACTAATGTGGCAACCTGGCCTCCTTCAATCGTCTATCATAAGTCACCGTATAGGGAGTTGCCACGGGTATTATGCATTTTTGGTATAATGACAGCATAAACCAGTGGCCTCTCGTTTTTAGCAAGCTCAACCCTAATTCAAATCTTATTGCTGCTGTCGGAACCACATTCGGGATCCCAAGTACTGCACACCAAATAACTCCTTCCAGCACCGTAAGATGGTCTAATGCCCAATCTTTTAGTAGTTTGATGCCGTACAGGAGTATTGGACACATTTTCACCCCTCATAATACTTCCTGCAAATGTTCGTGTTACCCATTGATAAACCGCTTTTTAGAAGGTTAATTTGTGGAATATAGATCTCTACTTTCCTTCTCAAAAAATTAATTATGCAAGCTTTACTAGATGGACTAATAATGGGAAAACCCAGATAGAGTCTTTAGTCCCCAATTGAGAGCCGTTTTAATTCCAACTAGTAGCAACTTTACCTTTCATCTTAGTGGATGTTAGGATCTTAGTTTTCCCTGAATTGATTTTCAGAGCTTTCTCGGAACCATAACTCCCCAAAGCTGACCATAACCATTGTAACACAATACCAGTGAGTTAGGGAGAGTTCTCGCGAATGGCTAATTTCCCTTACCTACTGAGTCCCTCAGCAGCTTTGCTTGATTTCTATGGTTTATTTTTTTTTTCACCTGGAGAGCGTGAGCCTTTTTTCCCACTCTTACATGTGTTTTGCTATGTGTCTTTCTACCTTCTGTGTGATCTTGGGCACTGGAGCCTCACCTACTCAATGTGCACCACTTTTTGTGTTACACAGCACCTTCAGTGCAGTGACACAGGGTTGTCTTTGAGACTTCCCACTGACTCCATTTTTCTGGGGCAGACTACTGTCCCCCAGAAACGGGTAAAGTTGCCATTAACTTTATATAGTCACTTTAAACCACAGACCCAGTACACCCCATCTTAGTTGAGTATTGGAAAGGGTTAACTCCTTGTTTTGCTCTCTTAACATTAAGACTTGGCTGGTGGCAGTGGTGTCTACCCTAACTTTTCTACCGCGGTTATCTTACATAACATGGTAATGTTTTAGGCTATTATATTAGCCTCGAACAAAAAAACCCGCTTGACCATATGTTTTATTTCGGTTCCGGCTGGATTTAGTCGCCATTTCTTTTTGTTGAAGTCTTTCTCGTGTTTTTCTCTGTGCGCCAAACAGGGGGTTGCCTCCTTTGTTCGCTGTCTTTTTGCGGGCTTCTGCACAGAAGCTCTCCTTAAGGCGCCTGATAGTCTAGGTAGGCAGGATGTGAGGGAGGGATCTTGGGACTCCTGCCATGGGTTCCCTTGGTAACCCAAGGCGCACTCTTGTCTGATTGGCTAAGGGGACTGGCCTTGCCAGGCCAGCCACCCTGCTGTGTGATTGACAGCCAGGCTGTATGAATGGGGAAGACTGCATAAAAAGCTGGTATCTGGAACTGCATAAAAAGCTGGTATCTGGGACTGGAAGAGCAGAGTTGCCCCTGGAACGAAAGAGCCAACTAGGAACTGGAAGAAGAGGACCCCCTACGACTGAACTGCCCGGTGAAGCCCTGCTGCAGGTCCGAATCTCCAAATCGATGACGGAGAACATCCTCCAGGAAACTTCTTCCCTTGAGCTGGTGGGACCAACCAGTTCGCCCAAACTACAAGCCAGGACCCCTCCTCTAGTCGAATTAGCTGTACAGAGCTACAGTGGGCCGGATAGCCAGGAAGGTCGGACCCGGCTTGGGTTTTAAGGAGCACACCTTTTTTATGCGTTGTTTGGCGCCGCTGCGGGTTTCTTCCCTGGGTAGTGCAGGACCATCCAGTCTTCCAACTTCTGATCAGTCCGACATTCGCTTCACGAACAGTGAGCCTGCAGGAACTACCAGGAACGTCTGCCTCAGCTACAGCCCCCTCTCCGTTTTAAGGTACTGTGCAAATCTGGTTGAGTTTCGCTCAGCCGCGGTGAAAGTGTTTGAAATCTTTCTCCAATCCGAGGGCTTGTCCTTCTCTTCTTTGAACTATCTTTTCTACCAACCAACCTCGTCCGGAATCTGTGCCACAAACTTTACCACAAACTACCCTGAACTGTGTGATCTTGAGCAAACGACTTTTGACCTATTGATTTTGGCCCAAAGCCTTTTCTAGCTGATCTCCTCACTGTAGTCTCTCTTGTTCAACTGCTCAGAATACTTACATGTTGGTTGTGCCTAATTGCTGATAACTTTGTCTTTCCCTCCCTTTTTAAATTGCTGAAGTGCCATTTTGCTCCCACTTCATGCTGAGCGCTCAACTTGTCTGGAATTTAAGGGAAGTGGTGTGTTTTTAGGATTGTGATTTTTGACTTTGCTAGAATAGTGAAATGTTATACAACTGTTGAGTAAATACATATATATTCTTTTACTTGGAAACCTTGAGTCAGTGTTTGCCTGAATCATAGTAATTGCTGTCCGTCCTTTGTGTAACTATTTGTACTGATCACTATCTCTTGAGATAAATCTGGCTGCTCCACTACTGCTACCACTATAACTGTGTAGTACAGGCTTGTACCAAAGGTGACATTGTACTGTCACTTGTAGTCTTAATTGTGTGTAGTGTTCCCAAAGGGTACTGCATATAATTCTGCCTAACACAGTGCAATTCCACAAGCAAAAAATCATCAGCATATGCTAACCAACAGACCATTTCAAATGGATTGTTTCCTCCCACGTTTTCCTCATCTTCGACACTTGTTGCCCAGCTTCAGCTGCTTCGGAAATATTTTTTTAGGCAGAGGACGCTGTGCGTTGATGGCTTAGAGTATATGTCCCTCGAAGGCCTCCGTCTAGGGTGATGTCATCTAAGGCATATATAGCATGCGCAGTGCCCGTTGGCCTCAATTCTGTTTTTCTGCGACGTAGATAGCTTCAATGCATTTCGGCACGCCTCACATCTTGTGACATCTTTGTTACAAATCCTCAAACATGTCTTCATTATGGACACCAATGACTCCGAAGACCGGTTTTAAAAAATGTCGGGATTGTGGTTTGACAATGTCCTTGACGGGACGGATCCGCACCATATCTGCTTGTGGTGCCTCTGAGCGGATCATGACACCTCAGACTCCTCGTGACAGTCCCTGACTGGAAAAGCCTTGAGGGAACGGAAGGGGAAGCTGAAGGTAGGCAAAACCCCTAAAAATTCCCGACCCATTAAACCTTTGACTGACGAGGAGAGTCGAGGAAGGCCAAGTGGTCCAGGTCGAGGAGTGGTTCACACCCATCATCTTCGTCCTCGTCAAAGAAGGCACCGTAGGTCGCCTTAGTCCTAGTCGTGGGACGCTTCGCCCCCAAAAGAGTTGCTTGCCTGACCAAAAAATCCACTCCAGCCGAGTTGGAAGCCTTCAGGGCTGAAATGCTTAAGATCTTTGAAAAACAAAAACCTAGCCATGCTCCTACCGAGCCCTCGCAAGAAGCCGGAAAAGAAAGGGCTCACGCGCCCTTGAGCGTGGGAAAAAGCCTGATCCACATCGTAAGCCTTCTAGGCCTCAATCCAATGTTTCATCGAAGGATCACTTGAGGCACAAGTCCATGTCGAGACCCCATTAACAACTTAGACGCCGGCGGCGCCTTGCCAAACCCTCGCCGTAGATGCCGAAAAATTCACTACCAGCAGCGTCATCGACATCGAGCACCTGTATTGCTTTTCCAGAGTGCACGGAAAATCATAAATCACCAATGCAATTACGGAGCCAATACTTTGAACGTAGTAAGACGCAATAACTTGCAACCACACACTCTTAGAAAATAATGAGCACTTGTACGGCTATTTATTCAGAGCTTAGAAGCAACCAGTGATGACATAGAAATAAATCACAGAAGAACAAAGAATTGGAATGGAAATACATCACCGTGAGCGTAACTGGATTCCTCATCTCGCGAGATGCGGCTGGAAGACCCCGATAACAGCCAGGCCGAGAGCACAACAGCCCACAGGTATGCTGGACGAAAGCGTCGTCCTCCGGCTGAAGTCTCACCTGACCGCTCAGGGGTTCTGCATATATGCACACTTCAAAAAGGGGTGGCGATTTCTCGAACCTTCTGGCAACGCACTTGCGCATTGATGAGCAGCCGTTGGTTGCCAGCTGGGTCAACCGACAGTACCCTCAAGGAGCAAAGTGCCTCCCTTCTCTAAAAACAAGCACCACGAAAAACAGTCCCATAGCTCATAACAAGAATTAACAAAGTTAGCTTTCCCAGCAGAAATGTCCTTGACTGCATACCAGGTTTGGAAAGCATGTTTTCTTCAGTGAATAACTCTCAGCAAAATGCGTGCAGCTTTTCACTGCGGCATGAAGTAAATATCCATCATGGCTCCGGGCGCTCCCAGAATGCACTGCGCACCAGCGCCATGGTTTAGCTCAAGCATAACGGCGCCCCTTCTGGCAATGGTGCCTACCATTTTGGCGTTAGCCAATTATGCCAAAATCTGTCATTTCAAAAAAGACCTATGTTCCACTGCTACGAAAGATTTTTTTTAAATCTTAATTCAATTTTTGAAGAAGAGTAAAGGTCTGATGAGGCCCCATTTGGCCTAGAATCTGGTACACCCAATGTACCAGAGAGCTTCATTGTGGAAGAGTGCAGGATAAAGGACCTGAGAATTTGCAAACCACAAGTGGGGTAGATAACTCGCCTGAACTTTAATTCGGGAAACCAGAGGCTGGGGAGCATGCAGATGCATCCTACAGGCAACTCATTTCAAAGGTGGTGGATTACATGGGTTGGCGGTAGGCCCCCATTACCATATGAACTGGACGACCTTACTGACATTGTTGACAAAGGTCCACAATCAGATACCATCTTGCCTTTCCATATAGCCTTGCAGAAAAGGGTGGCCAGGAACTGGGGAAACTCTGGAGACTAATCCAGCAGTTGATGTACTTAACAAATAAGTACTGCCCTTCCAGTAGTGACCCCCGACTACCTGTCAAAACACCCCACTCCGGAGAGTGGTGGTGCAGGCAGCTACTGCAACATCAAAACAAGCGGCATACCCTACTATCCCTCCTGATAGGGATGACAAATATTGTCTGCAGGGAGCATGGCACTAATCTGCCAACTGCACTTGTGCCCTAGCAAACTTTACGTTCACATGGGATTACAATTCCATGGCGGCAGAGCTCATTCCCGAAGTGGATGAAGGAGACGGCTTCATAGCTATTGTTAGAGACGGCAAAGCAGCCTGCGTGAGTCTCTTCACTCAAGTTTGGATTATGCGGATAGCATCAGCAGAGCCATGGCTACCAGCACCGTTATGCACAGGTTTGCGTGGTTGAGAAAGTTGGGGTTTACACCTGATGTGCAATCTAGGCTGCTCAACATGCCTTTTGACGGGTCTCGCCTTTTTGGCAACAAGGCTGACCAGTTGCAGACCTTAAAGGCGGAAGCCAAATCTTTAGGTGCTATGGTTACTGCCTTACTTTCATAAGAAGACCTCAGAACACTCCACCGGGGAACAACTCTTTGAGGATTCTGGATCTGCTTCTTGTGCAGGAAATTTTAACCCTGCTAGAGAAAGGTGCTATAGAGCCAGTACCTGTAGCGGAGAGGAACAAGGGTTGGTACTCCCCTTATTTTTTAATACCCAAGAAGGACTGAGGACCGAGGCCCATCTTGGACTTGAGATACTTGAACAAGTTCATCAGGAAGGACAAGTTGAAGATGGGTCACACTTTCTCAGATCCTTCAGGCTCTCCAACTTCAGGATTGGTTTGGGTCCTTGGACCTTCTGTGACCTAGTTTCATGTGCCAATCCATCTCAATCACTTAAAATACCTGATGTTGGCAGTTCTCATTATCAATTTCGGGTTCTGCCATTCGGGCTAACCTCTGCCACTAAGATTTTCACCAAACTGATGGCGGTGGTGGCAGTGAGTCACGCCTACCTGGACGATTGGCTGATCACGGAGTGTTCTCCCGAACAAGCCCTGAATCCTCTCAAACGTCACCTGCCACTCTTCAGACTGGGCTTCTCCCTCAGTTACAGGAAGTCCCATATGACACCTTCTCAAAAGCTCCAGTACATCAGAGCTGTACTAGTTACATCCTGGGGGGGGGGGAAGAAGCTAGTCACCCGAGGTGTTGGCTCAAGACTTTCTTCAGATGCTTACCAAATTTCAGAATGCCCAGTTTACGGCCTTCGATTTTTGTAAGGTTGCTCACCCTCATGGCATCCTGCATTTTTCTGCTGCCAGAGGCGCACCTGAGAATGAGATCCCTTCAATGGGGCTCTTAAGAACTCAATGTTCCCAGTCAGGAAAGAGGTCTGACCTACTTCAGGTTCCAACCAAGGTCTTGCAGGATCTTCTGTGGTGGGCCTGAAAGGACAATATTCTGAAGGGAGAACCTTTTTGGCAACCATGGCCGAAGATAACAGTAGTGACCGACACCCTCACGGGGTGGGGAGACCATGCCAACCATCTATCGGTGGTCTCCATCGTAGTCCAAACTACATATCGGTCTTTTGGAGCCGAGGGAAATTGCGCTGAAGGCCTTTCTGCACTCTGTAGGGGGAAAGAATGTCCCGATTATGAAGGACAACAGTGGCCATGCACTACCTCAAAAAGAGGTGTAGGGTTACTACCACTGTGCAGAGAGGCAATGCAGCTCTGGTATTGGGCAATTCAAGAAGGAATCTCCCCATCAGCAGTTCACCTAGTCGGAGAGGAGAACACAGCGGTGGACGCTGTGAGCAGGCAGAGCAGTCTCCCATGAGTGGGAACTAGCTCAGGAAGTCCTTCAAGAGATCTTCACCCTTTGGGGAAACCCTCGAGGGTATTTGCGACAGAGGTCAACCGAAGTGCGAACTGTACTGCTCCAGGGAATTTCCCCCAAGTTGAGCACTAGGAGACTCGTTCGTAGTGGACTGGGAATTTCCACTACTGTATGCGTTTCCTCCAGTTCCCGTCATTCCTCATGTGATCAGGAGGTACAGGAAACGCATGATCCTAATTGCCCCGAATTGGGCCAGGAGGATGTGGTAACTGGACCTTTTAGACATGTCCATCTGTCTGCCGATGCGTCTTCCACAAAGAGGACCGTCTCGCGAGAGGGCCAGGTTGAACCTTCAGGATTGGGACCTCCCGGATGATGTAATGGAGGTTTTGCTTTCGGCCATACGGCCAGCAACAAAGACTTTGTACCGTTTTGCTGTTGGAATACATTCTGGGACTGGTGTAGGGAAATGAATGTAGATCCTTTTCAATGTAAAACACCAGATGTGTTATCCTTCTATCTTTAGCCAATCTGGGGCTCCAGATTGGTACCATTAAAGGCTTCTTGGAGGCGCTATCCATTTTAGGCGCTCGTCAGAGGAATGTTCCCACTTCAAAATACCACTGACACCATTTCTAAAGGGACTCTCAAATGTGTCTCTTCCCCTCCCCATCTCCTTTCCAGGTTCCAATTTTGGGACCTTTAATATAGTTCTGAAATTCCTAATGTGTGCACCTTTTGAACCTTTACACACATTTCTAAGGTTAACTTTTAAAACCATCCTATTGGTAGCTCTAACATCAGCCTGTAGAGTGAGCAAGTTGCAGGTGCTTTCGTCCAAGCCACCCTTTACTAACTTCCATAAGTCTACGTATCTTTGTTGCCCAAAATCATTTCTGGTTTTCATATAGGTCAGAGTTCTACCTTATTTCTACCCCCACCTCATCCTAGCAAGGAGGAGGAAAGACTACATAGGTTAGACCCTCAGAGCGCTAGGCTTTTACATATCAAGAATGTCTAAGATAGGTATTGATCAACTTTTCATTGGGTATACAGGACACAAGCTGGGTCAGGCTGTTCTAAACCGACCTTATCCAGATGGATAATTATGGCAATCATAGAGTGTTACAGGCTGGCCAGGAAAGACCCTCCTGAAGGCTTACGGGCCCATTCCACTCTATAGCCCTGCAAAGGGGTGTACCAATTAAAGAACATTTGTGAAGCGGCAACGTGGTCTTCCATCCACCTATTCACTAAGCATTATTGCCTGGAGTCTTCCTTTGGTCAGGATAGTGTTTTTGGCAAGGCAGTCCTGCACTCCGTCCATGAAAATATATCAATCCGAATTCTACTCCTGCCTCCAAACCAAATACTGCTGTGGGAGTCTGTCAAAGATGAGGAATACGTGGGAGGACACACTCTATTCGAAGAACAAGCTACATACCCCTGGTAACGTTCTTTCAACTTCATGTTCCTCCCACATATTCCGCATCGCCCTCCCATCCTACCCCTCAGTAGAATTTCCCATGCTATTACAGCTTCCGTTTCCTCAAGGTTGAATACGGTCTCTCCTGTGTTTTGCGGGTATCTCTGCTGTTAAAGGGGAAAAACAGAACTGAGGCCAATGGTCGCTGCGCATGCTATATATGCCTTCGGTGACATCACCCTCGGTGGAGGCCTTCCCGAGGGACATCGACTCGACGCACAGCACCCTTTGCCGAGGGGGGGAAAAAAAATAATTCTGAAGCTGGACAAGAAGTGTCAAAGATGAGGAATATGTGGGAGGAACATCCAGTTACTTTTACGTTGTGGGGACACCATTGTTCCATGAAATCCGACTGAAGATATTCCAATATCCCTTCCCATGCCTTGGTGAATGTCTCTCGTGCCCTGAATCGTGTGGGTGACTTTTTCCATCGTTATTTGGGCCCAAACTTTTTGCAACCATGTGAAAGTCAATGGAGTGTCCTTATTTTTCCAATTCTGGGCGATGGTTGCCCTCGCAGCTATTAGGAGCCCCATGAAGCCTCTCCACTGTGATTTTATATATATATATATTTTTTTTAAATTATTTTGCTATATGGTCTCTCATGCCGCACAGCCACACCCTCTCACCCAACAGCGATACATTTGGCAGAATCTTTCCCATCTCTCCCTTTACCTCTTCCCAGAAAGGTTTTATCATTTTACAGTCCCACCATATATGCCTCCAAGACCTCCTCACATCCTCTCCAGCATTTGTTAGACGTTTTGGGAAACATGGTTCGCAGTCTTTCTGGAGTGTAGTGCCACTGAACCACTATTTTGGTCCACATTTCTCTAGTCTGTGCAGAGCGTGTCATCTTGGGGATCAATTCCATAGGTCCTCCCATTGGCATTTTGTAGGTTCCACCCCCAGTGTTCTGCCCCATCTAATCATGTACGACCACTTTATTTCCTCCTCCTTGTGAGTTTATAAATGAAAAGAGTGTCTACCCATTTTTTTTGCCCCCGTGTTGGAGATAACATAGCCCTCAAATGGCGCGAAGTCCCTTGTTGCCGCTTTCGTAATATCCGGGGATTTCAGCCAGTGTTTGAGTTGCTCATATTTGTATTTGTCTCGTTGGGAGCGAGATGCAGTTGGGTAGCACGCGTCGTGTGACCTAATTTCATTATCGATACACATTTCCCCTATTTTCGTTATGCCCGCCTCTTCCCATTTCTCGTATGCCCCTTGTTTCATCCTTGGTGGGAATTGGTGATTTCGGCAAAGGGGTGTGAAGGGTCCCAGCGCTGTGGTCATTTTACCTGTCCGCGTTTGGGTGTCCCACGCCTCCAATGTGGTTTTCATAATTTCGCTTATGCCTAGATTTGGGTGTCTGTTGCTTCTGTTTTCCAAAGTAGTTCCACCAAAGGTGTCCTTGCCACTGCACGATCTTGTTTCGCCCAGATCGGCTGAGGATCATCCCCCATCCATTCCCGCAGAACCTTTAATTGCGCCGCCTGGTAATACTTCTTGAAATGGGGGAGCGCCACTCTTCCCCCCCCCCCCCTCCCCCCCCCCTTCCCAGGTTGGAGCTGTGAGGGTAGCCCTAGCAATTCTGGGGGTCTTTCCTCTCCATATAAATGAGATAGCTTTGTATAATGTTTTAAAGAAGGTATGGGGGACACCCACTGGGAGAGCCTGAAAATAATATAAGATCTTTGGGAGAATGGTCATCTTGACTGATTGTATTCTACCCCACCAAGATATTGGAAGGGGGTTCCATCTTTCTAGGTCTATACGTGCATCTGCTAAAAGTTGCGGGTAATTCTCCCCCTATAGCTGCTCTATCTTTTGGGTTATTCTTATTCCCAGGTATTTTAATGCCCTTCCCACCAATTTTGAGATCTAGCAGACTAGCTTCCCTTTCTATCTTTCCCCTATCACCCGCCAGGATTAGAATTTCTGATTTTTTTTTTTTTTCTTCTATTAATTTTCAGTCCTGATATGTTCCCAAACTCTTTCCCTAACCACTGTCGGTAGAGTTGACTCCGGGTTTTCCAGGGTTATCGGCATATCGTCAGCGTACACTATTACTTTGTGCTGTGTGCCTGCCATTTCGATCCCCTTGATGTGGGTAGCCTCCCTTTTTTTTATTAAAAGGGGTTCTAAAAAGATAGCGTACAAAAGAGGGGAGAGTGGGCAACCCTGTTTCGTACCCCTGGAGATTGTTATCTTGTCTGCGAGTTCTCCATTGATGGCCACCATACTAGAGGGTGTTATAGTTGCCCTGATCCTGGCTATATAATGTTCCCCAAATCCCATGCAGGATAGGACTTTAAATAGCATTGACCATTCTACCCTGTCGAACGCTTTCTTGGCGTCCACTGAGAGTAATAGCGCAGGGGTGTGTGTTGCCAATTTTTTCCACTAAGTGGATGAGCCTTCTAAGATTGTCGTGGGTTTGTCTTCCCGGGATGAAACCTGATTGATCCATGTGAATTAGCTTTGGGAGGAGCAGAGATAGCCTTGCTGCTAGGATCTTTGTATATATTTTTGCATCCAACTTGATCAGGGAAATAGGCCTATATGCCTCCGGGACTGTCGGGTCCTTCCCTGCTTTATGGAAGACTAAGACCTTCGCCTCATTCATTGTGGGAGTTGCGTTGCCACTATCTTTGAACGAATTTAGAAGCCTGTTGGGATTATCTGATCTGCGTACTTTTTATAGAATGTGGGGGGGGCTGTAAAAACGTCTGGGCCGGGTGCTTTATTTACGGGGAGTTCTGTGATTGCTTTTTTTAACTTCCTCTTCCGTTATTGGGTTCTCTAGGGTCTGTCTATCTTCTGAGATTCGCGGGATGGGGATGGCTTTTAAATGTGTCTTGTGCTTCTACCTCTGGGAGGCCCGAAGTGTATAGTATTCTCTAAATGACTCCCCCCATCTCTTGTGTGCCCGTCTGCAATTCCCCTTCTGAGTTTCGCATGGCCTTAATCGTTGTATCTTTCTGCTTTGAGCGGAGTTGTCTCGCTAGGAGTCTGCTTTTAGGTAGTATCGCTGCCTGAGGTAGAGTAAGTTCCTTTCTGCTCCTTTTGTGCGCAATAGCTCCAATTTGGCCCTGTGTGTTTCAGTGCTTTTTTTTAATGCCTTAATAGGGTGGGCCAAGATTTTCTCGGGCAGCTCAGTTATAGACTTTTCCAATTCTTCCCACATGTATCTTTGTTTTTCCTTGGTGATTTTTAATGCTATGATCTTCCCTCTCATGACAGCCTTAAATGCATCCCATATCGTGGCCATGGAGACCTCCCCGGTATCGTTTTGTGTAAAATATTCTTCTATCATTTCTTTTATGGTCTCTCCTGTAATCGGATCTTGGATTACGTCCAGTGGTAATCTCCATCCCCACAGATTGTTCCTTTTCCCCGGTAGGGTTAGATCAAGCCATAGCGGTGCATGGTCTGACAGCGCTATCGCTCCCAGTTCTATCCCTTGGATCTTTCCCATAAGGCCCACTGATGCCCAGAAATCTATTCTCGACATAGAATTATGAACATGTGAGAATGTATAACCCTTTTGTTCCCCTTTCAGTTCCCTCCACACATCATTGAGGGCCATGTGGTCCATCTGTTTGAGGCGTTTAGACGGCGCACCCTGGCCCTGAGCATTGCCTGCACTTCTGTCTAGTACTGGATTCCAAGCCAGGTTGAGATCTCCTCCCAGCATCACCTCCCCCTTGGCAAAGTTTTCAAGTTTCCCCAGAGCGTCCCTGAGGAAGCCGTCTTGTCCCAGATTAGGTGCATATATCGATGCGAAGGCAATGCGATAACCTCTACCTCCGCATTGGCGAATGCATATCTCCCTTCTTTATCCGTACAAGTCTCCAGCAGGCTGGCCCTAATCCCCTCCCGTATCGCTATCAGGACCCCCCTTTTTTTCTGTTGCCTGTGCCCATAATTGTCATGCCTACCTCCAAGGAGCCAGACCAGGCCCAGCTACCCCAGAGGCAGACATCATGTACCCGAGGGAAGTCTCAGCAGCCCCAAATAGGGGCCCTTTGGACTCAGTCCTGGCGCCTTTGGCGCCAGGCTCATATTGGACAACAGTCCTGGCGCCATAGGCGCCAGGCTCATAAAAGATGACTTTGTGTAGAAAGGTGCTTGGTGTAAACTTACCTGATGCAGACCATGCTGCAACATCCAGGCCATCTAGAGGCCTGAATGGGACTACTTTATCTTTGGGGACTACTTAACCACACGGGTGTGGCCGGAGGAAGAATACATACCTGAGAGGAAGGATACATACCTGGAACTACTTTGAAGGCTATTTAAACCACGGCCAAGCAGCAACTCACGCTTCGCGTTGTTCTGCATCTAGCAGCTGGACGCTCACTGTGTCTGCTCCTGCATCCTGACTTCTGCCACGCCCTCCAGCATCCTGGAACACCTGCAAAGGGGGAAGAGAAGAGGAGAGATTCATTTTAAAAGCACATCGCATCGATCGCTGCAGCGCCGCATTCCACTCACCTTTACTGGGCGCCTCCATGTTCATCAGCGACCATCTGGATTCGCAGCCACATTTCAGCGCCTAGGGAGAACAAGACAAGAACAAAGGTGAGCTAGGGAAGAGAATAAGAAAACCTTAATTTTCCATCATAAGACTTACCTGTTGGGTCATTCCCACTTCATTTCGGGTCGGTGCCGCATCCTGGCATTTCCGGACCCCGGCCCCTAAGGGGGGGGAAAAAAGACATCCGCGTTAGTGAGCGAATGCTAAGACATTACCTGAACGCTCATTAAAGACTTACCTGATAACTACTGGAACTGCACCTCTCACTTCGGGTCGGTGCCATATCCCCGGCATTTCCGAACCCCGGCCCCTATGGGGGAAAAAAGACACAAGGATTAGTGCATTAATGCAAGGACACTAAAGGAACCTCTCCAAACAACTCACCCGAGTTTCCTTCGTCGGTTCCATTGCTCATCTCGGAATCTTTGTTCTGCACCTGAAATAGAGACAACGGACAATTATTGTTTCGGGCTCATACTTGTAAACAGAATTCTCACAGTATTTTACCGGGAAGGTCAAGCAAACTTGAACTCTCTACAATCCAAGATCCAGTGAAGTAACTGGATTACAACGCGCCCCTGCATCAGAAGCAGGATGGAGAGCTCGTCCTTTCAGACCCTAAGGTGAGACTTCACAGGGAATCGCAGAAAGGTTTCGTGGAGGGTGAGAAGGGAGTGGGAGGCTTACACATTATCCCGCAGATTGTTAATACTCCCTTGTCACACACAGAAGGATATTTCTGCGAGCCAGACAAGCCAGATTTGAGGGTCCGGTCCTGTCCATTTTCCGAGTCCTGCGCTTCACCATAGAAGAGGCAACAGCACTCCAAACCAGGCCTGCGCCTCCGTGGAGTCAGGTGAGCGTAACATATTTTATACCCTCTGATGTGTGTCTTCTGTTTGTCCCTTGTCCTAATATGGGTTTCTTGAAGTAATAGTATATCTGCCTTCTCTCTTTGGAGTTGCTTCTCCAACTTCACCCCTTTTCGTCGGATGGTTCATGCCCTTTGTTATAGCTCAGTATGCGTATCTTTCCTTTTTTTTTTTTTTACGTGTTCGGGCACTGCTTTCGGGTCCCCCTTGCTGCCCTCCATGTATGGTTCCCGCCCCTATACCTCCCTCCCATCCCCTTTAACTGTCCCCACCCCCCACCCCACCCCCCCACCCCAACCAAAAACATTAAAAACTTTAAACCAAACAACTTGACCCCGAGTTGGGTGAGGGTTCCTATTGTCGCTAGGGCGGTGCGCCAGTCGCTCCCTGCCCATCTTACCCTTGGGGGAAGAGATTGTAGGGAATCCTAAACCCCACAATACCATCTTTTCTTTCTCAACTCCAAGATGGTGGGTTCCTACCGGACCGCCATCACCAAGTCATATGCTGCCGTTCTGTATCTCTCTGCACGCCCTCTACGGGCTGTGTGAATTGACCTCATGTGGTTTATTGTCCAATCAGGTCCTTTACATTTCTATTCCGTCATCGCTGGTTCCTACGATCTTCCCTTCCTGCTTTTGTTCTTCTCTGTCTGACCGTTTCCCAGCCTCTTGGCTTTCTGGATTGGTCCCCTCTTGTATTCACATTCTCCAAGTCCTCTTCCTCTTCTTGTAGTCCCATCGTTCTGAGACCTTTTTCCCAAGTGGTAACCCTTCTCTGCTTTCCTTCCCAGGTGAACAGCAGCCCAAATTGGGAAGGTCAATTTATAGCGGATTTGTTTCGCCACCAGGGCTTTGACCAGCGGGGCCATAGCTCTCCTCTTTTGTAAGGTCACCAGTGCCAGGTCTTCATAGAGCTGTATATCTTGTCCATTCCTTCTGATGTGTTCCATTTCTCTTGCCCTCCTCAGAATCTGTTTTCTGTGGATATGAGGAAAGAGCCGCCAGGGCGTCCTTTGGTCTTTCTCCTGGTGCTCCTGTTCTTTTAGGACCTACCCTATGGACTCTATCAATCCTTATTTCCTCCGTTTCCTGAGCCCCCGGGACATCTCTGAAGACTTCCTTCACTGCCTGCTTCAGGTCCTTATCCAGAACGGATTCCGCCATGTTTTTAATGCGAATGTTCGACCGCCGGGAGCGGTTTTCTAGATCTTTACATTGAATTTCCAGATTGTGGGTGAGTCTCACTAGGTGTTCTTGTGTTTCACTTGCCTGTAACGCCTCTTCCTCGACCTGCTGAATTGTTCCCTCAACTATGTCCGTTCTTTCCTCTAGCTTGGCTATATATATATATATATATATATATATATATATATATATATATTTTGATATCCTGCACCGCCTGCTTCATGTCATTCTTCATCGTTGTAAATTGTTCTTGTACCGTGGACATTCTTGTAGGTCCTGAAACCATGTCTGCATATCATCTCTTGTTGGAGGCTGCTGGTGATGGGTGGGCTCTTCGCCCTCTCTTTGCGAGTCTTCTTGTGGTCTTCCTTTGTATTGTGCCGCTCCATCCGTTGACCACATTTGTAGGATATTTGCGTCCTGTTTTGTGGACTGTGGTGGTTGTTGCGTGACGTTTTTCCCCTTGGCTCTTGACATTGTTCACTGCTTTTCTGGGGCAACCCTTGGTTTTCCTGTCCTCCTTCTGGCCTGTGGGTACTTCTTATGTGTCTGCTGTATTATTCCCCTGAGCTAGGTGTTCATTCCTAACCCCTTAGGAGTTCCAGGTTGCAAATTCTTCACCTTGTCTTCTCTTGTCATTAAACATGCAGATGCTGGGCTGCTCCTGATCCTTCCTTTCCCCAATGGGATTCTGCGCTACATTCAGTTTGTACCACAGTCACCTGCTGTTATGAAGTGTTGGGTGAGGGGCGGGCGGGGGGGGGGGGGGTTCCTCTGTGCCTGATGCATAGATGGGGTGGATTGACTGATATCAGCGTGTGCCGTCCAAGGGGGAGAGACAACCCCCCTCTCTTCTCTCTGCTCCTGTGCGTCTGATTACCGTCCCACCCTTAAGGCCTGGGCTGCCTTCCTTGATAGTCTTATGCAGCTACTTGGCCCAATTTGCCAGGCTTCATCTATTGTCCACAAGTTCCCATCTTATCGTTCTTTCCCTTTAATTATGGCCTGATGTTGCGCCTTCCCTCCTTATTGTGTTTCCTTTACCCTCCTTAAGCCCACTCGAGCGATTTTTATTTTGTTTTTTTTTTTTTTTTTTTTTTTTTTTTTTTTAATTCCCTTCCCTCTCGGGGGTTTCTCAGTATAGCTTGGGTGCGTTGGCCAGCCTCGCCCGTTCTTTTCACCCCTCCACCACCACCGCCGGGCTGGCACCGGGACTCCATCCGACCCGACTCACCTCTTCCGTGTGTGCTTGAAGTGGCTGCAGGGCGGCCCCCGCTCGCGGATCCAAGCGGTTTGCCGCCCCGCCGCCGTCGTCAGCTGCTGCCTATCCCCTTAGCTGGCGTCTCCTTCTGCGTGGGCCCTCGCTCCCCCGGCCTCCAGATCAGGCGGTCAACACTCCTCTCGCCGAGCGGCTCCTATTCAGCGCTCGTTGCCGGGGGAGCTGTGAGGGGAGTGGCGTGCTTAGGCGCTGGAGCTCGTGCTGTCCCCGGATCGTAGGGCTCGCTGAATCTCGTGCTGAGGGGGGGCGGTCCAAGCACCCCGCTCGGGGCTTCCACGCTCACCCCCGGCATCCCCGTACTCTCCTCGCCGGATCCGTTTCCCGTCGTGGGGGAGGGGCCGCTCCCGATGTGTCTCCGCTCCGTTGTTTCTCAACGCGCCGGGTCAGGTGGGTGCTGCCTGTCGCTGGGGGGTGGGGGGGGGGGCTGTAGCCACAATGTAGTTAATCCACCTTGACTGTCCGTCAGCTGCTTCTTTACGGTGCTAAATTGTTTGGCGGTCCGGGCGGAGCGCAGCTCAAGTGCGACACCTCACCCCGGCGGCCATCTTGGAATCTTGACACATTTTAAATAGTTGAGACCGAAGTTCTTCAGACAAATCCGCCACTTGTTACGTTAGCCGTTTTGACAAGATTCCCATAATTACAGCCATTAACAAAATCAAATCTGGATAATTAGTTGGTATTTCATTCTCCCTTTTGGATAGAGGTAGAGTTAAAATCTCCCAAAAAGATGACATGCCCATTGGTATGTTTCCCATCCTACCCACAACTAATTCTGCTACGTTTTCTAAGAAAACACCCAATACAGAAATCCTTTGATGCCAGCATATGTTGCATAACAAAAAAAGACTTCTAAACACTTCTATAATACACAGCCCATTCAACCCCAACAAACCAACTCTTGTCTCATGTTTCTTTACATCTTCGAATCCACAATCTGAGCTCAACATTGTGACAATGCCACCTTTTGGACTTTGCATTAGGACCTTATTTGCTGGTTGACAATTGGTGATATATCCATCAAAAACAGTATTTTCTAATAACCATCTCTTCTGGATGCAAACTAAGCCATATCTGCATAACACACATCCGGGTTTGAAAGTAAATGGGACTGACCCCTAGAATTCCATGACAACAAATTTAATACTAGTTGAGACTACAACTTCCTCTAAAGGACCATCAGCCTTTTTAAACCGGTATTCACTTCTTTACCCGTGTCTCTTAATGGAGCCCGATTTAAATGGCTTCGTATAAGCTCCACATTGATCCAAACTTTCACTGCCTGTTGGGTAACCCTATCATAGTAGTTTTTCATGTAAACATTGTACAGCGTTCATGTCAATTATCTTTCTCTAATCTTTTGCCCCTATCATAGCCACAGACCTCTTTACTCTTAGCACCCTTCAAAACCGAATTAGTTTGTAAGTGAATTTATGGGGTAGATCAAGGTCATTAAAGGAAACGCCCCCTCCCACCTCAAACCAGTCTTTTTCCACATGAGCAGCCCTTCATTCGAATTGGATCAAGGCACTGCATTAGCTGTAACAGGGAAATCGAAGGCTACCTCAGTAATTCTGGCCAAAGACCCAGCTACTTAAAGCGTGAGGTAATTACATTCTTCAATTCATCGATCCAGTGAACCCCCTCCAACAAGAGCACACCCTTCTCCAATTCATTCATGCTCTTCTTCTGTATGCGACTCATGCCATCACATTGCGATCCAGTGGAACCATTTTTACACAATTATGAGCCAAAGCAACTTCTGTGGAGACTGGTTCCCACCAAACCTCAAGGACTTTAGATGCAACATTTCCTCACAGGCCCCCAATCCCTGCACACAAACTGTTTGTACAGTACCAGAGTCTTTACATCAGGATTCCGTTGAGACCTTTTTTTTACATCACTTGTTTGTAGTTATAGTAGTACAAACATTTGGTCCTTGGTCCTCAACGAGTAGTACAGAATTACACTGCACTGAAACACTATAGGACCCTTCACATTGAGTGCGTACAGATCGAACCAGCTGGCCATTCAAAGGAATTCACATTCGCATGCCACAACCCTCTGGTTCCACATACACTCTCCCACCAGTTTGATTGTCACAAGTTTAATTCCGCTGCTCCTCCTCGGAGAAATATCTGTAACAACCAGCAGAGCTTTTTCACTCTGTACTTCCAGTGATTTTCCCTTAACTTGGCAACAAAAACCTCTGGAATAGTGAGATTTAGCAGAAGCTTACGTGAGGATAAATTAGAGTTCTTATTTTTTACTCATTTCTTTTTCTCCTGGAACCCTACTGCGTTTTGTTTCTCTTTGGTCTTTATCGGTTTATCTATGAAGTCTATTGCCACTACCCACAGTTTGTCTGAAGATTAGTCGCTGATGTGTCCCTTCTAAAGACTGGAGATTCAAAGTTCCTCACAATAAGTTCTTCGGGATCAGTTTGGCTGTGGATATCGGCCCTTTTAGTCTATCTGCACCTCAGGAGTGGCATTTAGCATGGCCAAAACCGCTTGTGTCAAGTCCTTTTTATAATTTAGTTAAGACTTAAACCTTGATTCCAGCATATCCTTTAATACGACACAATCTCCCAGTGTACCCAACTTGTTCTGAATATCTCCATATATAATCGTATGAGTTCTCAACTCTATGTCCTGACATAATGAGGTAAAAGAGGAAATCGCCTGGTTCACAAAGGCAGTTTGCATTAAATTTGTTCCCCAAAATTGGTCATTGGGGGGCACATAGAACTTCTTCTCAAGGCCAGGCAAGGCATAGAGGCATGAGGTAACCTAGTCGGATGACACTGAGCTATCTTGCAACTCCTCACAGTAGGAGGGTGAAAAGTAATCTCTCCGGGCCTCTTCCTGATCCTGTGAGCCCAGCGCCCTTATTTCGTTATGTGATAATGATTGAGGTTTTTTTTTTTCTTCTTCTTCTGGACACCGAGCCTAGTTTTCCCCTCCTTTTTGTTCTACCGATGCCGGCGTTACCACTCTAATTGAAACCTTTTTAGCTGTTTTTGTACTAATGATTTAAAAGAAAACAGCACAATCATTAAAAGAAGTACTTATCAAAGTACCACTTTCTAAACGGGCTTAACATAGCCATTGCTTCAATTTTTGAAAATGTAATCTTGACAAATTCCAGCAAGGCAAAAGTCACTGAGATTCTAATCCCTTAGATCAACTGGGACCAAATTTCTGACACTGTGTAATATAATTGACAAAAAAATTAAATTTGTTCTTTCATCATTTACTCCTGGGCAGTTTGATAAGATGACTAACACACAGATTATTAGATCTTGGACAGATGTCCAAACAATTGCAAGACCCATGGTTGATGGTTGATGGTATGTTGGGGGCGAATTGTTTAAAAGCAATTCCTTCACCATTTCCATAATTTATTCATGCAAGGATAACAAATGTTTAGAAAGACAACGCGTACAGTCTTGAACCAACCTACCCTAAACCCGCAATAAAACACTTGCTTCCAAGCAGCCGGGTAGAGGATAAATGTATTCCTCCAAGCAGCTGGGTATAGGATAGATGTATTCCTTAAACGTCTGCAGCTGTTCTCCACCATAAACCACGGTAAACAACTCACTGCTACTCTCTGCGCTGAGTTATATATTGACACCTGGCCATAAAGTAGAGTATAAAAAAGAAGAAACACTAAAAGGAGAGCTCCTTTCATCATCTGAACAACGAGGCCATTGGCTTTAAATGAACTGGAAACACCCTCCTAATTAAGCCATGATGACCCTCCTTACGGCTGCCGAACCAAGAAAAGGGAGGATCTGGTCTGCACTTCAGAAGGTATTGCTTCTTTGAGCTAGATCCATGCTCAATAAATACCATAATAAAAAAAAAATGACATAAGGGCCAATCTTGTTGTGTGCTAAAGCTCATAACCCCGAATCAGAGGCTGAAGCACTGATGAGAACGCTAGTGTTATCAAACCATCACCCAAGCTATCCTCGGAAACCATTCTGATCCAAGCAGCCCAGAGCTGCATAGCGTATTTGATTACATAACACTGACTGCATGTACGAGGCGTCGCAAGACGAGAGTCTGACCGACTACCTTCTTTCACGTACGCCCTCGCACTGCACAAGTTCGACAGTCAGATCGGCTACACCGGCCTGGCCTGCGCTGCGGCCTGATGATGGATGGATCTCTGCTTGGGAGCCTCACCCAAGGCCTGAGGGCAGCCAGGGCCAGCAGTGCCACGTGCACAAACAGGCCAACAACTATTTACGAGAGATGCTGCAGTCGCAAATTTGCGACGGGTCCGGTAGCTGTAACTTGCTCGACCGCTCGCAGGACCCCAAATTTGCCCCATTACTGGGTTTCTGCCCACGCCTTCACACGATTGGCAACTAGCGATCTCTCGTAGCCAATCGAATGGATGCGTGGGTGGGGCCGTAGCAACTCTGGGACTGCCAGTGGAAAACATGTAGATTCCACGCTCTTCCCCAGAGAAGAGCATGCAAATAGAGTCTCTGGGCTAAACCTGGAGACTTGGCAGGTGTGCAGAAATCACTTTTTTGGTAGATCTCCTTTGCACTGACCCTCACTTTAGAAACCTACACATTTGCTTTTGGAGAGCTTTTAATACCCTGACTTTGTATATTTGTTTGCACAGTTGAAAATAAAGGTATCAGTTTGTCAGTCTGTCTGGTGGCACAGGGGACGAGGTAGCCAGAGCCTACATGGTAGTAACTCCCCACATGGTGGTCCCAAACTTTGAAATCCCAAATCACTGACTTACTGAAAACAATTTGCGCCTGCAGCTTGAACTGCTGACAGGTTGTCAAACGTGCATGAGGAGCAGCGACCGGAGTCTGAAAGAGTACTTTACAAAGTTGGTGCAAATCTATGATCTGATATGGTATTTGTAACGCGCCTATACACAAGTGTTTCAAGGCGCGACGAGGCAGGGAGGGAGGGAAACAAGGGGAAGACAGACAAACGATCCTACTAGGCCAGGTGTCATTCAGATCGTGCAAGTGCAGAGGTAAGGGGAAAAGGAGAAAGTGCAGGGGGAGGAGGTGAGGGGGGGGGGAAGTGCAGTACAAGGTAAGTAGCGTAATAAAATAATAAATAAAAGGGCCAGCTGGTGGCAAGTGCGAGGTAAGTGCAGAGCAAGTGCTGGGAAGGGGGCTGTAGGGATGCAGTGACAGTCCCACAGTGCAGGAGGAGCCAGGGAGGCAGTGCAAGTGGAGAGTGGCTGGGCCCTGGACCGAGGTCACAGAGTGGCCCAGATGCAGGTTTAGTGCAGACTTCAGTGGGGAGTTTAGCAGGTTTAGCAAGGGAGAGGGAGGGAGAGAGAGAAGGCAGAAGCGAAGAGGAAGGTTTTGAGGTGCTTCCGGAACCGGAGATGGTTCTCCTCAAGTTTCAGGGAGGCAGGAAGGCTGTTCCAGAGGGAGGCCCCTGCTGCGGAGAGAGATCTACCCCCAGCTCGTTGCTTCGAGAAGCGGCTGACCATGAGGGAGTTGGAGACGGATGAGCGAAGGGCTCGTGAAGGCAGATATTTAGGAAGAGAGAGTTGAAGGTATTTAGGCCCCAGGCCCCAGAAGGCCTTGTGGACAATGCAGAGGGTTTTGAACTTAATCCTCGCAGCCACTGGGAGCCAGTGAAGAGATTTCAGTCCTGGAGAGATACGGTCCCTGGGCTTGAGGCCAAGGACAAGTCTCGCAGTTCTGTTCTGGATAAGTTGCAGAGGGCGGAGAGTGGAGGCAGGCAGATTAAGATAGAGGCTGTTACAGTAGTCCAGCCTTGAGAGAACCAGGGCTCGGGAGACAGTGAGCTTCTGGGGGAAGGAGAGGAAGGGAAGAATACCTCTGAGGAGGTGCAGCTGGTAGTGTGACTTCTTAGAGACGTCAGAAATATGAGGAGAGAAGGAGAGTGTGGAGTCGAAGATGACCCCGAGGTTTTTAGCTTTGCAGGTAGGGGCAGGAAGGGGGCCAAGGGAGGCCGGCCAGAGAGCTGCAGGAAAGGAGGGAGTGGGTGTGCCGATGAGTAGAATCTCAGTCTTACTGGCGTTAAGGCAGAGGTCATTGGCGGCACACCATTCCTGGATAGCAGACAGACAGTCGGAGATGAGGGAAGGAGAGGAGGAGGCCGAGGGTAGCCTGAAAATGAGCTGGGTATCGTCCGCATAGCACTAAAAGTGGGGGCAGAGAGCAGCGATGCGGTGGGCAAGGAGTGCCAGATACTGGTTGAAAAGCCAGGGAGAGAGGTTGGATCCCTGGGGGACACCACAGGTGGAGTAAAAGATGTCAGAGGAAGGAGCCCATTTGGACCTGGGAGGGTCGACCGGAAAGGAAAGAGGTCAGCCATGCCAGAGCCTGACCAGTGATACCCAGGTTATCACGGAGACGGTTGAGCAGGATGGCATGGTTGACAGTGTCAAAGGCAGAGGAGAGATCGAGCAGAATGAGGACACAGGGAGTGTTGGAATCGAGGTTCAGGAGCAGGTCCTCACGGATGTTCAGGAGAGCAGTTTCCGTGCTTCTGGCCGCTCTGAAGCCGGATTGATGGTCATGAAGATTACCAACATATTCAGCATGGAGGTTAAGCTGGGAGATGGCCAGTTTCTCCAGGAGCTTGCCCAGGAAGGGAGTAATGGAGATTGGGCGATAGTTGGCCGGGCAGGAGGGGTCGGAAGAGGGTATCTTGAGGAGTGGGTGCACAAGGGAGTGCTTGAGGGGGGATGGGAAGACTCCAGAGGCGAAAGAGTGGTTGCAAAAGTCAGCTAGGGCAGGAGCCAGGGAGTCGATGTGGTCCTTGATGGTTTTGGAGGAACAGGGGTGAACCTGTTTAGACGAGGCTTTCATAGATCGGACTTGTCTGGAAACCTCATCAGCAGAAAAAGGTGGAAAAGCAGAGAAGGAGGGCGGAGGGGTGGCTGCAAGAGAGCAAGAGGAAGAGCCGGGAAGAGAGGGAGGGAGGAGAGAGGAGGAGAGCGAGGACAGGATGTCCTGAGTTTTTGAGATGAAGTGCGAGGCCAGTGCAGTGCAGAGGGCCTGGGAGGGGACAGGAGAGGTAGAGACTGGGGCAGGGTTGGCCAGCTCCTTGCAGATTTTAGAGTTCGGCCGAGTTGTTTGATGCCTCAGAGATGCGGGCTTGGATAAGGGCTCTCTTCTTGGTGAGAACGGAGAGCCGGTATTGCCTTTGGAGCAGGCGGCAGGCCAGTTTGTCAGAGGATGAGCATGAAGCACGCCATTTCCTCTCTGCCACCCTGCACTTGCGTTTTAGGGAGACGAGATCCGAGTCATACCAGGAGTTACATTTGGCTTTGGGCTTCAGGCGGATTCTCATGACGGGGGCAAGGATATCGAGAGTATCAGATATAGAGGAATAGAGCATGGAGAGGGCTGTGTCAGGGTGGGAGTCAGCCAAGGGGGGAGAAGGGGGCGAGAAGGTAGCAGCGAAAGCCTCAACTGACACGCGCTTCATGGGTCGGATGACCGAGAAGGTGGGTGGCAGTGAAGAGGGTGGCTTTGCCTGTGGGGTAGGGAGGGAGAGGTGGGAGGATAGGAGAAAGTGATCGCTCCAAGAGAGAGGAGAGGAGAGGAGTGGAGAGAGGGAGGGAGAGGGGAAGGTCAGAAGAGATCAGGGCATCAAGAGTGTGCCCTGCAGAGTGAGTAGGCCCAGACGGGAGAATAGAGAGTGAGAGAGAGTTGCAGAGTTCGCGGAAGAGACCAGTGGGGGGACAGGAGGCATCGAGGTGGATGTTGAAGTCACCGAGAAAGAGGAGTTGGGTGGTTGAGGACAGGAGTGAGGAGGAGAGGTCAGCCCACTCAGAGAGGAAGGAGGAAATTTGACCAGGTGGCCGATAGATAGTAGCCACGGTAAGGGAATGGCTAGGAGAGAGAGAAAGTCGGCAGACAAGACATTCAAAAGAGGAGTAGGTCTGCGTAGAAGTGACAGTGGCATGAATCCACTCAGGGAAGATAAGGGCAACACCACCCCCTGAACGGTTGGGCCTGGGCACGGAGAGGATCTTGTAGCCGTCAGGTAGGAGTGTCGAAGCTGGTGGCAGAGCTGGCAGTGAACCAAGTCTCAGTGAGACCGAGGACGTCGAGGTCCAGTTCCTCAAGAAGGGGACAGATATCAGAGGAGTGCTTGATGGCAGAGCGAGAGTTTAGAGTGGCAATGTGGAGAAGGTTGCCACCCTTGAAAAACTTCCGGGGAGGGGTACAGATCAGAGGTACGCCCTGCGGAGGTGTTAGAGAAGGAGTTGAAGAGGGAGCAAGAGAAGGGGCAGGGAGGGAGGGGAGAGGCAAGGTAGCCGAGGACAGAGGAGGGGGGACAGCGGGAGCGGAGAGGAAGTTGATGAGGCAAGGGAAGCGTCTATCAAAGAGGTGAAGGTTGGCCTGAGGGCCTTGGACCAAGACGGTCCCGTTAGCTTAGACATTAATGATGGCTTTGGAGGAGTGGAAAGGGGCCAAGAGGACATCCCAACGGGTGCCACCATTAATGGGAGAGGTGGAGAAAGGAGAGAGCACAGTGACCATGTGAAGGGTCCATAGGTCAGGTGAAGGCACGAAAAAGAGAATGTCAGTGAGAGTTTCCTTGGAGCAGGCGCTCGTGTAGGTGTCAGCGATAGGGAGGTCTGGGTTGGAGACCAGGATGTCCTTTTTAAACTTTTTCCTACCGGATTTAGTGAGGAGAGCAGGATAGTCAATGGAGAAGCAGTTAGAGTAGATAGGCGAGATAGAGAGCACCATGGAGTAGGAGGGGAGGCGGACGACACGGGTATGCAGACAAGAAGAGAGTGGAGGGCACTAGTTTACCACAATGCAGAGCAAACAGTAATGCGTAGTAGGTCAGGGCCACCTAAGTATGAGAATCCTGCGAGGGGAGAAAAGCACCCTAGTTTAACAATGCAGAGCAAACAGTAATGCGTAGTAGGTCAGGGCCACCTAAGTTTGAGAACCCTGCGAGGGGAGAAAAGCACCCTAGTTTAACACAATGCAGAGCAAACAGTAATGCGTAATAGGTCAGGGCCACCTAAGTATGAGAATCCTGCGAGGGGAGAAAAACACCCTAGTTTAACACAATGCAGAGCAAACAGTAATGCGTAATAGGTCGGGGCCACCTAAGTTTGAGAATCCTGCGAGGGGAGAAAAGCACCCTAGTTAACCAATAAATTGGAATAGGGGGGGCGTTTCTTTAAAAATGGGCAAAAAGTAAAATCGTGCCTTTTCTGGACTTCACGGTGTTCTTTCAGACTTTCTGGAGGAAATGGTTTGGCTAGTTAGGAAATGTGCTGTCTGATTGGTTGGGGGCATGCAACATTTTCTCAAGAGTTGGCACTGTTTCGTGAACCTCACCAAGTTTTATCGCGATAAATTACTGTAATGTCAGTTAACATTGGGAATATTCGCTTAAACAATTTCAGCCTAAAGTGGACACGGGGCTATCGCTGCAGGACCGGAGCAGTGGCTTTGGGAGGGCTACCTTGAATCATTATTTCTCCAGCATGGGGTCTGGCATGGATTCACATGCTCATGAATATTCCCCGTCGTCAGGCTGGGAATCCTCGGTAAAGAAAAAACCAGTATCAGTTTCGTTTCTGATCTGTCTTTCGTAGTAATAACCAATCACTGGTCTCTGCGTCATACTGACCACAGCCAATGACTGCCCTCTACCTAAGCACCGCCTCTGGCAGCCATCTTCAGATTTTTACCGCACGTTCATGTGTTGGGATCCTCGTGCTATTGCTCTCGAGCGTTAGTGCTATTTTTCGCGCTTTTTTCACAAAAACTTCGATTCTTTCGGTCAAAAGAGCCTCAAGCTCCACCGATCCTACATCCGATCAACGGGGACCCGTGTTGGATTCGTCTGCGCCCCTCAAGGGTGAAGATTTCGTCGAGCTACACTTCGGAGGACTCCAGAAGCTTCTCAGGCCCGGTCTCGGAGATGGCCCAGGAGAAGGGAAGCTCGACGCCCGGAAAGCTGTTCAGGGTCTGCCCTGGATGCCAGCTGCAGAACGTCTTTAAGGAGGACGAACACTCTTTCTGCCTTTACTGCCTTCATGAGGACAAGACGCACGTGGAGAAGGACTGTGCGTTTTGCGGCAACATGTCGGAACGGACCATGAAGGACCGCCATCAACGTCTCGCCAACTGGCTGGAGGGTAAGAGCCCGTCTGGCGAAAAGAAGAAGAAATCCGAGCGGTCTTCTAAGACCTTTGAGGGCGCCCCGGCGACGGGGGCCCAACATAAGGCCAAGCACCGCGAGTCCGCTGGCACCGGGAGCGCCGAACGGTCGGGCTCTACGGGCGCCAGGCAGGGCGCACCCTCCCCGGCACCATCAACCACGAGCCAACGCTCTGGGTCGGGTAAGAGGAAGGCCGAGCACCCGGCGAAGCTCCTGGAGAGGCCCCGGTCGAGCTCTAAGGCAGAGGAGGAGCGTGGCAGTGCCCCCTCCCTCAAGGATAAGGCGGTGAGCGCACCTAAGGTGGTGAAGGCCTTGATCCATCCGACCAAGCCCTCTATCGAAACGGTCGCGGCGGCCCTGGCTCAGCCTGTGGAGGCTGCACCAGTGGTGGCGACCTCAGGGCCCAGAATCTCCCTGCCTCCTCGGAGGGAGTCTTCTTTTGTGCCCATCGATAGGACCCCCGTGAAACCCTCCGTGGGGAAGAAGGGGGGGCAGGGCGTCGTCGTAGATTCGGCCTCAACCTCAGAAGAGGAGCTGATCGAGGTCTTAAGCCACGGCCTAGGCGTGGAAGAAGGCCAGCCCGTCGGAATGGACCCCGACGCAGGTGACGACGACGACATCGTCGAGGATACCGACGGGGCCCCTGCTCGCCCGTCGGATTCCCCTCTGCCAGCGCCGCAAGACAACTCGGCGGCCATTTTGTTGGCCATACAGTCCTTATGCTCCGAGATAAGGACGAGGCTACCGTTACCGACGGAGGAACCTCTCCCGTCGGGGGATCCAGAACCGGGACCTTCTGGTGTTCCCCCTACCAAGAGAAGGATCCATCCACCACCTCCTTTTCAACCGTCGCGCCCCGTCCAGCCCTCCTCCCCGTCCACCCGAGGGGATGATACGGGGACTGACACGGCAGCGACGGGTACGGACGACGAGGCATACGACGAGGATATTCCGTCGTCGCCTCCCACCAGGGCTTCTCCACCCGACGAGATCGGATCTTTCCACTCCATGATCTCCAGGGCTTCCGAGCTTTTCCAACTCTGCCCTGAGGAGAAGAAAAAGGAAGGCTTCCTTGATCAGCGGCGCGAGGCCAAGAGGAAGACGGTCCTCGCAGTGCCTCTGTTGGACGACATTTGGGATGAGGGCCTTTCCCTCCTCAAGAACCCTTCCACGACGCCAGCTAGAAGAGACCGGTACGAGAAAAAGTACCGGGTCCCGGACACGGCCCCCCTATGCCTCCGGGCGCAGCCTACCCCGGATTCCGTCGTCTCCGCGGCAGCCAGGAAGAAAGCGGGGGGGGTGCGGCCTCCACATCGACTTCCCCGCCGGACAGCGAGGGAAAGAAATTGGATGCTATGGGACGTAGAGTCATCTCGTCGGCAGCGACGACGATTAAAGCGGCCAACGCCTTGGCTATCGTGGCTCGCTACGACAGGGAGCTCTGGTACAAGATAGCTCCCCTGCTGGATTTTCTGCCGGACGACAAGAGGGCGGAGGCCCTGGAGATCCTGCAGGAAGGTGAGGTGGCCTCGGACCACGCCATCACCGTGGCGACGGACATCGCCGACACTGGGTTCCGCCAGCTGGGCAACGGCGTTTGCCTTCGACGTCGTGGATGGCTCAAAGCTACGGACTTCCGGCAGGACGTCCAGACCAGAGTCCTGGACATGCCCTTCGACGGGAACAACCTGTTTGGGAAGACAGTGGACGATTCCCTTCAGGCCATCAAGGCGGATACTGAGACGGCCCGGGCCCTTGGAGTTCTGCAGCAACGACGGACGCCCTTTCGGAGCGGCGGAGGCAAGGGCGCCTCCAAAGGTTCCGGCGGCGGTTTCGCTTCCTACCGTCAAGCGGCCCGCTCGTCGTCGCAAGAGGCCTACAGAGGACGAGGCAAGTCTAGCGGACCCCGCCGTCGTTGCCAAGGAGGTCAAGGCGGCAAGGCCGCGTCCAAGCAGGATTGAACCGGCCGTGGGGTCGGGCCCCCACCGAAGCACCCCGGTGGGAGGCCGGCTGGCGGGCTTCGTCAGCGTGTGGGAGTCCATCTCCACCGACCGTTGGGTGCTGGACGCCCTGGCCCGGGGCCACGCGCTCGAGTTTCAAAGAAGGTGCCCGCGCGTCCCCCCCCGTGGCCAGGAAAGAACTTCACGTCCCTCAACTTCTCCTGGAGGTAAAGGCGATGCTCAGAAAGGGCGCCATCGAACTCGTCCCAAAGAGGCTTCGGGGCTCCGGAGTCTACTCGAGATACTTCCTCGTGAAGAAGAAGACGGGAGGATGGCGCCCCATCCTAGACCTGCGACGTCTGAACAAGTTCATCAAGGCGCAGAAGTTCCGGATGGTCACCCTCCAGCACGTCCTGGGTCAGCTGGAGGAAGGAGACTTCCTATCGTCGTTGGATTTGGAGGATGCCTACTTCCACATTCCCATCCTAAAGGGGCACCGAAAATTCCTCAGGTTCGTGGTCCAGGGGCGTCATTACCAGTTCAAAGCCCTTCCCTTCGGACTACGGTCGGCACCCAGGGTATTCACCAAGTGCCTCGCACCGGTGGTGGCGCAGCTGCGCCGCGAGGGGATTCACGTCTACCCCTACCTGGACGACTGGCTCATCCGCGCCAAGACGAGGGAGCTCGCCGTGGTCCACACGGCAAGGACCGTCCAACTCCTCACGGACCTGGGATTCTCCGTGAACTACGCCAAATCCCACCTGGTGCCCGCGCAAGTCGCACTGTTTCTGGGAGCGAGGCTCGACACAGTGTCCCTTCTGGCCTCCCCGTCGGAGGAGAGGACCAGGACCATCTTGGGCAAGGTGCAACGGATGTTGGTGGCCGACGCGGCCAAAGTGAGGTCCATCAAGTCCCTCCTCGGGATGATGTCTTCCTGCATCTACCTCATTCCCATGTGCAGGCTCCGGATGCGCCCGTTGCAAGAATTCCTGGATGCGCGCTGGATCCAGACGACGGGCAGCTTCGAGGAAAGGATCAAGCTCGACGAGAGTTTCCGACGAGCGATACGGTGGTGGGGCACCCGCGCGCATCTGACGGCGGGCATGGACTTCCAGACCCCAGCCCACCAGGAGACTGTGACCACGGATGCCTCCCTGGAAGGGTGGGGAGCGCACACCGAAAATCTGCACGCAAGGGGACTCTAGCTCCCGACGGAGAAGTCCCTGCATATCAACGTCCTGGAGCTCCGTGCAGTGTTTTGGGCCCTCAGGTCCTTCCTTCCGTCCCTCAAGGGCAAGGTGGTGAGGATCTTCACCGACAACACCACCACCATGTTTTACATCAGGAAACAGGGCGGAACCAGGTCCCCAGCGCTGTCCAAGGAGGCGCAGGACCTGTGGCATTGGGCCGTCGCCCAAGGGATTTTTCTGGTGCCGTTTCATCTGGCAGGGATAAAAAAACACCATCGCCGACTCACTCGGCAGGGAGCTGCGCTCGTGCCACGAGTGGGAACTACGGCAGGATCTGGTGGATCGCCTCTTCCGACGGTGGGGCACACCCCAGATCGACCTGTTCGCGACGGCGACGAACACCAAGTGCCGGAGGTTCGCCAGCAGGTTTCCCCAGACGAGGAGCATGGGCGATGCTTTCTCGTTCCCCTGGGAGGGCCTGTTCCTCTACGCGTTCCCTCCCTTGCCTCTGCTAATCCGGCTCGTCAACCAGCTCAAGAGGTCACGGTGCAGGATGATCCTCGTCGCACCTGCGTGGCCGAGGCAGATATGGTTCCCGGACTTGCTGGACTTGTCAGCGTCCCCGCCGATCAAGCTGCCGGCGGACGCGGATCTACTCTCCAGGGAAGGAGGCGCCATCCTCCACCACGACCCGAAGTCGCTGAACTTGCAGGCCTGGCTCCTGCAGCGCTAGAGTTTGGAGGATACGACATACCGGCCGATTGCAGAGAGGTTCTTGCAAAGGCCAGGGCGTCCTCGACTCTTAAATGCTACGGACACAAATGGAAGAGGTTCTCTGTCTGGTGCCACGCACAGAAGATTAACCCTCTACGGATTACGGCTCCCCAAGTACTGCCGTACCTGCTGACGCTGGCCAAAGCTGGTCTGGCACACGCGTCCATCAAGATTCATCTTGCTGCGATCTCCCGATACACCAGAACCACGGGGCGGACGTCCTTGTGGTCTCATCGTCTGGTGAAAGAGTTCATGAAGGGACTGTTCAGATCGTTCCCGCCGGTGAAGGCTCCGGCCCCGGCGTGGGAGCTCAACGTGGTGCTGACCAAGCTCATGGGACCTCCGTTCGAGCCTCTGCACTCGGCCCCGTTGAAGTTTCTATCGTGGAAAACAGCTTTTCTTGTGGCCATCACCTCCGCACGACGAGTGGGAGAGATCCAGGCCCTTTCCTGCAAGGCCCCGTACTTGACTTTCCACGACACGAGGGTAGTGCTCAGGACGCACCCCTCCTTCATGCCCAAGGTACCGTCGGACTTCCATCTCAACGAACCCTTGGTGTTACCTGTGTTCTTCCCGTCGCCTTCGTCGCCGGCTGAGAGGACTTTGCACTCGCTGGATGTAGCTAGAGCGCTGAAGTTCTACGTGGACCGCACGAAGGGTTTTCGGAAGACGTCACAACTCTTTGTGAACTTTGGACCTGTCAATCAGGGGAAGGCTCTCTCGAAGGCTTCCATCTCCAGATGGCTCTCCGGCTGTATCATGTGCTGTCACCGGTTGGCAAACCGACCGCTGCCTGGCCGTCCGAGAGCCCATTCCACCAGAGCGATCGCAGCTACCACGGCGTTCCTATCTGGTGTGCCCCTGCTGGACATATGCAGGGCTGCTACGTGGAGGTCGACGCACACCTTCACGAAATTCTACTGCGTCGACCGGGATTCCAGGGAGGAGTCCAGGGTCGGCCAAGCAGTGCTGCGCAACCTGTTCGCCTGAGGTGAGCCTGGTGAGGAGGTAAGATGCTTAATGTTGAGTTGATGTGATGCTTAATGTTGAGCCTTTGCCACCTCCCGTGGTTGTGCATGTGTGTACTGCTATGTATTCTTTATTCATGAGCATGTGAATCCATGCCAGACCCCATGCTGGAGAAGGAACAAGTTACTTACCTGTAACTGTTGTTCTCCAGCATGGGTCTGGCATGGATTCACATGCGAACCCTCCCGCCTACCCCTCTGCGGCTCTTCACTTGGTCATACTGCCACTTCACGTGCTTCCAAATCTGAAGATGGCTGCCAGAGGCGGTGCTTAGGTAGAGGGCAGTCATTGGCTGTGGTCAGTATGACGCAGAGACCAGTGATTGGTTATTACTACGAAAGACAGATCAGAAACGAAACTGATACTGGTTTTTTCTTTACCGAGGATTCCCAGCCTGACGACGGGGAATATTCATGAGCATGTGAATCCATGCCAGACCCATGCTGGAGAACAACAGTTACAGGTAAGTAACTTGTTCCTTCCCTGCTGACTCGTTCCCTCTGTCTCCTCTTCCCATTGCTCATTTTCTTTCTGCAGGCGATGTTCTGAATACCACTGGCGGGGGCACAGTATGCCACTATACAAGCAATACTGGTCGATGTGATAGTGATTTGGAGCAGTATCCAAGCATAGTAACGTAACCTGTCTGACCAGTGTTCTCCTTTACGTCTTACCTTGTGGGGATGGGACAGAGTTTTGGCACCAACAGTCGCACCATGTGAGTTGTATCTCTAAGGGTGTTTGATTTTCAAATGTAGGCTGCTTTTTCCCACACAAAATGCTTTGCAATGCCAGGGTGCATTTAAAAAATGGTAATACCTTGCCATACCATGTGTACACGCAGGCCCGGGTAAAGGATTAGATTAATGTTTTGAGGGTACTTTCTTTGGCAGACTCTCGCTCACCAGGCCAAAGTTTTAACTATTCTAGGGCATTTATTGCTTTTAGCTAGTTAAGGCAGAATTCGACCAAATGCCTACTACTATTGTCTTGGAACATAAAATAAAGGCCCAAAAATGAAACTCGAGTTTTACAACTGTACTTGGAAGACACAGAACAAAAACTGTCCAGGATGCATGCTTGTGGGCGCTGTTTGACAATTGCGTGAATCCTGTTTAAAGTGCTACAAAAAGAAATGGGATTTTGATGTGTGATTCAATTTGATGGTTTCGAAGGTGGATTGATGGGTTGCGTGGGGGCTTTGAGACCGATGCAGCTACTGCAGTATGAATAACTCGCATACACAATTAGCATGAAGAATTGCTACAGGCAAAGGAATGAAACTCCATGTATCAGTGATTACAAAGGGCTTCACAACATTTTTAATAATACATGTTAATACCCAACTAAACGTTGTATAGAAATAAAAGTTAAGCCTGGCAGAATACAAGCATTATGTTCTCTTCTGCAGAACAATAACATCCATGCAAAATGCTTAATATGAAAATGCTAAATGTAGAAATGAAGGAAAATACTGTCGACTTTCCTCACCCAGCATCATCTCTTCATAAAATATGCCAAACTCGGATTTCAAGTCCTGTCATTTGTATTATGTGTCATGTTTAATACTTGTACATATTATAAATGGCGGACAGTGTGTATCAAAATGTAATATGAGTGAATCTAAAATCCAGAGCAGGTTTATTTCTTACCTGACCTAGCACAATTTGAGAGCTCTCCAAAATACCCTATGTATGGCTGTGTGAGGGTACATGAAGGTATCTTGGTGCCATGCGTATTATGCATAACATTTGTAAATCTGCAATTAAAGGTGCATCCCTAGCAACAGATGTCCAGTCAAGGCCTCCTGTTTGAGTCAGACTGGGAATACCCAAGATGTTACTGGGACTTATTTGTGTTTGGCTTAGCAACAGGGTTTTTCAGCATAGGCTCCCAGTGCTTTCCGTTACGGTAGATGACTCCATGTAGGAAAGAGCTCTGTGCAGCTCCTGTGTACACTTGTACATTGTAGCAAGACCATCCTCTTGGAGAAGGCAATGTTTCCCATAATGATGAATCTACCCCTGTGCCAGGCTCCATTTGCATCCATAGAAGGCACGTAAAATGTATGTGGTCTTGTAATGCACACTGCTAACACTTGTCGGTTTCATCTATTGGAGTAAACCAAACTTCAAACGCAGCCCTGGTTCTAATGGGACTTTGGTTTGTTTGTCTCCTGTCCAGTCTTCTGTTACCTGTGATAGTGCCTGACTCCAAGTCAGGCCACCTTAACAAATTTTGTGTCCCGCAGCACAGACCACTTATCCTCCCCATCCCAGGGTCCGCCCCCCCTCTTCACTCCTCTTGTTGCAATCGCAACCTGCAGCTATTTGCTGCCCTACTAGTAATTTCTAAAATGAGCATAGGAACTCCTTTTGAAGTCCCTTGAACCCCTGCTGGGAAGAGAAAAATAATTCAAAACTGTGCGATGAGGATACTTGAGTTCTGGCATACATAGGATCAACAATAGCGGTCACAGGGAAGGTATACACGCAGCCATATGACAAAGGTATACCTACCCCAGCATTGTACAGAAGACCTATTGGCATCATCATAATACATATGCTGAAGCATGTAAAAAGGGGACTGATTAGAAGCAACCTAATGTACACATACCAAGGCATAGATGGAGGCTGATTAGAAGTTGGCATGAAGGTGCATGTACCCGAACATTGACGGAGATTAGAAGAGTGACCTAGTTTAAATTGAGGTATGAGGTGTGTGCCAAGAAAAATCGAGGTGTGCAATAAACCAATGGTAACTCATATTTATATATGAAGTAACATCATAGCCAATTAAACTATGTAGAGTTTGTGAAGAGTACACATTGAGAATTAAATTACTTTTAGGGGTGAACACTTAGAAATATTGGGTGGTGGCTGACTACTTTGACAGGTTAGGTACTGTGAGTTGTCCAGGATCTCACTTTTGGCCCAGCCTGCAGTGTTGGCACTACCAAATTGTTTCTCCATTCTTGACATACAAGGGTGTGATTATATGAATGTTCGAACTTGGTCCACTGTACCTCCAACTCCCTTGCAGTTCAATTGTGCTGAACTGTCCTATTGCCACCTCCTATTTATCTCCTTAGCCATATTCTGTGCTTATCCTATTAGGTCTTTTGCTCCCTCGACCACCTAGTTTCTGCACTGCTGTTACAAAGTCGCATTCATTTCAAGTTGTGCTTCCTCCTTTTTCGATCCTGCATCCGTTTTGTGCGCTGCATTCAATTGTGATCATTTTTAAAAATCGTATCTAGATGGTGGTTATTCTTATTTGGGTGGGTGTGCTTTCCATCCTGCATCCATTTTTGTGCATTGCATTGTGATCCTTTTATAATTGAATCCTGCACCCCACCTATTGCTCTGCATTTGTATTTGCGCCCTCCTTTCACTACTAGGCTGGAGTAAGGGCCAGGACTGCAGTGCAGCCCCCACCCCAACTTTCCTTCTCATCTATCCTCTGCCACTGAGATGGCACTCACCATTTCTCCTATCTTCTCTTAACTGCTACACTATCACCTATCCTCCCTCTCAAAGTCTGGACAAAAAAGGCATTCGGTGTGAAAATCCTGGCCTTTTGGCTTACGGCACAAAAACCCAGACTCATTTAAAAGTGGAAAAGGTCGCTTTAATGTGACAGGCCAAAGCTTACAATTAAACGCTTACCTGGCTCCATGGCCTTACAAACTAAAGACATATTTCAAACAACCAATTAAATAAACATTCTCATTTTTTACCCATCAATTAAATAATTAAATGAAGCCATTTCCTCCCTAACTATCCCTTGGACCCTACCGTCTCCTTACCCCTTTTCCAGGCATCCCGCTTTCTCCCTGGGGCCATGCCCCACCAAGCTCAATACCTGTCCCCCCCCGAGGTGGCCCGATTGTGCAAACAGCGCCACCCCATCCTTTCCTGTGTCATTCCCCCATTGTGCTTCCCTCCCCCACATCAAAAGGGGCCATGCCCCCGGCACCAGAAAAACCCTCCCCCGAGGTGTTCTTTCTGCGCCCCCCACCAATTTTCCTACCTCCAACTCCTCAACCAATCTCCCAGCCAAGAGCTCGTCCGCCAGATGATTGTTCCCCAAAAACCGGAAAGTTTACCCATCCTCTCTAAATCTCATCAATCCTTCCTAAACCATCTCCTTATGGTCCAAACCTGTACTGCCACCAATGTACAAAACTCTACCATCTCTGTTTATCCCCTTCCTTGCCCGCTCTATCGGACCCTCATTTCTCGCTCCCCTACCACTGTCTGTGGCAAACACTTAGTCCCCACTACCGTTGCTTGAGGCCACACCTGTCGGACCCATAACAAAACCCCCCCCTTTTATTTTTTTTTTCTCCTAAGAGCCACACCCGAATCACTTACAGATCATTTTCCCCACCAAGACTAATCCCTCCCCCCCCTGTCTGGAGGCCCATAACTTTCCCTCAACCCAGCCAACATAGGAAGCAACTGATTCCAGCCCAGCCCCCCAAACCAGGACCATCTTACCACAACATCTTTATAGTTGCACCCCAGTTGCCTGCCAACAACCCTTTTCTCAGCTTCTTTCCCCGCCCACTAACCCTAGAATGCAAAAACCCAATTTTTGACATCTGACCGGAACTCCTAGCAGCATCTGAAAAAGAAATTACAAAATCACTTCCAAATCAACAACATCCATATAAATGCAACACTCCTGCTACCTACTGAAAAATTCTATAAAGACAACCCGTTTGCCCCGGTCCCTGACATACCCTTTGTATCTCCCTTATTTCCAGCGTCCCAAACTTTGCACCTACTCCTCTGACTAGCCCAGCTTGCTACAGATGCTGCACTCCTCCTAAATGAATGAGTTCCAACCTCCTAACCTTTCCCACACCACTAGTAACACCTCCTCATTACCCTATCCTTCCTGGTCATCTCCTTATCCCTCTCTGGAAACACCCCCGGTCCTCTCCTGCCTGTCCCCCTATATTTCGCACCTTTCACCTAACCTTTAAACAATACACCTAAACCCACTTCACCCCTTTTTTCCTCTAAACTATTACCCTCCTGCTCACCCTTGCCCCCACCTTCCATCACCTTATTAATTTGGCCCTACGTTGCCCCCCCTGCACCGGGGGCCCACGTGCACCCCCGTCCATGCAGGCCCTTTACTTTATTACTCCTCTCGCCACTGCACCAGGGGCCAAACCTGCACCCCCGTCCATGCAGTCGCTTCCATATAACTAATCCTCAAGCTCCTTGCGTCCATTACCACCCGTTTCCCACCTGCACCAGGGGCCCTAGTGCACCCCCGTCCATGCAGGCTCTTTTTCTGCCTTACTCCTCTCCACCGCTGCACCAGGGGCCAAACCTGCGCCCCGTCCATGCAGTCCATTCCACATAAATTCGTCTTCCAGCACCTTGCTTCGTTGGTCCACTTTTTTCCCCCCAATGCCATTTTGCCCTAATGCACCCCCGTCCATGCAGACCCAACTCATCGCTTCCCCTTGCTGCACCAGAGGCGCTCCCGCACCTCCGTCCATGCAGCCTGAAGCTTACTCACCTTGTCGTGCGGCAAGCGTGAGGGCTTTGCCACCGTCTATGCCCTCCAAACGACTGCCACCACCCCTTAACAAATTCCACAGTTACATCCACCTGCGGCCCTCCCCTACCTAAGCGTCTTCCTCCTCACCCTTCTCCTTTCAAGTCGCACCCACAAACATTTCATTAAACCTTGTGCCCCCTCCTTTTACGATAAACTGAGCCCGGCCTACCAGCACACCCCAATTTACCCGTCATGCGGTCCTCCCCCCCCACCTCCTTGCCCCGCTCCTCGCCCTGACCCACTGTCCCCTGCCTGAAAACAATCTGTAACCGGATGCCGACCTGCACACCTGCTGCACTCGTGTTTAAATTTGCACATCCACCTAGTGCAACCTTCTTTATTGAACGCCCAACATGCTGTCGAGGGCTGTCCTCTGCCTCCTACCCCCGCCCCCTCATGGGCGGGGCGACCAAGAAAGGGCCGGTAAGGCACAGGCAGCCCACTTGCTGTGTGCAATGTCGGGGCAGGCCTCGTTGGAGCCATCCATTGCAGCCAAAGATCCATGTCTATCTCCCCTCAGACCGCCTGACTGTCCTCCGCCATTCTCGCTCTGAATTCCTCGTCATAGCGTACCCAGGCAAAACCCCCAAAACTCGTGAAAGCCTTCCTAATTACGTCCATATATTTAAGCGGGGCCACGCAACGCTCCGGGAATTTTTCACAATATACACTGGCATAAATGATAAATGCCGACGTCCAATTCTCAATAGTCACCGGGACCCTTGGGCGCGAAGCCAGTTCCCTCTTCTTCTTTTGACCCCTCCTTTGCTCTCACTTCCCTATGGAGCAACTTAAAAACATCTACAAATTTCCCCGCCCGAATCTTCTCCCTGGTCGCTGCCATCAAGTGCGCTCCCAACGGTTTTGTTATACCCATGTATGGCAGTTTTTTCTCCCTGCCTTTCCCTTCAACCTCCTTTTCCTTTTCAACTTGCACCTTGAGCACCAATGGTTCCACCACCTTGTCCGTTTGAATTTCCACTGAGCAAATGCCCTTCTCATCTCCAATGGCCTGTACACCAACTTCTTTCCTCACCCCTTGCAGTCCAGACCCTTCATTTCCCGTCCCCCTTCTCGTGACCCCTCTCTGCCATGCCGATGACCATTCCCTATCCCGCTCACCTCTTTCCACACAAGCCATCTGCGGTCTGGCGTCCACACCGATGCTCATCCTCTCCTTTCTTATAGGGCTCCTGCTGCGGGGATAAACATGTCAGCAGGCTCACCCAGCCAATAGTTCCCCCGACCTCTTGCCCCCTGACCACCCTGCACCTGCCTTTTGCGTTCCCACCTCAAAGCTCTACTCTCCCCCCTTTCCCTTACAGCCCTATAACCCTCTACCTCCCATTGCCCCACATAATCCTCCAATCCAACTTCATCACCCGTTAAATACCCTTGTAGATGCGGGCTCATGCCTAAGTTGAGTTGATCTTCTTCGTGCGAGCCTGGGGCGTCCGCCCCACCACTCCTTTGACATCTTCTCGGCGGGGCCGCAGAAACCCCTGCCTGGTCCTATTCTCTCGGGCGAGGCGTGCCGTCCTCCACCCTGGAATCCTCATCGCTAGGGGCCGTGCTGCACCCTCTAGGCTTTCCTTGCGCTGACCGAGGATGGGCTGTTCTAAAACACTCTACCTCCACCTGAACAGCAGGGGCTGCGCAGCGCCCTCGGCCCTCACTCCTCCTACCCGGCAGGGCCGTTCCGCACCCCACTCTAACCTCCTCAAATGATGGGGACCTCTCCCTCCTTCTCCCACCTGCATTCTTCTGCAGGTACTTACCCACTTTTCCCTTCTGCCCTGTCACCCTCTTCTGTGCCCCATCACCACCCCCACCATGGTTCCCTTGACCCACCTCTTTTTGAGCATTCCTAGCTTCCCTCGGGCTATGATTCACTCCCTCCCTCACTAGCTCCCCACCCAAAATCCTTTCTCCCCCGGACGCCCTCCTGTCTATCTCCCTCCTCATCTTCCTACCCCTGGATTCCCAAAGCTCCTTTCCCCGCCGCGGGGGTGCAAGCCACCACTGCCGTGAGAGCCCCATCAGCCGCAGCTCTACGCTGCGGCCTGCCCCCACCTACCTCCCCTTCTCCTGTTACTTCCCCTACCGCCCCTTCCAATTGGGCCTTAGATGCCCTGCTAATAATTTCCAGGGCCTCCCTCAGCCCTAGCATCAACCAAACCCTTCTTGCTAGCTCCTTGGCCCACCATTGTGCACCAATAATCTGGTTGTGCACTAACAATATGCCCCCTGAAAATTAAGCTAGCTAAACTACGCCCCCGAGCCAAAACCTACCTGTGGACCTATACCCAAAATGCCCAAAACTGCTATCTTTGAACAGCGCAAAATTAACACCTCATAAAAACCCACTGGTAATATGTAACCAAAATAGTGTTTGTTTATTTATTATTTGTATTTTACCTCCCTAAATACTGCCCCTCTTAATGCCCTTGCCCCAGAGACCCCCAATCCTGCTCTACAGTGCCCAGCAAAAACCCTAGTCCCACCATACACAAGATCCACTTGAAACAAAAAATCCACCCAGAAAGAAAATGGGGATATAAAATTTACTATCCCAGTATAGAGTTAATTAACTCTATAATCCCAGATGAACTGTTTTAAAATATTGTTTTTTTAAAAAATTTATTTACCCCCTAAAATTACCCTAACCTTGCTGGGCCCCTTCCCTAAACCAGAAATAGCCCCCCAGCCCCACAAGAACCCGAAAACTGAGCTCACAGGCTCAAAATTGGTAGCAGGAAAGCCGTGGACACTGCCCCTATTGGCTCTTATGGAGAACCGCACTGTAACTGACAGCAACCAGAGCACCTTATGCCAAATAAAACTGCTGGCTAATAACTGCAAGCTGCGAGCAAGCCACACAGCAGAGTGAAAAAGAAAAACGGAGCGTTCCCTTTAAGAGGACCACACTGCCTCACCATGTCTGACGGAAGCTACTGTGCTGTGCACTGCTTAGCTCAAAAGAATGCTAATGGCCCTTGTGCAAACAAGAGAGGGAGCTCTGCTAATGAGGAACCCCCGGCCCACACCTAACTAATGAGGCGTGCCACCGGTGGAGAACAAGAAAGCTGCTAACCCCAGGGCTCCGTGACAGAGCAGACACCCTGGAACAATACTGCTGTGAATTCCACAGCGCTGCCAGGCACGGGCTGGAGATCTCGCCGGCAGCCCCCACTCCCCTGGCAATAACTAAAGGGCCTGATAACAAAGGAAGCCCAGGAAGAAAAAATACTAAAACCCGGAGCCCCCCCCGCCCCCCGGCAACAACGCACTAACCTAAAGGACCACAAAAAGGGGCCACCTACATAACTAAGGTAAGAACTGGAAGTACCTTATGAACGGTACCTCCAGAAAAATAATTGTGTATAATTTCTTTTTTTTTTTAAATAAACGCTGACTGCCTAACCCCTCTTTTTAAACTACCTACTCCTCCTCACCTCCACAAAAAGCCCCTGCACGTGCCAAATCAGGGAAGGCTCGGGAGCAGGCGACAGGACTTCACAATCACCAAGTCCAACCGTCGCCTGCCTCCCGAACCTTCCCTGGCCCTTAAATACCCTAGTGAGGCGCTCTGCCCCCCCACGGCCACTCGCTGGCCGTGTGCAGCGCCAAAAACCTCCCCGGGGGGAAACTCTTTGCCTTTCCCCCTGGTGCCCTCCTTCTCATCGGACTCCTACGTCACACATCTTCCAGAGAGATCTTCACTGATATCCTTTTCTCTGTCCTCTCCCCAGACCTATGGACTTCTCACCTCATCTGTACTCTATCCCCTTTCACATCCTCTCCCATTAATGGTGGCACCAAGTGTAAAGTCCTCTTGGCGGGCTTCTTTAACGTCTACCACACTGGCACTATCCTGGTTCAGGGTCCTCAAGCCAACCTCCCTTGTACTTACCATACCTTGCACTTCATCTGTTGCTAACCCACGTGCACCCCAGCACCTACCCCTCCCTTCTGCACTGGCACATTCTGAATTTGTCCCCCCACTATATTTAATATTTTAGGTATTTTAATTTCTCATTCCTATGTCCGCTTTGAAACTGAATTGACTTGCTGTATAAGTGCCTAACAAGCGATCAATAAATAAAGATTATCTAAAACAAACCACATGATGAAATAGAAATACTATCTTTTTTTTTATCTGTGCTGAAACATGCTCTGCAAAAGGACAATGATTGTATTTTTGTTTTATCCATCACACACGGACGTCTGCAAGTATTGGAATATTAATTGATATAATTAAGTAATCTGTTGTAACCTGCATAATACTGGAGACCAGTCGCTCTACAGACCTCTGATCGATTATCTTTATAGCAAGAACTGCACTAACCAAATACACATCACATCTTCCTCGCGCATGGGAGGGGGTTAAAACCAGAAAATCAAATGCTCTTTTGGTTGCACCCCATTCATGCAATTAGTTATACGCAATTACTGTCCACCACGGCAAGCCAGTCGATTAATGTTACTAACCTTTTAAGTAAAATCGACCGGTATGCCTTTATGAACTTATTTTGTCGATTTATTTTACTAAACTGTTTGCTAAAATAGAGCGGTCTGCCGTTACACCGCGTCATTGCACGGGACTGTAATTGCATGAATTGGGTCAATCAAAGTGTATTTAGTTGGTGCAGTTCTCGATCCAACTGCAATCAGTGTCCGATATGTGCAAGAATAGCTCTCCTATGGTTTAACTACAACTTCAGTCATCAGTAGCCAGGATAGTGCAGGGAGAGTAGTGGTCGGAACTCGGAAACCTCTGCTCTCCAGCGGGTGCCAGACCCGTCCTCCGCCCCGCTCTAAGATGGCGTTGCTCGTACAACTATAATGTAAAGATGGCTTGCTTGATTTACCCGCTCAGATGTTTAATCAATTGATTATTCTGGCATCTTTCCCTAGGTCTTTGCATGTTGAGCCTCGCCATCCTCCGCATTATCCCTATTCGCCTTGCCGCAGCCATGAGTTACAGTACAGGCGCCTTCAGCAACTCCCAACCCCTGAACTACCGTGGCGGAGCCCGGGTGCAGCCAATTGACGGCAATGAGAAGGAGGAGGCCCGCGAACCCTCCACAGGTGAGAAAGGCATTAATGTAAGAGGTGGAGTTGACGTCAATAAACTACTGCCTAGCGGCCCCGCCGTGTGTCATGAAGTTGCCCCTAACCAATCCTTGCCTTTGCACGCCAGCATTTTGTATGCTCATATTAGCAATGGGGACTCATTAGACTACAAGTCCCAACATTCAGTGGTCAAACGAGAATAACCCAGGACGAAAATGTTTAATGATGTAATATGCGGTGCACTGCAAATTGTTGAACAAATCCGAAGGTTGGCAGCATGACCCTGTATACACTCCAGCGGATCTCTGCCTGCGCGGCTTACTGATCTTTTTAGTTTAAGACAAAAACCTTTCCTGTATCTGCCAGAAGTCCGCATGTGCAGCATATCCCTTTAACACCTGTGCTACTTTAGAGTACTTTGTTTTCCGTGGTGTCAAATGCGTATGGTGACCATGTTTCAAAAACCAATAATGGTCACAACCTAATGACAACGGTACAATTCGGTAGTTGCCTTGCAAGACCAACCATGCCGCTATAGACAGGAAGCCGTTTTTGCGATGCAGCATCCAAGCTATTATCGTCCTTTCCTGTTTCGTTTGGGCTATGCCTATTATAGCACCACCTGTAAGTCATTTGTCATTTGTATAGCGCCTTTATCACATTGGTATGGCCTCAAAGCTCTGTAGGTGATCACCCTCCGTAGTCCGAGGTTTGGGAAAGTGATCAGAGGAGTTTAGAATGCGTGTATGTATTTTGGTCAAAGTGAAGTTGCGTAGGGGTGGACAGGTCCCTTGCTAGCTACCCTTATCGAGGTGCACAGGTGCTGTGAAGATGAGTATGCGAGAGCAGTATGACTCATGTGTCCAGCTATACCGATTTGGTTTTGTTGTTGTGGTGGATAGCTGCATTCTAATGGCAGAGGTGTTGTGCGATGTGTCATTGGGGAATTGTGCTAGCATGGAGTGTGATAAGTATTTGTGTTCTCTGGTTGGGTTCTTGGTTTCATGGGTGTGGCATGGACTTTCTCCTGAGTTCTGTTAAAGATGATTCAATTATTTTTACCGTCATTCAGTGATTTATAAACCAAAACTATTGCATTGGAGTATAGATGGAGAGAAATTGCATGCAATCACAAAGCTTCACAGTGATGTTTGGTTGTTTGCCCACCCATTGACTGCCTGTGGCCAGTTCCTACCCTCCCTGCCTCCTCATGGGAACTCTGTGAGCTTGCTTTACTCAAGTCTTGCCATCAAACTTCAGTGCCCATCTGCTTCAGGACAGATGTGGGCACTAATGTGGCAGGCTGGGTCCTAAATAATGTACAGCGTTTAGCCTGAGAGGGTGTCACTAAGGAAGTATTTCTAGTGTCAGTGAATTTATCCCAAGCTTTTGATGAGGTAAACCGGCCTACATTATGGGGGAAGCTCTTGGATTGGGAGAACCCAAAGGGATTATTGGCACCCCTCATCCACCTACACAAAGATTCCACACTTGGAGTTGTGTTGAATGGGGAGGGTTTGTTGTCACCTGAAATTCTAACAGTGGCGTAAAACGGGGATGCATATTGGCGCAGTTTTTCTTTAATGCATACTTGGCGGATTTGGGAGCATATCTTAAGCCAGCAACGTTTATTGCCCCTAAGGTTTTGGGTACTAGTATCCATTGGGTAACATATGCAGACATAATTCTGCTTGATTGCATGAAGGTGTGTATCCAAAGACACCGGACTAGATTAGAAATGTACTGTAAAGAAAACAACTTAATCATACATTCCTGGAAAACACAATTCATCACCCTCACAGCAGGGAAACGAGCAAAGAAAAAATCCCTGTGGTTGGGGCAGGGGGTGTTGAGGGCCGCGGGTGTTGGGTGAATAGATAGTCCAAGTAAACAACCTGAGATATTTGGGATATGACCTCTTGGGTACCCATAACAAGAAATTGATAATTGAAGGTTTTCATAGTAAAGCGGCGTCATGGGTTGCCCAGATGAGAAATTTCAAGTTTGGAAAATTCTCCATTATCCCTCTTGTAAAATTCTATAAGGCGAACATTGTTCCAATGCTAATCTGCAGGGCCGAAATAAACCACAGCGTATTACAGGACTTTTGTCATCTACAGTAATTTATATGGAATAAATCCGCGTTCTTAGATATGAATTAGGCATCATCATTAGAAGCAAACAGTTTGGAAAATAATCTTACTATGTTTTAAATTTCGAAAATCTCAGAGCGACACTGTTCATTCACCGACTTCAACGAAGGGGTGGCATTATTCAAAAATAGTCTAGTGGGCATCGCAGCATGCAAACTGGAAGAGTGGGGTTTGGAGGGAGACCTTCTAAATGATCCACAGGTAACGTATAAACGTAGAGTCTGGCACGCTGATTGGTATAGAACGTGTGATAGCGTGGGTAGCTACAAACTATACCAAACTTTTAAGCCTAGGCCACACAAAGTGTGTGTACCTTACCTCTGTAAATTTCCCTCATGGAAAGTTGACTACACGCTGCTCAGATTCCGGCTGGATATCCTACCCACTATGGCAAACAATGTGAAATGGAAAAAAAAGATCGCTGTCATTTGTAGACCTTGCTTCACTGCCAGGGAAACTATTCAACATCTCCTTCATTGCGAAGCACTGACTGCACAACGAGCAACATGTTTTAAAAAATGTATAAAAGCGGATCGATGTACTACAGGGAAAGTTATATGGAATTTGTGTTGGTCTAAGCTTCCCTACTATTTGAGTAAACCTTTGTACCAATTTTTATCGAATACATTGGTAGAGTGAGGTTTAAATGTGGCTAAACTGTCATGCTTAAATTTTATATGAATGTATTTGAATTTGTGTAAAGGTTTTAACTTTTAAAAATGTATGCAGAATAAAGGAAGTATAGTATCCAGCCTTGCCATCGAACTAGTGCAAAGCCGTAAGTTCATGACGTAATTTGAGCTGTAAACGCGCTACTGGTGTGATAAAAATGTCTTAACTAGATCTGCCTTTAGCCACTTGATTTTATAAGCACGATGCGTGTCCTTCTCGAAAGTCCTGTTAAAACGAGCATTGGCAAAGCCAACAGTTTATGCTTGTGTAACACTCCCTCTGGGATGTTCTTAGCCACTGCTAAGAAAGTAATGAGAGGCAGGCAACTGGGGTCGTGGTAAACTCCTGTCCCCCTTTCAGTAGTGGACATGCCGAAAAGGAAACGCAAAGCCAGTAGTTTTTGGCTTATGTGTAGGCATGGCAGTAATTTGCCCGGCACTGCCATAAAGGCACTACTTAACCATAACATGGCAGCAGCTTAAATATGGTGTAATTTGCTTTTGCTTTTTTAATACACCAGTAGTTCATTGAGTGCTGCAATTAAGCCATTGGCTCTCAGTAGCGATTAGAGATAAAAGCCAGCCTAAGGTTTGCTGTTACTGCTTGATGGAGCTAGCTCAGCGATCTCAAAAGGATGTGTTTTCGTCCAGTATGGGCCACGTAGTGGGTGTCAATGGTCATTGGGATTAGCATGGCCATGGGCAGTCTGTGGTGGGTAAATGATTACCCATGCTTGAAGCGCAGGGTAGGCTTTGTTCTATTGAAGACACGGAGGCAAGCATTATGCTTGACTTTCTTTATTACTGCACTTCAAATTTGTAACGTTTTAAACTCAAACACATTTTGCTTTTTATTCGGATAAGAACTTAGGAAAATCAAAAGGTTTAAGAGTTCAAACCAAACTAGAAATCCCCATAAACCTCGTGAATCTGGTAATCTTGAGGCTACCTCAATGCTCCTCTCAGTGCTCGATCCTCTGTATAAATGTCCTCCCACCCGTGTCCTTTCCTCTGTCTTTTGACAGCAAAACTCTGCACATATTCTGAACATTAACTTTCAAACTCCAAACTCTCCTGCAGTCAACCACTCTGACTTCTCTCCACGGCTAGGGCTACGACTTTGCAGATGATCCTAGCGACAAAGGCTGGTGCAGAGTATAAACTGTATAAACTGACTTCCATTCTGTCTCAAGTTGTCTTCTGTTCTTCTCCTAGGGACAGATGAAAATACAATCGTGAGGGTGGGAATACGCTTGAGTGTTTACATTGTTTAAGCACACATTCAATTACTGCCTCTGTGTATTCTGGGTGGGATATAATGCTTGCTTCTCTAATAGAATCAAGACTACCCTGCGCTATAAGCATGGGCAAACTTCATTCTATGTCAAGACAGCAGTCGAGCATTATGATTGTTCAAAGCTGTCTACCATTCTATTCGCTCTCTGAGACAGGCTTAAAATAAAAGATTGCCTACCAGCTACCAAACAGAAGCATCACCAGTTTCCCTGAGAGTTGAGATCTTTGTCTGGCCATCCGAGGAACAACTGGGAGACATCTTTCACGTCCCAGAGAAGAGTATTTGGGCTCAGGTAGCTTCTCCCATGAGAAAGCGCAGCACTGTGGGATGGTCCCCAACTGGTTTCCCTTCTACCTTATGTCCTGCTGATATCGCGGATCTGTAGACTCCAATCGTCCTGTAGGTGCATCCATCGCGGAATCTCTCTGCTAGGAAATTGAGTATCTGCACTAAAGTTGCCAAAACGGGATCAATACTGTGGACTGAACACCAATCGGACCAACGTTTCCAAGAGGCACCATAGCTCCTAACGGTGGAAGGTGCCCAGGAGTCTCTAATACAGTCGGCAGTGAGCTGCGAAAGGCCTGGCAGTTCCCATCTCTTCCTGAAACTCTGCATGCTATCAGATGAATACTGCCCTCTTCCATCAGCGGGTGCGATTGACCACTGGGACCCAGCAGAATGTTCAGACTGTGAGGAGGTATCCTCGGAAATCCGATGGGAACCATGGTTGGGACTTACATAGCAGGACTACTAAAACCAGTTCTGCTAACTCCTGGCAGACTTTCGCTAGAACTGTCGTCAGCATGACGAAAGGTGGGAACGCATAATAGACTGCTCCTGTCCACTGATGCAAGAATGCGTCTGTTCCCACTGCACCCGGGTCTATCCTCAGGTTGAAGTACTTGGGAGTCTGAGACTTCAAACTGGATGCAAAGAGATCGATGTCTAGGGGGGCCTCACATTTTTTGGAATTGCGCAAATATCTCTGGTGAATTCCAATCTGCTATGACATTCTGTTCCCCCAGTAAGTATTCTGCTGTTATCGCTATGTGATGTTGTAGGCAGTGTTGCTAGAAGTCTTTTGCCAATTCCGCAAGCATCCTGGAAGTGGGCCCTCCTAACTGGTTTATTTACCGCACAGCTGATATGTTCATCTTGTGCAAGATGCAACAATTGGCTCTGTCTTTGAAGGCTTGTATGGCGAAGGACCCTGTCAGGAGTTCTAGGCAGTTCTTTGGCAGACCATTTCCCTCCTGTTTCTAAGTTCTCCCATCTGGCTCTGCTCGCATCTGACTCTATGACCAGGTCTAGCGTATGGCCGAAAATCGCTCGGCCATTCCTGGCTTCCACGTAAGCTTCTTGGTCTAGGGTAATGGATGGTAGCCCAAACCCCTCCGAGGTGTCTGATTTTGAGTCTCTGGCGGTCTGGGAAAGATTACCTGAATTGAGGCCGCTAAGAGACACACTATCCTGGCTAGATCACGAAGCAAAATAAACATCTTCGTAATGACTGACCGGAGTTCTTTTTTTGATGGCTTTGACTTTGTCGGTAGCTCGAGACGCTTTGGTGTCTATAACGAACCCTAAGAACTCTAGTCTCTGAGTGGGACATAGTTCTGATTTGTCGGTTTATAACGAAACAGAGGGCAGATAGTAGGTTACATACCCATGATACTTGGTTCTGCAGAACGGCTGCACTATGGGCTAGAATCAGGATGTCATCTAGGTAAATGATAATCCTGATTCCCTTCTCTCATATGGCCGCTGCTACTGGCCTCATAATCTTGGTGAAGGCAACGCCAGCCCTCTGTTCCATAGAAAACAAAGGAATCTCTTATGATCTACGGCTGTTGGAATGGTAAGATATGCGTCTGAGATCCAGACGAGCCAACCAATCACCTGTTCACAGAAGGTCTTGAAGGGGATGTATCCCTTCCATCCTGAAGTGTCTGTAAGTTAGCCATTCGTTTTAGACTTCAGATTTTTCACTGGCCTTCACTTCTTCCCTCTGCGCACTAAGAACATATTGCTGAGGAACCCGGGCCTCGCTGCACCTCGCGCTGTATGGCGACTTTGCTCCCCCTTCTTAAGAAACCCTCTACCGAGCCTTCTTGCCTGGCTAACTATCAACCAATCTCCATCACTCCTTTCCTGGGCAAACTCCTGGAAAAGCTGGCCATCTCCCAGCTTAATCTTAACACTGCATCTGTTGGTTGTCTCCATGACCATCAGTCTGGCTTCAGAGCTGCCAGAAGCACGGAAACTGCTCTCCTGTACATCTGTGAAGACCTGCTCTCCAACCTCGATTCAAACAGTGGCGCCCCCCTCGTGTCCTCATCTTACTTGATCTCTCTTCTGCCTTTGACGCACTGAACCATGCCATCCTGCTCAACCGTCTCCATCATAACCTGGGTATCACCGATCAGGCCCTGGCTTGGCTGACCACCTTCCTCTCTGATCGACCCTCCCAGGTTCAACTTGAGTCCTTCCTCTCCTCCAGCTCTACTTGTAATGTTCCCCAGGGGTCTAACCTCTCTCCCTGGCTGTTCAACCAATACCTGGCACTTCTTGCCTGTCGAATTGCCGCTCTCTGCCCCAACTTTCAGTGCTAAGCGGATGAGGCTCAACTAATTTTCAGGCTCCCTTCTATCACCTCTTCTCATTCTCTCATCTAAGACTGTCTGCCTGCCATCCAGGAGTGGTGTGCTGCCAATGATCGCTGCCTTAATGCCAGTAAAACTGAGATTCTCCTAATCGGCACACCTGCTCCCTCCTTTCCTGTCCCTCTCTGGCCGGCCCATATTGGTCCTCTTCCGGCTCCCACCCGTGGGGCTAAAAACCGCAGGGTCATCTTCGACTCCACACTTTCCTTCTGTCCTCACATCTCTGAGAAGTCACACTCCCAGCTACACCTCCTCTAAGGTATTGTTCCCTTCCTGTCCCCCCGCACCCCCCCAACCCCCCCCCCCCCACCCTCAAGCTCACCGTCTCCAGAGCTCTGGTTGTCTCTAGGCTGGACAACCGCAACAGCCTCTTTCTAAATCTGCCTACCTCTACTCTCCGCCCTCTTCAACTTATCCAAAACGGGACTGCAAGACTTGTCCTTGGCATCAAGCCCAGGTATCGTATCTCTCCAGGACTGAAATAGCTGCACTGGTTCCCAGTGGCGGTGAGGATGAAGTTCAAAACACTCTGCATTGTCCACAAGGCCTTCTGGGGCCTGGGACCTCAATACCTTCAACTCTCTCTTCCTAAGTATCTTCCTTCTCGAGCTCTTCGCTCATCCACCTCCAACTCCCTCAGGGTTGGTCGTTTCTCCAAGCAGTTAGTTGATGGTAGAGCTCTTTCTTCTGCTGGGGGCTCCCTCTGGAACAGTTTCCCTGGCTCTCTGAAACTTGAGGAGAACCATCTCCGGAAGCACCTAAAGACCTTCCTCTTTGCTTCTGCTTTCTCTCTTCCTCTCCCCTGCTGATCTCCTGGCTGAATCTGAACTTGCACTGGTTACTTGGCTACCCTCTGATCTCGGGCCCAGGTCCCCTCCCCGCCCGTTGCACACTTGCACTAGCCCCCTGGCATCCCTTGCACTTGGAGGGGGGTTGGAGGGGGGCGATTGTTTCTTTATCCCTACAGCCCCTACTAGCACTTGACACCTGATGTCTGCACTGACCATTAGCTGGCCGCACTTTTTTATGGTCTTTACTTACTGTTATCCTATGTACTGCACTGCCCCCTCACCTTCTCCCCCCCCCAACCCCCCCCTGCACTTGTGCAATCTCAATGTCACCTGGCCTAGTAGGATCGTTGTCTGTCTAACCTCTGTCTCCCCTCCCTTGCCTCGTCGCACCTTGAAACACTGGTTTCTGATGTTTGTTAATCTGCTTAGAATCGCTTGCTGTGCATATAGTCTGACATCCAGTGGTAACCAGCGGAGTATTCCATCTTCCCTTTCTAGAATCGAAAGGGGATGTGGACATGGGCGTGCCTATAACACTATCCCTATGTGACGCGTAGTGTACCCAAGATCCCTCCCGCGTTGAGGTCTCAAGATAGTTTTTTTTTTTTTCCGCCCAGCATACTGGTCGCCTTAGGCAAGGTCTCGGACGAGCTCCGCATATTGTCCCCTCGACCTTTGGTTGAATAGTTATAATTTAGATCACCCTATCCATCCCTTATTTCGACGGCTGTTCCAAATTTCTGCCAAAGACCTTCAGAACTTTGGACGGTGATCTAGTTGGCACTGCCGACCACGTGGCCGGGCCTTCCGCAGGCTTACACAGTAGAGAGAGTGGGGTCGGGGTGGACATTTCTGTACAATCTGAGAATGCCTTTCCCTTTCCTTCCTCTTTCCCTTTTGGTCTTCGTCACTCTACCCATCCTCAGCTAGAGGACTCCATTTAGGTTTTGCCCCATTTGTAAAGGCAAATTTCCCTGAAAAGATGACCACAAACAGTGTAACCGTTGCTTGCCCCTCGATCACAACTAAGTAGGATGCGCGGCTTGTAAGCTCCTCCGTCCTAAGACATTAAAGGAGCGCAAAGTCGAGCAGTGGGCGGCCTATGGGATGTCGAAGGCAGAGTTCTCTCCCGCTGCTGCAGCCACCGAATACGACGGCGAGAGTGACTATCAGACCTCTGAACTGGAGGTTGTTGACCTTTCGACAGAATGCTCTCGTGCCACATCGTCTGCCCCCGGCCCCGCGAGGTACGGCTCAGGCACTGCTATGGGGAAGGTACACCCCGGCGACAAAGATGAACATTTACACAGCACTAAACGCACAACCCCAAGTCAATCTTCGTCTAAGTCGAAGACTTCAGCGCCAACAGGTACACCAGAAGCTACGGCGGCACCCGCCGACCATCAGGATTGGCTGCCCTCCTCGCATATGCGCCTAGCAACTGGGCCATCATGAACAAAGGGCGCTACCTCTAATATCCCAGGTTCCGTTGAGATCCATCACAAGAAGGCATCGACAGGGTTCCGGTTCCACGAAGAAGGCGGTCGCCGGAGGCATGGCCGTGGCTCAGCCGAAAAATACTTGTTCACAATCGCAGGCCAAAGCTACGCGCCTCCCGTCTGCGGAAGCCCTTGCCGACAGCATAGCAAGAAGTATTTCTGCCGATTCTCAAACGGCAGTCCGATTCTTCAAGGCCTACGGAAAAGGCCAAGGATCTGTCGAGATCCAAGGATAGCCTAAGGGGAGTACCGGAACCCTCCCATAAGCTGAAAGAGAGGCACAGGGACATCTCACCTCCGTCGGTCCCCCAGGATGAGTTCTCTGAGGGCGAGGAAGGGATGTCCTCGCCGCTGAGACAAAAATCGCGACGTTTTACGACAGAGCGTTTCCAAGAATCTTTTCCACCTCTAGGCCATTCTAGGTCTTCGGTTTGGACTAGCGAGAAATTTGAAAATTGCATGGAAAGGCTGGACAGGTTTGTTTCTGGGTTCAGAACAACCCACACCAAAAAGACCACGGGATGAGAGCCCTTTGGACTCTGTAGCAAAATTCCCAGGGATCTTTGACCCCTCTCTGGAACAGGATATGTACAACTATGACCTCACTGAAGAAGCCATTCCTGCAGACACTCGGGGTGAGGATCAATTCACCAATCCTGAGGATATGCATGATCCCATAAAGGGCTGGGAGGCGAACCCGGATATGGGTGACCCTCAACCATGGCAGTCTCCAGATCCACAAGATCCAGATGCCCTATCTTTGGATTCCCCCCCCAGACCACCCCCACTAGACTACCCACAAGATGACACCCTACAGACAGCTAGTGAGGTTGACGCCTCTCCAGAGCTAGATTTTGGGAATCCGGACCCGGCTGATCATGCGGTTGCATCATAAAGGAGCCTAATGTCCAGAGTAGTAGAGTTTCTAGGATGGAGTAGGCCAGTTCCTTCATTTGAGCAAGAAAGCCTTGCAGACATATTAGACAAAGGTCCTCAATATGACCCTATACTACCATTTCTTTATTTTATATTTTTGGTTAATCAAAGCATTTACAAAGTGCAGTCGCATGACAACAGCAAATGCTTATGAGCTGATATATAAAACTTCAGAGTGATGAAAAAAGTTAGAAAAGAAAAAGATCCTTTCCAAGGATCACCACAAAACCCCAACCAAGCGGGAACGCAACTATTGCAAAGCAACCATCTTTTCTTTTCAGAACTTGCACTGTTGTTGCTGTTACTGAGATCTCATGTCAGCTATCTGTCTGTCCCAAAAAAAACTCTCCGGCACTCCTCCCGAGCCACAAATCTGCTGAATAGTATCTAACCTCCCAGGTGCCCTCGCACTCCATTAGTAGGTGTCTTAATGATTTGCAGTGTCCACAGAGCTTCTTTGCCTAGTCCCCCCCCCCCCCCCCCCCCCCCTGGTTCCTCTTTGCCAGAATTTCCCCAGTATGAGCTATGTTTAACCTGAGTCTCAGTTGTTTCTCACAATTTTATCTGGGAATTTTAGCAGATATTTCGGTAGACATCCTTTTTTTTTTTTTTTTTCTCTAAGGAATAGATTTGGAGGGTTCAGGATCTCTCGAATCACTTGTTTCTAGTGATCTCTTACTTTCAACGGATTTGAAATTTGAGTTTCCAGATTAAAATCAAGCCTATTCAGAGTCTCGCTTGTTTTTCGCTCTAATCAAGAAGTGTCTGAGATCTTGAGCTTTTAAGGTGCTCACTCACATCCACATAGAGTGAGTTCTTCTCTGCAGTAATTTACCGATCTAGTGTGATGTGCTTCCAGTCTGCATGACCCCAGTCATACCAGGCCCAGTTCAAATCGTAAGCTCCAGATCGGGGTACACATCTGGAGACCCAAAGCTCTTATCCAGAGAAGGCCCTGCCAGTTTTTTCCAGTTTGTGTGCCAATGTAACGGTTTTGCTTCCAGACCGTAGAGTAGGACTGGGATTGCTTTTGCCGTGTAGAATCTGATTAGGGGTAGGATGGAAAACCTGCAGTACATTTTCATTTGTGATGTTACTCCATGATTGCCATATCAAATTTACATTTGGCAGGAGAGGCATACATTTTATATCCCAGATACACCAACTCATTGACCCGAGGGATGGTGTTCCCCTCCAAAACCCAGTTTCCATAACAGTTTTCTACCTCGGATGCATGAAAACAAAAATTTTGCATTTTAGGGGGGGTTGATTGAGAGCCCATTTAGGCTAGCATACTCTCCTAGCTTGTTTAGGAGGGGTTGCAGGCCGACTGCCGACCTGTCCAGGAGTACTATGTCATCCGCATAGGCCAGCCAGTGAATCCTCCTTCCATTTATCACTGGGCTGGCCAAAGAAGAGGAATACAGAAATGCTGCCAGATCTGACGGAAAGAGATTGAAGAAAATGGTGCACCCAGACAACCTTGTATCACCCCTCTGAAAACATGTATTAATTCAGAGAAGTGCCCTTGTGCATCCAACCGTAATCTTATATTGGTATTTCCGTGTAGATCGATTAGCATTGTAAATAGTGGTCCAGGAATCCCCCTGCTGCCTAATTTTCACCAGAGCAAGGATCTATCCACATGGTCAAAAGCTTTGAATAGATCTACCCATGCCCCGTAGAGGGGGTATCCACTTTCTCCTTTGACTTTTCGCTTACCAGATTTAGGATCAAACCGTTAAGACTAGTGGACAGTCCCTGTCTAAACCCTGTTTGATGGCACGATAGGATCTGCCTTGTCTCCACCCATTGTGTTAGTTCTATCAGGAGTAGCTTCATGAAGACCTTGCTGTCCATATCAATTTCATGTGGCACTCCAAAAAAGGGTGTGGCAAACTGTGAGGCTCCAGTGTCCATCCCTGCAGTAATTAAAAATCTCACAAATAAATACAGGCCATACAGTAGCGACCCTAGCTACCTGTCAATCCATCCGTCTCCGGAGAGTTTACTAATGCAAGCTTCGTATCCAACATATACCCTGATAGGGATGATAAACATGTTGATTCGTGGGCAAAGAAAGTCTTTTCTGCTAGCCTCATTGCTTTAAAGTCTGATAACTCTTGCAAAATTCACATTCACCCTGTGGGACTGCATAGCGTTGACGGCTGATCACATCCCTGAAGGCGAGATAAGATTCTGCTTCTGTAACCTGGTAAGGAGGCCATGTGTGAGTCTCTGCAATCGGGTCTGGACACTGCTGACCGCATCAGCAGGGCCATGGCGGCAAGCACTGTCATACGCAGATTTGTGTGTTTGACAAAGTCGGGGTTTGCACCTGATGTACAATCTAGACTCCAACATGCCCTTTGAAAGCTCCCATTTATTTGGTAATAAGGCTGACGAAAGCCTTGAGAACCTGCAGACCTCAAAGGCGGCAGCCAAGTCCCTAGGTGCTGCCATCAGGCAGCCACAACCTTTTCACCTCAGCTGATCTTGGAGGGGTAGGTCCTTTCGCTACTACTCAGTTGGAAGAGCGAGAGGGCAGGCTGGTTAAAGGGGTCAAAGAAGATTCCCTCGTGGTGGACGAGGGAGAGGTGCAAAGCTCGCCCAAGCAGCAGCATCTTTACCATCAGCCGCTGCTTCAATTGCTTCAAAACCTCTCTGAAATCTTGACTCCCGACACCCCGGTTGGAGGCACTGTCACAGCATCTGAAAGAATGGCGAGGTATTACTTCAGATGCATGGGCACTGGAAACAGTAGCCCAAGGTTACTGCCTCCCCTTCGTACAGAGACCTCCAGATCATCCATTGGGAAGCGATTCGCTAAATGTTCCAGACCCATTCTTTTTGCAGGAAATTTTGACCCTGCTAGAGACCCATCTTGTCCTTCCTGAGGAACTTGTTCAAGTATCTCGTCCAAAATGCTCACACTTTCTCAGATCCTTCAGGCCCTCCAGCTCCAGGATTCAAGCTGTTGGCGGTTCTTATTTTCAGTTTCGAATTCTGCCATTCCGGCTGACCTCTGCCCCAAGGGTTTTCACCAAGCTGGTGGCTGCGATTCTCAGGAGAGTGTGGATTCATGCCCATCTCTACCTGGATGATTGGTTGATCAGGGCACGTTCACCCAAACAAGCCCTGGAACATTTCAGCGTAACCTGCCACTCTCCACAGACTGGGCTTCTCCCTCAATTACAAGAAGTCCCACATGATACCATCTCAAAGACTCAAGTTCATTGGAGCAGTCCTAGATGCATCCCTGGGAAAAGCCTGCCACCAGAGGTGATGGCACACCACATTCTGCAGATGGTAACCAAATTTCAGAATGCCCAGCATCTTCTGGTCTATGACTGTTTGAGATTGGTCAGCCTCATGGCATCCTGCATTTTTCTGGTGCCAGAGGCTCGCCTGAGAATGAGACCCCTTCAATGAGCTCTCAGGACACAGTAGTCCCAATTCTCATGCAGGATGTCTGATCTACTTCAGGTTCCGAGCAGGGTTGTACAGGATGTTCTGTGGTGGGCCTTCAAGGACTTCTGAAGGGAGAACCTTTTTGGCAACTATGGCCGGCGATCTGACAGTCATCAGTCGTTGGTCTCATCGGAGTCCAAACTACACATCAACCTTTTTGGAGCTGAGGTCGATCAGACTAGCGCTGATGGCCTTTCTGTCCCCTGTACAGGGAAAGAATGTCCTGATTGACAACACAGTGGCCTTGTGCTACCTCAAAAAGAGGTGGTGTAGTGGTCACTACCCCTTTGCAGAGAGGCAATGCAGCATTGGTTCTGGGCAGTTCAAGAAGTAATCTCCCTATCAGCGGTTCATCTAGCTGGAGAGGAGAACACGGTGGCAGACTCTGAGCAGTCTCCCACAAGTGGGAACTAGCTCAGGAAGTCCTTCAAGAGATCTTCAAGAGATCTTCATCCTTTAGGGAACTATTAAGTAGACCTGCTCTAAGAGATGCGTTCATAGTGGACTGAGAGTTCCCACTCCTGTACGCGTTGCCTCCAGTACCTGTCATTCCTCAAGTCATCAGGAGGTTGAGAAAGTTTGGTAAACCCATGATCCTTATTGGGCCAGGAGGACGTGGTACCCAGACCTTCTGGACATGTCCATCTGCCCTCCAATATATTTTCCACAAAGAGAGGACCTTCTCTCGTGAGAGGATGGTCTGGTTCTCCATCCAGAGGTCAAGACACTCAGCCTTCATGCATGGTTTCTGAGAGGCTGAGGTACAAGGATTGGGACCTTCCGGATGACGTAATGGAGATTTTGCTTTCGGCCATAAGGCCAGCAACAAAATGCGTATAGCGCTGCCGTTGGAACAAGTTCTGCAGCTGGTGTAGGGAGAAAGATGTGGACCCTTTTCAATGCGATACACCTACACCGTTATCGTTTCTACTACATTTGGCAAATCTGGGGCTCCAGATTGGAACAGTTGAGGGTTATCTAGCAGCGTTTTCCATAATCGAGCGCACCTCTGAGGAGGCATCCTACTTCAAAGTACCCTTAACACGTTTCTTAAAGGACTCGCACATTTTTTTTTCCCTCCTACACCTTTCCAAATTCCAACTTGGGACCTTCATTTGATTTTGTTTTTGATGTCTGCTCCTTTCGAGAACCTCCATTCCTGCCCTTTAAGGTTGCTAACTTACAAATGTTTTTTTTTAGTAGCGATAACATCAGCCCGCAGGGTCTGTGAGTTGCAAGCCTTATCCTGTAAACCTCAGTTTACTACCTTTTACAAGGATGAGGTTGTCCTGAAGGTCAAATGCTCTTTTCTACCTAATATTGTATCAGATTACCAATTAGCACAAAAAATTGTGCTTCCAGCCTTCTATCCTCCACCTCATCCTGGCAAGGAAGAGGAAAGATTTCATAGACTCAATCCAAGGAGCGCTCTAAGCTACGGCAAACTTAAGACGGCATGACCAACTTTTCATTGGTTATACAGGACACAAACTAGGTCTGTCAGTTACCAAACAAACACTATCCAGATGGATCATATTGGCTATTTCGGAGTGCTACAGGCTAGCTGGGAAAGATGCCCCAGAAGGCTTAAGGGCTCATTCCAGTAGGGGCATGGCAACTTCCTCTGCACTTCAGAGGGGATTTCCAATAAAGTATATCTGCAGAGCAGCTACCTGGACCACCACCCACACGTTTACAAAACATTATTGTTTAGACGCCTCTAACAATGAGGGAAGATTTGGGAAGGCAGTTCTATGCTCCATTCTTGAAAAATAACTCAAATTCGTACTCCCTCCTCCAAAAGAACTTAATACTGCTTTGCAAGTATTATCTTAATATGAGGAATATGTGAGAGTACACTATCTATTCGAAGAACAAGTCACCTAACCCCCTGGTAATGTTCTTTCGACCGGATGTTCCTCCCACGTATTCCTCATCGCCCACCCAACCTACTGCACTGTAGAATTTCGCGCTTCAGATGTTAGCTCTTTTTTTAAGGTCTGATAATTCTCCAGCATGGGGTCTGGCATGGATTCACATGCTCATGAATATTCCCCGTCAGGCTGGTAATCCTCGGTAAAGAAAAAATCAGTATCCGTTTCGTTTCTGATCTGTCATTCTTAGTAGTAACCAATCACTGGTCTCTGGGTCATACTGCCCCCAGCCAATGACTGCCCTCTACCTAAGCTCCTCCCCTGGCAGCCATCCTCAGATTTTTACCGCACGTTCAAGTGTTGGGAGTCCTCGTGCTATAGCTCTCGAGCTTTTACTGCGTTTTGTGATTTTTTTTTTTTTTTTTTTTTTTTTTTTTTTTCAGAGTTTAATTTCATTTTTTCGGTCAATCGAGCCTCGAGCTCCACCGTTTCTACTTCCAATCAACGGGGACCCGTTTCGGAATTTTCTACGCCCCACAAGGGCCAAGTTTTCATCGAGTTAACTTCTTGGAGGATTCCAGAAGATCTTAGGCCTACCTCGTGGACATGGCCCAGGACAAGGGAAGCTTGACACCCGGATCGAAGCTGTTCAGGAACTGCCCTGGATGTGGATTACAGAATGTTCTCAAGGACGATGAGCATTCGAGATGTGTCTACTGCCTTCACGAAGACAAGACTCACGTGGAAAAGGACTGTGCGTTTTGCAAGAACCTGTCGGAACGGACTATGAAGGATCGTCGGACCCGCCTAGCCAGCTGGCTGGAGAAGGGCCCAGCAGGTGAGAAGTCCGAGCGGTCTTCTAAGTCCTGTGAGGGCGCCCCGGCGACGGGGGCCCAACAGAAGGCAGAGCACCGCAAGTCGCGGGAGCGCCGAAGGGTCGGGCTCCTCGGCTGCCAGGCAGGGTGCACTTTCACCGACGCCATCAACCACGACCCAACGCTATGGTTCGGGGAAGAGAAAATCTGAGAACCTGACGAAGCTTCTGGAGAGGCCCCGGTCAATCTCGAAGGTATCAGCTGAGGGGGACCAAGGCGGTGACCCCTCCCCCAAGGTGAAGGCCTCAAGAGCGCCCAAGGTGGTGAAGGCCTTGATTCACCCGGTGAAGGCCTCTATCGAGGGAGTAGCGGCAGCCCTGGTGAAGCCTGTGGAGGCTAACCCAGTGGAAGCGACCTCGGGGCCCAGCGTTTCCCTGCCGCCACGGAGGAAATCCTCTTTTCAGCCCATCGATAAGACCCCAGTGAAAAAAGGGGGGGGGGGCAGTGGCCGACACGGACACAGATACAGCCTCTGAGGAGGAACTGGTTGAAGCCGTGAAGGGCCTCAACAAGAGGTTCAAGGAGGTCCGGTCCCACAGGGGAACCCCCGAGGAGGCGGATGAAGAGAGCGACGGTGGCGCTGGCGAGGCTCCCGTGGAGGAGCAACCATCGCGCCCATCGCAGCCAATGCCCGAGCCTCAGGACAACTTGGTGGCCATTTTGATGGCAATCCAAACCTTCTGCACGGAGATGACGAGATTGCCCCTAACCCCAACGGACGACCCAGCAGAACCGGGCCTGTCGGTAAGCCCTCCAAACAAGTGGAGGAGAGTGCATTCCCCCCTGCCTTTCCAGCCTGTGCGGCCCGCTCAGCCTTCATCTCCTTCCCCAGATCCTAGGGATGACACAGGAACGGATACGGCCGGGACGGATGACGACGGTGGTGACGACAGGATGGGCCTTCCATCACCACTCCCTCGGGCCTCCCCCGCCTGACCAAATTGGCTCCTTCACGCCATGATTGCCAGGGCATCCAAGCTTTTTCGGCTCTGCCCTGAGGAACCGAAGAAGGAAGGTTTCCTCTATCAGCGGCGCGAGGCCAAGAGGAAGACTGTCCTCACGGTACCGTTGATTGACGCTATCTGGGAGGAGGGACTTGCTCTCCTGAAGAACCCGTCCACGACGCCCGCCAAGAGCAATCGGTACGAGAAGAAGTACCGGGTCCCTGATTCTGCCCCTTTATGCCTTGGGGCACAGCCGACCCCGGATTCGATCGTCTCGGCAGCGGCCAAGAAGAAGGCGGCAGGAGCGTCACCCTAAACTTCGACTTTCCCACCCGACAGCGAGGGGAAAGAAGCTGGACGCCATGGGACGAGTCATCTCGTCTGCGGTGACCTCAATTAAGGTGGCCAATGCCCTAGCGATTGTGGCCCGCTACGACAGGGAGCTGTGGTACACGATCGCTCCCCTGCTGGACTTCCTACCGGACGACAAGAGGTCGGAGGCCCGGGAGATCCTGCAGGAAGGTGAGGTGGCATCGGACCACGCCATAACGGTGGCCACGGACATCGCTGGCACCGGATTCCACCAGTTGGGCAACGGTGTTTGCTTTCTACGGCGGGGATGGCTCAAAGCAACTGATTTCCACCAGGACGTGCAAACCAGAGTTTTGGACATGCCCTTCGACGGGAACAACCTGTTTGGAAAAACAGTGGATGGGTCACTTCAGGCCATCAAGACCGACACCGAGACGGCTCGGGCCTTGGGAGTGTTGCAGCAACGACAGCCGCCCTTTCGGAACACCGGAGGCAGACAGGGTGCCTCCAGGGGATCCGGTGGCAGCTCCTCGCTGTACCGCCAGGCGGCCCGCTCCTTGTCGCAGGAGGCCTACAGAGGACGCTGCAAGTCAGGAGGATCTCGTCATCGGCGGCAAGGCTGCCTCCAAGCAGGACTGAACGGGCCGTAGTGTCGGGCCCCCACCTGAGCACCCCGGTGGGAGGCCAGCTGGCGAAGTTCGTCAGCGTGTGGGAGTCCATCTCCACCGACCGTTTGGTGCTGGATGCCCTGGCCCATGGGCACACTCTCGAATTTCGTGCCCCCACATTCCTCCCGTAGCCAGGAAGGAAAATCACGTCCCTCAACTGCTGTTAGAAGTGAGGGGCGATGCTCAAGAAGGGTGCCATCGAGCTTGTCCCGAAGAGGCTCCGGGGTTCCGGAGTATACTCTAGGTACTTCCTCGTCAGAAAGAAGACAGGCGGTTGGCCCCACATCCTGGACCTGCGACAGTTGAACAAATACCTCCAGGCACAAAAATTCAGGTTGGTCACCCTCCAGCACGTGCTGTGACTGCTGGAGCAGGGCGACTTCTTGAATGCTTACTTCCACATCCCCATTCTAAAAGGACACCGAAGGTTTCGCAGATTCGTAGTCCAGGGGCGGCACTACCAATTCAAGGCCCTGCCATTCGGGCTGAAGACGGCACCCAGGGTGTTTACCAAGTACCTCGCACCAGTGGCGGCGCGGCTGCTCACGGATCTGGGATTCACCATCAACTACTCGCAATCCCACCTGGTCCTCTCGCAGGTCGCACTGTTTCTGGGAGCCAAGCTCGAAACAGAGGCACGATTGGCCTCGCCGTGGGAGGAAAGGACGAAGGCCATTTTGGGCAAGGTGCAGCACCTGCTTGCCACGGATGTGGCCAAGGTGAGGTCCTTAAAGTCCCTGCTTAACCTCCATGCTGAATCTGTTGGTAGTCTTCATGACCATCAATCTGGCTTCAGAGCTGCCAGAAGCACGGAAACTGCTCTCCTGAACATCCGTGAAGACCTGCTCTTGAACCTCGATTCCAACACTCCGTGTGTTCTCATTCTGCTCGATCTTTCCTCTGCCTTTGACACTGTCAACCATGCCATCCTGCTCAATCGTCTCCGGGAAAACCTGGGTATCACTGGTCAGGCTCTGGCGTGGCTGACCTTTTTCCTTTTAAATCGACCCTCCCAGGTCCAACTGGGGTCCTTCCTCTCCGACATCTTTTTCTCCACCTGTGGTGTCCCCCAGGGATCTAATCTCTCTCCCTGGCTGTTCAACCAGTATCTGGCACTCCTTGCCCACCGCATCGCCGCTCTCTGCCCTAATTTCCAGTGCTATGCGGACGATACCCAGCTCATTTTCAGGCTACCCTCGGCCTCCCCCTCTCCTTCCCTCATCTCTGACTGTCTGTCTGCTATCCGAGAATGGTGTGCCGCCAATGACCTCTGCCTTAATGCCAGTAAGACTGAGATTCTACTCATCGGTACTCCCACTCCCTCCTTCCCTGCAGCTCTCTGGCCTGCCTCCCTTGGCCCCCTCCCTGCTCCTACCTGCAAGGCAAAAAACCTTGGGCATCTTCGACTCCACACTCTCCTTCTCTCCTCATATTTCTGACGTCGCCAAGAGGTCACACTACCAGCTGCACCTCCTCAGAGGTATTCTTCCCTTCCTCTCCTTCCCCCAGAAGCTCACTGCCTCCCGAGCCCTGGTTCTCTCTAGGCTGGACTACTGTAACAGCCTCTATCTTAATCTGCCTGCCTCCACTCTCCGCAACTCATCCAGAACAGAACTGCGAGACTTGTCCTTGGCCTCAAGCCCAGGGACCGTATCTCTCCAGGACTGAAATCTCTACACTGGCTCCCAGTGGCTGCAAGGATAAAGTTCAAAACCCTCTGCATTGTCCACAAGGCCTTCTGGGGCCTGGGTCCTAAATACCTTCAACTCTCTCTTCCCAAATATCTTCCTTCCCGAGCCCTTCGCTCATCCGCCTCCAATTCCCTCAGGGTTAGCCGCTTCTCGAAGCAACGAGCTGGGGGTAGATCTCTCTCCGCGGCAGGGGCCTCCCTCTGGAACAGCCTTCCTGCCTCCCTGAAACTTGAGGAGAACCATCTCCGGTTCCGGAAGCACCTCAAAACCTTCCTCTTTGCTTCTGCTTTCTCTCTCCCTCTCCCCTGCTGAACAGCCAATTAATTCTTCACTGAAACTGCACTTATCCTGCAACTGGACCACTCTAAACGGCCTCGGTCCTGGGCCCAGCCACTCTCCTCTTGCACTGATGCCCTGGAACCCCTTTGCACTGCGGGACTGTCTCTGTATCCCTACAGCCCCCCCCCTTTCCCCAGCACTTGCTCTGCACGTCGCACTTGCCACCAGCTGGCCCTATTTATTTATTACTTTACGCCACTTACCTTGTACTGCACTTCCCCCCGCCCCCCCTCCCCTTCCCCTTGCACTTTCCCCCCTCCCCTGCACTTGCGCGATCTGAATGACACCTGGCCTAGTAGGATCGTTGTCTGTCTCCCCTTGTCCCTCCCCTCCCTCGTCGCGCCTTGAAACACCTGTGTATAGGCGCGTTACAAATATCATATCATATCATGTCTTCATGCATCTACCTGGTGCGCCTGTGCAGGTTACGGATGCGTCCTCTACAAGAGTTCCTCGACGCCCGTTGGATACAAGCGACGGGCAGCTTCGAGGACAGGATCCCGCTCGACGAGGTTTTCCGCCGAGCGATTCGATGGTGGGGCGCCCGCGCACAACTCGCGGAGGGCAAGGACTTTCAGACCCCGGTGCATCAGGAGACGGTGACGACGGATGCTACCCTGGAGGGGTGGGGAGCACACACCGGAGATCTGCACGCGAGAGGCCTTTGGCTCCTGGAGAAGTTTCTCCACATCAATATCCTGGAACTCTGAGCAGTGTTCTGGGCCCTCCTGTCGTTTCTCCGTCCCTCAAGGGCAAGGTGGTGAGGATCTTCACTGACAACACCACCACAATGTTCTACATCCAGAAGCAGGGAGGCACCAGGTCCCCAGCCCTGTCCAAGGAGGCCCAGAATCTGTGGTACTGGGCTGTCGCCCAGGGGGATGTTTCTGGTGCCCTTCCATCTAGCAGGAATAAAGAACGTCATCACTGACTCACTCAGCAGGGAGCTGCGCTCGTGCCACGAGTGGGAGCTGCGTCAGGATCAGGTGGATCAACTTTTGTAACGATGGGGCAAACCCCAGATCGACCTGTTTGCGACGAACTCCAAGAGCCAGAGGTTTGTCAGCAGGTTTCCCCAGCCGAGGAGCATGGGCGATGCTTTCTCGTTCCCCTGGGACGGCCTGTTCCTGTATGCGTTCCCGCCGTTGCTACTACGACTTGTCAACCAGCTCAAGAGGTCCCAGTGCAGAATGATCCTCGTCGCACCGGCGTGGCCAAGACAGATCTGGTTCCCGGACTTTCTGGACATGTCAGCGTCCCCACCAGTCAAGCTGTCGACGGACGCAGATCCTTCTCCAGAGAAGGAGGCGTCATCCTTCATCACAACCTGGAGTGGCTGAACCTGCAGGCCTGGCTCCTGCAGCACTAGAGTTTGGAGGGTACGATATCCCGGCAGACTGCAAGGAGGTGCTTGCAAAGGCCAGGGCGTCCTCAATTGCTACGGCCACAAGTGGAAGAGGTTCTCTGTCTGGTGCCGTGCACAGAAGATTAACCTGCTGCGGATCACGGCCCCTCAAGTGCTTCTGTACCTGCTGTCGCTGGCCAAGGCTGGACTAGCTCCTGCTTCCATCAAGATACATTTGGCAGCGATTTCCCAATACACCAGAACTACGGGACAGTCATCCCTGTGGTCTCATCGCCTGGTGAAGGAATTTATGAAGGGACTGTTCCGATCGTTCCCGCCGATGAAGGCTCCGGCCCCGGCGTGGGAACTGAACGTAGTGCTGACCAGGCTCATATACTTGACTTTCCACGAGACGAGGGTAGTGCTAAGGATGCACCCCTCCTTCATGCCCATGGTGCCGTCGGACTTCCACCTCAACGAGCCCTTGGTGTTGCCAGTTTTCTTCCCATCGCCGGCCGAGAGGACTTTGCACTCGCTGGATGTAGCTAGAGCGCTGAAGTTCTACGTGGACCGCACAAAGTTTTCGGAAGACATCATAGCTTTTTGTGAACTTTGGGCCTGTGAACCAAGGGAAGGCCCTCTCGAAGGCTTCCATTTCCAGATGGCTCTCCGGCTGCATCATGCACTGTCACCGGTTGGCATACCGACCGTTGCCCGGATGTCCGAGAGCCCATTCGACCAGAGCGATTGCTGCTACGGCGTTCTTGTCTGGTGTGCCCCTACTGGACATCTGCAGGGCTGCTACGTGTAGGTCGACGCACACCTTCACGAGATTCTACTGCGTCGATCGGGACTCCAGGGAGGAGTCTGGGTCGGCCAAGCAGTGCAGCGCAACCTGTTCGCCTGAAGGTGGGCCTGGTGAGGAGGTAAGGGTTGCTTAATGTTGAGTCTATGTAATGCTTTATGTTGAGCCTTTGCCACCTCCCGTGGTTGTGCATGTGTGTACTTCTATGTATTCTTATATTCATGAGCATGTGAATCTATGCCAGACACCATGCTGGAGAAGGAACAAGTTACTACTTACCTGTAACTGTTGTTCTCCAGCATGGGTCTGGCATGGATTCACATGCGAACCCTCCCTCTTACCCCTCTGCGGCTCTCAACTTGGTCATACTGCCACTTTGCGTGCTAACAAATATGATGTTTGCCAGGGGAGGGGCTTAGGTAGAGGGCAGTCATTGGCTGGGTGCAGTATGACCCTGAGACCAGTGATTGGTTACTACTAAGAAAGACAGATGAGAAACAAAACTGATACTGATTTTTTTTTTTCTTTACCGACGACAGCCTGACGGGGAATATTCATGAGCATGTGAATCCATGCCAAACCCATGTTGGAGAACAGTTACAGGTAAATAACTTGTTCCTTAAAGGCACTTGTCAATGGCGGTAATGCTACATATGAGTGGCTAAAAACAGAACTGAAGCCAACGTGCACTGCGCGTGGTATATGTTCTTGACGATGACGCCAACCGAGATGGAAGTCCTAGAGGGACATCGGGGTCGACCATCTCAATGCACAGCGCCCTCTGCCAAGAAGAAAAATTCTGAAGCCGGAAACTCGGATATCATAAGATGAGGAATACATGGGAGGCACATCCAGTCGAAAGAACGTTACCAGCGGTATGGAACTTGTTCTCCTTTGTGCTGCTTTCATTTAGCAACAGTATCCTTATTTGATATTGCTTTGTTTACCATAGTTCTCTTTCAGCTCACTTTTCTTATATTCTGTGTTGCTTAACATTTGGCTTTTGACCGTTTTGTTCCTTTCGATTGCCCTTACTTGACAAGTGCAAACGGACACTTAAACTGCTGCCATGTTTTTTCATGCCAAAGCTGCCTTGGACCCTGTTACGAATGACACTGGTTTGTCCTGTTTGTACAAAGGAGCGGTTTAAGGAATACAGGAGAGATTTAAGGAATACAGGGATGGTCTCCATTGGTGGGATTGATGAAACACTTTTGCAGGTAAGCGCACAGAGGTTCTGGTCACGTGCTAAGCCAGGTGGTCATCTCAATCGACACATTCATCGTAAAGGTTTGCAGGGCGTTCAGTCTGGCGGACAGCCTTTCCCAGTGGAAGGTCTAAGGTGAGGGTTATGGAAGACTGTGGCAGATGACACATGAAGTGACCTATAGAGGGCGGGAGTCTGGTTGTTGAGGTCTCTTCCTTAAGGTGAAGAGATCCATGGTGGAGGCAGCCTTTGGCTTCAAGGAGCTTCGGGTTTATCAATTATAAATGATTAAAGGTTAGTGGCACATTGTTCCAGTTGAGCTACATTAATATTGCCCTCAATTTTGTGCGAGTGACCAAGCATAGCGGGAGATTGACTCGACCTAAAAGGATTCAGGGAGTCTTTGGGTATGGATTCTCTCCATGGTGTAGTTTACAGCACAATTTGAGCACACTTTGGTAAACTCTGACATAACTTATTAGAAAATCCAGGAGATGCCAGGTTCACAGGTACACTTTACAACACATTTAAATCATGCTGTTGCCTACAATAGGACAGCATGTAAAACTTGTCATAATGCCTGTGCTCACATTACAAGCAGATGGCATGTTTAGTCTGTTCTCAGTCACTCAAGAGCTTCAAGTCCTCTACATTAAAAAAAATTAAAGTACAAATTGAGTTGAAGGATTATTTCCATGCTATGTTTATTCCTATGTAGGATCGTTGTCTGTCTTCCACTGTTTCCCCTCCCTTGCCTCGTCGCGCCTTGAAACACTTGTGTATAGGCGCGTTATAAATGCCATATATCATTCCTGCCGCCTTGCGGGTGCAGGAAAGGGGGGGGCAATCTTCTCATGCTGCTAATGTCTTGTTTCTCATGACCCTGGGATGCACGTAGATCTGCTTAGAGACAATCCAAAGTTCTTTGGAGGACAAAGGGTCGATTCTAGGAGTTTGCACCAGTTACGCTATGGAATGTCCCACAGTGACTTTATGCACACTAGGTCATTTCCTTTGGCATGTCTACAGTCTCTCTACCTCGCAGCAGCCCCAGAGCTGCATACATGCACTCTGTGCCCCAGAAAAAGAATGCTTAGAAATAGATGCGCAGGCTGCGCTCAGGGTACTTTCAGGTCTGAATAGTCCCTCTCCTCCCTCTAATGTAACCCGTCCCCTTTCAGCTCCAGGATGCTTGGAGATCATGAACTGGCAGCGGTGCATGGTGTACATCCCAGAAAAAAATACAGCCCCTCCCAATCAAATAAGCTGGAAGAGTTGGATATCAAGCACTATATGAATCGCTTACAGGGATACAGCAGTTTGGACAATCCAGATACCATGCGCTCAGGCAACTACATAATTGATGGTCTGGGTTCTAGCTGCAAACTGGATTGACGAAGGCCTTGCCCACTACCTTCAATAAATGACATTTAGAATAAACCCTAGGTCTCAAGAATTGTGCTCACCCAACAATATATTGTAGAGAGGATTTTAATAACTTAATGAACATTAATCGTATAGTTCTGTAAATATAGCCTGGTGTCCTCAGGGACAGATGCTCATTTTACTCGAATATACACTTCATCAAAGATGCAATGTGTGCGAGTCGAGGGATTCTGTGTGTGTGAATACAGGTGGGGTGGCCAAATGTGCAGTGGTTGCCTGATTTGGATTGTTGTCCTGTTTATAGTTGTATACAGAGCATGAAAATTACTTAAGTCAAATCCCTAGTAAGACTCTGCCCCGAATTTGCTGTCTCCACCAGGCTAATACATTTCTTGGGGTGCTCCTATGCACAACAGAAACCGAGTATAATAAAAGGACCACGTTTCAATATAGCACTTTATGAAATGCCCTTCTAAGCGCTGGAAGTATAAGTGCTTTCTTCCAAATTAATTTTACCCAGCGTAACAACCTGGAACGTATGACGGGCTGTGTAAGCCATGTGGGGATTCACACCTGTGCCATGTAGTCTGAAAAAGATCTGCAGCAAGTGGTTACATTCTGAGCAGGCTCCTTGCTACTGCATGAAGGGAGTGGGGTACCGAGCCTGTAGGGAAATTGGAAAACTTCCCAACATGTCGGTATCTGAGAGACCTTTGGGGCAGGGACATAGACAGAATCAAACGCTAGCAGGTGAATGCGTGCCTGAGGCATTTCCACTTCCCTTTCCGAAATCTCCTGGACTCTCTATTCACCAAGTCTTTGTCAAGGCTTGGAGAGCTGAGCTTCTTGTGACTGCAGCTAACGGAGGGCAGTTCATTTCTGACAAAGTAGAGGATTCCCTCAAGCAGGAATGAGCCAAACTCCTTACTCCAGGACACTGCAGGGCAGACTATGTACACTGTCATGCGTGTCTATCATAAAATTATACCTGTTCTGGTGTGTGTTCCTCTGTATGTGTGTTCAGGCAGTCATCTGATTCTACCCACACATGCAAATTCAAACAAAATAAAACACCCGTTGACTCATCATCTAAAAATTAGACACATCACCTCTTCAGGAAACTTTATACTCGTACGTCCCGTCCCCTTTCCTCCATACTTATGGGACATTCTTCCGTCCTGTGGGACGGGACCAGAGCACTTTGTAAAGCATATATTTTTATTTTTTTATTTTTTACAAAAATCCTTTGTCCCTCCTTTCTTTCTACGCGGGGCACGGCATGCGGCCGTAACCCCGCCCATCTCGGCTCTGCATCGCCCATCAGTCCTTTTCTCTGCTCGTTCGGGACTGGACGCACTTGCATCTGCATAAGAATTTCTTCCTTTTTTTTTTTCCTCTTCTCTGGCTCTCGCTAGCGATTGTGTACTAGTCTGTCGTTCAAACTAGACTTTCCAGATTGTTCATCGTGTCATCCGAGCTTCGCAAGGGCGGATCCCCATCCTTTTTAGAGTGTTTGGGACCGGGTCACCGTTGGGACTCCTGTTTCTATTGTGACTCCCTTTCGGTCCGGGCACTTCAACGTCGGTTAGAGCGGTGGGAGGAGGTGTTCCAGCGAACTCCTCCTTTGCATTTTCAATCTTTCATCGACGAAAAGAAGAAACGCCCGGTAAGTACTTTACTTTTCAGAGCACCCCGGCCAGGAGACACCTTCCCGGTCCGGGAGGAGCGTCGACCGCTCTATCACCGGGGCTTGCCCCGAGGTGCCTTCGGGGCCTAATAAGTGTACCGGAGATTTCTCTGGGGGGTCTCCTTAAGGAGCCTGTGGATACCGGAGCACGCTCCGAGGCCCCTCTTGTGGGGGCTGCTTGTAGAACTAGTTCTAGTGAGTCATGGGGTACCAGAGCTCGCTCTGAGGCCTCTTCAGTTTCCCTCGGAAGTACCCAGGTGTGCCACGAGGCCTCGGCTGGGCTTGGTATTACCGAACGCATGTTCGAGGCCCGTAGTGGAAAGGATGTGACCGGACTTGGGTCTGAGGTCCCTCGTACAGAGGCTAAGGAAACCAACATATCTGAGAGGCCTGAGAAGGCCTTATCGGGGAAGGCTGTTTCTCACTGTTCCCGCTCTTGTGGCGATGCCAGAACTGTTGAGGGGGCAAGGATTGGAAGTTCTTCCTTTACCGGCAGTGCCGAGTTCCTTCCTGTGAAGGCTCGCGCCTTGAATTACTTGTGTATAGGCGCGTTATAAATGCCATATCATATAAGGCTTGTTTGGCTCTTGGTATGTCGCAGAAACATTCCAGGCCACATAGTACTGGCTCAGCTGGGGGTTCCTTGTGTAAAGGCTAAAATAAAGACCCCTGATCCGTCGGGGACCCCTGCCTTACTTCCACACGTGTCGCAGTTCCCCCTCAGGTGATGGCAAAATGGTGGCTGTTCCAGCCACGACTACGGCTGCCATTTTAGGTGCTTCTCCCACAACTACGCCATCGGCCTCAGGTGTGGGGAGCGGTTCTGTAGGTGAAAATAAGGTTCCTTTTGCGCACCCGTTCCGTCCAGTTTATGAGTGGAACGCGCGGTTGCCCTTTCTGTATAATATCTGGCTGCCTGTGGATTCAGCACCCTTGATTTATGTGGATACCTCGGGGGATGGACTGGCTTGGCAACCCTCCCCGCTGCGTCCGTGGAATTATCCCCCTCATTAGAGGACTTCTCCGGCAGCTCCAAAGCTTTCTCCGGAGGACTCCTTTTTCGGCAAATTTCAGGTGCTCATGCCTACTGACCCCATGACGAAGTATTTCAAGGGTCTTTTTAGGGAGATATGCCTGCCTCCGGCTCCACCCGTGCCTCTGGTAGTTCCGCTGGTGCCACCGTTGCCTACAGTGCCTCCCCGACACATCTGCCCTTGCCCCGTTGTCCCCCGTGGACAAGGCGGTGCCTGACGCGGTTCAGCAGGACCCTGACCCGTCATATGATACGCAGGGCGATCAGGACAGCGACAGCGAAGACCAGCCCTGCTCTATTAGAGCTTTTCATGACCGGGTACTGGACATGATGTGCCTATCAGTCCAGTACCTGAGGCACCTGCTCCGCAGGAGGGAGTGCTTTTTGGGGGCATTCACCTTGTCTCCTGAGCGTACCGGCCTGTTCTTGCAGACGGACGTTTTGGCCGAGGTCCGTAGAGTCTGGGAAAAACCACACTCTGAACTTTTCGTCAATAAGAAAATTGACGCATGATACAGGCTGCATTCTTTGGAAGAGGTGGCCCAAGCATCTTGTCCGCCCCCTTCTCCATAGTGGTGGCTGCGACCACTTTACAGACCAGGCCTGCATCATCCTCTTCTACGATGGCTACTCAAGTCCTGGGGAGAGAGGACAAGCTCCTCGACTCCCTTGGGAGGAAGATCTTTGCTAACTCGGCCCTGCAGCTCCGGCAGGCCAATGCGGAACTGGTGTTAGCGTGGGCGAATATGAAGATGTGGAAAGGTCTGTCGGAGTTCGAGAAGTTCATTCCGGTCGAAGCTGGAAGACTTTAAGGCGGGATTGTCCGATGCCAGGGTCTTGGCCCAGGATCTGCTGGAGGCTGTGGCTCATCACGTCGACACTTGCTCGGGGCCTTATGCTCGGAGTTGATACCTCTCGACAGGCTTCGTTGCATGTCACCAAGTTCTCAAAGGAGGTGTAGGATAAGCTGTTGGAACTGCCGTTTGACGGTAAGGAGCTTTTCCATTCCACAACGGATGTGGAGCTGACCAAAACGAAGGACAGCACCCAGACTGCTAAATCCTTATCCGTCCTGGTTAAAACACCTTTCAGAACCCAGAGACCATTGTCGCAAAGCCGGCCCTCCTCGGGTTTTAGAGGTTTCCTAGATCGGAAATCCAGCAGAGTGGATACCCCTTTGGGCAATTCCCGCCAGAGGCAGCAACGAACGCTGGTTTTCTTTTGCTCCTCAGCCTGCTCCTCAGGTTCAGGTGGTAACACCAGTGAAAAGCCTGCCAAATGAGGGTTCTCCGCGCTCGCACGAATCCCCGGTGGGAGGACGCATTGCGTCTCATTGGGCGGCGTGGCAGACCAGCATCGAGGACCGGTGGATCTTGTCAGTCGCTCGGGCGGGCTTCCGCTTACCCTTACCGCCTACACCACCCTCCAACCCTCCTTTCCAGCAGTCCGGGTCGCCCTCCCTCAAGGCCGAGGTTCAGAAGTTGCTGGACCTCAAAGCTGTGGAACCCGTTCCCCCTAGGGGAGCGAGGGCAGGGCTTCTACTCCAGACTGTGCCCAAACCCAACAAGGCTGGCCTGCACACCATCCTAGACCTTTCCCAGTTCAATTCTTTTCCTACCCCAAGAGAAATTCAAGATCACACCTGGCCAGATAAGGTCCACTTTGCAGATAGGCTATTGGCTCAGCGTGGTGGACCTTCAGGATGCGTACATGCACATTCTGATCTGGAATCCACACATGAGATCTCCCTTTATCTGTGTGAGTGTAGCACTTCCAATTTCGGGTGCTTCCTTTTGGCCTCAGCTCGGCGTCGCGTGTCTTTACGAAGATGTCGGTGATTGCGGCCTATCTTCGTCTGCAGGGTATCCATGTGTATTCGTATTTGGACGACTGGCTCTTGTGCAGCCCTTGCCCGTTGAAAGCCGCGTGCAATCTTCAGTCTCTCCTCCAGCTCCTGTTCCATCTCGGGCTGTCGGTGAACTGGCGAATCTTCCATGACGGTCTCAGGACTTGATTTTCCTGGGTTTTCGCAGGAATACGATCGACTGCAGAGTTTACCTGATCGGGGACAGAATGGCGGATCTGTTAACCACGTGTCAGATGTTTGCACAGTCGGAGAGCATGTCGGCCTGGTGGTGCCAGAGGCTTCTGGGCCTCATGTGTTTTGGCTCTACCTCTCGCTAGTCTCAAGATGAGGCGGACTTGGATGGCTCTTCAGAGTTCTTGGCGTCAGGCTGTGGATCCTGACTCCAAGTTGATTTTGATTCCGGCTTCCATAAGAGCGGACCTGGAGTGGTGGTCGTCTCTCAGCAACCTGTCGGTGGGGGTGGGGGTTTCAGGACCCAGCCCCTATGGTAACGCTCACAACAGACTCTGCGACGTTGGATCTTCTTCAGTCTCGGATCTTTGGTCGCCTCAGGACAAGCTCCTTCACATAAATCATCTGGAGCTTCTGGCGATCTTCCTAGCGCTCAAGGCGTTTAGACCGATCATTGCCAACAAAGTGGTCCGTATTCGCACGGACAATGTGGTGTCAATGTATTACAACAACGAGCAAGGGGGCACCACGTCTCCCCCTCTCGTGGACCTGTCCATCCAGATTTGGGAGTGGGTGGTTCGTCATGGTGTCTGGCTGGTGGCAGTGCACATTCTGGGCCAGCTGAACATCACAGCAGATGCTCAGTCGCCGGACAATGGTCCGCTACGAATGGGAGCTGAAGGCGGAGATCCTCTCGTGGCTTTTCCTGCATTGGGGCACCCCGGAGGTGGACTTCTTCGCAACAGCGGCAAACGAGAAACTTCCTCTGTATGCGTCCAGAAATGGTCTGGGAGCCTCCTCGCTGGGGGATGTGCTTGAGATTCCTTGGCACAAAATGAGGGTCTATGCTTTCACGCCTCTGCCTCTGATTCATTGGACGATTTGCAAGCTGAAGAACACAGTGAACTGTTCTCTTCTGCTTATAGTGGTGGCCGGCTAGGCTCTGGTTCTCAGAACTTCAACACCTGTCGGTGTGTGCACCGATCAGCCTGCCCGTGACTCCCGGTCTTCTTCACCAGGGGGGATCAGCAGCTGTGGCATTCCCCCCCCCAATCGTTCAGCTTGCCGGTATGGTGCCTGAGTTCAGGTCCTTCGAACATATCAACCTGCCTGCGGATAACACGTGCATTATTGAAGCAGCCAGGAAACCCCCGACTAGGTCTCAGTATGGAAGAAATGGATTAGGTTCTGTCATTGGTGCTTAGACAAACAGCTGGACCCAAGGGTGGCTACGATTGACACTGTGCTGTCCTTCGTGTCCCACATAGCAGAGTCGGGCATTAACTTCTGCATGACAGAACGTGATCTTTCGGCGGTATCCGCCTACCTATCTACGGACCAATGCTCTTACTCTGTCCAATCCAGTGGTTAAGTCATTTTGCAGGTTTGATGCGCCTTTATCCCCCGGTTCGTGAACCGCACCCGGCTTGGGATCTCAATGTGGTCCTTACGGCGTTGTGCCATAATCCCTTCGAACCAATGGCCACGGTGGACCTTAAACACCTGTTGTGGAAGGTGTCCTATTTGATTGCCGTTACTTCAGCAAGCCGTGTGAGTGAGCTCCAGGTTTTGTCGGTGGGGCATCCCTTCTTGGTTTTTTACAAGGATAAGGTGCTCCTACGGACAAACCCTGCTTTCCTGCCGAAGGTGGCCTCTGATTTCCATCTGATAATCTCCCTGCCAGTCTTTTTTTTCCGAACACCGTTTCAGAAGCAGGAAGGGTTCTGCATTGCCTGGATGTTAGAAGGGCTCTTAAGTTCTATCTGGACACAACATCCGAATTCAGGAGCTCTTCTCAACTGTTGGTGACCTTTGGTAATCCACAAGGTAAGCAGGCCTCTAAGGAGACTATCTCCAGATGGATCTCTGCCTGTATTAGTCTTACACTATCCAAGGACTGCAGCCTCATGTATTCATCCACACCTGGTGTGGGGCAAGGCAGCCGCAGTTGCCTTTCAGAAATATGTCCCCTGGGAGACCATCGCAAAGGCGGCTACTTTGGCCTCCCCATCGGCTTTCTGTAAACATTGTCTAGATCTGAGCTCCCGATCTGATGCTCAGTTCGGCCAGGCTGTGCTGAAGAACCTTTTTCAGTAAGGGGTTTTCATTCACCCGTAGTTCCTATGAGGAGTGCTTGGGGAATCTCCCATAAGTATGGAGGAAAGGGGACGGGACGTATGAGTATAACCAGGTTACTCACCGTAGTGACCACCTTACTCCTAGTCCCCTTTACTCCATACGCCCGCCGTCCCCTCTAAGGTTCCTCTGTTATTGCTTAAGGGTCTCTGACCTGGCGATAGAAAAGGACTGATGGGCGATGTGCTGGGTGGAGCCGAGATGGGCGGGGTTACGGAGAGAGAGTATGGAAAAATAAAAAATTGTAATTTTTTTTGATGCTTTACAAAGTGCTCCGGTCCCGTCCCACAGGACGGAGGAATGTTCCAAAAGTATGGAGGTAAGGGGACTATGGACTAGGAGTAAGGTGGTCACTACGGTGAGTAACCTGGCTAGTCTTGCCGTAGCCCTATGTCTCCCTCTGGGCTGTCTTCTGCATGCAAGTAGCATGACGAGCAGACTATGTTTAGTGCGCCGACTCTGGGGACACATGCAGGTAGCTTGGCATAGTTTAATGAATGTTGCTTCCAGTGCAGACGCTTTACCAGCATGTTTGTTTTCACTTACAGAACAAGAGTAGTCAGCTAGAACCTGGAAAGGAGCAGACGTGAAGTACACTGAAGCTGGGACCGGAGCACTTTTGCTACCGGGCTGTTGGCCTGTACCACGTTGTCGTGAAGGAAGGCTTTCTTTTTTCGTATCCTGGTTGTACAGAAGCTTTTCAATTATCTTAAGCAGGAATAGTTCTTTGTTGGGTCCCTGGATTTTGCACCTGCGGCGCTCTAGTGCTCTGATTTTTCTTTTTAAAAGAGAAAGTATGGAAACAAACCAGAATCTTGTTTTTTGATTTTTATTTTACCTATGATCGTAGCTAGGAGGTCCAAAGGGCTGCAAAGTTGATGGATAGGTTGGAGATCATCCCGTGAGAAGGGGGTTCAGCAGGCACAGATCTGTACTTGCCCATTTCATAGGTTTTACTTGGAGCCCAGTGCAAAGAGTAGAAGGAACTGTAACGTCTGAGTTTAGTCAAGCTTGTTAACTAGTAGAGGTGGTCGGTCCATGTACAAGGACTGATGTGAATTGTAGGGAAAAGTGCGTGCTTGAAGGTAAGCACTGCGTCCAAGATGTGGTGCTCGTTCAGCCGGAGGTCCAAACTTTCATTGCCAATGTTTCACAGTGGTTGAGGAATGCTGTCGTACCGATGTTAGTAGGACAGTGCAAACCCCCCCCCCCTCACCCTCAGTCGGTTGCCCTCATGTAAGCCGAGTGAACAATACCTTAATTGTTCAATGCCATTCTGCTGCATAGTTTGATCCTGAAAACCACCTGGCACTCAACATCAAAAAGAATAAGACATGAGATTCAAGGTCCATGAAGCTGCTTGACAACCCCCGTCCAGGCATACAGTAGTGGGAGTTTGGGGGATGTAGTTTATTAGGTGAATCTCTGGTCGCACTGGTTTCGGGATGGTGCACCACAGCAAAGCGTTCAAAAATGCACTTTAGAAATGAAGCAATGTTATCCAAAGATGAGGTAACAGTACGATGACAGGATTCCAAATAAAGAATTGTTCTTACCAGTGTTATTCCCCAGGAGAAAGGAAGCACTTTAATGAAGGATTTCAAGAGTCCGTGGTCAAAAGTTTGATATTCAAACGGGAAGTAAATCACAATCCAGGAGTCCAGGAGCAGGCGAAAGGTCTGGTACACGGGCGGTCAGCAAACACAACAAAATCACAATCCAGGAGTCCAGGCAGCAAGCAAGTGGTCTGGTACACAGATGTTCAGCAAAGAAACCAAGTAGAAACCCGAAGTAGAAGTCTGTGTGCACGCAAGGGCGGTACATGGGAGGGGGGGGAGAAACGGGAGACCTCCGGAATTAAGGTACAAAAGGAGCACTTCAGAAAATGCCGGTTGTAACTATAAACAGAAGCAGCATTCTGAAAACCGCTGTGGTTTAAATACAACAAGGAGGACTGACATATTCGAAAATGAGGCTCCCGTATTAACGCCGGGAACTACAATCCTAAACAGGTTTTCTGGGAAATGTAGTTTGTTGAAGCTATTCTCCAGGGCTGCCAGCGTGAGAAAAAAGGTGCAGGACGGCGCCGTAGCCCCTTATGAAGAACAACCACTTTCTTGTCCCTCTTTCTGGCCTTACATGGAGCTCCCCAACTGTCCTTATTAACACGGGAGACTGAAGAGGCACGGGGCAGACCCCGGGGAGTGTTATGTGACGAAGATCGAGGTGCAACACTGTATTAACATGACTCTTCCTTGGTCTATGCTCAATAGTGAAGTCTAGCCCTTGCAGGCTAATGGACCACCTGAACAGGGGTTTTCACCCTTCATCTAAATAAGCCACTTTAAGGGTTTATGGTCAGTTTGGACCTTAAGGTACACCCTATAAGGTAAGCCCAAAAACGGCTAAGGATCCAAACTATACTGAAACATTCATTTTCAACAGTAGCCCACCTAAGTTCTCTACCTTGAGTGGCCTACTGATGAAGATGATGGGATGTTACCTCCCTTGTCATCTAACTGGGACAAGACGGCTCCAATTCCGGTGTCACAGGCATCCGTCTGAACAATAAAGTGTTTGCTGTAATCAGTACACAACACATGTGCCCTACAGACTTTCCTCCAAGCCAACACAGGCCCTCTGGCAGTCTTCTGTCCAGTTAACCTTCCTTGGTTGCTTTACCGAAGTCGGAGGGGTAGCTATGGTGCCATAGTCTTCGGTAATGCCCAGAGAGGCTCAAAAAAACTCTCACCTGGGTTTGAGTAGTGGGTGTCTCCCAGTCACATACATCCTGTACCTTACTGGGGAGAGGTTGGATTCAACCGCCTCCTACCTCATGACCAAGGTAAGTGACTTTCCCCTGAGTTATCTGGCACTTGATGTGGTGGCCTTGATAGGGAGGTTGGCCCTTTACAAGGCCTGCAACACTTTATCCAAATGAGTAAGTGGAACTGTAGACATCAATGTCATCTAGATGGGCCACACAAGGCCTCCAGCCCACTGAGCGCATGATTGACCAACCGTTGGAAGGTGGCAGGTGCATTCTTCAACCCAAAAGGCATGAATCTAAACTGATAGAGCCCCGCAGGTGTTGAGAACGTAGTTTTTTTTTTTTTTTTTTTTTTTTTTTTTTTTCTTGGCTGGTCCCTCTGAGCTGTTTGCCAATAGCCTGAGGTGAGGTCACAGGTGCTTACAAATTTGGCAGCACCTATGGTGTCCTTGAGCTCATCAGCTCTGGGCAGTGAGTGAGCATCAGTTTTGGTGACAGCATTCACTCCTCGGTAGTCCACACAGCACCTCCAATCTTTGGTACCTGCTTGGGAACTTGCCTTGGGGACAAGGACCACAGGGCTGGACCAGGGACTGGTTGAGGGTTCAATTACACCCAGATCCAACATCTTGGCAACCTCAGCCTGGATGTGGTTCTTAACCGTATCTGACATCCGATAACATCTGCTTTTGACAGGTACACTGTCACCAGTGTCCATGTCGTGCCTGCACCACGGGGTGAGGCCTGATGCCAGTGAGAACAGAAGGGCATACTGCCGGAGCAAAGCCCTGCAGGCCCTCTGCTGCTATGGTGTCGGATCTGGAGAGAGATGTACTCCCTCCACTGAGCCATCCTGAGGGTTGCTATGCAGCAAATCAGGAAGGGGCCCACTCTCATCCTCCTCTTGCTCTGAAGCTAGCAGAAGACATGAGCCTTTCTCTCTTCTGTGGAAAGGATTGAGGCGGTTATCATGGAATACCTGAGGGGCTACCTCAAGGACTTCCACGTAAACCAGATAGTTAACCTCACCCATCTTGGAGATTATCCTGAAGGGTCCAGTCCACTTATCTGCCAAAGCTTGGCTTGGTAGGCTCCACGTCCTTGAGTCCAATCCACTTGTGAGGCCTGAAGGTCATGCCAGTACTTGTTTAATTCTTGGCTTGCCCTTAGTTTCGCTGATGCCTGGCCCATCCTCTGTGCCATCCTCCTTCTGAGGCCTAACATATAGTCCCACACTTGCTTGGCAGGCCTTGAAGGGGTGGCTTCCAAACCTTCTCTGATTAAGGCAAGGGCCCCTTCACGGGATGTCCAAAGAGAAGCTCAAAGGGGCTTAAACCAAACACCCTTGTCAAGCACTTCTCTATAGGCAAACAGCAGGCATGGCAGGAGGCGATCCCATTTCCTCTTTAGGGGTTCTTCCAAATCACCCCAGCATGCCTTTCAGTCTTATTAAACCTCTCAACCAGACCATTGGTCTGGTAGGAGGTACCCACATTCTTTCCACATCGCTTGCATGTATCTAGACATGAAGTTGGATCCTCTGTCAGAGACCACTTCTTTAGGGAATCTCTGGTACAAATGCTGAGGAGAGCCCTGGCAACCACCTTGGCAGTAAGGGTCTGAAGGGGTATACCCTCAGGGTACCTAGTGGCATGATCAACCAGTGCCAGGATGAACCAGTGTCCACCTGATGTGGGAGGGTTCAAGGGACCGTCAAGGTCGATGCCTACCTTCTCAAATGGTGTGCCATCCATTGGCAAAGGCTGCAGTGGGGCAATGACACTGCCGCCAGTCATGCCAGACAACTGACAAGTGGGACAGGTCCGGCATTGGGACTCTACTCCCATTCGGGGCCAGCAGAAATGTGCAGACAGCCTTTGCTTAGTCTTCTTAGTACCAAGATGACCAGCTAAGGGCACCTCATGCGCCAACTGCGCAAACCTTTTGATCCCACCAACCTCTCGCGGGCACCAGGTTCAGGCTTGGTGCGCTCACTACAATGGAGCTCACCCTCCTAATAGATCTTGAAAGACCTATGCACTTCACCTTGTGCCTGGGCCTGTTTTCTCAGACCCTCGAGAGGTCTCCCGTAGAGGGCCCACTTTCAGCCAGCATGCTTTGAAGGTCAGGGTGATCCTCTGGGCTGAGCACCTCTCCCGGAAGGGGGTCTTTTGGCTCTTCTCCCTCAGGAGTTGATTCTTGTGTTACCACTGGACCCAGCCCGTCTGGAGCCTGGATCCCAGTGGGTGTTGCTGAAACAGCAGGAAGAGAAGGAGCTCCCTTCATAGGTAGTCCTCTTGCTCTTCCATTTTGCCTTAAGTTTCCCCGTTGGCATGGGTAACTGACTAGCAGTCAGACCCTGAGCGACCTGAGACCTAGTGACTGCAGCAGCTGTATTCGGTGGAATAGAAGCCAGTACTTCTGCGTACTGGTCCCAAGCCCCAAGGGACACTAGGGAAATCTCTGCAGGAGCACCAAAGGTGATTCCTGTAGAGGAGGGGAGAACAGTGGCCTCCACCTCGGCCATGAAGCAAGGGTAGGTCAGGCTGACAGCCTGGACTCGGAGTGCCTTACCTTTACACTTGGGGGTCACACTTGTGGTCCAGAGCCCCACATTCCCAACAAGTGCCAGGAATGCGAAGTACGGTTCTGGGTCCACTGGGAGCCTGCTTTACAGCAGGAGAAACGCTACTCTTGCTCCCACACCCATGAGACTTCTCACTAGATTTTTGGTTCTTAGAGGGAGGTTTAGGTTTACTCGACTGTGATTGCTTATGGAACTCCTCAGCTGAGAGGTCCCTTTCTTTGTCCTTCCCACTGGGTTCCTTGAACACCCGGTGGGAGACCCACTCACCCATACGGGCCAGTTTAAGGATCCAAAATGTTCTGGTCAGCAATGTACTGACGCAGCTCTGGTGAACAGGCGTCAGAAAAATGCTCAAAAAGGTGGGACAATTCAAGTTTCACCTTGTATCCAACAATCCATCCCATCATGTTCCTATGCGCAGCACTCACCCAGTCAACCCGAGACTCCTCTCTTTTTATATTCCCTGACCCTTTTTATTGGGTAGGTGTCTTGGTAATCAGCTTTCATGCACTCATATTGGCCCCTTTCACCCGCACTCAACTTCAGAATGCAGTCATAACCAGTCTGAGGTACTCTGCTTAACAAACACTTGGCCCAATCCTCTCGGTCAACATCATTGATTTCACAAGCCATCTCAAAGGCTTCCAACCACTGGAGCATATCTGAACTTCCATATAGACATTCACCAAATCGTTCATAAATTTAGTGGCATGAGACCCGACACCCCAACTGGTCTAGCTGAAGTCTCCAACTTAGCTTTCTCTAGCTGGAGTCTTTGATGTTCAGTGTCTCTATCTTTGAGTGCTACCTGCTGTGCCAGCTCCTCTTTCTTCAACTCTGTTTTTGTTTCCAACTTTTTGTTTTGAAAGGCTAACTGTTCCATTTGTAGCTCCAATTTTAAAAGTTAAATCTTCAGGGCCTCCGCCTGAAGAGTAGTGCAGGGTTTAGAAATGGAGGCGGCAGGAGAGGTGACAATCCCAGAAACAGATTAGTAATAACCCCAGGGGTAGAGTTCTCAGTGGTTTTACCTCCCTCCCCCTTTATCAAGAGCATCACAATCGGTCTGTAGTCCACCAGCGCAACTATCGGCTCAGCCCTAGACGTATCTTCAAAGTCTAACTCCCTGGCTTCACAAGCACTCTGGAGAGCCTCTAAGCTCATCCGGGTGAATTTGCCATTTGCAATAGATTCCATTGCGTGTATAATAGTTATCCTATTATACACAACTAAAACCTCAAATCAACAAAGTGTGGATATTTTGTAGGTGGCAAAGTTACACACTGAGTCTTTAAACCATTAGCATCCCACCAGACTGGAGGGGGGGGGGGGGGCGGCGGTATCTGTACTTCTTCCTCTATATGGCAGAGTAGAGGCACAGCATCCCAGCCAAGGTTCTCTATATAGTAGAATATGGATGAGCAGCCAAGGCTTAAACTCTCAGGAGGCTCTCAGGAGGCTATGCGGGCTGGTTCTTAAGTAGAGTGAGTCCCCCAAGCCCCCCACAAAGGAATGTTCACACACCGTTATGTGCTAACACAGTTCTTTATATGAAAATAAGGTTCATATATATGTTATGACAAAAGCGTTTCGAATTACTATAGTGCCTCTAAAAACTTGTCTTTCATGAATGCACTGAAATGGGTGGTCGTGCAAGGTCCAACATGGCTGCATTCCTGTCTACCATTTGTTACTTTAAGTGCAAAACACTGAAAATGGACTTATAGAAAAAGTGTATAACACTACAGTCCTCTCTGTGTCACATACCAGACGAAGCCCGAGTAGGGTGAAACGCGTCGTTCCTTTCTTGCATCCAAGACCGTTGCTGCCTCCTTTGTCCATGCATTTCAATTAATAAAGGACACTTTGACTGCACGGTACATAAGCCTGTGTGTGGATTTGTTGGAGACATCCAGTCTTTCGTTATTATCACAGCCGGAGTGCCGATGTAACTCGGATTGGTTTCCAGTCCATCCTCTTTTTTACATGTTTTCAACGCGGTCTGGCTGCGTTTAACATCGAGCACCCGTGTGGATTTTATCAATCTACATTCTACAAGCTGCAGCAGGAGCGCGACACGACCCAGCCAGACACCTTTTTGGAAGTTGTAAACTTCAAGTGAACGCAGCCCTGCTCGTAAATGCAGCATAAACTCTGAAAGCTTCCGTGTGAAGGATTTCCACTGTGGTCAGAGGTCAGCAGCCTTCTGTACTGCACGAGTCGGAGGACCCGAACAACACAGGTAAGGCAGCTGTTTTCCTGACACTCATCAGTGTTTAGAACATCGATCGTTTGTATACTTTCTATTTAAAACACAGAACGGCACCAACACGCCGTACATTCAGAGTTTTCTACACACGTGGCAACATTCTTTTTACACCTTGGGATAGCAAATAAAGACTATTGACGTTTTAGTCCTATTTAAAAGTAAAATGGAAGAAAGATGTTAATTCTATCCACAGCAGCAATGTGTAAGTGTTTGTTCAGTAAATGAAACGTATTACAATACTATAATGGCAGACAAGGAAGGCAGCTGTAACGCTCACCTGATTCCCGTAGAGGCGCCGGTCTTGACTGGGCGTATACCGTATCTTCAAAGGTGATGTGTAACACACAGCTGGCTCTTTGGGCTGGACCTCTGTGCACTGTATGTCTGACTCGAAGGGTAGGATGTCTTGGGTAAGTGAACGCCGTGCTCTCCATCTGCCTCGGGGCAGGGTGCTGTAACCAGTTTCTTCACTGGATAAGGGGCGCAGGCCTCTTGACTTCAGAGGACTGCTGTCCGTCGTTTACTGCACGAACGGTAAGTTTCGAGTAATTCTAATGTCAGTCTTTAGTAATGATGTTTCTTGTTTTGCAGGGTTCCGGCGATGGCGGATGACGGGCTGAAGTGAGTTGAAGATGGAGCCCGTGTGATGAATAGAAGCGCCTGGAAGCACGTAAGTAAGCACTTGTTGCCTGCTTCACGATGCGCTCTGTCTTTTTATTTTGCAGGTACAAGTTCGGAGCGGCTGCAGGGTGCCGGAATACCCACTGGGTTAGATGTGAGTAATGGCACGTGAGTATTAAAGTTCCCCAATGTCTTTAAACGCACCTTGTTTTGTCTTTCAGATGCGGGATGCAGCGCCGAAGGCCTCCGGAGCGTGCGAAGAGTAGGTAAGCCTTTGTCTTTCAGATGCCGGAATGCAGCGCGAGGCGTTGGTGACAGCCGATGGACCAGGTAAGTGAAGAGCTGTCACTGAAGACCGTAATGCTAACCTGTTCTTTCTTGTCTTTATAGGTGTTGCTGAAGACTGGATTCAGGATGGTAAGCCTTTTTCCTTAGGCCCAGGATCAGATGCAGAAGACACGATGAGCGTTCTGCTGCAGAGGATGCAGAATAACGCAAAGCAAGATTCATCCATCGGGTGTGGTTTAAATAGCCTCCTGTAGTGCTTAGGTGTCTCCTTCCACGGCCACGCCTAGGTAAGAAAAGAGTTCCTGCTTTCCAGAAGAGTTCCAGTGTTCTGAATCTAGGGAGTGGCTCCTGCCCCACCCAACAGGAAAAGTAGTTCCAAACAGAAGAGGATCAGAGGCTCAACTGGCAGGCAAGTAAGCAGCATGGTCTGCTGCAGGTAAGTCCACCCAAGCATTATGAGCCCGGCGCTTCCAGCGCTGGGACTGGGCATATTTATGAGCCTGGTGCCACTGGTGCCAGGACTTGGGTCCAAAAGTCCCAATTGGGACTGGTTGGCACTCAGAACCTGGGTTATGGATCTGCTTCCAAGGGAGTTGGGGAAAACCCGGACCTTTTGGAAGCAGAGATCATGACGGCAGCAGGGATGCAGAGGCGTCCATTCTATTTAATGAAACCTTGCAATTACTACCAAAACAGGCTGAGAAAGCAATGCCACCACAAATGAAAACGATACAACAGAAGATGTTAAAATTGGAAAAATTACATAAAAAGGAAACGAACAAATGGTGGGAAATCAAGTCCTTACAAAATTATCTGGACAATCGGAGAATACCCAGAGGCCTTCGAATTTTTACCATACCAACGTATGAAGACCCAGATCCGGCAATGCTAAATGAATGGGGGAAGCCACCAGTGAATGTTCTTTTAAAATGTTGACAATATTGGTTAAATATGCTAAAAGTGATAGAACCAAAGCGCTCAAGGAGATTGAAATACTTGAGCAGGACGTATACAATGGTCCAGATGCTGAAGCAGCAAGCAAAATAAAGACTCAAATGCAAACCAACATCGGCAAATATGAAGAAGAAATAAAGGAACGTAAACAAGTTTTTAAGAGACAAGGAAGACTATGCCACAGGTCGTATTTATACATTTGCAAGAAAATATGATAATGTTCGCAAAATCATTCAAAAAAAGGCAGAGGTTAATGATGCAAATGCAAGTCCGATAGAATCAGAAGTCGAAGAGGACGCTAGCACTTCCACAGATGTCTCAAACTCGAGCAGTGAGGACACCCCAATTAGGTTAAATTTTTTTTAGAGGAAATGAGACTTTTACACCAAGTGGGGGGGAAAAACAACCCAAGTGCGAAATACAAACAAACAAGCAATTTCAAAAAAACAATGTCAGCAAAAGGAGGCCAACAAGGGGGTGCCGGGGAAAGAGGAAAAAAAGGAGAGCAATCGACAGGCCGCCTGACACGCTCTGGCAAAACCAAGAAGAATATTCAGTAAAGGACACAATGCAAGTAATTAACTTATCAGACAGACCCCTAACTCAATACGAACAGGAAGTACTAGGAAAGGGTCTGACTTTTTGCCCCACAGCTAACTACTCCCAAGCAAGAATTGATCTATACTGCTTTATCCGCAAACTAAGATTGACCAAATTTCATGCCAATTTGAACAACGTGTCAATGCCTGAACTGAACATAATTCCTTCACATCTAAACATTAGTGACATACCGGCCTTAAGAGACCTTGTAAACTTGGGAGAAAAGGAGATCATTCAGATTCCTCAACATGCAGTACAGGATGAGTGGCAAATTGAATTACCAACAGAAATAGATACCTGCATGGCAGCTCCCAGTGGCATAAAAAACGTCCAAATTCAATCCCTCTAATGTGTTTTGTCCTACGATAGATCTATTTGAAGATCTTGTTATAGATCTCAAACTGAAGATCAGACTAAGTACAGTCCAGAATATGACGAGACTGCAACACACAGCGATGGAAAATTTACAAGCGGACACATCGATCATTATCAGATCCTCGGACAAAGGTGGAAATGTGGTAGTTCTTAATACCAAGGACTACCAGACAGAAGCAGCTCGGCAGTTAAATGATACTAGTAATTATGTTAAACTGCCCTGTAACCCCTACCCCGAGTATAAAGTTCAATATGACACCATGTTGGAACGATGGTATAGTTTGGAACTCATTACCACTAAAGAGAAACAATATCTAACCAAAAACCATCCTAAAACTCCAATTATACACTTTATACCGAAAATTCATAAATCCATGATTAGACCACCGGGAAGACCCATTGTGGCATCAATAGACTCTCTATTTGAAAATACCTCTAAATTTGTTTACAACTTTTTGTTCCCCTTTGTGGAAACTTTACCTTTGTATACAAAAGATACTACAGCATTTTTTAACCAGATTGCACACATTCCTTGGCAATCCAACTTCCTTTTGGTCACGTTAGATGTTTCCCTTTATACATGCATTACTCATTCAAAAGGTTTGCACGCAGTTAAAAGATTCCTGTCAACCAGATCGCTGAGTTTTCGAGAACACTCCATTATGCTTTTAGATATGCTTTCTTTCATTGTAACACACAACACTTTTATGTTTTGATTCTAAATATTATAATCAAATTTGTGGCACAGCAACGGGCACAGCAGTGGCTCCTACTTTTGCTAATCTGTACATGGGTGCATGGGAAGATCTTTTCCATAATGACAACTAGAAAGAACACACAAAGTAATTATGTGGCAAAGATA